>NC_090022.1:300930175-301530175 GCF_037176765.1 Anolis sagrei | reverse complement strand
CCTCCACCCCCTAGTTATGGAAATAGGGCTATGGGGCAGTACCAAGTCAACTCCACCCCCTAGTTATGGAAATAGGGCTATGGGGCAGTGCCAAGGCAACTCCATGCCCTACTTATGGAAATAGGGCTATGGGGCAGTGCCAAGGCAACTCCATGCC
This sequence comes from Anolis sagrei, assembly GCF_037176765.1. Taxonomy (NCBI): domain Eukaryota; kingdom Metazoa; phylum Chordata; class Lepidosauria; order Squamata; family Anolidae; genus Anolis; species Anolis sagrei. Next base: position 301,530,018 of record NC_090022.1, on the reverse strand, counting down.
CTACTTATGGAAATAGGGCTATGGGGCAGTACCAAGTCAACTCCCTCCAGAAAACCCATAAAGAAGCCCCAAACCGAGCCCTTTAATCCACCCCCATTGTCCCTCCACCCCCTAGTTATGGAAATAGGGCTATAGGGCAGTGACAAGGCAACTCCCCCTCAAAAAGACCCACACACCAGTGAGAGAAACCCCAATTTCAGGGTCAGGGTCCCTCCATCTCCTGGTTCTGGCTTCACAATCTTGCCATGGGTTGCATAGGGCAGTGCCATGGCATGTGGCCCCTAAAAGGGTGGCACCACGAAGGAGCAAGGAGCCCCACTTTGTGTGCATCTACCTTCCCTCTCTCCCCACACAATGCAAGCCCCACACTTTAAAACTACATGGACCAGGATCCAAATAGAGACTCTCCCTCCCTTTTCTCCACCTGAGAGCCCCTCCATCCATGTCTTATGAGATGCCTGGGGTGCAAACACGAGCCACAGGGCAGTGCTAAGGCATGTGCCTCCCCAGGAAGGGTGGCACCCTTTTAGGAGTCTCTACATGTGTGTACATGCGTGTACATCCTTTCCTCTCTCCCTCCACATCCAGGGCTGCATTTATTGCATTTTGAAGCAACCCCACTTCTCTTCTTTGGGGCAGAGGGTGGCAGGGCTTTACTGCTTCAGAGATGTGAAAACCCACTCCATGTTTCTCTGTGTGTGTGTGTGTCAGTCACGCATGCACACGCGCTGCCGATCCCGTGATACCTCCGCAATGCAAACTCACCAAAGGGCTGTTTGGGTAGCAGAAGGATTCGCAGAAGGGAAGGGAGGCTAATTCCCCATCCAATGGCTCCAAAGCAGCATTTGCCTAAGAAAACAATAGAGCGGAGAGGAAAGGGGCCACACAAAAAGGCACAATCAAAGCACTCCCGACAGATGGCCATGCAGCCTCTGTTTATGGAATCACAGAGTTGGGAAAAGCTTCCAAAGGTCATCTAGTCCAGGAAAGGGGCCACCCAGCCCACCCCCATTACACCACACAAAAAGGCACAATCGAAGCACTCCCGACAGATGGCCATGCAGCCTCTGTTTATAGAATCACAGAGTTGGGAAAAGCTTCCAAAGGTCATCTAGTCCAGGAAAGGGGCCACCCAGCCCACCCCCATTACGCCACACAAAAAGGCACAATCGAAGCACTCCCGACAGATGGCCATGCAGCCTCTGTTTATAGAATCACAGAGTTGGGAAAAGCTTCCAAAGGTCATCTAGTCCAGGAAAGGGGCCACCCAGCCCACCCCCATTACACCACACAAAAAGGCACAATCGAAGCACTCCCGACAGATGGCCATGCAGCCTCTGTTTATAGAATCACAGAGTTGGGAAAAGCTTCCAAAGGTCATCTAGTCCAGGAAAGGGGCCACCCAGCCCACCCCCATTACGCCACACAAAAAGGCACAATCAAAGCACTCCCGACAGATGGCCATGCAGCCTCTGTTTATGGAATCACAGAGTTGGGAAAAGCTTCCAAAGGTCATCTAGTCCAGGAAAGGGGCCACCCAGCCCACCCCCATTACACCACACAAAAAGGCACAATCGAAGCACTCCCAACAGATGGCCATGCAGCCTCTGTTTATGGAATCACAGAGTTGGGAAAAGCTTCCAAAGGTCATCTAGTCCAGGAAAGGGGCCACCCAGCCCACCCCCATTACGCCACACAAAAAGGCACAATCAAAGCACTCCCGACAGATGGCCATGCAGCCTCTGTTTATGGAATCACAGAGTTGGGAAAAGCTTCCAAAGGTCATCTAGTCCAGGAAAGGGGCCACCCAGCCCACCCCCATTACACCACACAAAAAGGCACAATCGAAGCACTCCCAACAGATGGCCATGCAGCCTCTGTTTATGGAATCACAGAGTTGGGAAAAGCTTCCAAAGGTCATCTAGTCCAGGAAAGGGGCCACCCAGCCCACCCCCATTATGCCACACAAAAAGGCACAATCAAAGCACTCCCAACAGATGGCCATGCAGCCTCTGTTTATAGAATCACAGAGTTGGAAACCCCCTTCCCAAAGGTCATCTAGTGCAACCTCCTACTATGCAGTAAGGCACAATCTAAGCACTCCTGACAGATGGCCATGCAGCCTGTGTTTACAGAATCACAGTTGGAAACCCCCCTCCCAAAGGTCATCTAGTCCAACCTCCTACTATGCAGTAAGGCACAATCTAAGCACTCCTGACAGATGGCCATACAGCCTGCGTTTACAGAATCACAGAGTTGGAACCCCCCCCCCCAAAGGTCATCTAGTCCAACCACCTACTATGCAGTAAGGCACAATCTAAGCACTCCCAACAGATGGCCATGCAGCCTCTGTTTATAGAATCACAGAGTTGGGAAAAGCCTCCAAAGGTCATTAAGTCCAACCTCCTACTATGCAGTAAGGCACAATCTAAGCCCTCCCAACAGATGGCCATCCAGCCTCTGTTGGAAAATCTCCAGAGGAGGAAACTCCACTGGACTCCCAGGCAGTTTGTCTTGCACTAAAATGGGGAAGGGCCCCTCCCAAAGGTCATCTAGTCCAACCTCCTACTGCGCAGTAAGGCACAATCTGAGCCCTCCCAACTAGTCCAATCACCTACTACACAGGAAGGCACAATCCAAACCCTCCCAACAGATGGGCATCCAGCCTCTGTTGGAAAATCTCCAGGGGAGGAAACTCCTCTAGACTCCCAGGCAGTCTGTATTGCACTAAAATGGGAAAGGGCCCCTGCAAGGTCACTCAGTCCAACTTCTGCCAGGCAGGAAGGCACAATCAAAGCACTCCTGATAGATGGCCATGCCATCTCTGTTTATAGAATCACAGAGTTGGAAAAGCCCTCCAAAGGGCATCAAGTCCAACCTCCTACTACGCAGTAAGGCACAAGCTGACCCCCCCCCCCCCCCCAACTAGTCCAACCACCTACTACACAGGAAGGCACAATCCAAACCCTCCCAACAGATGACCATCCAGCCTTTGTTGAAAAATTTCCAGGGGAGGAAACTCCACTAGACTCCTAGGCAGTCTGTATTGCACTAAAATGGGAAAGGGCTCCTGCAAGGTCACTCAGTCCAACTTCTGCCAGGTAGGAAGGCACAATCAAAGCACTCCTGATAGATGGCCATGCAGACTGCGTTTATAGAATCACAGAGTTGGAAAAACCCTCCAAAGGTCATCTAGTCTAACCTCCTATTATGCAGTAAGGCACAAGCTGAGCCCTCCCAACTAGTCCAACCACCTACTACACAGGAAGGCACAATCAAAGCACTCCTGATAGATGGCCATGCAGACTGTGTTTATAGAATCACAGAGTTGGAAAAACCCTCCAAAGGTCATCTAGTCTAACCTCCTATTATGCAGTAAGGCACAAGCTGAGCCCTCCCAACTAGTCCAACCACCTACTACACAGGAAGGCACAATCAAAGCACTCCCAACAGATGGCCATGCAGCCTCTGTTTATAGAATCACAGAATTGGACAAACCCTCCAAAGGTCATCTATCTAGTCCAACCTCCTACTATGCAGCAAGGCACAAGCTGAGCCCTCCCAACTAGTCCAACCACCTACTACACAGGAAGGCACAATCCAAACCCTTCCAACAGATGGCCATCCAGCCTCTGTTGGAAAATCTCCAGGGGAGGAAACTCCACTAGACTCCCAGGCAGTCTGTATTGCACTAAAATGGGAAAGGGCCCCTGCAAGGTCACTCAGTCCAACTTCTGCCAGGTAGGAAGGCACAATCAAAGCACTCCTGACAGATGGCCATCCAGCCTCTGTTGGAAAATCTCCAGGGGAGGAAATTCCACTAGACTCCCAGGCAGTCTGTATTACACTAAAATGAGAAAGGGCCCCTGCAAGGTCACTCAGTCCAACTTCTGCCAGGTAGGAAGGCACAATCAAAGCACTCCTGATAGATGGCCATGCAGACTGTGTTTATAGAATCACAGAGTTGGAAAAACCCTCCAAAGGTCATCTAGTCTAACCTCCTATTATGCAGTAAGGCACAAGCTGAGCCCTCCCAACTAGTCCAAACACCTACTACACAGGAAGGCACAATCAAAGCACTCCTGATAGATGGCCATGCAGACTGTGTTTATAGAATCACAGAGTTGGAAAAACCCTCCAAAGGTCATCAAGTCCAACCTCTTACTACGCAGTAAGGCACAAGCTAAGCCCTCCCAACTAGTCCAATCACCTACTACACAGGAAGGCACAATCCAAACCCTCCCAACAGATGGGCATCCAGCCTCTGTTGGAGAATCTCCAAGGGAGGGAACTCCACTAGACTCCCAGGCAGTCTGCATTGCACTAAAATGGGAAAGGGCCCCTGGAAGGTCACTCAGTCCAACTCCCTTCTGTCAGGCAGGAAGGCACAATCTAAGCCCTCCCGACAGATGGACATTTAGCATCAGTTGGAAAATCTTCAGGGGAGGAAACTCCACTAGACTCCCAGGCAGTCTGTATTACACTAAAATGGGAAAGGACCCCTGCAAGTTGACTCAGTCCAACTGCCTTCTTCCAGGCAGGAAGGTACAATCCAAGCCCTCCCAACAGATGCCCATCCAGCCTCTGTTGGATAATCTTCAGAGGAAGAAACTCCACAGGATTCCCAGGCAATCTGTAATGCACTATAATGGGAAGTCAGTCTGAAGTGGGATCCAGACTCTGGGTGTGTAGGCGATCCAAGTAGGATTGTCTTTCAAAATCGGTGTCCTGGTGGTGGATCCGTAGATGACTATTCTTGATCTGCATCTTTCCCCCAGTGAGGGCCTCAGTTTCCAGGTGGAAGGCGGTCTCAGTCAGGGTTGGCTTGATGTGCCTTCCTCTTGACACGTTTCTCTCTTTCGCCCTCCATTCGTGCCTCTTCAAATTCTACAGCACTGCTAGTCACAGCTGACCTCCAGCTGGAGCGCTCAAAGACCAGGGCTCCCAAGTTCTCAGTGTCCATGCCACAGTTTTTAAATTTGGCTTTGAGCCCATCTTTAAATCTCTTTTCCTGTCCACCAACATTCTGTTTTCCATTCTTGAGTTCGGAGTAGAGCAACTGCTTTGGGAGACAATGGTCATGCATTCGGACAAGGTGGCATTCGGTCCAGCGGAGTTGATGGCAGAGGACCATCACTTCAATGCTGGTGGTCTTTGCTTCTTGCAGCACACTGACGTTTCCTAGCCTTTCTTCCCAAGAGATTTCCAGGATTTTTCAGAGGCAGCACTGATGGAATTGTTCTAGGAGTTGCATGTGACGTCTGTAGACAGTCCACGTTTCGCAGGTGTATAGCAGGGTTGGGAGGAATGGCTTTATAAACAAGCCCCTTGGTATCCCTACGAATGTCCCAGTCCTCAAACACTCTCTGCCTCATTTGGAAAAATGTTGCATTCGCAGAGCTCAGGCGGTGTTGTATTTCAGTGTCTTTGTTGATGTCTGTAGACAGTCCACGTTTCGCAGGCGTACAGCAGGATTGGGAGGACAATAGCTTTGTAAGCAAGCACCTTGGTCTCCCTACAGATATCCCAGTCCTCAAACACTCTCTGCTTCATTCGGAAAAATGCTGCACTCGCAGAGCTCAGGCAGTGTTGTATTTCAGTGTCAGTGTTTATGTCTGTACACAGTCCACGTTTCGCAGGCGTATATCAGTGTTGGGAGGACAATAGCTTTATAAACAAGCACCTTGGTATCCCTACGGATATCCCGTTCCTCAAACATTCTCTGCTTCATTCGGAAAAATGCTGCACTCGCAGAGCTCAGGCAGTGTTGTATTTTGGTGTCAATGTTGACTTTGGTGGAGAGGTGGCTGCCAAGGGAGCGGAAATGGTCAACATTTTGGTAATGTTACACCATTAATCTGTAGACAGTTCACATCTCGCGGGCATATAGCAGGGTTGGGAGAAGTTGGTCTGAAGTGTGATCCAGACTCTGGGTGCATTTCCACTGCAGAATGCATGTAGGCTGACCCCAATTGAACTGCTATGGCTCAATGCTGTGGAGTTATGAGATACGTAGTTTAATGATGTCTGGAGCCTCCTCTGCGTGTGGCTCCTTCCCAATCTACACTTCCCAGGATTCTACACATAGGCGGCTCGTCCATTACGCGAAGTAAGTGGTCGCAGAACACTCTTTTTTTGCCAGGGGCGCAGAGGCGCCTCTGTAAATGCCCCTCGACCGCCACTTGAGGAGCGCCCCCTCAGCTCACAACAGCCCTAGCAGTCCGGGGGGGGGGGGGGGCTCGGCTTTCTTGCCTCGCTGCCGGGCGATCCTCTTCCCAAAGGGGCCGGGCCCTTGAGCCTCGCCTAGCCCCTCTCGTTCCTGCTCCACCTGGCCACCGGGTGCGCGAGCAGAGCCAGCGCTCAATCGTTCTCCGCGTTCGATCCCTTCCCCATGACCGGCTCCCTTTCCTGATCCCCTGGCACTCCACCCGCCTCCTCTCCTCTCCCCAATCCGCAGGTGGGCCAAGGGGCGGAGCCGCCGCATCTGGCCCGCTTTGGGTCCGGAGGCGTGTCTGAAGACCCCAGCGTGCGCACCAAAAGTCACCTCTTCTCCTGACTTTCTCTTCAGCCATTGGGACCAAGAGAGAGAGAGAGAGAGAGAGAGAGAGAGAGAGCCCCTCCGGCTGGAGGTCTCTCCCACCTCCGCTCCCTCCTTAGTTTTTGTGCCTACCTTCAGGAAAGATGGGCATCTCCACCTCTCTCTCTCTCTCTCTCTCTCTCTCTCTCTCTCTCTCTCTCTCTTGGTCCCAATGGCTGAAGAGAAAGTCAGGAGAAGAGGTGACTTTTGGTGCACACGCCGGGGTCTTCAGGCACGCCTCCAGACCCAAAGCGGGCCAGGCAAGGGAGCAAGTGCGGCAAGTGTAGTTACTGGGATGTATAGTTCACCTGCAATCAAAGAGCATTCTGAACTCCACCAATGATGGAATTGAACCAAATACGGCACACAAAACTCCCACGACAAACAGAAAATATATATCAATGATTGGTCGGGGGGGGGGGGGGGAGCGCCAAAATACTGTTTGCTTACCATTGAAAATTACCTAGGGCCGCCTCTGATTGTACAGCATTGAGCCCTGTTAAAGTGGGATCAGACGGCATTCACGTGTGGCCTGAGGTGTGGCTCTTCCCAAACGTAGAAGGTGACATTTGCTTCTGGTTTGAGACACCTTGCCAGAGGGGGAAAAGGAGCAGAAGGCGCGCTTATCTCACCGAGCCTGGAAGGCATCCATCTCTGTACGTTTCCTGCAATGAAGAGGTTTGGCCTTTTCCTGGAAGGCCTTAATTGAGATTTATGAGAGCTTTAATGCAAATGCAGGCACGCAGAGAGAGAGAAAGAGAGAGAGAGAGATTTGCCTGCTGAATTGCATTGCTGGAATAGGTGAAATCAGAAGAAGGAGGAGGAGGGGACAAAGGTGTGGGGTTTACACAAGAGAGTCTCCAAGCATGTGCAGAGTGACTTTGGCTTGCTCCTACTCCTGGGATTGTTGTCAATGCATTAGTCAACAGAGGGTTGTGTAGCATAGCATCGAAAGGGTTGTGCATTTATTTATGACTAGCTGTACCTGCAACACTTTGCTGTGGCCAGCCTTCCTTCCTTCCCGTCTTTCCTTCTCTTCTTCCTTCCTTCTCTATCTCTTTCCTTCCTTCCCCCTTTTTCTTTCTCTTCTGCTGTCTCTCTTTTCTTCCTTCTCTCTTTCGTTCTTTCCTTCCCTCCCTCTTTCTCTACATCTTCCCCCCTTCCTTCGCCCCCTCTTTCCTTCCTTCTTTCCCTTTTTTCTTTCCTTCTCTCCTTCCTTCCTTCTCCAACTCTTCTTCCTTCCCCCTTTTTCTTTCCCTCCCTTTCTCTCCTTTCTTCTTTCTCTACCTCTTTCCTTCCTTCTCTCTTTCCTTCCATGCTTCCTTCTCCCTTTCCTTCTTACTTTCCCTCCCTTTCTCTCCTTTCTTCCTTCTCTACCTCTTTCCTCCCTTCTCTCTTTCCTTCTTTCTTTCCCTTGTCTTTCTCTCCTTTCTTCCTTCTCTACCTCTTTCCTTCTCCCTTTCCTTCTTTCTTTCTCTCCCTCTTTCCCTCCTTTCTTCTTTCTCTACCTCTTTCCTTCCTTCTCTGTTTGCTTCCATGCTTCCTTCTCCCTTTCCTTCTTTCTTTCCCTCCCTCTTTCTCTCCTTTCTTCTTTCTCTACCTCTTTCCTTCCTTCTCTGTTTGCTTCCATGCTTCCTTCTCCCTTTCCTTCTTTCTTTCCCTCCCTCTTTCCCTCCTTTCTTCTTTCTCTACCTCTTTCCTTCCTTCTCTGTTTGCTTCCATGCTTCCTTCTCCCTTTCCTTCTTTCTTTCCCTCCCTCTTTCTCTCCTTTCTTCCTTCTCTACCTCTTTCCTTCCTTCTCTCTTTGCTTCCATGCTTCCTTATCCCTTTCCTTCCTTCCTTCTTTCCCTCCCTCTTTCTCTCCTTTCTTCCTTCTCTACCTCTTTCCTTCCTTCTCTCTTTCCTTCCATGCTTCCTTCTCCCTTTCCTTCTTTCTTTCCCTCCTTCTTTCTCTCCTTTCTTCCTTCTCTACCTCTTTCCTTCCTTCTCTCTTTCCTTCCATGCTTCCTTCTCCCTTTCCGTCTTTCTTTCCCTCCCTCTTTCTTTCCTTTCTTCCTTCTCTACCTCTTTCCTTCCTTCTCTCTTTCCTTCCATGCTTCCTTATCCCTTTCCTTCTTTCCCTCCCTCTTTCCCTCCTTTCTTTCTTCTCTACCTCTTTCCTTCCTTCTCTCTTTGCTTCCATGCTTCCTTCTCCCTTTCCGTCTTTCTTTCCCTCCCTCTTTCTCTCCTTTCTTCCTTCTCTACCTCTTTCCTTCCTTCTCTCTTTGCTTCCATGCTTCCTTCTCCCTTTCCGTCTTTCTTTCCCTCCCTCTTTCTCTCCTTTCTTCCTTCTCTACCTCTTTCCTTCCTTCTCTCTTTGCTTCCATGCTTCCTTCTCCCTTTCCGTCTTTCTTTCCCTCCCTCTTTCTCTCCTTTCTTCCTTCTCTACCTCTTTCATTCCTTCTCTCTTTGCTTCCATGCTTCCTTATCCCTTTCCTTCCTTCCTTCTTTCCCTCCCTCTTTCTCTCCTTTCTTCCTTCTCTACCTCTTTCCTTCCTTCTCTCTTTCCTTCCATGCTTCCTTCTCCCTTTCCTTCTTTCTTTCCCTCCTTCTTTCTCTCCTTTCTTCCTTCTCTACCTCTTTCCTTCCTTCTCTCTTTCCTTCCATGCTTCCTTCTCCCTTTCCGTCTTTCTTTCCCTCCCTCTTTCTTTCCTTTCTTCCTTCTCTACCTCTTTCCTTCCTTCTCTCTTTCCTTCCATGCTTCCTTATCCCTTTCCTTCTTTCCCTCCCTCTTTCCCTCCTTTCTTTCTTCTCTATCTCTTTCCTTCCTTCTCTCTTTCCTTCCATGCTTCCTTATCCCTTTCCTTCTTTCCCTCCCTCTTTCTCTCCTTTCTTCCTTCTCTACGTCTTTCCATCCTTCTCTTTGCTTCCATGCTTCCTTCTCCCTTACCCTCCCTTTCTCTCCTTTCTTCCTTCTCTACCTCTTTCCTTCCTTCTCTCTTTCCTTCCATGCTTCCTTCTCCCTTTCCTTCTTTCTTTCCCTCCCTCTTTCTCTCCTTTCTCTATCTCTTTCCTTCCTTCTCTCTTTGCTTCCATGCTTCCTTCTCCCTTTCCTTCTTTCCCTCCCTCCCTCTTTCTCTCCTTTCTTCCTTCTCTACCTCTTTCCTTCCTTCTCTCTTTGTTTCCATGCTTCCTTCTCCCTTTCCTTCTTTCTTTCCCTCCCTCCTTCCGTCTTTCTTTCTTTTCTTTCTTTTTTTCTCCCCTTTCCTCCCTCTTTCTTCCCTTTTTTCTGTGTTTCCATTTAGCTTTTCGCCATTTAGTTTTTGGGGGCTTTTAAAGTCCCGTCTGCTGTGTTTTTTGGTGTTTTTATGAGCAAAGGACATACATTGGGTTGTTGGGTGTCTTGTGTCCAAATTTGGTGTCCATTCGTCCAGTGGTTTTTGAGTTCTGTTAATCCCACAAACGAACATGACATCTTTATTTATATAGACGGAGCGCCTTGCTGCTTTCATCCATTTGCAAGTCTTTATAGAAATGGCATTTCTCCAAGTTGTGCAAATGGAGGGCGCGACTCACATTTTGTGGTTGTGCACAATTCCACACAAACACACTTCGCAGTTTCCATTCAAAGGGCCAGGCAGCAGGTGAGAGAGGGCAGGGTATTGTAGTGCTTTGAGTGTTGGACAAGGACGCTTGGCTTAGGGGTGCCGCGGGCTGGAAAGGATGCAAAGGCACTCAGTAATAACAATAAGCAAGCACTTACATCGCTTTCTGCAGGCTATCTTCTTGTGCCGTAACTTTTTATTTTGTTATGTGAAAGTAACATAGAATATACAGCATTCAAGACACAAATGTTGTTCCCCCAAAGTCACCCACCCCCATTCCCACCCATGACTTCCAACACCACTCCGTATGGAACTAGTCTATATAAATAAAAATGTAATGTTCTTTTGTGGGATTAACAGAACTCAAAAACCATTGGATGAATTGACACCAAAATTGGACACAGGACACCTAACAACCTAATGTATGTCCTTCACTCAAAAAAAATATGATTTTGTCATTTGGGAGTTGTAGTTGCTGGGATTTATAGTTCACCTACAATCAAAGAGCATTCTGAACTCCACCAATGATGGAATTGAACCAAACATGGCACAACAGGACTCCCATGACCAATAGAAAATACTGGAAAGGTTTGGTGGGCACTGACCTTGAGTGTGGGAGTTGTAGTTCACCTATATCCAGAGGGCACTGTGGACTCAAACAATGATGGATCAGGACCAAACTTGGCACAAATACTCAATATGCCCAAATGTGAACACTGGTGGAGTTTGGAGAAAAAAAGTTCTTGACATTTGGGAGTTTTAGTTACTGGGATTTATAGTTCACCTACAGTCAAAGAGCATTCTGAAGTCCACCAGCAATAGAATTGGCCTAAACTTCCAACACAGAACCCCCATGACCAAAATACAGGAAGCATTTGGTGGGCATTGATCTTGAGTTTAGGAGTTGTAGTTCTCCTACATTTAGAGAGCACTGTGGACTCAAACAATGAAAGATCTAGACCAAACTTGGCACGAATACTCCATATGCCCAAATATGAACATAGATGGAGTTCGGAGGAAATAGACCTTGACATTTGGGAGTTGTAATTACTTTATTTTCCAGATCACCAGACTGGGCCACAGCAACGTGTGGCAGGGGACAACTATTATATTTATATAATCTAATGGAACCAGCTATTGAAAATTGAAATCCTTCTTTTCTGTAGGCTATCCGAAAGGCTGTACTTTCCCTATGAGTCCGCTTTAGCCCTGATACCCTCAATATACTTCCTTCTCTTGTTCTCACCATTTCAACTGGTGGAGACATCAGAACAGGGCTTCTTGGTGGCTTATAGGCTCCTAGGTCTAGAAGAAACCCCCAAAGGCCATCCAATCCAAGCTCCTTCTGCTACGCAAGGAGACACAACACAAGGAGACACGAACAGATGGTCATCCAGTCTTGACTCATGAGTGGACTCCCAGGCAGCAGCATCTTCCACAGATGGGCATCTCTTATTGTCTTATCTAAGTCAGGTTTAGATGGAATCTCCTTTTTGCAGTTTGAATCCATGGTTCCACTGTGTTGTGGTCTCTAAATCATCTTGCTCCTTCTTCCATTTGACGTCCTTTCAGATATTCAGATATGGCTTCCATGTCTCCCTTAACCTTCCTTTCTCCAAGCTAAACCTCTGCAGCTCCATCAACCACTCCCCAAAGGGACTCATGGTTTCCAAACCTCTGGCCATTTGCCTCTCCCTTCTCTACACAATATTCCAGTTTGCTAATGGTCTTCTTGAGTTGTGTGGCTTAGAACGGGATGCAGGATTGCTGAAGCAGAATATGGTGGGGCTACGACCTCTCTCGATCTAGACCAGGCATCCTCAAACTGCAGCCCTCCATCTGTTTGGGCCTCAAAATCCCAGAAGCCCTAACGAGCTTGTTCAGCTGTCAGGAATTCTGGGATTTGAAGGCCCAAACAGCTGAAGGTCCGCAGTTTGAGGATGCCTTGTCTAGATTGAGGGAGGTCATAGTCCCACTCTATTCTGCTTTGGAAATCCTGCGTCCAGTTCTGAGCCACACAATTCAAGAAGGCCATTAGCAAACTGGAATATTGTGCATGACCTAGACACTATTCTCCTATGATTCCAAACTATGAATCACATTGGCCTCTTTAGCTGCTGTATCACATCATTAACTCATGTTCCACATGTAGTCTGTTGAAGCTCCTAGATCCCTTTTCCATTGAGTGTTTCCAAGCCATCCTATATTGGTGCATTTCATTTTTTTCTGTCTCAATAGCTGACATTTCTCCCTGATGAAATTAATTTTCTTCCTTTTGGCCAATCAGCTCTCAAATCAGTGGAAGATCTCTTTGGATCCTGATCCTATCCTTTGAGGTCACTACACTGAACAATGGCTTCAAACTACAAGAAAGGAGATTCCTCCTGAACATTAGGAAGAACTTCCTGACTGTGAGAGCTGTTCAGCAGTGGAACTCTCTGCCCCAGAGTGTGGTGGAGGCTCCTTCTTTGGAGGCTTTTAAACAGAGGCTGGATGGCCATCTGTCAGGGTTGCTTTGAATGCAATATTCCTGCTTCTTAGCAGAATGGGGTTGGACTGGATGGCCCACCAGGTCTCTTCCAACTCTAGGATTCTATGATTTTCAAAGCAGATAATCCACATTACCTGCTTAGAACTGAATTATATGAGTCTACACTGCTATACGGAGCCCCCGGTGGCGCAGTGGGTTAAAGCACTGAGCTGCTGAGCTTGTTGATCGAAAGGTCGCAGGTTCGATTCCGGGGAGCGGCGTGAGCTTCCGCTGTCAGCCCTAGCTTCTGCCAACCTAGCAGTTCGAAAACATGCAAATGTGAGTAGATCAATAGGTATCGCTCAGGTGGGAAGGTAACGGCACTCCATGCAGTCATGCCGGCCACATGACCTTGGAGGTGTCTACGGGCAACGCCGGCTCTTCGGCTTAGAAATGGAGATGAGCACCAGAGTCCCAGAGTCAGACATGACTGAACTTAATGTCAGGGGACTACCTTTACCTTTACTTACACTGCTATATAATCCAATTCAGAGCAGATAATCTGGATTTTATTTGGCGGTGTAGAAGGGGACTGAGATATTAGCTCTCACTCTCAATTTGGGGTCATCTGCAGATTTGATCAGTGTGACATCTATTCCATCACCAAAGTCGTGGATCAATATCTCAAAAGCCCTGAAAGGACCCTCTTTATGGCCTCCATGGGTCCCTTCTTCTCTCCAGGAAGAAGAAAGAAGAGGAGCCATTGGAAGGAAGCGGTCTTTGGGTTTGGCCCATCAACTAGTTCCCAGTCCACATCACAGTCCCATTCTCCAGCCCATATTTCAGTAGCTTCTTTGCAAGAATCTCATGAGATCCCCTTGCAGCCAAGGATGGAGCCCAACAGGTAGAGCCCTGGCCTGTTCCCAAAGGCAGCAAGCCAGGCCATCCATCCACCTTCTATTTCTCTCTGACATTCTGGACTTTGGATCATTATTGAGATGGGCAGAAGTCCAACCGATGCAGCTCCCAGGTCTCTGCACAGGTGTGGCATGGAGAGCACACCTGTTGGGGACCCACCTGCGCAGGGATGACATTGCCGACACCAAGCCTGGAAACGGAGGGAGCCAGCCTGATCCTTACTCTGTTTTTGTCCTCATCAGAGATGGTGCTTCTTTGGATATGCTATGAACCGAGCTGCAGATGGCTTCTCCCCTTTTGTGTCGCCAGATGGGCTGTTCCATGGAAAATGTCACTTTTGCAAAAAAGGAGGAGAAAGAGGCCAAGAGCCAAGCTCCTCCTCCTCTTGCCTCAGGGAAGAACGGGTCTATGATTTCTATTTTTATTATTTATTATTATTTATTTTGGTTTCTTCTACCCCGCCCTTCTCACCCCGAAGGGGACTCAGGGCGGCTTACAAAGGCACAGTTCGATGTCAACATCACATAACAGTAGTAACACAAAATAACATCAGTTAAACAGTTGAACAGTTAAACAACACTTCCTGCATTACAACCCTAAAACCAATAAAACCAATAAAATGATTTATTTTATTTATCGTGTCATCAGCAACCATTGTATTACAATTCTAACAGAGCAAAACAAACACAGAGATTAAAAAGAAAAAAAAAGAAAAAAAACCACACAGATTTTGCAAATTTGGTATTTGGTTAAATGTCCTTTGACCAGTATCTGGCCACTTGGAGTGCCTCTGGGGTTGCTGCAAGAAGGTCCTCTATTGTGCATGTGGCAGGGCTCAGGGTGCATTGCAGCAGGTGGTCAGTGGTTTGCTCTTCTCCGCACTCGCATGTCGTGGATTCCACCCTGTAGCCCCATTTCTTAAGATTGGCTCTGCATCTCGTGGTGCCAGAGCGCAGTCTGTTCAGCGCTTTCCAAGTCGCCCAGTCTTCTGAGTGCCCAGGGGGGAGTCTCTCATCTGCTATCACCCATGAATTGAGGTGCTGGGTTTGGGCCTGCCACTTTTGGACTCTCGCTTGCTGGGGTGTTCCAGCGAGTGTCTCTGTAGATCTTAGAAAACTATGTCTTGATTTAAGTCCTTGACGTGCTGGCTGATATCCAAACGGGATGAGCTGGAGATGTCTCTGCCTTGGTCCTTTCACTATTGGCTGCTACTTCCCGGCGGATGTCAGGTGGTGCAATACCAGCTAAGCAGTGCAATTTCTCCAGTGGTGTGGGGCGCAGACACCCCGTGATAATGCGGCATGTCTCATTAAGAGCCACATCCACTGTTTTAGTGTGGTGAGATGTGTTCCACACTGGGCATGCATACTCAGCAGCAGAGTAGCATAGCGCAAGGGCAGATGTCTTCACTGTGTCTGGTTGTGATCCCCAGGTTGTGCCAGTCAGCTTTCGTATGATGTTGTTTCTAGCGCCCACTTTTTGCTTGATGTTCAGGCAGTGCTTCTTGTAGGTCAGAGCACGGTCCAAAGTGACTCCCAGGTATTTGGGTGCGCTGCAATGCTCCAGTGGGATTCCTTCCCAGGTAATCCTCAGAGCTCGGGATGCTTGTCTGTTCTTAAGGTGAAAGGCACATGTCTGTGTTTTAGATGGATTAGGGATCAGTTGGTTTTCCCTGTAATAGGCAGTAAGGGCACCTAGAGCTTCGGAGAGTTTCTGTTCTACCATCTCAAAGCTCCCTGATTGAGCAGTAATGGCACGATCATCAGCATAGATGAAACTCTCTGTCCCTTCTGGCAGTGGCTGGTCATTTGTGTAGATGTTGAACATGGATGGAGCAAGCACGCTCCCCTGAGGCAGGACGTTCTTCTGTTTCCGCCATCTGCTTCTCTGGCCCTGGAACTCAACAAAAAAGCTCCTGTTTTGTAGCAGGTTTCCTATGAGGCGGGTGAGGTGGTCGTCCTTTGTGATACTATACATTTTTCTCAGGAGGAGGCAGTGGTGGTTCACAGTCTCATAGGCTGCTGACAGGTCTATGAAGACAGCTCCTGTGATCTGCTGCCTTTCAAAGACATCTTCTATGTGCTGGGTCAGGTTCAGCACTTGCGATGTGCAGCTTTTGCCTTTTCTGAAGCCAGCTTGCTGTGGAATCAGACAGGGGTCTATTTTTTCCATAATTCTATGCAAAATAAGTCTCTCCAGAACTTTGTAGAGGTGACACAACAGGGAGATTGGTCTGTAGCTTTTTGGGTCATTACGGTCTTTGCCTGTCTTCAAGATGGCGATGACTCTTGCTTTCCTCCAGATTTTGGGGATCTGACAGGATGCAGTGCAGTTGTTCATCAGCTCCAGCAGCCAGTGCCTTGCTTTTGGGCCAAAGTTCTTGATCTGTTCCATCCGTAGATCATCCAGGCCAGCTGCTTTGCCATTCTTACATTTGTTGAGAGCCATGTCCAATTCAGTAGATGTAAAGGGTTCACGAAGGTTGTTGTTCTCAATCTCTGGTTGCCTGGCTATTGGTTTCTTTCCTACTTTGGTGGCAAGGTTGGGTTTCCCATTCTTCAAGAGTTGGTGTGCTATCTGATCTGCCTTTATGTTGGCATGGGTATTAGTTTGTGAGGGATCGTTGCTCAGCCGTCTCAGCAGCCTCCACGCCTTCTGGCTGCTCCTGCCCATGTCGACGATGATACAAACTAAAATGATACAAACCTAATTACTCCTCATAGACGGTCAGCGTTCGCTATCTCATAGTCCAAATTCCGATTCCCCATTGTCAGTCCTGTCAGTCCTAGTCGTTTGATTGTCCTTACCTAGTTGTCAGATTGCCCAAAGGCCTGGTCCCACAACCACGTCTTTACTTTCCTTCTGAGGGAGAGGAGGGATGTTGATGCCCTAATTTCTCCCGGGAGTGAGTTCCACAGGTGAGGGGCCTCCACCGAGAAGGCCCTGCTCCTCATCCCTACCAACCTCACTTGTGATAGGGGTGGGGTCGATAGCAGGGCTTCCCCAGATGATCTCAAACTCCGGGGTGGGACGTAGAGGGAGATGCATTCGGACAGATACGCTGGACCGGAACCATATAGGGTTTTGTAGGTCAAAACCAGCACCTTGAATTGTGCTTGGAACTGAACCGGCAGCCAGTGGAGCTGACACTGCAGGGGGGTGGTGTGCTCTCTGTATGACGCTCTGGTGAGTAATCTGGCTGCCGCTCGCTGGACCATTTGAAGTTTCCGAACAGTCTTCAAGGGCAACCCCACGTAGAGTGCATTGCAGTAGTCTATTCAGGATGTAACAATCCTGGCAGACGAGTCAAATCAGGACTCCCTTCCATTGCCATGAACTGCCCCTCTTGCCCTGGTGATGAGAGTCCGAGACCTGTCAGAAATCAAAAAGGAGTCGGGTTCCTAAGTGAAGCAGAGCGTCCTAGGAGTGAAAGAGACCCCCAAAGAACATCTAATCCTTCCTTAGGCGATCCCTCATTGTCCAAGTACATTGTCTTCCAAGATTAGTGTCCTGTCGGTGGGTTCGTAGGTGGCTGTGGAGCCCTATTCCTGACCTGCATGTTCTCCCGCAGTGAGGGCATCTTTTTCCAGGTGGAAGGCGGTCCCGGACGGGGTTGACTTGATGCACCTTCCTCTTGGCACATTTCTCTCTTTCACTCCCCCCCCCCCCCCCCATTCGTGCCTCTTCAAATTCTGCAGCACTGCTGGTCACAGCTGACCTCCAGCTGGAGCGCTCAAGGGCCAGGGCTTCCCAGTTCTCAGTGTCTATGCCAGAGTTTTTAAGGTTGGCTTTCAGCCCATTTTTCAATCTCTTTTCCTGCCCACCAACATTTTCCTGGCCACCAGATTTTGTTCATTTTCATGGTCTCTTCCTTTCTGTTGAAATTGTCCACATGCTTGTGGACAATTTCAACAGAAAGAGACCATGAAAATGAACCATGAAAAAGAGACCATGAAAATGAACAAAATCTGGCTACCAGTATTAAAAAAACTCTAAAATTACAACAGCAAAACAGCAGAGAGGAAACAACCAGGCACATCTTAACACCTCTCAACAAAAGATTTTCCCAGGCTCAGGCCGGCCTTCAAATGCTAACGAAGGTGGTCAGTTGAAACATTCACACCTAGCTCCAGCAGAGAAGAGCTCTTTGCCCCACCCCAGCCATTCCACAGATATATAAACCCATTGTCCTAATTCCAATAGGCCTCACTACCTCTGAGGATGCTTGCCATAGATGCAGGAGAAACGTCAGGAGAAATGCCTCTAGAACATGGCCCTATATGGAACATGAGGAAGAACTTCCTGACTGTGAGAGCCGTTCAGCAGTGGAACTCTCTGCCCCGGAGTATGGTGGAGGCTCCTTCATTGGGAGCTTTTAAGCAGAGGCTGGATGGCCATCTGTCAGGGGTGATTTGAATGCAATATTCCTGCTTCTTGGCAGAATGGGGTTGGACTGGATGGCCCAGGAGGTCTCTTCCAACTCTTGGATTCTATGATTCTATGATTCTATAGCCCGAAAAAACCCACAAGAACAATAGGAAGTTCTTCTTAGTTCTTTTTGTGCCATTTGAACCTATTGCTTTGTTTTCCGGAGCTGCAGAAAACAAAGCATGGCCCTTCCTCAATGCGACACCCTTCCATATATTTAAGCATGGCTCACACGTTCCCTTCATTTAACCTTCCAATGGCTGAGCCAGGTCCGAGAAATCCCCTTGCCGTTTCCCTGACCTTCCTGGATGGATGAATGGATGGATGGAGCTGGAGGAAGAGAAGAATGGTGCCCGTCTCTTAGTGCTTCTGTCCCCGGGCATTCCTGTTTGTGTGCCAAGACAATGCCATGCGCCAACCCCTCTTTCCCGGTCACTTCCTTTGTGAATCAGGGCACAAAGCAGGAGAGAGCTGGGCCTCTTTCCAGCCTTGCTTTGGCTGGTAGCGTGCCAGGGAGGGGAGGCTGCTTCATGGCCATTCATCATAGTAAAGAGAGTGAAAGGCGAGGCGCAACCAGGAGGGAGGAAAATGAGCGCATGGACCATTGAAAACCCTCTCCACCTTCCTCTTTTCCAAGTCAAGGGCTTCAGCCATGTGTTCCGACATCTGCTATCTGTATTCTTGCGCCCCTGGAAGCATCATTGCGAATGGGAAACATGTGGCCTTCCAGATGTAGATGGCATGAAGATCCCGGTAGCCTGGAGCTGCATCTGCACTGCAGAATTAATGCACTTTGACACCCCTTGAACTGCCATGGCTCGGCGTTTTGCAAGCACGGGAGTTTTCATTTCACAAAGTCTGCATCCTTGCCTTCTCTGCCAAAGAGGGTTGGTGACTCACAGAACCAGAACTCTCATAAACCACACACCTATCGCGCTGGTTTCTGACAGAGAATTTGTGCCATTTGTCACTCATTGAACAGATATGGCATGAAAAAAACTAGGAAGATCTTAGAATCATAGAATCATAGAATCATAGAATCAAAGAGTTGGAAGAGACCTCATGGGCCATCCAGTCCAACCCCATTCTGCCAAGAAGCAGGAATATTGCATTCAAAGCACCCCTGACAGATGGCCATCCAGCCTCTGCTTGAAAGCTTCCAAAGAAGGAGCCTCCACCACACTCCCTCCGGGGCAGAGAGTTCCACTGCTGAACGGCTCTCACAGTCAGGAAGTTCTTCCTCATGTTCAGATGGAATCTCCTCTCTTGTAGTTTGAAGCCATTGTTCCACGTCCTAGTCTCCAAGGAAGCAGAAAACAAGCTTGCTCCCTCCTTCTCTCTGTGGCTTCCTCTCACATATTTATGCATGGCTATCATATATTCCTAGTGACCAGAGCTGATCAGCCATGTAAACGCCTTCTCTGGAGGTTTTCAAGCAGTGGCTAGATGGCCATCTGTTGGGAGTGATCGGATTGTGTCTTCATTTATTGTGTGATTTATAGTTTCCTCCTTCACAAAGGACTGATTGTCACAGAGGCAAGCTTTAAAAATCAACCCAAACATTGCAAACTACTCCAACCAGAGAAGTCAGCCATAGCAGAGCACCTGATGAACCAACCTGGACACAGCATATTATTTGAGAACACAGAAGTGCTGGACCACTCTCACAACCACCATGACAGGCTACACAGAGAAGCCATTGAAATCCACAAGAAGCATGTGGACAATTTCAACAGAAAGGAAGAAGCCATGAAGGTGAATGGAATCTGGCTGCCAGTATTGAAAAACTCAAAAATTACAGCAGCAAAACAACAGAGGGGAAACAAACAGCACATAAAATCACTCTTAACAAAAGATTCCCCCCAGGCACTTCCAAGCCATTGAATGCTAATCAAGGTGATCAGCTGAAACATTCACACCTAGCCCCAGCAGACAGAAGTCCTTTGTCTCACCCTGGTCATTCCACAAATATATAAACCCATTTTTCCTACTTCCAACAGACCTCACTACCTCTGAGGATGCTTGCCATAGATGCAGGCGAAACGTCAGGAGAAAAATTGCCTCCAGAACATGGCCATATAGCCCGGAAAAACCTACAACAACCCAACCCAAACACTGCAGAGTCCTTATCAGTTGTCAGCAGAGTTTTGACTGCACTGCCTGACCTTGTGCTGCTCACTGCTTAAGAAAACTCTTGTTGCACCTCAGGATAGATTCAACTTGCTCAGAACACCACACACACCAAGGCTGTAGGTTTTGTAGTTTATTAACGAAAAGGCAAAGTCTTAAACACAAAAGCAAAGTTGCAAGAGTTCAATAGCCAAACAGGGTCTTAAATGCAAAGGCAGAGTTTCCAAAGTCCAAAGGCAAATAACATGAAGCATACTCCATAAGCATTGATCAAACAAGATTCCATGGCAGCATGAGAGAGTCCCAAGAAGCCGAGATCCAAATCAAAGTCCCAAGAAGCCAAAAGCATTGCCCAAAAGCCGAGACAATCCAGAGAAGTTATCAGGATGTTTGCTGAAGTTGCACTGACAAAAGGTTGCCTTCAATCAGCTCACTAAATATACTTTCCCAGCATGAAAGCCTTCCTTTGACCTCTAACAGGCCTGTAGCGAGGGGGTGGTTTTAGGGGTTCAAACCCCTCCCGAAATGTTTCAGATTTTTTTAAAAAAACCTGGTTTACTCATGAATTTTAACTGGTTAACCAAATCCCCATGCTAGGTCTATGAGATGCAAAAAATTAAGAGTTCCTCCAGAACTGCAAGCACTATCTCAAGCAAATATTGACAATTTATTCACACTGTCATTACTTGCAGCAATAGGCGATGTAGTGAAGCAACCAAGTTGGGTGTGTGTGTGTTGAATGCTCTCATTAAGGAGGCCAGACTTGGTGGAGGTGGTTGACAGGGTCAGAGCTGCAGGCTATGGAAGGCTGCATTGCCCCCTGCTGTGCTCTTTGCTTCAGCGTGAGCTAGGAGGCAGTTTTCACCCCCCCCCCCCTGAAATTTTCAACCCTCCCCGAAATTTTCAACCCCCCCCCCCTGAAATTGTCAACCCTCCCCAAAAATTTTTTCTGGCTACGGCCCTGACCTCTAACCTCTCTCTTGTTTGCAAGCCTTGTACTACGGCAAACCCTGAATTCCAAACAGTCCACCCTATCTAAGTTTGCAAAGCATTCAAGGTCGAATACCTCATTATCCTTATCCTGGAGCTGGGAATTGACAGCCTGAGAATCAGCGGGCTCCTCCACCTGCATGCACCTGGGAAGTTTTGCTAAAATCAGAAATGTCTTCTAAGACAACATCCCTTCCCATGGGAAACTGGAACTCCTTGTCCTCAGGATCAACATGGTCTGTTTCAAGAATAGGAACATGTTCAGGAATCTGAAACCCATCATCCTCTTCTTACTCTTCCTGAGGCTCCAGATGAGCCACAACAACTTTGACTCAGTTTTCATCCAAACTCACAGCAGAGGCTTTTAATCTTGACACATTGCTTTGTGTACAGCTATATGCACACATTAGGATCTCCTGATCTTCTATTTGTCAATGGCATATACAGAGATATACTAACAGCACAGATATCAGCAACAGATGTATGGCGAGAAGCAAGAGGATCATGGCAAGAGAGATAACCCTAGTTACATGTCACCACCTACTTAACCCTTCAGTAGGTATGTACTTACTTAGGCGATCCCTCGTAGTTCGAGGATGATTGTCCTCCAAGTTTGGTAACCTGGGGGTGGGTTCGTAGGTGGCTGTGGAGCCCTATTCTTGACCTGCAACTTCTCCCGCAGTGAGGGCATCGGTTTCCAGACGGAAGGCGGTCCCAGTTGGGGTTGGCTTGATGCTCCTTCCTCTTGGCATGTTTCTCTCTTTCCACCTCCATTCGTGCCTCTTCAAATTCTGCAGCACTGCTGGTCACAGCTGACCTCCAGCTGGAGCAATCAAGGGCCAGGGCTTCCCAGTTCTCAGTGTATATGCCAGAGGTTTTAAACGTTGGATTGGAGCCCATCTTTCAATCTCTTTTCCTGCCCACCAACATTCCATTTTCTGTTATTGAGTTCGGAGTAGAACAACTGTTTTGGGAGATGGAAATGCAAATAGTTGCTTTATAAAAGTAACTTAGCAAATGCTGCTATTCACATGGCAAACCAAAAGGAATGGCTGTAGACTATGTCCATGAACTTGCTCCATCCCCATTGAAAGATGAGGATGTTTGGGACCAGGGTGGGGTCTTTGTGGTGGCTGCCTCCATTGCTCTGCAGCTCCCATCCAATGCTGTGTCTACACTTTAGAATTAATGCACTTTGATACCACTTGAGCTGCCAAGGCTCCATACTTCAGAATCGTAGCAGTTGTCATTTGAGGAGGCGCCAGCGCTCTTTGGAAGGGAAGGGTAAAGACATTGCAAAGCTGCAATTCCCAGGATTCTACAGTACTGAGCCTTTCCAGTTAAAGTGGTACCAAACTGCATTCATCCTATAGTGTAGATGCACCGCAAGTTGTGCAAGACCAGCATCTTCCTTGCTGTCTTTTTGCCCTTTGGAACCTGCCTCCTTGTTGGGGATGCTTTTGGATTGCTTTGAATGCTAGGAACACTCTAATTATAGTCTCACTTTTGCTGGGTTTTTAGCAAATTGCATGTTTGTATGTGTCTGTTTTAGTTATGGGAAGTCACCTTGAGCATTGCGCAGGATGGATGGAGGTGGGATAGGAAAACATAACCTGAGAAGAATAACGCTATTAACAAAGAACTAAGAGTACACCTCCTGAACTGCCATGGCTTAATGTTATGTGGTCCTGGGAGTTGCAGTTTTGCAAGGTCTTTAGCTTTCTCTGTCAGTGAGTGCTACTGCCTCTCTTGGAAACACTATTGTCTTGAGATTCCACCTCCTTGGCTTGTGGAATGGAGGATTCTACCTCTTACACTTTACTCTTCCAACAACAACAACAACAATGCCATAATACTAAATAATAATAATAATAATAATATGGATCATCAATGTCGCAGTCCCAGGCGACAGCAGGATTGCAGACAAACAACAGGAAAAGCTGAAACAATATGAGCATTTAAAGATCAAACTGCAAAGACTCTGCCACAAACCACTCATGGTGGTCCCAGTGGTGATCGGCACACTGGGTGCAGTGCCTAAAGACCTTGGCCTGCACTTAAACACAATCGGCGCTGACAAAATTACCATCTGCCAGCTGCAGAAGGCCACCTTACTGGGATCTGCACACATTATTCGCCGATACATTACACAGTCCTAGACATTTGGGAAGTGTCCGACATGTGATCCAATACAACAGCCAGCAGGATGTCTGCTGTGGACTCATTTTGTTGTGTTTCAAATAATGATGATGATGATGATGATGCAGGTATCTTTCGCCTTGTTTGCTTCAGGTTACTTACTTACTTATTTAGGCGATCCCTCGTAGTCTGAGGATGATGGCCCTCCAGGTGTAGTGTCCTGGCGGTGGGTCCGTAGGTGACTGTGGAGCCCTCTTCTTGACCCGCATGTTCTCCCGCAGTGAGGGCATCAGTTTCCAGGTGGAAGGCGGTCCTGGTCAGGGTTGGCTTGATGTGCCTTCCTCTTCCCACATTTCTCCCTTTCACCCTCCATTCATGCCTCTTCAAATTCTACAGCACTGCTGGTCACAGCTGACCTCCAGCTGGAGTGCTCAAGGGCCAGGGCTTCCCAGTTCTCAGTGTCTATGCCAGAGTTTTTAAGGTTGGCTTTGAGCCCATCTTTCAATCTCTTTTCCTGCCCACCAACATTCCATTTTCTGTTATTGAGTTCGGAGTAGAACAACTGTTTTGGGAGATGGTGGTCAGGCATCCGGACAATGTGGCCGGTCCAGCAGAGTTGATGGTGGAGGACCATCGCTTCAATGCTGGTGGTCTTTGCTTCTTCCAGCACATTGACAATCATCTGCCTGTCTTCCCAAGAGATTTGCAAGATTTTTCAGAGGTGTTGTGGCTCAGCTGGAGCCTCAGGAAGAGCAGGAAGAGGATGATAGGTTTCAGATTCCTGAACATGTTCCTATTGTTGATACAGACGATGTTGATGCTGAAGATGAGGAATTCCAGTTTCCCATGGCAAAGGATGTTGTCTTAAAAGATGTTTCTGATCTTAGTGAAACTTCCCAGGTGCAGGTGAAGGAGGCGAGCCAGCCTGTGAGCTCTCTGCCTGCCAATTCTCAGGCTGCCGATTCCCAGCTCCAGGATGATGAGTTATTTGACCTTGAAGGCTCTGCAGATTTAGATAGAGAGGATCACTTGTAATTCAGGGTTCGCTGTAGTACAAGGCTTGCAAACAAGAGACAGGTTAGAGGTCAAAGGAATGCTTTCATTTTGGGAAAATATATTTAGTGAGCTGATTGCAGGCAACCTTTTGTCAGTGCAAGTTCAGCAAACACCCTGATAACTTCTTTGGATTGCCTGGGCTTTTGGACAGTGTTTTTGGCTTCTTGGGACTTTGATTTTGATCTCCGCTTCTTGGGACTCTCTCATGCTGCCATGGAATCTTGTTTGATCAATGCTTATGGAGTATGCTTCATGTTATTTGCCTTTTGACTTTGGAAACTCTGCCTTTGCATTTAAGACTCTTTTTGGCTATTGAACTTTTGCAACTTTACTTTTGTGTTTAAGACTTTGCCTTTTCTTTAATAAACTACAAAACCTACAGCCTTGGTGTGTGTGGTGTCCTGAGCAAGGTGAATCTATCCTGAGGTGCGACAAGAGGCAACGCTAATAGAATTGTGCTAGGAGTTGCATGTGACATCTGTAGACAGTCCACGTTTCACAGGCGTATAGCAGGGTTGGGAGGACAATGGCTTTATAAACAAATCCCTTGGTCACCCTATGGATGTCCCAGTCCTCAAACACTCTCTGCTTCATTCAGAATAATGCTGCACTCGCAGAGCTCAGACGGTGTTGTATTTCAGTGTCAGTGTTGACTTTTGTGGAGAGGTGGCTGCCAAGGGAGTGGAAATGGACAACATTTTCAAATTTGATTGAGTACCTCTGCTTGGCAGGGAGTTGGACTGGGTGGCCTTTGGGGTCTCTTCCAACTAGGGGTCTCTTCTGTGGTTCTCTCCAATGGATGCTTTAACTGAAAGTCCTGCATTGAGCAGGGGTTGGACTAGATGGCCTCTGGAGGACCCTTCCAGTCCTAGGGTTCTGTTGTTTCAATGCTCTAGTGTGGTGCCTTTCTTTGCTCCATCTCAGATCTGTCCCACCCTTTTCCGAAAAGGCGCACCTTCCCCTTCGTGCCGGATGTCATTCCCCTGCCTTTGGTGACTCAGCCCCACGCTTCCCGGCTGGCGGTGTGTGTGCGGTCGGTGTGTGCGCCTGGGGGTTTATCTCTTTTATGGATTTTTGCCAAAGCAGGGGCACCGCTGAATGGGAACTGATTTCAATGCCTGCAGCATTTCCTCATTTCCTCTGCAGCCCCTCAAGGCAGATGGAGAGGCAAGTGACTGGCTGCAAACACTCATCCCTCTCAGAGAATCAGAGGATCTTAAGAGCTGGAAGAGAACCCCAAAGGCCATCCAGTCCATCCCCCTTCTGCCAAGCAGGAAAAGCACAACCCAAGCCGTCCCAGCAGATGGCCATCCAGCCTCTGTTGAAAAGCCTCCAGGGATGGAGACTCCACAAGACTCCCAGAAGTCTACTAAGAATCCAAGATCCCTTTCACATGGACTGTTTTCAAGACAGGTGTTACCCATCCTGTATCTCTGCATTTCATTCTTTCTGCTGACACGTAGTGCTCTACACATCTTCCTTTTGAAATTCTTCAGGAGTCTTTGTAGACCAAAGCCTGAACTTGAGCCAACAGTGTGATGCTGCAGCCAAAAAGGCCAATGTGATTCTAGGCTGTATCCATCAAAATATAGTTTCTAATTTGAGGGTTACATCCAGATTGGACTACTGCTATGTGGGGCTGCCCTTGAAGTCAGCCTGGAAAATCCAACAAGTACAAGTGGTTAAATGGACGAACCCAGAGGGTGCTCACTAATGCTTCCTCTTCATCTTGGAAAGAAGTGACGAGCGGAGTGCCACAAGCAGAGTTCCCCCCTGGGCCTGGTCCTGTTCAACATCTTTATTAATGACTTAGATGAAGGGCTAGAAGGCAGGATCATCAAGTTTGCAGACGACACCAAATTGGGAGGGAGAGCCAAGACTCCAGAGGACAGGAGCAGGATTCAAAACGATCTCCACAGATTAGAGAGATGATGGGCCAAAACTAACACAATGAAGTTCAACAGGGACAAATGCAAGATACTCCACTTTGGCAGGAAAAACGAAATGCAAAGATACAGAATGGGGGACAATGCCTGGCTCGAGAGAAGTACGTGTGAAAAAGATCTTGGAGTACTCGTGGGGAGGAAGATGAACATGAGCCAGGAATGTGATGTGGCGGCAAAAAAAGCCAATGGGATTTTGGCCTGCATCAAGAGGAGCATAGTGTCTAGATCTAGGAAAGTCATGCTCCCCATGCTCTATTCTGCCTTGGTTAGACCACATCTGGAATATTGTGTCCAATTCTGGGCACCACAATTCAAGAGAGATATTGACAAGCTGGAATGTGTCCAGAGGAGGGCGACTCAAATGATCAAGGGTCTGGAGAACAAGCCCTATGAGGAGTGGCTTAAGGAGCTGGGCATGTTTAGCCTGAAGAAGAGAAGGCTGAGAGGAGATATGATAGCCATGTATAAATATGTGAGAGAAAACCACAGGGAGGAGGAGGGAGCAAGCTTGTTTTCTGCTTCCTTGGAGACTAGGACGCAATGGAACAATGGCTTCAAACTACAAGAGAGGAGATTCCATCTGAACATGAGGAAGAACTTCCTGACTGTGAGAGCCGTTCAGCAGTGGAACTCTCTGCCCCAGAGTGTGGTGGAGGCTCCTTCTTTGGAAGCTTTTAAACAGAGGCTGGATGGCCATCTGTCAGGGGTGATTTGAATGCAATATTCCTGCTTCTTGGCAGAATGGGGTTGGACTGGATGGCCCATGAGGTCTCTTCCAACTCTTTGATTCTATGATTCTATGATTCTATGACTCCATAGCATTGAGCCATGGGAGTCAAAGAGGTGCCAAACTGCATTGATTCTACAGCGGAGATGCACCCCATGGCTTGGTGAAGAAGCCGCTCTGGATTCTAGTCTAAACTTTTGGGAACCTATTGGAAGTTCAGTTTGGCTATGGATCCTTTCAAGTTGAGACCAGAACCCAGAAGGACGTCAGTGGTCGATTGATGTGTCCGGGGGGGCCTGGCTCTAGCAAGAGAGATGTGCCTGCGTTGCCTGATGAGAAGCCGCCGCCTTTGCTCTGCGTCTGCTTTGGAGATAGATAACAGGCGAACCTCGCGGTTGGAATTCAATTGACGTTTGCGCAAGAGAGAGGCATTAATTAGGAAAAGGAGGGATGCTTCCCCCGCGCAGTGGGCGACCCATTCAGTGCGCACAATCTTCCTCCGACAGAGAGTCTCCCCGGATGGACGAAGCCTTTGCGCCTGTCTTTGGGCCTCAAAGAGAAACGTGTCTCCGCGCTCTTCTCTGAATCAGCCGGAGAGATTAATTACAATTTTGCTCACATCGGGCTTTGTGAGCATTGACTCTCCTCCCGTCAATGGCATGCGCCTGCGCGTGTTCCCTTGAGCATATGTGCTGGTGGTGCGACTTCGGCTGTGATATAATGCCTGCATGCGGCTGACGGTTGCCCAACCAGAGCTGAGCATCTGGTGCCATTGAGCATGAGGAGGTCCCCTTTGCCCATGCAGAGGCGCATTGCCACCGCACCTCTGACATTTCTTTGCACGGTGCTTCAGTTCACAAAGGCAAATTCTCCATGTCATTCCCTGAGTGCAAAGAGAAATATGGTCCCGCGTTCTCTATGAATCAGCCGGCAAGATTAATTTTGCTCACCTCGGGCTTTGAAAGGTTGGACGCATTGACTCTCATCCCATCAATTACATGCGCCTGGGCATGCTCCCTTACGCATATATGAGGATCTTTATGAAGCTGAAGGCTGCTGAACTCTGGTGCCATTGAATGCAGAGGCACAGGGAGCATTGCAATCACTCAGTGAAGCCATGGCTGTGGTAGGAAATGCATTATGCGCTCATGGCTAGCTCTCATAGAATCATAGAATCAAAGAGTTGGAAGAGACCTCCTGGGCCATCCAGTCCAACCCCATTCTGCCAAGAAGCAGGAATATTGCATTCAAATCACCCCTGACAGATGGCCATCCAGCCCCTGTTTAAAAGCTTTCAAAGAAGAAGCCTCCACCACACTCCGCGGCAGAGAGTTCCACTGCTGAACGGCTCTCACAGTCAGGAAGTTCTTCCTAATGTTCAGATGGAATCTCCTCTCTTGTAGTTTGAAGCTGTTGTTCCATTGCGTCCTAGTCTCCAAGGAAGCAGAAAGGAAGCTTGCTCCCTCCTCCTCCCTGTGGCTTCCTCTCACATATTTATACATGGCTCTCATATCTCCTCTCAGCCTTCTCTTCTTCAGGTTAAACATGCCCAGCTACTTAAGCCGCTCCTCATAGGGCTTGTTCTCCAGACCCTTGATCATTTTAGTCACCCTCCTCTGGACACATTCCAGCTTGTCAATATCTCTCTTGAATTGTGGTGCCCAGAATTGGACACAATATTCCAGGTGTGGTCTAACCAAAGCGGAATAGAGCATGCGGAGCATGACTTCCCTAGATCTAGACACTAGGCTCCTCTTGATGCAGGCCAAAATCCCATTGGCTTTTTCTGCCGCCACATTACATTCCTGGCTCATGTTTAACTTGTTGTCCACGAGGACTCCAAGATCTTTTTCACACGTACTGCTCTCGAGCCAGGCATTGTCCCCCCTCTCATAGAATCATAGAATCAAAGAGTTGGAAGAGACCTCATGGGCCATCCAGTCCAACCCCATTCTACCAAGAAGCAGGAATATTGCATTCAAAACACCCCTGACAGATGGCCATCCAGCCTCTGTTTAAAAGCTTCCAAAGAAGGAGCCTCCACCACACTCCGGGGCAGAGAGTTCCACTGCTGAACGGCTCTCACAGTCAGGAAGTTCTTCCTTATGTTCAGATGGAATCTCCTCTCTTGTAGTTTCCATTTGAGCCAATGCCTTCTCTGTCTCTCCTTGCTCTGTCCTTTTCATAGAATTGGGAGTGACCTTTAGAGACCATCTAGTCCAGTGTTTCTCAACCTTCCTAATGCCGCAACCCCTTAAGACAGTTCCTCATGTTGTGGTGACCCCCAACCATAACATTATATTTGTTGCTACTTTCATAACTGTAATTTTGCTACTGTTATGAATCATCATACAAATATCTGAGATGCAGGATGTGTTTTCATTCACTGGATGAAATACCCAATACGTCCAAATTTGAATACTGGTGGGGTTGGGATGGAGATTGATTTTGTCACTTGGGAGTTGTAGTTGCTGGGATTTATAGTTCACCTACAATCAAGGAGCATTCTGAACTCCACCAACGATGGAATTGAACCAAACATGGCACACAGAACTCCCATGACCAACAGGAAATACTGGAAGGGTTTGGTGGGCATTGACCTTGAGTTTTTGGAGACAGAGAGTCCACAATCCCACCAGGAAAGTCCATACCACTATTCTTGCAGTCTAGGGGTTCTTCCCAATGTTCAGGTCATTTGAATCTATTGTTTTCTGTTCTGATCTTTGGAGCAGCTAGAAAAGAAGCTGGCTCCGACTTCTCCGTGGCATTTCTTCTGAGATGTCAAGATGACTTTTGTGCAAACCCTCAATTTTCTTATCTGAGCCCATCCCAAATCACACAGCATTCTTCAAGGGAGAGAGAAACGGTTTGGGTTATATTTATTTTATTTATCGTGTCATCTGCAACCAGAACATTGTATTACATCTCTAACAGAACAAAACAAACAAACAGATAAAAAACCCCACAAATTTTGCAAACTTGGTAGCTGATTAAATGTCCTTTGACCAGTGTCAGGCCACTTGGAGTGCCTCTGGTGTTGCTGCAAGAAGGCCCACCATTGTGCATGTGGAAGGGCTCAGGTTGCATTGCAGCAAGTGGTCAGTCGTTTGCTCTTCTCCACACTCGCATGTCGTGGATTCAACTTTGTAGCCCCATTTCTTAAGATTGGCTCTGCATCTCGTGGTGCCAGAGCGAAGTCTGTTCAATGCCTTCCAAGTCGCCCAGTCTTCTGTGTGCCCAGGGGGGAGTCTCTCATTTGCTATCAGCCATTGGTTGAGGTTCTGGGTTTGAGCCTGCCACTTTTGGACTCTGGCTTGCTGGGGTGTTCCAGCGAGTGTCTCTGTAGATCTTAGAAAACTATTTCTAGATTTAAGTCGTTGACGTGCTGGCTGATACCCAAACAGGGGATGAGCTGCAGATGTCTCTGCCTTGGTCCTTTCACTATTGGCTGCCACTTCCCGGCGGATGTCAGGTGGTGCGATACCGGCTAAGCAGTGTAATTTCTCCAGTGGTGTAGGGCGCAGACACCCTGTGATAATGCGGCATGTCTCATTAAGAGCCACATCCACTGTTTTAGTGTGGTGAGATGTGTTCCTTACTGGGCATGTGTACTCAGCAGCAGAGTAGCATAGCGTCTTCACTGTGTCTGGTTGTGATCCCCAGGTTGTGCCAGTCAGCTTTCGTATGATATTGTTTCTAGCACCCACTTTTTTGCTTGATGTTCAGGCAGTGCTTCTTGTAGGTCAGAGCACGGTCCAAAGTGACTCCCAGGTGTTTGGGTGCGCTGCAATGCTCCAGCGGGATTCCTTCCCAGGTAATAATCCTCAGAGCTCGGGATGCTTGTCTGTTCTTAAGGTGAAAGGCACATGTCTGTGTTTTAGATGGATTAGGGATCAGTTGGTGGGATGGTTTGGGTGGGAATAGGTCAAGTGACTGGAGAAAGCACAGCATGGGAGTCCTTTTGGATAAATGGAATACAGGGAAGTCAGTCTGAAGTGGGATCCAGACTCTGGGTGCGTAGGCAATCCCTCGTTGTCCGAGTAGGATAATCCTCCAGGGCGGTTTTGTAGGTGGCTGTGGAGCCCTATTCTTGATCCGCATCTCCTCCCGCAGTGAGGGCATCAGTTTCCAGGTGGAATGTGGTCTTGGTCGTGGGTTGGATTAATGCGCCTTCCTCTTGGCACATTTTCTCTTTTGCCCTCCATTTATGCCTCTTCAAATTCTACAGCACTGCTGGTCACAGCTGACCTCCAACTGGAGTGTTCAAAGGCCAAGGCTTCCCAGTTCTCAGTGACTATGCCAGAGTTTTTAAGGTTGGCTTTGAGCCCATATTTCAATCTCTTTTCCTACCTGCCAACATTCTATTTTCCATTCTTGAGTTCGGAGTAGAGCAAATGTTTTGGGAGACGGTGGTCGGACATCCAGACAATGTGCCCGGTCCAGCAGAATTGATGGCGGAGGACCATAGCTTCAGTGATGGTGGTCCTTGCTTCTTCTTGCAGCACGCTGACATTTGTCTGCTTGTCTTCCTAAGAGATTTGCATGATTATTCAGAGGCAGTTCTGATGGATAGCCATGTATAAATATGTGAGAGGAAGCCACAGGGAGGAGGGAGCAAGCTTCCTTTCTGCTTCCTTGGAGACTAGGACGCAATGGAGCAATGGCTTCAAACTACAAGAGAGGAGATTCCATCTGAACATGAAGAAGAACTTCCTGACTGTGAGAGCCGTTCAGCAGTGGAACTCTCTGCCCCGGAGTGTGGTGGAGGCTCCTTCTTTGGAAGCTTTTAAGCAGAGGCTGGATGGCCATCTGTCAGGGGTGATTTGAATGCAATATTCCTGCTTCTTGGCAGAATGGGGTTGGACTGGATGGCCCATGAGGTCTCTTCCAACTCTTTGATTCTATGATTCTATGATTCCAGGAGTTGCATGTGACGTCTGTAGACAGTCCACGTTTTGCAGGCGTATAGCAGGGTTGGGAGGACAATAGTGTATAAACAAGCACCTTGTTCTCCCTATGGATGTCCTGGTCCTCAAACACTCTCTGCTTCATTCAGAAAAAAGCTGCTCTCGCAGAGCTCAGGTGGTGTTGTATTTTGGTGTCAATGTTGACTTTGGTGAAGAGGTGGCTGCCAAGGGAGCGGAAATGGCCAACATTTTCTAATGTTACACCATTAAGCTGCATTTCTGGCATTGGAGAGGGATTGGCTGGTGACTGCATGGCAGAAGGGAGTCGGACTGGATGACCATTTGAGTCTCTTCTATCTTTAGGACTCTGTGATTCTGTGGAGCTCTTGCAACAGCTTGCAAAATGCAGTAGGAACCAGGCATCCCGGCTCCCTCTGCAGCCTGTCTCTCTGAGCTTTGCACATTTCTGTGACTTCTCCTAAGGGCTGTTTTGTTTTCAGACAATCACCAGACAGTAGGCATTGTCCCAGTTACAGTGACACACAATCAGAGCTCAAGGCAGGAGAGCGCAAACGGGGAAGACGCCTGCAAAAACAAGGCTTGGCTGCAAGAACTGGGAGTGAGATAGGAAACATGCAGGCTTCCAAGTGTTGTTGGACTGCAGCTCCCATGAATCCTCACTGTTGCTTATACAGTACTTTCATTGTTATGACTCAATGCTGCAAAATCCTGGGCATTGCTCATTGGCGAGGCACCAACACTCTTGGACAGAGAAGGCTAAAGCCACCCGTGATTCCATAACATTGACCCTTGGCAGTTAGAGTTGGGTCATAGAATCATAGAATCATAGAATCAAAGAGTTGGAAGAGACCTCATGGGCCATCCAGTCCAACCCCATTCTGCCAAGAAGCAGGAATATTGCATTCAAATCACCCCTGACAGATGGCCATCCAGCCTCTGCTTAAAAGCTTCCAAAGAAGGAGCCTCCACCACACTCCAGGGCAGAGAGTTCCACTGCTGAACGGCTCTCACAGTCAGGAAGTTCTTCCTCATGTTCAGATGGAATCTCCTCTCTTGTAGTTTGAAGCCATTGTTCCATTGCGTCCTAGTCTCCAAGGAAGCAGAAAACAAGCTTGCTCCCTCCTCCCTGTGGCTTCCTCTCACATATTTATACATGGCTATCACACTGTGTCCATTCAGTAGATCCATTCAAAATCTGCTGGGATTTGCAGTTTGGCAGCCCAAGGGTCGCGTTCAGTCCATCCATGATTGTCTGCTCCCAGTAATTGGTTTTATCCTCCCCTTCTTAGGTTCCTTGGAAATGTGTCATTGGCCCCTTCTATGCTGTCATATTAAAGCCACCTTATCTGCTGTGAACTGGGTTATATGACAATGTAGGCTAAGATAACCCAGTTCTACACTGCCTGGATTATCTGGCAGTGTAGAAGGGGCCAACGTGGTCCTCCTTTAAATATTATAATACAGTGGGTCCTCGGAATCTGCTGGGTTTTGGCCCCAGGATCGCCATGGATGCCCAAATCATGGATGCTCGTCCCATTAAACACATTGCAATAGGGAAATGTTGTCTCGTGTCTAAAATGGCAAAAGAATAGTTTGGAATAGTTTGTTGTGACTCAGCTGGAACCACAGAGTGCCTCTGATGAGGATGATGGGATTCAGGTTCACAATTTGGTTCAAAATGTCCCTGTTATAGTCAATGAGGAACAGGGTGTGTGTCCAGAGAAGGGTGACTAAAATGATCAAGGGTCTGGAGAACACGCCCTATGAGGAGCGGCTTAAGGAGCTGGGCATGTTTAGCCTGAAGAAGAGAAGGCTGAGAGGAGACATGATGAGGGCCATGTATAAATATGTGAGAGGAAGCCACAGGGAGAAGGAGGGAGCAAGCTTGTTTTCTGCTTCCCTGGAGACTAGGACGCAATGGAACAATGGCTTCAAACTACAAGAGAGGAGATTCCATCTGAACATGAGGAAGAACTTCCTGACCGTGAGAGCCGTTCAGCAGTGGAACTCTCTGCCCCGGAGTGTGGTGGAGGTTCCTTCTTTGGAAGCTTTTAAACAGAGGCTGGATGGCCATCTGTCAGGGGTGATTTGAATGCAATATTCCTGCTTCTTGGCAGAATGGGGTTGGACTGGATGGCCCAGGAGGTCTCTTCCAACTCTGATTCTATGATTCTATGTGTGGAAGTGCACTTTCCCACAGTAAGGAATGAGTGTGTTGATACTTAAACTAGCCAGGTGCAGGTGCAAACTGACTCAGGAAAGGAGGACAGTCCTCAGCCTGATAATGAGCAGGAAGGCAAACTGGATAACACCAATGAACAGGCTGACCTTGACGAAACGGGGACCTTATATCATGTTGATCATTTGGCATTCAGAGTTTGAAGGAGTGTGAGAATAGCTAACAAGAAGGAGGCCAGAGGCCAAAGAAACACATTCATGTTTTGCAAAGGGTTTTAAGCTGTGTGTTTGGGACCAAACCTTTGTCAGAGCAACTTTTCATTTAACCAAGAAGTTTGCATTTAGCTTGTCTGGATTATCTTGCAGTTCTTGTGTTCATGGTCTCAGGACTCAGTCATGTTCTCATGGGATTTTGCTTTGCTGGTGCCTTTTTGGATCATGCTTCAAAGTGTTGTTTTGTATTGATCTTTTGGAACATTACTTTTGCTTTTAATAACTTTTTATCTTTTATTTTTTTAATAAACTATAAAGACTTCTGGCTGTGTGCAGTTTGGTGTTTTCAGCAAGGTGAACCTATTCTGAGGTGCGACATAGTTTCTGGAGTATTTTCATGCCGTGGATGTAGAATCTGTGGATATGGAGGGCCAACTTTACTCTGGTGTCACTCTCCATTGTGGGACTGACCACTGATTTATTTATTTATGTATTTATTTCAGACATTTGTACCCCGTCCTATCTTGACCTCCGCAGAGGGACTCAGGGCAGCTAACAAACCGCCATCTTATGGTGCCAACAACGAAAACATAAATATACAATTTAAATAACAATAAAACAGTATAAAACAGTATAACCTGATTAACTAGCTTAGAAGGTCCTCTGTAAATATTTTGCTGGCTTGGAGAAACAGAGAAGGAGGAGAGAAGCTACCTAGTGACCTCTTTCCCATTCCGGAATCTAGTCTGAACTTTAGCACTCCACCAGACAACCAGGTGAACTTGAAAAGATAAGGGCCAGATCCTGCACCAGGGTTGTCTCTGCATTGGGAGCTAAATTGTGGAGTCTTCATCACTGGATGGCCATCAGTCAGGAGGGCTTGGATTGCGTCTGGGGTTGGACTGGATGACCCTTGGAAGTCTCTTCTAACTCTAGGTTTTATGATTCATTCCGAGTACACCAAACTGTCCTTGTTTTGAATGGCAGAGTTGTTAAACCAAATGCACCCCCGAGAGAACAAACCTTACTAAATTAGGTGATCCCTCGTAGTCCAAGGATGATGGTCCTCCAAGTGTAGTGTCCTGGCGGTGGGCCCGTAGGTGGCTGTGGAGCCCTATTCTTGATCTCCATGTTTTCCCGCAGTGAGGGCATCGGTTTCCAGGTAGAAGGCGGTCCTGGTCAGAGTTGGCTTGATGCACCTCCCTCTTGGCATGTTTCTTCCTTTCGCCCTCCATTCGTGCCTCTTCACATTCTGCAGCACTGCTGGTCACAGCTGACTTACAACTGGAATGCTCAAGGGCCAGACAGGCCCGTAGCCAGGATTTCAATTTGGGGGAGGGGGGTGCTGAGTTTGTTTGGGGGGGGGCTGAGTCTGAGTGAAAGAGGGTCTACCCTTGCAAACCTTTTGTATCGTTACCCCAATACCCCCATGCATACGGGATATATTGAGTAGGGTGATCAGATCATGATATGAATAAACATAACAGTTTAAATAATGCACCAGTAAGGCCTTTTCACGAACCACCATGAGAATTTCGAGGGGGGGGGCTGAAGCCCCTCGAGCCCCCCCACCCCCCCCCCCCCCCCCGGCTACATGCCTGGGGCCAGAGCTTCCCAGTTCTCAGTGTCTATGCCAGAGTTTTTAAGGTTGGCTTTGTGCAAACCAAGGCACAGCTGATTATGCAGGCATGCGCCTCCACTTGTGTGTGCATGGCTATATCACATACGTGTGCATGCTCACCTGTGTGAATGTGTGCCTCAGCATGCAAAAAGGTGTCTTGTGCCCATCTCTACATTTGCAACCAGGAACTGAATGTTCATGTTGCACTTTGGACCAAAATGTTCATCTGCCTCTGGAAAGGAGCTTAGGGGAGAGAAGGCAAGGCAGGATTCCTGAACCACTTGGGGGTGACTTCTGAAGAACTTCCTGACTGTGAGAGCCGTTCAGCAGTGGAACTCTCTGCCCCGGAGTGTGGTGGAGGCTCCTTCTTTGGAAGCTTTTAAACAGAGGCTGGATGGCCATCTGTCAGGGGTGATTTGAATGCAATATTCCTGCTTCTTGGCAGAATGGAGTTGGACTGGTTGATGGCCCATGAGGTCTCTTCCAACTCTTTGATTCTAGGATTCTATACAGTTGCACATTTATGGATCCTGCAATATAATTCCATAGGAAGTGGACTACCAAGTTGCACTGGAGAATGTAGAGATTTTTAGGGAGCTGTTATGTAAATAAAGGTGTTCTTTCCCTCTATTTGGAGTTTTTCTGCTTTCATGGGGTTCCTGCATCCCAAACCTGAGTAAATTGTGGAGGGATGATGGTTGTGCTGCTTGCTGTCATGCTTTCTTCCTCTGTTTTCTTCTTGTCACCTGTTGCATAAGCACCGTTCTGGAAATGCAACCGTCACAGAGGCTATCATACATTCTTGAATGGGGTGCAATTGCTCATCGGTGCTTTCAATGCGCCACCTGATTCTTTGAGATTGTGGAAACAGCAGGCAAGGCTTTGTACGCATCAGGAGGGGGTGCGCCACCAGTGTAGCTTCACATTCAGCAATGGAAGATCTTGGCTGGGACCATAAAATCCTAGAATTGGAGGGGCCACCTCATCCAACCCTCTTTTACCACACAGAAAGACACAATCAAAGCCCTCCTGACAGATGGCCATGCACCTTTTTGCACCTCTTGGCTTCAAAATACAAGAGAGGAGATTCCATCTGAACATGAGGAAGAACTTCCTGACTGTGAGAGCCGTTCAGCAGTGGAACTCTCTGCCCCGGAGTGTGGTGGAGGCTCCTTCTTTGGAGGCTTTTAAACAGAGGCTGGATGGCCATCTGTCAGGGGTGCTTTGAATGCAATGTTCCTGCTTTTTGGCAGGGGGTTGGACTGGATGGCCCATGAGGTCTCTTCCAACTCTTTGATTCTATGATTCTATGATTCTACTTCAGTGTTTTTCAACCTGGGAGTTGGGACCCCTGGGGGGGTTGCGAGGGGATGTCAGAGGGGTCGCCAAAGATACACAGGATACACAGGATTTTCTGCTGGTCATGGGAGTTCTGTGTGGGAAGCCTGGCCCAATTCTATCGTTGGTGGGGTTCGGAATGCTCTCTGATTGTAGGTGAACTATAAATCCCAGCAACAACATCTTCCAAATGTCAAGGTCTATTTTCCCCAAACTCCACCAGTGTTCACATTTGGGCATATTGAGTTTAGTCTAAGATCTAAAATTGTTTGAGTCCACAGTGCTTTCTGGATATAGGTGAACCACAACTCCCAAGCTCAAGGCCAATGCTCACCTACCCCTTTCATTCTTTTTTTGCTGGTCATGGGCGTTCTGTGTGCCAAGTTTGGGTCAATTGCATCTCTGGTGGAGTTCAGAATGCTCTTTGATTGTAGGCGAACTATAAATCCCAGCAACTACAACTCCCAAGGTCCAGAGAATGAAAATACATCTTGCCTATCAGATATTTACATGTCGATTCATAACAGCAGCAAAATTCCAATTATGAAGTTGTTGTTGTTGTTCATTCGTTCAGTCGTCTCCGACTCTTCGTGACCTCATGGACCAGCCTACGCCAGAGCTCCCTGTCGGCCGTCACCACCCCCAGCTCCCTCAAGGTCAGTCCAGTCACTTCAAGGATGCCATCCATCCATCTTGCCCTTGGTCGGCCCCTCTTCCTTTTGCCTTCCACTTTCCCCAGCATCATTCCCTTCTCTAGGCTTTGCTGTCTCCTCCTGATGTGGCCAAAGGACTTCAGCTTTGTCTCTAGTCTCCTTCCCTCCAGTGAGCAGCCGGGCTTTATTTCCTGGAGGATGGACTGGTTGGATCTTCTCGCAGTCCAAGGCACTCTCAGAACTTTCCTCCAACACCACAGCTCAAAAGCATCGATCTTCCTTCGCTCAGCCTTCCCGAAGGTCCAGCTCTCACATCCGTAGGTGACTCCAGGGAAGACCATGGCTTGGACTAGGCAATGGATCTTTGTTGCCAGTCTGATGTCTCTACTCTTCACTATTTTATCGAGACTGGACATTGCTCTCCTCCCAAGAAGGAAGCGTCTTCTGATTTCCTGGCCACAGTCTGCATCTGCAGTAATCTTTGCACCTAGAAATACAAAGTCTGTCACGGCCTCCACGGTTTCTCCCTCTATTTCCCAGTTGTCAATCATTCTTGTTGCCATAATCTTGGTTTTTTTGACGTTTAGCTGCAACCTGGCTTTTGCGCTTTCTTCTTTCACCTTGATTAGAAGGCTCCTCAGCTCCTCCTCGCTTTCGGCCATCAGAGTGGTGTCATCTGCATATCTGAGGTTGTTAATGTTTCTTCCAGCAATTTTCACCCCAGCTTTGCATTCATCCAGCCCCGCACATCGCATGATGTGTTCTGCATACAAGTTAAAAAGGTTGGGTGAGAGGATGCAGCCTTGCCGTACGCCTTTCCCAATCTTGAACCTGTCTGTTCCTCCGTGGTCAGTTCTGACTGTTGCTACTTGGTCCTTGTACAGATTCCTCAGGAGAGAGACAAGGTGGCTTGGGATGCCCATCCCAGCAAGAACTTGCCACAATTTATTATGATCCACACAGTCAAAGGCTTTAGAATAGTCAATGAAGCAGAAGTAGATGTTTTTCTGAAACTCCCTGCCTTCCTCCATTCTCCAGCATCCGGATATTGGCAATCTGGTCTCTCGTTCCTCTGCCTTTTCTAAACCCAGCTTGAACATCTGGCAACTCTCGCTCCATGTATTGCTGGAGTCTTCCTTGCAGGATCTTGAGCATTACCTTACTGGCATGAGAAATAAGGGCAACTGTACGGAAGTTTGAGCAGTCTTTCGCATTTCCCTTTTTTGGTATGGGGTATGAAGTAGTTATGAAGTAGAAACTAAAATAGTTTTAGGGTTGGGGGTCACCACAACATGAGGAACATTATTAAGGGGTCGCAGCCTTAGGAAGGTTGAGAACCACTGCTCTACTTAAAGGCCTCCAGAGAAGAAGACTCCACTGGATTCCCAGGCAGCAGTGGATTCTACCACCAACCGTGGCTTCCCTCAATCTGGCCACCTGATTCCTATTGATGCAGCCCAGAATCGCATTGGCTTTTTAGCTGCCAAAAAAGGCATCCGATTGAGTCGGCTCAGCATTGCAGGCTCCCACTTCCACATCTCCCTCTGAAGCGATATGTGCTGTTTGTGCTGTTTACCTCTTCACCTGCATGATCCGTTTCAGTGCCATCTTTTTGGGAGGAAGCAGTGGCTGTTTGGTAAACCCGAGGGTGATGGGGCGAGGAAGGAGCCGCAGCTGCACCAGCCACCAGGCTGCCTTGGCTCGGCCAGCACTCCAAAGCAGGCTCATCATCGCTCCCTAAGAAGACATGAAAGAGTATTTATTTAGCAGAGATGAGTACTTGCATCTGGTTCACCTGCCAAATCCTGGGGGTGGGATCTGGGGTTTCCTTGGCAACGGGAGACAGAAATCAATCAGACTCAAGTGAAGCCCAGGGGGCCAAGCAGGAAGTGCCAATGTGCAAGCAAAGAGTAACATGTGCAGACCTCGTGCAAAGGGAATGAGGAGGAGAATTATGGAATCATAGAATGAGGAGAAGCCCCCAAAGC
The DNA here is from genome assembly GCF_037176765.1 of Anolis sagrei. NCBI lineage: Eukaryota > Metazoa > Chordata > Lepidosauria > Squamata > Anolidae > Anolis > Anolis sagrei. The sequence goes on along the minus strand of NC_090022.1, from coordinate 301,490,134 downwards.
CATCCAGTCCAACCTCCTCCTGCAAGGCAGGAAGACACCATCAAAGCCCTCCCAACAGATGCCCATCCATCTGTTTTTCCAGAGAAGGAGACTTCACCAGAATACAAGGCAGTCTGTATTCCATTAAAATGGGATGGGACCCTCAAAGGCCATGCGGCCCAACTCGATTCTTCCATAAAGGAAGGCACCATCAAAGCCTTCCCAATAGACAGCCATCCAGTTTCTGTTTATAGACTTACAGAGAAGGAGACTCTACCAAAATACAAGGCAGTCTGTATTCCATGGGGACCTCAAAGGCCATCCAGCCCAACTCGATTCTTCCACAAAGGAAGACGCCACCAAAGCCCTCCCAACAGATGCCCATCCAGTTTTTGTTTACAGACTTCCAGAGAAGGAGACTTCACCAGAATACAAGGCAGTCTGTATTCCAGTTGAATGGGATGGGACCCTCAAAGGCCACCCAGCCCAATTCTATTCTTCCATAAAGGAAGACACCATCCAAGCCTTCCCAACAGAAGGCCATCCAGTTTCTGTTTATAGACATCCAGAGAAGGAGACTCCACCAGAAATCTCCATTCTAATGGGATGGGTATTCCATTGGAATGGGATGGGACCCTCAAAGGCCATGCCGCCCAACTCCATTCTTCCACAAAGGAAGACACCATCAAAGCCCTCCCAACAGATGCCCACCCAGTTTCAGAGAGGGAGAGTTCACCAGAAATCTCCATTCTAATGGGATTGGTATTCCATTTGAATGGGATAGGAACCTCAAAGGCCACCCAGCCCAACTCCATTCTTCCATAAAGGAAGACACCATCAAAGCCCTCCCAACAGATGTTCATCCAGTTTCTGTTTATAGACTTCCAGAGAAGTAGACTTCCATAGAAATCTCCATTCTAGTGAGATGGGATTCCATTCTAATGGGATGGGAACCTCAAAGGCCATGCAGCACAACTCCATTCTTCCACAAAGGAAGACACCATCAAAGCCCTCCCAACAGATGCCCATCCAGTTTCTGTTTTTCCAGAGAAGGAGACTTCACCAGAATACAAGGCAGTCTGTATACCATTAAAATGGGATGGGACCCTCAAAGGCCATGCAGCCCAGCTCCATTTTTCCATAAAGGAAGGCACCATCCAAGCCTTCCCAACAGACGGCCATCGAGTTTCTGTTTATAGACTTCCAGAGAAGGAGACTCCACCAGCAGTCTCCAATCTAATGGACTGGGACCCTCAAAGGCCATGTAGCCCAACTCCATTCTTCTATAAAGGAAGACACCATCAAAGCCATCCCAACAGATGCCCATTCAGTTTCTGTTTTTCCAGAGAAGGAGACTTCACCAGAATACAAGGCAGTCTGTATTCCATTGGAATGGGATGGGACCCTCAAAGGCCACCCAGCCCAATTCTATTCTTCCATAAAGGAAGACACCATCCAAGCCTTCCCAACAGAAGGCCATCCAGTTTCTGTTTATAGACATCCAGAGAAGGAGACTCCACCAGAAGTCTCCATTCTAATGGGATGGGACCCTCAAATTCCACCCAGCCCAATTCCATTCTTCCACAAAGGAAGACACCATCAAAGCCCTCCCAACAGATGCCCATCCAGATTCTGTTTTTCCAGAGAAGGAGACTTCACCAGAATACAAGGCAGTCTGTATTCCAGTCGAATGGGATGGGACCCTCAAAGGCCATCCAGCCCAATTCTATTCTTCCATAAAGGAAGACACCATCCAAGCCTTCCCAACAGAAGGCCATCTAGTTTCTGTTTATAGACATCCAGAGAAGGAGACTCCACCAGAAGTCTCCATTCTAATGGGATGGGTATTCCATTGGAATGGGATGGGACCCTCAAAGGCCATGCAGCCCAACTCCATTATTCTACAGGAAGAAACCATCAAAGCCTTCCCAACAGATGCCCACTCAGTTTCAGAGAAGGAGAGTTCACCAGAAATCTCCATTCTAATGGGATGGGTATTCCATTTGAATGGGATAGGGACCTCAAAGGCCATGCCGCCCAACTCCATTCTTCCACAAAGGAAGACACCATCAAAGCCCTCCCAACTGATGCCCATCCAGTTTCAGAGAGGGAGAGTTCACCAGAAGTCTCCATTCTAGTGGGATGGGATTCCGTTCTAATGGGATAGGAACCTCAAAGGTCATGCAGCCCAACTCCATTCTTCCACAAAGGAAGACACCATCAAAGCCCTCCCAACAGATGTCCATCCAGTTTCTGTTTTTAGACTTCCAGAGAAGGAGACTTCCACAGAAATCTCCATTCTAGTGGGATGGGATTCCATTCTAATGGGATGGGAACCTCAAAGGACACCCAGCCCAACTCGATTCTTCCACAAAGGAAGGCACCATCAAAGGCCTCCCAACAGATGCCCCTCCAGTTTCTGTTTATAGACTTCCAGTGAAGGAGACTCTACCGGAATACAAGGCAATCTGTATTCCATTCGAATGGGATGGGACCCTCAAAGGCCATGCAGCCCAACTCCATTCTTCCATAAAGGAAGGCACCATCAAAGCCCTCCCAACAGATGCCCATCCAGTTTATGTTTATAGACTTCCAGAGAAGGAGACTCTACCGGAATACAAGGCAGTCTGTATTCCATTCGAATGGGATGGGACCCTCAAAGGCCATGCAGCCCAACTCCATTCTTCCATAAAGGAAGGCACCATCAAAGCCCTCCCAACAGATGCCCCTCCAGTTTCTGTTTATAGACTTCCAGTGAAGGAGACTCTACCGGAATACAAGGCAGTCTGTATTCCATTCGAATGGGATGGGACCCTCAAAGGCCATGCAGCCCAACTCGATTCTTCCACAAAGGAAGACACTATCCAAGCCTTCCCAACAGATGACCATCCAGTTTCTGTTTATAGATTTCCAGAGAAGAAGACTCCACCAGAATGCAAGGCAGTCTGCATTCCATTTGAATGGGATGGGAACCTCAAAGGCCATCCAGCCCAACTCCATTCTTCCATAAAGGAAGACACAATCAAAGCCCTCCCAACAGACGGGCATCCAGCCTCTGCTTAAAAACATTCAGTGAAGGAGACTCCACTGAACACCATGGCAGACTAGATACCCCCAAAGCACAGCTCTTACCATCAGAAAGTTCTGCCAAATGTTTAAGTGGAATCTCTGTTTCTGTCGTTTGAATCCAAAAATAACTACTTTTGACCTCATCGGAGGCAAGGTGGTGGGGTGGCAAAGGAATGAAAGCAGAGTTTTGGGAGATTTTTAGCCAGGTGGAGAGAAAGGAGAAACGGAAATAGAACCAATTGAACATCTGACTTGAAAAGAAAAATTAAGAAAGCAGAAACAGCTCCAACACAAAGTCCCTTTTGTTATAATCTGCGCCCCAAGTTTCACCAGAGAAGAAGGGGCTTAACTTGCTGTCTCAAAGAGAGCAAAAAAGGAACTTTTCTGGTTTCCAAAGTGTGGTGCCAAAGACGCCCACATCCCCGCCGACTGTGTCTGTGAAAGTGATGAGATACAAAAGGGGAAAAAGAACAACCTCCCCAAGATCTTAAAGCTTGGCAGGCTCAAAGAGAAAGATGCAGAACAGCCTGAGCATGAATCACAGAGTTGGAAGGGTCCCTCTGAGGCCATCTAGTCCAACCTCGTTTTGCGCAGTGCAGGATTTCCTGGCAGTACATCTCCTTTTGGAGAGGTCCAGAGAAGGAGGCCCCAACACTTCTCTATCCATTGTTGAAGGCTTTCATGGCCAGAATCACTGGGTTGTTGTAGGTTTTTGGTCTTGCAGCTCTTCTGATGTCTGAGGTGGAGTATCCACCCAAACATCCAGTTCACCATTGAAAAAGAAAATGAAGGAAGACCGCCTTTTCTAGATATCCTAGTCACCACAAACCAGATCAGCAATTGGGTCACACCATTTACAGAAAAACCCCACACACAGATAGATATCTACATAAAAACTCCAACCATCACCCAAGTCAAAAAAGAAGCCCCATTAACGCCCTAGCAGGCCGTGCAAAAAGAATCTGCGAAGTCTAAAGGCAAAAACATGAAGCATAATCCTTTAAGCAATGGTCAAACAAGAGTCCATTGTAAAACAGTTGAACACGATACCCAAAATCTCAGAATCAGGAAGCCAAAAGTGTGCTGCTTAAAGCCAAGGTTAATCCATAGAAGTTTGCATGGAAAGAGCCACATTGAACTGACAATGCCTGTTTGTCAGCCAGAAGGCTAAATACCCTTTGCAGTCATGAACGAATTGCGATGACCTTTGGCAGACTTGGCTTCACATTTACTAGCTAAACGAGAACTTCTCCGGATCCTTAATTGCAGGCAATACTGCCTGCTCATTAATTCATTATCCTCAAGGCTCTCTAACCCCTTATCTTGGTTTACCAGCTGGGCTGGATCACCGTGGGAAGTCAAAGGAGGCGAAGGCATCTCCACCTGGCCGTGTGGGAATTCACTCTCATTATCAAGTCTCACTGACATTCTTTTTCCCTGAGAACTGACTTGCTGTTTCGCCTTCTGCAGCCTCACCGTCAACCCTGTCTGAGACATGAACAGAAATCTGTAACGCATCATCCTCCTCATCAGGGAACTCTGGCTCACAAGACCCACAGGGCTCAGCTTCAGACTCAGAGTCAAGCTGCTGAGTCACAACACAGGTGTCCCCTTGAGGCATACCTTATATCCCCAAACTCAGAAATTGGTTTCGCTTTCCCCCACATTTTCCCCTTATCAGACGAAGCCTTTCAGAGTGACGTAAACACTGAGTTTGCTGTCGATCCTGGCTAATCTCCAGCCACCTATTCTTCAGCTCCCTATCTGGCTGCTCATAAAAATTGAGAGCAAGGGTTCCCTGATAATGAAGTTCAACAGTGACAAATGCAAGATACTCCACTTTGGCAGAAAAAATGAAATGCAAAGATACAGAATGGGGGACGATGAGGCCTGGCTCGAGAGCAGTACGTGTGAAAAAGATCTTGGAGTCCTCGTGGACAACAAGTTAAACATGAGCCAGGAATGTGATGTGGCGGCAAAAAAAGCCAATGGGATTTTGGCCTGCATCAAGAGGAGCCTAGTGTCTAGATCTAGGGAAGTCACGCTCCCCATGCTCTATTCTGCTTTGGTTAGACCACATCTGGAATATTGTGTCCAATTCTGGGCACCACAATTCAAGAGAGATATTGACAAGCTGGAATGTGTCCAGAGGAGGGCGACTAAAATGATCAAGGGTCTAGAGAACAAGCCCTATGAGGAGCGGCTTGGGGAGCTGGGCATGTTTAGCCTGAAGAAGAGAAGGCTGAGAGGAGATATGATAGCCATGTATAAATATGTGAGAGGAAGCCACAGGGAGGAGGAGGGAGCAAGCTTGTTTTCTGCTTCCTTGGAGACTAGGACGCAGAACAATGGCTTCAAACTACAAGAGAGGAGATTCCACCTGAACATTAGGAAGAACTTCCTGACTGTGAGAACCGTTCAGCAGTGGAACTCTCTGCCCCAGACTGTGGTGGAGGCTCCTTCTTTGGAAGCTTTTAAACAGAGGCTGGATGGCCATTTGTCAGGGATGATTTGAATGCAATATTCCTGCTTCTTGGCAGAATGGGGTTGGACTGCATGATGGCCCAGGAGGTCTCTTCCAACTCTTTGATTCTATAATTCTATGATTCTATAAAATGCAAAAGGCAAAAGGTCCCTAAGACCAAGAGTGAAACAATTATGTATATTATGTCTTTGCTTATAGTCGAAACCGGTTGTGGTTGACGAATATTGATTTTGAAAAAGGACTGATAAACTTTGCTTGACAAACTGTGATTTTGAAAGAAAGAAAAAGGATTGATAAACTGTGTGTTGCCATGGACAAACTTTGCCTAAATCAAGAAGCTCTGGATTAAGAGACTTGTAAAAAGGTTCAAAAACTGTGTATTGTTATTGACAAATTTATTTTCAAAAGAACTTTAAAACAGCTGTATATCTTGCTGTAAGAATTTGTTGTTTATACCACATAAGATAAATAATTTTTGGTTTAGAGAACTGTATGCTGTATAACTTGTACTAGATTCATATACGTTGAACGTTGTAGCAATTAAGCAAAGACATAATATACATAATTGTTTCACTCTTGGTCTTAGGGACCTTTTGCCTTTTGCTCATAAAAAATCCCAGGTGTCAGATTGTTTTCCAAACCCATATCTTGAGAGCTCACAGAGAGAGGGAGTGAACCTTCATTGCTAGGCCCAGCAGGGATATTCTCATGAGAAACTGCTCTTTGCACTGCGGCCTCTCTGTCACTGTCTGCCTGAAAATCATTGACCAAATCATCTCCATCTTGTACCTCAGCCTCAGCACCATCATTTCCCTCATCATGTCCCACATCAGGATCCTGAAACACAAACACAGGCCGATTCCCAACAAGCATCACACTCCTGGATCAAATCCAGTTTACGATCTGCAATCGTCCCAAGGTTCGTTGCAAGCATGGATGGCTGAGCCATTTCCCTTCCATCGTGGGTCTGTGTTACATGTGAAATTACATTCCCATCTCCTTAATATAGGACCTTAATGCATGACCTCCTTAAGACCTTGGTCTTTAAAAACTCAATCAGTGTTAATGACCATTGTTGTTCTGTTCAGAAATCTAAATTCGGTCTGCTCAGCCCCGAATCTCCTTATTTATTGTGTAGCGCAGAGTGCAGCAAGGACAGCCTTAGCACCATTATATCTGCGTAATTACACAAAACGCCCTCGGGGACTCCTCTTAATTGGCCCTGCCTTCTCTTTCTCCTGGAAGGGCTAAATTTAGTGTGCAGCCCTTCACTCGCTTCGAGAACAAGGTGGGTGCAAAGCCAAAGCCGTGGAGATGGAGGAAGAGGGGAAATCAATGGGCCGACAGAAAGGCAGATGGAGTCGGAGGAAAGCAAGGCCATCCAGGTCACATTTCCGGGTGACAGGACAGGATCAGGGTCCACAATGACTTTCACAGGTTAGATTAGAGAAGTCCTGTTCCGACTCTCTTCTGCTTTGGTCATAGAATCATAGAATCCTAGAGTTGGAAGAGACGTGGTGGGCCATCCAGTCCAATCCCATTCTGCCAAGAAGCAGGAAAATTGAGTTGCTGTAGGTGTTTTGGGCTGGGTGAGATCAGATGATGTCCAACTCTGTCACTCCTTCCCACCTGCTACTAAGGGGGCTGTTGAGGTCCTGAATCGGTGCTTGGCCGCTGTAACGGTCTGGATGAGGGCGAACAAATTGAAATTGAATCCAGACAAGACAGAGGTACTCCTGGTCAGTCGCAAGGCCGAGCAGGGCATAGGGTTACAGCCTGTGATGGACGGGGTCACATTCCCCCTGAAAGCGCAGGTTCGCAGCTTGGGTGTGATCCTGGACTCATCGCTGAGCCTGGAACCCCAGGTTTCAGCGGTGACCAGAGGAGCATTTGCACAGTTAAAACTTGTGGGCCAGCTGCGCCCGTACCTTGGGAAGTCTGACTTGGCCACGGTAGTCCACGCTCTGTTTACATCCCGCCTAGACTACTGCAACACTCTCTACGTGGGGTTTTCTTTGAAGACGACTCGGAAGCTTCAACTAGTCCAATGCTCGGCAGCCATGATTCTAACAGGAGCGGAACGCAGGGAGCATACAACCCCCCTGTTGCGCCAACTCCACTGGCTACCGATTTGCTACCGGGCTCAATTCAAAGTGCCGGAACCCTAAACGGTTCCGGCCCAAGCTACCTATCTGACCGCATCTCGGCCTATGAACCCACCCGGACTTTGAGATCTTCCGGGGAGGCCCTGCTCTCGATCCCGCCTGCTTCACAAGCGCGGCTGGCGGGGACGAGAGATAGGGCCTTCTCGGTGGTGGCTCCCCGACTGTGGAATGCCCTTCCCACAGATATTAGATTAGCACCATCTCTAATGGTATTCCGCAAGAAAGTAAAGACCTGGTTATTTGTGCAGGCGTTCGAATAATTTTAGTGCAATGATTGGTAATGACATAGGAACTGAACAGTGGATGACGAATCTGGATCGTGTTTTTAGTGATGAGACGCTAGTGAATGGTTATTATAGTAATTGTGTACTAACTGTGTATTAGATTAGGCTGTTAACTGTTTTTATATTGATGCATTGAATTTTGCTGTTTCCGTGTGTTGTGAACCGCTGTGAGTCGCCCCCGGGCTGAGAACAGTGGTATAGAAGTAAAGTAAATAAATAAATAAAGTAAATAAATAAATAAATGGCTATGTTCTAGAAACATTCTCTCCTGACGTTTCACCTGCATCTATGGCAAGCATTTCTTTTCCTGTCCTCCAACATTCTGTTTTCCATTCTTGACTTGAGAGTATAGTAACTGCTTTGGGAGACAGTGATCTTTGGGCATTCAGACAATGTGGCATTCAGTCCAGCACAGTTGATAGCAGAGGTTCATGACTTCAATGCTGGTAGTCTTTGCTTCCAGCACGCTGACATTTGTTCACCTATTTTCCCAAGAGATTTGCAGGAGAGGAGATATGATAGCCATGTATACATATGTGAGAGGAAGCCACAGGGAGGAGGGAGCAAGCTTGTTTTCTGCTTCCTTGGAGACTAGGACGCAAAGGAACAATGGCTTCAAACTACAAGAGAGGAGATTCCATCTGAACATGAGGAAGAACTTCCTGACTGTGAGAGCCGTTCAGCAGTGGAACTCTCTGCCCCGGAGTGTGGTGGAGGCTCCTTCTTTGGAAGCTTTTAAGCAGAGGCTGGATGGCCATCTGTCAGGGGTGATTTGAATGCAATATTCCTGCTTCTTGGCAGAATGGGGTTGGACTGGATGGCCCAGGAGGTCTCTTCCAACTCTTTGATTCTATGATTCTATGATGAAAACAGGAGACTGGGGATCAGGCTCTGAGGTTTGGCCATCCTCATGCCAGCTGGCCCCTGCTTGCCTTTGGAAATGCGCTCCCTGTGTTTTGGAGCCGGTTTTCTCAAAAAGAGGTCAGATCTGCAGTCTGAATTTCCATTTCCATGAATTGCCTGGCAGGCAAATCGTTGCAACAGAGATTGGAGGGATCTCAAGGAAGAGATATTTCTGGCTGGTCAAAGAAGGGCAGCTTGACAATGGCACACGTTTTCTTTTTTGGCATCTGGGTTGGATTCTTAATCTCCCGATGCTGCCAGGAAGGAAAGCGTCCTCCTTTTTTTCGGCTCTTTGCGGCTTAGTTGCCTGGATTTCAGGAAGCCTCATTAAGCTCTGCGCTGTCTGGAAGGTAGGGATAATTCAAAGACGGAGACGTTCCCGGGCGATAAATCTCTAAAGAGGAGAGCTTGAGGAGCAGAGACATATCCACCATCTGGGGAGCAGAGGGCACCGATAACAACATGTCGGCACTCCAGAAGGGACTTCTTCGCCAGGCTTAATTCCATCTTCATGGCAATGAATTTCTAGGATGTCTGCGGAGGGTCTTGCATCAACTTGATCAGCAACTGGGATGATGGAATGGAGGGCAGGCTCATTGAATGTGTAGATGGCACCCAATTCAGACGGAGAGCTAATGCTGTAGAGGAGAACATCGGGATCCAAAATGGCCTGAGAAGACTAGAGAGCTGGACCAAGATGCTTCAACAGGGAGAATGTATCGTGCCACACTTTGGCAATAACAACTGGAGTGCGCAGACACCAGGATTGAAAACACTCCATGCAAAAAGGGTCTAGGAGTCTTAACAGACCACAAGCTGACTGTGAGAGCCGTTCAACAGTGGAACTCTCTGCCCTGGAGTGTGGTGGAGGCTTCTTCTTTGGAAGCTTTGAAACAGGGGCTGGATGGCCATCTGTCAGGGGTGATTTGAATGCAATATTCCTGCTTCTTGGCAGAATGGGGTTGGACTGGATAGCCCATGAGGTCTCTTCCAACTCTTTGATTCTATGATTCTATGATTCTATGACCCCTTAATACAGTTCCTCATGTTGTGGTGACCCCCCAACCATAACATCATATTTGTTGCTACTTCAGAACCATAATTTTGCTGCTGTTATGAATTGTAATGTAAATCTCTGATATGCAGAATGTATTTTCATTCACTGGACCAAATTGGGCACAAATACCCAATATGCCCAAATTTGAATACTGCTGGGCTGGGGGGTGGGGATAGAATTTGTCATTTGGGAGTTGTAGTTGCTGGGATTCATAGTTCACCTACAATCAAAGAGCATTCTGAACTCCAAAAATGATAGGATTGAACCAAACTTGGCACACAGAACTCCCATGACCAACAGAAAATACTGGAAGGTTTTGGTGGGCATGGGCCTTGAATCGTAGAATCATAGAATCCAAGAGTTGGAAGAGACCCCATGGGCCATCCAGTCCAACCCCATTCTGCCAAGAAGCAGGAATATTGCATTCAAATCATCCCTGACAGATGGCCATCCAGCCTCTCTTTAAATGCTTCCAAAGAAGGAGCCTCCACCACACTCCGGGGCAGAGAGTTCCACTGCTGAATGGCTTTCACAGTCAGGAAGTTCTTCCTCATGTTCAGATGGAATCTCATCGTAGTTTGAAGTCATTATTCCATTGCGTCTTAGTCTCCAGGGAAGCAGAACACAAGCTTGCTCCCTCCTCCCTGTGGCTTCCTCTCACATATTTATACATGGCTATCATATCTCCTCTCAGCCTTCTCTTCTTCAGGCTAAACATGCCCAGCTCCTTAAGCCGCTCCTCATAGGGCTTGTTCTCCAGACCTTGGATCATTTGAGTCGCCCTCCTCTGGACACATTCCAGCTTGTCAATCTCTCTCTTGAATTGTGGTGCCCAGAATTGGACACAATATTCCAAGGAATGTGGTCTAACCAAAGCAGAATGGAGCATGGGGAGCATGACTTCCCTAGATCTAGACACTATGCTCCTATTGATGCAGGCCAAAATCCCATTGGCTTTTTTGCCGCCACATCACATTGTTGGCTCATGTTTAACTTGTTCCCCATGAGGACTCCAAGATCTTTTTCACACGTCCTGCTCTCGAGCCAGGCATCATCGTCCCCCAGTCTGTCTCTTTTCGTTTTTTCTGCCTAAGTGGAGTCTCTTGCATTTGTCACTGTTGAACTTCATTTTGTTAGTTTTGGCCCATCATCTCTCTAATCCAGCGGTTCAAATGGAATACCCATCCCATTAGAATGGAGATTTCTGGTGAACTCTCCCTCTCTGAAACTGGATGGGCATCTGTTAGGAGGGCTTTGATGGTGTCTTCCTTTATAGAAGAATGGAGTTGTGCTGGGTGGCCTCTGAGATCCCCATCCCATTAGAACGGAATCCCATCCCACTCAAATGGAGATTTCTGGTGAACTCTCCCTCTCTGAAACTGGATGGGCATCTGTTAGGAGGGCTTTGATGGTGTCTTCCTTTATAGAAGAATGGAGTTGTGCTGGGTGGCCTCTGAGATCCCCATCCCATTAGAACGGAATCCCATCCCACTCAAATGGAGATTTCTGGTGAACTCTCCCTCTCTGAAACTGGATGGGCATCTGTTGGGAGGGCTTTGATGGTGTCTTCCTTTATAGAAGAATGGAGTTGGGCTGCATGGCCTTTGAGGGTCCCATCCCATTCCAACCTGGGGTCCCCATTTGTTTTTGGCCTACAACTCCCAGAAATCCCAGCCAGTTTACCAGTTGTTAGGGTTTCTGGGAGTTGAAGGCCAAAAACATCTGGGGACCCCAGGTTGAGAACCATTGATCTAATCTGTCAAGATCGTTTTGAATTCTGACCTCACCTGCAAGAAGACTGTCCCGTTTTGGGCAGATTGGCCTTAGATGATAAACATGTATCCAAAGGAAATGGAGGTTAAGCTTAGATCATAAACCAATACAAAAGTCAGTTTAACTAGAAATCAGTGCATTTCCACTCTGGGCAACTCAGGCGGGGCTTGCAAAACATGTGGATAATTGGTGCGCTCTCCCGGCGCATGGATGGCTCCCTCCAGGCTCCACAAAGACTCTTCGACAAGAGAGGTTTGACCCTAACTTGGCAGGAGCCCATTTGGGTAAACTGATTCCAGTAAGCTGTGCTCATAACATAGCAATTCCTCAGCTGGGGAATAGTTTTGAAAGCACAAGGCTCCAAATATACACAGTTATTGCCTTGGGGGCTGTAACAAGCATAACGGAAGGCCAATAATAAGGAACCCCGAGCGAGTAGAATAGAGTCTCCAACAAATGGGAAGAGATTAATGGGAAGTACAGCACATACTTTCCCGAGGAGTAAAGAAGGGAGTGATGAATCAGGGGTGAAACAAATCATGGCATTGGAAGGGGAGGACCCCAAAAGCCATATAGTCTGACCCTGACCCATGCAGGAAATCCACAGCTACCCAGTCAATTTACCCAAGAAAGAACAGCCAGGCATTGCCACAGATATAGCCTCCCCTGCCACAAGTTGCTGTGTATATGTGTTTTAATGTATTGTCGAAGGCTTTCATGGCCGGAATCACTGGGTTGTTGTAGGATTTTTCGGGCTATATGGCCATGTTCTAGAGGCATTCTCTCCTGACGTTTCGCCTGCATCTGTGGCAAGCATCCTCAGAGGTAGTGAGGTCTGTTGGAACTAGGAAAAAGGGTTTATATATCTATGGAATAACCACGGTGGGACAAAGGACTCTTGTCTGCTGGAGCTAGGTGGGAATGTTTCAACTGACCATCTTGATTAGCAGTTGATTAGCAGGAAGAACTTCCTGACTGTGAGAGCCGTTCAGCAGTGGAACTCTCTGCCCCGGAGTGTGGTGGAGGCTCCTTCTTTGGAAACTTTTAAACAGAGGCTGGATGGCCATCTGTCAGGGGTGATTTGAATGCAATATTCCTGCTTCTTGGCAGAATGGGGTTGGACTGGATGGCCCATGAGGTCTCTTCCAACTCTTTGATTCTATGATGGCCTGGCAGTGCCTGGAGCAATCTTTTGTTGAGAGGTGATTAGATGTCCTTGTTTGTTTCCTCTCTGGGTTGTTGTAGGTTTTTTCGGGCTATATGGCCATGTTCTAGAGGCATTTTATCCTGACGTTTCGCCTGCATATATGGCAAGCATCCTCAGAGGTAGTGAGGTCTGTTGGAAGTAGGAAAGTGGGTTTATATATCTGTGGAATAATGTCCAGGGTGGGACAAAGGACTCTTGTCTGTTGGAGCTAGGTGTGAATGTTTCAACTGACCACCTTGATTAGCATTTGATAGCCTGGCAGTGCCTGGAGGAATTTTTTGTTGAGAGGCGATTAAATGTCCTTGTTTGTTTCCTCTCTGTTGTTGTGCTGTTCTAATTTTAAAGTTTTTTTTTAATACTGGTAGCCAGATCTTTGTCTTGACTCTCAAAAAAGAAGCATGATTAAAACCTCCAACAGACAAGAGTCCTTTGTCCCACCCTGGTCATTCCACAGACATATAAACCCTTTTTCCTAGTTCCAACAGACCTCACTACCTCTGAGGATGCTTGCCATAGATGCAGGCGAAACGTCAGGAGAGAATGCCTCTAGAACATGACCATATAGCTTGAAAAAACCTATAACAACCCAGCCAGTAGGCTGTTAGGAATTGTGGGAGTTGGAGTCCAAAACACCTGGAGGGCCCAAGTTTGTCCATGCCTGGTTATGATGATGATTGATATCATTATTGTGGTCTCGTCAAAGGCTTTCATGGCCAGAATCGCGGGGTTGCTGTGAGTTTTTCCAGCTGTCTGTCCGTGTTCCAGCTGCATTCTCTCCTGATGTTTCACTTGCATCCATGGCTAATACCATCTTCAGAGGTTTGTTCAGAGTTCTGTTGGAATGAGGCAAATGGGGCGTGTATATATATATATATATATATATATATATATATATATATATATAGTCAAGGTAAAGGTTTTCCCCTGACATTAAGTCCAGTCGTGTCCAACTCTGGGCGGTGGTGCTCATCTCCATTTTTAAGCCAAAGAGCACACCAAGTCCGTAGACACCTCCATGGTCATGTAGCCAAAGGCATGACTGCATGGAGTGCCGTTAACTTCCCGCCAGAGTGGTACCTATTCATCTACTCACATTTGCATGTTTTCGAACTACTAGGTTGGCAGAAGCTGGGGCTGACAGCAGAAGCTCACGCCGCTCCTCGGATTTGAACCTGCGACCTTTCGGTCAACAAGCTCAGCAACTCAGCCGTTATTGTCTAATGTTTATTGCTATTGTTTTAATGTTTATTGTTTGTTTTATGAGTTTATTTATTGTTGTATTTGTTATGCTGTTGTTTTTATTGATGTGTTGGGCCTCGGCCTCTTGTAAGCCGCACCGAGTCCTTCGGGAGATGTTAGCGGGGTAGAAATAAAGGATTATTATTATTATTATTATTATTATTATTATTATTATTATTATTTAACCCACTATGCCACCAGGGACTCCATGTGTATATGTGTGTGTGTGTGATGTTAGTTTGTGGAATTAACATAACTAAAAAACCACTGGACGCATTGACACCAAATTTGGACACAAGACACCTCTCAGGCCAACGACTGATCATCACTCATAAAAACACTGAAAAACACAGCGGAAGGGACTTAAAAAGCAAAAAAACCCAAAAAAAATTACAACACATGAGCAAAACCATATATATATATATGCAAACACATATACACACACAAAACAAAAGCATGTGGACAATTTCAACAGAAAGGAGGAAAACATTAAAATGAACAAAATGTGGCTACCAGTATTAAAAAAAAACCTCTAAAATTAGAACAGCACAACAACAGAGAGGAAACAAACAAGGACATCTAATCACCTCTCAACAAAAGATTGCCCCAGGCACTGCCAGGCCATCAAAGGCTAATCAAGGTGGTCAGTTGAAACATTCACACCTAGCTCCAGCAGACAAGAGTCCTTTGTCCCACCCTGGTCATTCCACAGATATATAAACCCATTTTCCTAGTTCCAACAGACCTCACTACCTCTGAGGATGCTTGCCATAGATGCAGGCGAAACGTCAGGAGAAAATGCCTCTAGAACATGGTCATATAGCTCGAAAAAACCCACAAGAACCTAGTGATTCCAGCCATGAAAGCCTTCGACAAGACATTCACACCTAGCTCCAACAGACAAGAGTCCTTTGTCCCACCCTGGTCATTCCACAGATATATAAACACATTTTTCCTACTTCCAACAGACCTCACTACCTCTGAGGATGCTTGCCATAGATGCAGGCGAAATGTCAGGAGAAAATGCCTCTAGAACATGGCCATATAACCCGAAAAAACCTACAACAACCCAGTGATTCCGGCCATGAAAGCCTTTGACAATACTTTAAACATCTCTACGGGGAGAAACTGTTCCAAGACACATGAAGATTGGAAAAACCAAGGACCAGGAAAGCCTACTGGCTGTTAGGAATTGTGGGAGTTGGAGTCCAAAACACCTGGAGGGCCCAAATTTGCCCATGCCTGATCATAATAATCATCCTAGACCAGTGGCTACCCAGCCTCTGCTTTCAAAACCTCTAAGGAAGGAAAATCGACCACTTTCCAAGGCAGTCCCTTCCACTTTGGAACATGCCTTGCTTTATTTTCATGACGACGAAAATATTTATATCTTGCCCTATATTGCAACAACTCCAGCGAAAGTTGTAGAGCGGTTTGCGGCACGGCGGAGAGTCTGCAAATAGACGCTTGCCATCCCTAGACAGGCGAGAACATGCTGTGAGCGAGGAAGGCGCCTCTCGAACCCAGAACAGGGGGGCAAAGGGGGCGCATCCCTGCCCTCTTGCCGAATCCTCCCTGACAAGAGCGAGGGAGTGTTGAAGGCCCAAGACGTCTTGCGATGGAGGACATCACAGCAAGATCTCAGAGTAGGAAGGGAGGTTAGCAAAGGTCCGCGCATCCAGAAATGTGAAACAGGCTGGCAAACTGTCCCAGTTTTCCTGCAACTCAGAAGAGTGGGATTTGGCCAAAAATAGGCTCTGCGAGGCTTTAAGACTCAGTCAAGGCTTCTTCTCGCTAAGTGAGGGACAATATTGTCTTCTCTGAAGGCATTATCATGGGATCTTAAGATTGGAAGGGACCCCAAAGCCCATCTAGTCCTACCCCCTTCTGCTAGGCAGGAACATTCAACTAAAGCACCTCCAAGGGATGCTTAGTTATTTAACCCAGTGTTTCTCCACCTTCCTAATGCCGTGACCCCTTAATACAGTTCCTCATGTTGTGGTGACCCCCAAACATAAAATTATTTTCATTACTACTTGTTACCTGTCATTTTGCTCCTGTTATGAATCATCATGTAAATATCTCATATATATTTTCATTCACTGGACCAAATTTGGCGCAAATACCGGATATGCCCAAATTTGAATATTGGTGGGGTTGGGTGGGGGATATATTTTGTCATTTGGGAGTTGTAGTTGCTGGGATTTATAGTTCACATACAATCAAAGAGCATTCTGAACTCCCCCAATGATGGGATTGAACCAAACTTGGCACTCAGAACTCCCATGACCAACATGGGAAGGGTTTGGTGGGCATTGACCTTGAGTTTGGGAGTTGAAGTTCACCTACATCCAAAGAGCACTGTAGACTCAAACAATGATGGATCAGGACCAAACTTGTCACGAGTATTAACGACTCAGAGGAAGGGCTAGAAGGCAGGATCATCAAGTTCGCAGATGACACCAAATGGGGAGGGAGAGCCAAGACTCCAGAGGACAGGAGCAGGATTCAAAACGATCTTGACAGATTAGAGAGATGATGGGCCAAAACTAACAAAATGAAGTTCAACAGGGACAAATGCAAGATACTCCACTTTGGCAGGAAAAACGAAATGCAAAGATACAAAATGGGGGATGCCTGGCTCGACAGCAGTACGTGTGAAAAAGATCTTGGAGACCTCGTGGGGAGGAAGGTGAACATGAGCCAGGAATGTGATGTGGCGGCAAAAAAAGCCAATGGGATTTTGGCCTGCATCAAGAGGAGCCTAGTGTCTAGATCTAGGGAAGTCATGCTCCCCATGCTCTATTCCGCTTTGGTTAGACCACACCTGGAATATTGAGTCCAAATCCGGGCACCACAATTGAAGAGAGATATTGACAAGCTGGAATGTGTCCAGAGGAGGGTGACTAAAATGATCAAGGGTCTGGAGAACAAGCCCTATGAGGAGCGGCTTAGGGAACTGGGCATGTTTAGCCTGAAGAAGAGAAGGCTGAGAGGAGATATGATAGCCATGTATAAATATGTGAGAGGAAGCCACAGGGAGGAGGAGGGAGCAAGCTTGTTTTCTGCTTCCCTGGAGACTAGGACGCAATGGAACAATGGCTTCAAACTACAAGAGAGGAGATTCATCTGAACATGAGGAAGAACTTCCTGACTGTGAGAGCCGTTCAGCAGTGGAACTCTCTGCCCCGGAGTGTGGTGGAGGCTCCTTCTTTGGAAGCTTTTAAGCAGAGGCTGGATGGCCATTTGTCAGGGGTGATTTGAATGCAATATTCCCGCTTCTTGGCAGAATGGGGTTGGACTGGATGGCCCATGAGGTCTCTTCCAACTCTTTGATTCTATGATTGATTCTATGATTCCTCATGTTGTGGTGACCCCCAAACATAAAATTATTTTCATTACTACTTGATAACTGTCATTTTGCTCCTGTTATTAATCGTCATGTAAATATCTCATATACAGGGTGTATTTTCATTCACTGGACCAAATTTGGCACAGATACCGGATATGCCCAAATTTGAATACTGGTGAGGTTGGGGAAAGAATTTGTCATTTCGGAGTTGTAGTTGCTGGGATTTAGATTTCACCTACAATCAAAGAGCACTCTGAACCCAACCAATGATGGGATTGGGCCAAACTTTGCTCTCAGAACTCCCATGGCCTACATGGGAAGGGTTTGGTGGGCATTGACCTTGAGTTTGGGAGTTGAAGTTCACCTACATCTAAAGAGCACTGTGGACTCAAACAATGATGGATCTGGACCAAACTTGTCACGAATACTCAATATGCAAAATGTGAACACTGCTGGAGTTTGGGGAAAATAGACCTTGACATTTTAGAGTTGTAGTTGCCAGGATTTATAGTTCATCTACAATCAAAGAGCATTCAGAACTCCCCCAACGACGGGATTGGGCCAAACTTGGCACTCAGAATTCCCATGACCAACATCGGAAGGGTTTGGTGGGCATTGACCTTGAGTTTGGGAGTTGTAGTTCACCTATCTGAGTCCCTCCAGAGAGATAAAGCAGAACATAAATAAAGGTATTATTCTTCCTTCTCCTGGAAAAGAGAACCACACGTAGGCCAGATTGTGTTCCCAGCAAATCTGCCATTCTGTGAATACACCACCTTCCTCTGTCCCTTGGATAAGATGGCGGGTGGACCAGACTCCTCTTGTCTGCCACAATTTTTGGATTGTAAAGTGTCTCTTATATAACATATTTCTTGCTGATGTTGTTCCAAATTGTTGCAAATGAATGACAAGTTATTGTCGAAGGCTTTCATGGCTGGAATCACTAGGTTCTTGTGTGTTTTTTCGGGCTGTAGAGCCATGTTCTAGAGGCATTTCTCCTGACGTTTCGCCTGCATCTATGGCAAGCATCCTCAGAGGTAGTGAGGTCTGTTGGAATTAGGACAATGGGTTTATATATCTGTGGAATGGCCAGGGTGGGGCAAAGAGCTCTTCCCTGCTGGAGCTATGTGTGAATGTTTCAACTGATCACCTTCATTAGCATTTGAAGGCCTGGCTGAGCCTGGGATAATCTTTTGTTGAGAGGTGTTAAGATGTGCCTGGTTGTATTGTCGAAGGCTTTCATGGCTGGAATCACTAGGTTCTTGTGGGTTTTTTCGGGCTATAGAGCCATGTTCTAGAGGCATTTCTCCTGACGTTACGCCTGCATCTATGGCAAGCATCCTCAGAGGGAGTGAGGTCTGTTGGAATTAGGACAATGGGTTTATATATCTGTGGAATGGCTGGGGTGGGGCAAGGAGCTCTTCCCTGCTGAAGCTAGGTGTGAATGTTTCAACTGATCACCTTCATTAGCATTTGAAGGCCTGCCTGAGCCTGGGAAAATCTCTTGCTGGGAGGTGTTAAGATGTGCCTGGTTGTTTCCTCTCTGTTGTTTTGCTGTTGTAATTTTTGAGTTTTTTAATACTGGTAGCCAGATTTTATTCATTTTCATGGTCTCTTCCTTTCTGTTGAAATTGTCCACATGCTTCTTGTGGATTTCAGTGGCTTCTCTGTGTAGCCTGACATGGTGGTTGTGAGAGTGGTCCAGCATTTCTGTGTTCTCAAATAATAAGCTGTGTCCAGGCTGGTTCCTCGGGTGCTCTGCTATGGCTGACTTCTCTGGTTGACGTAGTCTGCAGTGCCTTTCATGTTCCTTGATGCGTGTTTGGGCAATGCTGCGTTTGGTGGTCCCTATGAAGACTTCTTGTCCACAGCTGCATGGTATACAATGGTAGACTCCTGCAGAGGTGAGAGGATCCCTCTTGTCCTTTGCTGAACATAGCATTGGTTGGATTTTCTTGGTGGGTCTGTAGATAGTTTGTATGTTGTGTTTCCTCATCAGCTTCCCTCTGCGGTCAGTGGTTCCCTTGATGTATGGCAGGAACACTTTTTCTCTGGGTGGATCTTCAACTTTACTGCAATGCGCTCTACGTGGGGCTGCCCTTGAAGACGGCTCGGAAACTCCAACTGGTCCAGCGGGCAGCAGCCAGGATGCTAACTGGGGCTCATTATCAAGAGAGGTCTACCCCTCTGTTTAAGGAGCTCCATTGGCTGCCATTTATTTTCCGAGCCCAATTCAAGGTGCAGGTGCTCACCTACAAAGCCCTGAACGGTTTGGGACCACCCTACCTGCGTGACCGCATCTCCATCTACGAACCCACACGCTCGCTCCGGTCATCTGGGGAGGCCCTGCTCGTGATCCCACCCACGTCGCAAGCGTGCTTGGTGGGGACACGAGACAGGGCCTTTTCTGTGGCGGCCCCCCAACTTTGGAATGCCCTTCCAAAAGATCTTCGCCAGGCCCCTACTTTAGCAGCTTTCAGAAAGAACCTAAAAACTTGGCTGTTCCGATGTGCCTTCCCAGATTAGGAATCCCCCACCCAAGTCCTAGAAGCACTTTAGTACAATTAACATTACTGCACACCGTATTATTTTTATTCCTATGCTCCTCCTGCCACTCTAGCACTTTTAACCCTGTACCCCATTGCGCTGGCCGGCCCAGTTTTAAAGTGTCATGATGTATTGTTATTGTCGTTGTTGCTTGCTTAACTATTGATTTGCTGTGTTTTCTATTGTCGTGTTATGTTTTACTGTATTGTGTTTTGAGGCTTCGGCCTGTGTAAGCCGCATCGAGTCCTCCGGGAGATGCTAGCGGGGTACAAATAAAGTTAATAATAATAATAATAATAATAATAATAATAATAATACTCTCATGGCTTGTTCTTGGTCTTGCACCTCAGACATCAGAAGAGCTGCAAGACCAAGAACAAGCCACGAGAGTCAAGATGAAGATCCACCCAGAGAAAAAGTGTTCCTGCCAGACATTTAAGGTGCTGGTACTATCCTACAAAGCCCTAAACGGTTCCGGCCCAAAATACCTTGCAGACCGCATCTTGGCCTACGAGCCCACGAGGACCTTGAGATCATCCGGGGAGGCCCTTCTCTCGATCCCGCCTGCCTCACAGGCACGCCTGGCGGGGACGAGAGAGCGGGCCTTCTCGGTGGTGGCCCCCCGGCTGTGGAACGCCCTCCCTGCTGTAGTTAGACAGGCGCCCTCCCTCATGGCCTTTCGTAAGAGCCTGAAAACATGGCTCTTCGAGTTGGCCTTTAACTGAGTGCTATATCTTGGCAATGATGACCGGAATGGACCACGACTATGAGACTGACTATGACCCATGATATGACGAAGCGGATTTTTAGTATAAGTATATGTCAAGTAGTAGTAGCATGTTATGTATTGTTCTGATTACTGTAAATTGTCTTTTCTATGTTGTTGTTCACCGCCACGAGTCGCCCCCTGGGCTGAGAGTGGCGGTAAATAAGTGCAAGTAATAAATAAATAATAAATAAATAAATACATCAAGGGAACCACTGACCGCAGAGGGAAGCTGATGAGGAAACACAACATACAAACAATCAACCATGCTGACTCCATCAGTTCTGTTAGGCTGTTAGGAATTGTTGGAGTTGAAGTCCAAAACACCTGGAGGGCCCAAGTTTCCCCATGCCTGGCCCACTGAGACCAGTATGACCTAGTAGTTTGAGCCTTGTGCTAACCTGTGTTTCTCCCTCTCTCTCCTTCCTTGTCCTCCGCAGAGCCATGGGGGTCCTGATGTCCAAGCGCCAGACAGTGGAGCAGGTCCAGAAGGTCAGCCTGGCGGTCTCGGCCTTCAAGGACGGCCTGCGGGAGCGTCCGGCCGCCAAGCGCAAGTCGGAAGGCACCATCATCACCCGCCGAGGGACCCTGGAGGACACCGTCCAGGAGCTGAAAGAGGAGGACGAGGAGGAGGATTCGGAAGCGGGGTCTTCTTCGGCCGGATCCTCACGTGCGGCGGCCAGAGCAGCGGCCAAAGCGGCCTGGGAGAGGCTGCGAGACGGCAAAGGCATTGAGCCAGAGGAGTTTGCCCGGAACAGGTTCTTCTCACCGCCGGCCTTTGTCCGCCCCAAACGAGGGGAGCAGGATGACGACCCCATCGAGATCAGCTTGGAGGAAAGAGAGCAGGTGAGCAGACCTAGGCAAAATAGCTGCCACATCGTCATTGTATGAAGATATAGTCTGCATCGGGACATGATTGCTAGCAATGACCAATAGAGTTGTACCCAAGTGGATTCAGAGAGAGCCACTGAGACCTTTCTCATACTTATAGAATCATAGAATCAAAGAGTTGGGAGAGACCTCATGGGCCATCCAGTCCAACCCCATTCTGCCAAGAAGCAGGAATGTTGCATTCAAATCACCCCTGACAGATGGCCATCCAGCCTCTGCTTCAAAGCTTCCAAAGAAGGAGCCTCCACCACACTCCGGGGCAGAGAGTTCCACTGCTGAACGGCTCTTACAGTCAGGAAGTTCTTCCTCATGTTCAGGTGGAATCTCCTCTCTTGTAGTTTGAAGCCATTGTTCCAGGAATTGCCAGGGTGGGACAAAGGGCTCTTGTCTGTTGGAGCTAGGTGTCCCTGATTGGGTTGTTGTGGGTTTTTTGGGGCTATACGGCCATGGTCTAGAGGCATTCTCTCCTGACGTTTCGCCTGCATCTATGGCAAGCATCCTCAGAGGTAGTGAGGTCTGTTGGAACTAGGAAAAAGGGTTTATATATCTGTGGAAAGACCAGGGTGGGACAAGGGACTCTTGTCTGCTGGAGCTAGGTGTGAATGTTTCAACTGACCACCTTGATTAGCATTTGATGGCCTGGCAGTGCCTGGGGCAATCTTTTGTTGAGAGGTTATTAGATGTCCCTGATTGGGTTGTTGTGGGTTTTTTGGGGCTATACGGCCATGGTCTAGAGGCATTCTCTCCTGACGTTTCGCCTGCATCTATGGCAAGTATCCTCAGAGGTAGTGAGGTCTGTTGGAACTAGGAAAAAGGCATTGAGCCAGAGGAGTTTGCCCGTAACAGGTTCTTCTCACCGCCGGCCTTTGTCCGCCCCAAACGAGGGGAGCAGGATGACGACCCCATCGAGATCAGCTTGGAGGAAAGAGAGCAGGTGAGCAGACCTAGGCAAAATAGCTGCCACATCGTCATTGTATGAAGATATAGGCTGCATCGGGACATGATTGCTAGCAATGACCAAGAGAGTTGTACCGAAGTGGATTCAGAGAGAGCCACTGAGACCTTTCTCATACTTATAGAATCATAGAATCAAAGAGTTTGCTCTGACAAAGGTTTGGTCCCAAACACACTGCTTAATACCCTTTGCAAAACATGAAGGCGTTTCTTTGGCCTCTGGCCTCCTTCTTGTTAGCTATTCTCACACTCCTTCGAACTCTGAATTCCAAACAGTCAGCTCGATCTAAGGTCCCCGTTTCATCAAGGTCAGCCTGTTCATTGGTGTTATCCAGTTTGCCTTCCTGCTCATTATCAGGCTGAGAACTGTCCTCTTTCTCTGAGTCAATTTGCACCTGGCTAGTTTCAGTATCAACACACTCATTCCTTGCTGTGGGAAAGTGCACTTCCACACATAGAATCCTAGAATCCTAGAATCAAAGAGTTGGAAGAGACCTCATGGGCCATCCAGTCCAACCCCATTCTGCCAAGAAGCAGGAATGTTGCATTCAAATCACCCCTGACAGATGGCCATCCAGCCTCTGCTTAAAAGCTTCCAAAGAAGGAGCCTCCACCACACTCCAGGACAGAGAGTTCCACTGCTGAACGGCTCTCACAGTCAGGAAGTTCTTCCTCATGTTCAGATGGAATCTCCTCTCTTGTAGTTTGAAGCCATTGTTCCCTTGCGTCCTAGTCTCCAGGGAAGCAGAAAACAAGCTTGCTCCCTCCTCCTCCTCCCTGTGGCTTCCTCTCACATATTTATACATGGCGATCATATCTCCTCTCAGCCTTCTCTTCTTCAGACTAAACATGCTCAGCTCCTTAAGCCGCTCCTCATAGGGCTTGTTCTCCAGACCTTTGATTATTTTAGTCGCCCCCCTCTGAACACATTCCAGCTTGTCAATATCTGTCTTGAATTGTGGTGTCCAGAATTGCACACAATATTCCAGGTGTGGTCTAACCAAGGTGGAATAGATCATGGGGAGCATGACTTCCCTAGATCTAGGCACTATGCTCCTCTTGATGCAGGCCAAAATCCCATTGGCTTTTTTTGCCGCCACATCACATTGTTGGCTCATGTTTAACTTGTTGTCCACGAGGACTCCAAGATCTTTTTCACACGTACTGCTCTCAAGCCAGGCCTCATCGTCCCCCATTCTGCATCTATAATAATAATCCGACGTGTGATCCAATTCAACAGCCAGCAGAGTGTCTGCTGTGGACTCATCTTGTGGTGTTTCAAATAATAATAATAATAGGGTCCTCTTCGATCCTGATCCTCTCCTTTGGGTATTAGCTACCTCTCCCAATTTGTTCCCACCTGCAAATGGGATGAGTATGCCTTCTGTTCTGTGATGCAAGTCATGTCCCAAAGTAGACACAGTTTATTGATTCTTCCAAGTGAGGTCTGGCTGTAGAGTTGTAAACACAGCCACCAAGTAGGACCGAAGCCCAAGCAAACACACTGAAGCGGGAAGTGATCCAAAGTCAATAGTCCACTGTCACTAACTTGAGATAAAATAGTCCTTGGAAAAGAGTGGCATATCCAGAAGTCTGGTCTGAAGTCACAAACACAATATGCAAACAAAGCAAGACATCAACACCAGGACTCAGAGAAGGCTGAGAAGAGACATGATAGCTGGTTATAAATATGTGAGAGGAAGTCCTGGTCCCTCTCTCTTCTGCTTTGGTCAGACCTCTTTACCTGGAATCAAACTGTGTCCCTTTCTATACCCAACAGTTCAAAAGAAAAAAAGCCAATGGGATTTTGGCCTGCATCAATAGGAGCATAGTGCCTAGATCTAGGGAAGTCATGCTCCCCATGCTCTATTCTGCTTTGGTTAGACCACTTTACCTGGAATACTGTGTCCAATTCTGGGCACCACAATTCAAGAGAGATATTGACAAGCTGGAATGTGTCCAGAGGAAGGCGACTAAAATGATCAAGGGTCTGGAGAACAAGCCCTATGAGGAGCGGCTTAAGGAGCTGGGCATGTTTAGCCTGAAGAAGAGAAGGCTGAGAGGAGATATGATAGCCATGTACAAGTATGTGAGAAGAAGTCACAAGGATGAGGGAGCCAGCTTCCTTTCTGCTTCCCTGGAGACTAGGACGCAATGGAACAATGGCTTCAAACTACAAGAGAGGAGATTCCATCTGAACATGAGGAAGATCTTCCTGACTGTGAGAGTCGTTCAGCAGTGGAACTCTCTGCCCCGGAGTGTGGTGGAGGCTCCTTCTTTGGAGGCTTTTAAGCAGAGGCTGGATGGCCATCTGTCCGGGGTGATTTGAATGCAGTGTTCCTGCTTCTTGGCAGAATGGGGTTGGACTGGATGGCCCATGAGGTCTCTTCCAACTCTTTGATTCTATGATTCTATGAGAGGAAGTCCTGGTCCCTCTCTCTTCTGCTTTGGTCAGATCTCTTTACCTGGAATCACACTGTGTCCCTTTCTATACCCAACAGTTGAAAAGAGATATTGACTCTAAGCTTGAATGTGCCTGGCTAAGCCAACTAAAATGATCAAAGGTCTGGAGACCATTAATCCCTCTGTGGAACATCTTAAAGAGCTATGTTCTGTCGTGTGCTGGGCCTGTAACAGCTGTACCTTTCTATAGGACGTATACTTTAAGTCCAGCGGGAAGCCAGGGTGCCTCAAAGAGAGGTTCTCAGGGTTTTCCTGAAGTGATGGTCTTTAGAGTCTTTAATGATGCAACAAAATCTTTATTATGGAACAAACAACAAATCTTCAATGGTTCAAACAACACTTCAAGGCTTTCTTATTCTAGTCCTCAATGGACTGGGACCTGACTTTGATTAACTAAACTTTCTCTGTAGGAAAAACCCTTTTTAACCTCTCCCAGGCTGCTTTCTATCTATGCCTCATCGGTGTGGGACCTACTACCGATTCCAAATGTGTCTGGGTATCGAGTAGACCTACCAGCCGAGGCTTGAAGATATTTCAGCTTGAGTTCCGTAGATCTGTAATGCTGTTCTCCCTTCGTGAATTCTTAGAAACTTCAGGGCTGTTCCCTCTGATGCTGTGAGGCTGAGAGGCTGTGAGCTCTCAGCCAGAGCTTTCGGGACCTTTCTCCTGGGATTTCTGCTTCTGTATCCCCGGATGTTACTTTTTCCTTGGATGGTTATTTTCCCCTGGATGCCCTTGAGAAAGGAAGCTTTTCTACGGGACGAGCTGGTCTACGTCCTATAGTTTAGCTTCCTTGTGTGAGACTGCCCAAAAAATGGCTCCTTTCCCTCCCAGAGCCCAGAACAAGGGGCGGAACCAAAGCTTAATTATGATGGACAGGAGGCCTGCCCTATGACTGCAAATAGATAACAGAAAGAAAATAAAATTGGAGCTTCTGGTACAGCCGTACCAGCACAAGCTAGGTCTGTTTAGCCTGCAGAAGAGAAGGTCGAGAGGAGACATGAAAGCCGTATATAAATATGTGAAAGAATGTCACAAGGAAGAGGGGGCAGGATTGTTTTCTGCTGCCCTGGAGACTAGGACGCAATGGAGCCATGGCTTCAAACTGCAGGAAAGGAGATTCCACCTGAACATGAGGAAGAACTGTAAGGAGAGCTGTTGAGCAGTGGAACTCTCTTTGCACCAGAGGGAATGTGGTGGAGGCTCCTTCTTTGGAGGCTTTGAAGCAGAGGCTGGATGGCCATCTGTCAGAGGTGCTTTAAATGCTTCTTGGCAGAATGGGGTTGGACTAGATGGCCCACCAGCTCTCTTCCAAGTCTAGGATTCTAGGATTCTATGACTCGAATTTACAGAAGTCTTTTGATAACAAACTGGGAATGAGCAGAGTCAGGTCCTTGGTCAAGAGCAAAGTGACTCCAGCCAGATAATGGTGTTGTCTGCAGGGAGGGAGACGCAGTACTACTGAGAGATTTATATCTCAAGATCTCAGCTGCTGCTTGATTAACGAGCATTTCTCAACTGATCTAAGAAAACATCCGTTGGGGGTGCTTTGATTGTACTTTGCTTGCATAGCAGGGGGTTGGACTGGATGGTCCTTGGAGTCTCTTCCAACTCTAGGATTTATGAGTCATTCTGATTACACCAAATTGGATGGCAGAGCTGTTGAACTGAATGCACGCCCAAGAGTGCAAACCAAGGCATAGCTGATTATGCAGGCATGTGCCTCCACTTGTGTGCACATGGCTATAGCACATACGTGTGCATGCTCATCTGTGTGAATGTGTGCCTCGGTATGCAGAAAGGTATATTGTGCCCACCTCTGTGTTTGCAACCAGGAACTGAATGCTCATATTTGTTGCACTCCAGAACAGGATCCCTTCTGACTTTAAACACCACACAGCACACAGGAATGGTGGGAGTTGAAGTCCAAAACACCTGGAGGGCCCAAACTTACCCATAATCTATTCCAGCAGTTATCTCAAGAGAAAAGCTTCATAGAATCATAGAATCCTCGAGTTGGAAGAGACCTCATGGGCCATCCAGTACAATCCCATTCTGCCAAGAAGCAGGAATATTGCATTCAAATCACCCCTGACAGATGGCCATCCAGCCTCTGTTTAAAAGCTTCCAAAGAAGGAGCCTCCACCACACTCCGGGGCAGAGAGTTCCACTGCTGAACAGCTCTCACAGTCAGGAAGTTCTTCCTCATGTTCAGATGGAATTTCTTTTCTTGTAGTTTGAAGCCATTGTTCCATTGCATCCTATTCTCCAGGGAAGCAGAAAACAATCCTGTCCCTTCTTCCTTGTGATATTATTTCAAATATTTATATACAAGCTTGCTCCCTCCTCCTCCCTGTGGCTTCCTCTCACATATTTATACATGGCTATCATATCTCCTCTCATCCTTCTCTTTTTCAGGCTAAACATGCCCAGCTCTTTAAGCCGCTCCTCATAGGGCTTGTTCCCCAGACCTTTTATTATTTTAGTCACCCTCCTCTGGACACATTCCAGCTTGTCAATATCTCTCTTCAATTGTGGTGCCCAGAATTGGACACAATATTCCAGGTGTGGTCTAACCAAGGCAGAATAGAGCATGGGGAGCATGACTTCCCTAGATCTAGACACTAGACTCCTATTGATGCAGGCCAAAATCCCATTGGCTTTTTTTGCCGCCACATCACATTATCGGCTCATGTTCACCTTCTTGTCCACAAGAAGGATTTTTCACACGTACTGCTCTCGAGCCAGGCCTCCCCCATTCTGTCTCTTTGCATTTCGTTTTTCCTGCCAAAGTGGAGTATCTTGCATTTGTCCCTGTTGAACTTCATTTTGTTAGTTTTGGCCCATCATCTCTCTAATCTGTCAAGATCGTTTTGAATCCTGCTCCTGTCCTCTGGACTATTGGCTATCCCTCCCAATTTGGTCCCGTCTGCAAACTTGATGGTCATGCCTTCTAACCCTTCATCTAAGTCATTAATCAAGATGTTGAACAGGACCGGGCCCAGGGCTTCAGAGAATGTCCTCCTTGTGTTTCCACCTTCTCCAACACTTTCCTCTCCCTTTCCCCCTGCAAGGTGACCAATGACGAGATGTGCGAAGTGTGCGAGGTCTGGACGGCGGAAACCCTGCTCCCCTGCCGCGTCTGCACCAGGGTCTACCACGACGGCTGCCTGCGCCGGATGGGCTTCCTACCCGACGGCAATGCCACCGAAGTCCTGGAGACTGCCCATACGGAGACCGGGTGGAGCTGCCACTGTTGTGTAAGCCGTGGGGCTGGATATGTGGAAGGCGGGTGATAGAAGGTCGAGTTGCATAAGGAAGTGACACCTGGCTTGAAAACAGTACATGTGAAAGGGATATAGGAGTGCATTGCTGTGAGTTTTCCAGACTGTATGACCATGTTCCAGTAGTATTTTTTCCTGATGTTTCGCCTGCATCTGTGTCGATAGGCATCTTCAGAGGTCAGTTGGCAGTGAGGCAAGTGGAGTGTATATAGCCTATGGAATAATGTCCAGGATGGGAGAAAGGACCTGTTATTGTTCAGCCTGAGCTTTCTGAGCCTGAGTTTCCTCAGGACGAGGAGGATGATGGGTTATAGATTTCTGAACATGTTCCGGTTAGTGAGACAAATGACGCAGACAGTGGTGATTCTGAAGAAGAGATGGCATTTCTGTTCCCCAGAGAAAAGAATGCAGTTTTAGATAAAGATAGTGAAACTTCAGAGCTCCAGGTGGAGGCTCCTTCTGGGAGCTCAGGGCCTCTTGGTTCCCAGGGTGACCATGCCCAACAGAGGAAAGATAACGAGCTATTTGGCCTTGGAGATAGTGGAGACAATTAAGAGTTCGCAGAAGCAAACGCCTTGCCAACAAACGTGAATCTAGAGGTCAACGCAATGCTTTCATGTTGGGGAAACGTATTTAATGATTTGATCGAAGGGCCTTCTTTGTCAGTCCAATGTTGCTTATATCCTGTTAACTTCTGTGGAAATACCTTGGCTTTTGCGGAAAGCTTCTGGCTCCTTGGGACTTTGATTTTGATCCTGATCTTTGGAGACCTTGTCTTGCTACCATGGACTCTTGTTTAACCAATGCTAAAGGACTATGCTTCATGATATTTGCCTTTGTATCTTGGGAACTTTGCCTTTGCATTTAAGACTCTGTTTTGCCTATTGAACTTTTGCATCTTTACTTCTCTGCTTGATTTTGCTTTTTCTCAATAAACTACAAAACCTACAGCCTTGGTGTGTGGTGGTGTCTTGAGCAAGCTGAATCTATCTTGAGTTGCGACAGGACCCTTGTCTGTGTGAGCAAGCGTGAATGTTGCAATTAGTAAGCTTGAATAGCATTGAGTAGCCATGAAGTTTGCAAAGCCAATCAGTGAGGGTATCTGCATAGAGGTGGCCTGGCTGTTGTTGCCTGGAGATATCATCTGCTTGGGAGGTGTTATTTGGCCCTTGATTGCTTGCTGTCTGGTGTTCACCTGTTTCTGAGTGGCATTCTTTATTAACTGCCTTGATTCTGGTGGTTATTAATACCAGTAACTAGATTTTGTTTAGGTTTTTCAAGCTGTCTGGCTGTGTTCCAGAAGCATTCTCTCCTGAGGTTTCGCCTACATCTGTGGCAAGCATCCTCAGAGGTTGTGAGGTTCGTTGGCAACTACTTACTTAGGCAATCCCTCGTAGTCCGAGGAACATGGTCCTCCAAGAGTGGTATCCTGGGGGTGGGTCTGTAGGTGACTACGGAGCCCTATTCTTGATCTGCATGTTCTCCTGCAGTGAGGGCATCGGTTTCCAGGTGGAAGGCGGTCCCGGTCGAGGTTGGCTTGACATGTCTTCCTCTTGGCATGTTTCTCTCTTTCGCCCTCCATTCGTGCCTCTTCAAATTCTGCAGCACTGCTAGTCACAGGTGACCTCCAGCTGGAGTGCTCAAGGGCCAGGGCTTCCCAGTCCTCAGTCTCTATGCCAGAGTTATTAAGAGTGGCTTTGAGACCATCTTTCAATCTCTTTTCCTGTCTGCCAACATTTCATTTTCCGTTCTTGAGTTCAGAGTAGAGCAACTGCTTTGGGAGACGGTGGTCAGGCATCCGGACAACGTGGCCGGTCCAGCGGAGTTGATGGTGGAGGACCATCGCTTCAATGCTGGTGGTCTTTGCTTCTTCCAGCACGCTGGCATTTCCCCGCTTGTCGTCCCAAGGCATTTGCAGGATTTTCTTTAGGCAGCGCTGATGGAATCGTTCCAGGAGTTGCATGTGACGTCTGTAGACTGTCCACGTTGGCAACTAGGAAAATTGGGTTTATATATCTGTGGAAAGTCCAGGGTGGGAGAAAGAACTCTTGTCTGTTGGAGCTAGGCCTGCATGCTATATTGGCCACCTTGATTAACATTTTTTAGATGGGCAGAAAAGCAGGCAGCAAAAATATGTTCTCTCTCTTGCCATGATTCTCTTGCTTCTTGCTGTACATCTGTTGCTGATATCTGTTACCGTCATGAGTATATCTCTGTATAGGTCATTGACTGGCAGGAGATTCAGGGATTCTGATGTGTGTGTGTGTGTATAGCTGTGCATAAAGCAATGTGTCCAGATTAAAAGCCTTCCCTGTGAGTTTGGATGAAAACTGAGTCAAAGAGTTTTCTTAAACAGTGAATGGCACAAGATCAGGCTGTGCAGTAAAAACTCTGCTGACAACTGATAAGGACTCTGCTATGTATGGGTTATTTTTCTAGCTTGCCTCTGAGACAATCAGTCCGGTGTGCACCGTAGGGAGGGCGTGATTGAGGAAGGAGAAGACTATAAATCATACATTCATCCTGTCTTTTTGGCAGGACTGACCCCAACTCTCTTCTTCTTCCCCCCTCCAGGACAATCTTAACCTGCTTCTCACAGACGAGGAAATGGGCCTCTTGTCCGAATCCTTCAAGAAATGCAAACTCTCCCCTGGTAAGTCAGCTAAAACCTCACTGGAAATGCCTTTTCAGGGGTGTAATGCTTGGGATGGGGACCAAACGTGTAGGACCAATTCAGTAGGGATTCTACTTATCCAAAAGGAAACTTTCCTGCAGGAACTTTTAACAATTGGGTCGAATGGGTTGTTGTAGGTTTTTCCGGGCTTATATGGCCATGTTCTGGAGGCAATTTTTCTCCTGATGTTTCGCCTGCATCTATGGCAAGCATCCTCAGAGGTAGTGAGGTCTGTTGGAAGTAGGAAATCTGTGGAATGACCAGGGTGGGACAAAGGACTCTTGTCTGCTGGAGCTAGGTGTGAATGTTTCAGCTGATCACCTTCATTAGCATTCAATGGCTTGGAAGTGCCTGGAGGGAATCTTTTGTTGAGAGTGATTTTATGTGCCTGTATGTTTCCCCTCTGTTGTTTTCTCACAACCATTCTCACAACCACCATGTCAGATTACACAGAGCAGCCATTGAAATCCACAAGAAGCATGTGGACAATTTCAACAGAAAGGAAGAAACCATGAAAATGAACAAAATCTGGCTAGCAGTATTAAAAAAACTCAAAAATTACAACAGCAAAACAACAGAGGGGAAACAATCAGGCACATCAAATCACTCTCAACAAAAGATTCCCCCCAGGCACTTCCAAGCCATTGAATGCTAATCAAGGTGATCAGCTGAAACATTCACACCTAGCTCCAGCAGACAAGAGTCCTTTGTCCCACCCTGGTCATTCCACAGATATATAAACCCACTTTTCCTACTTCCAACAGACCTCACTACCTCTGAGGATGCTTGCCATAGATGCAGGCGAAATGTCAGGAGAAAAATTGCCTCCAGAACATGGCCATATAGCCCGGAAAAACCTACAACAACCCAGTGATTCCGGCCATGAAAGCCTTCAACTGTATTTTTAAAAATTGGGTCGAATGTTTAAAAATACAATCCAGGCCTCCAAAGCAAATGGGTGGCAAACTGTCTTGGCCGCACAGGATAAGAGGACCGAATGTTTGCTTCTACTTGCCTGCTTTTTGCTTTTGCAGAGAGCCCACTCAGCCTGGAGGAGTTTCTGAACTACAAACGCCTGGCCGGTCAGCAAGAGTCCGAGGGTCCGAACACCAGCAATGAAGGCGAGGGCCCCGAAGAACTGTTTACCCTCCACTTTGCAGCGCTGGACCCAGAAAAGAAGGGCTGTGTCGAATGGGGGGACTTCCTCTCCCACGAGTCCATCCTGCTCTTGCAAAGGAGGCGCACGCAGGTGGGTGACGGGGAAAATGGAGTGGGTGCAAATGAGAAAGATGGGATTCCACCTCAACAGGAGGAAGACCTTTTCCCCTGTGAGACCTGGCAGTCTGCAGAACATCTTGCCTTGGAGGGTGGTGGACTCGCTTTGTTCTGTCACGCGCTGGGCCTGTAAAGAATTGCCTTTAAGATAGGACGTGCAACTTGAGCCCATCAGGAAGCCAGGGGCCCCCGAAGAGAAGTTCTCAGAGATTTTCCACCACAGATGGTCTTTAGACGGCTTGTGAAGTATAACAAAGTCCTTTATTAATGAACAATCAAACAGAAACTTCTCTTGTCTTCAATAAAGTTAAATAAATGATTTCAGACTTTTATGCAACTGGTGGCTTCCTAATCATGTCCACGAGGGACAGGCAACTGTCTTCAATAACTGATTTTTTACTTTAAAGAAAAATCCCTTTTTAACTTCTCCCAGGCTGACTGTAATCTAAGTCTTACTGATGTGGGCTCCACTACCGGGTCGAACTGCATCTCGAGCACCGAGTGGACCTACCAGTAAGGCCAGTAGATTCTCCAACTGGAGTTCTTTGGTCTTCCAAACTGTTTACTCTCCGAAATTCCTCAAAGCTTTAGGGCTGTTTCCCTGGAAATCTTTGGAGATCTTTGGGTGCTCTTAAAACTGTTCTCCCCCCAAAAAAGTCTTAAGGGTTGAAGCTTTTGTACAGGAGAAGCTTGTACACGTCCTTTGGCTTAGCTTTCCTTACTGAGACTAAATAAAAATGGCTCCCTTCCCTTCCCAATTGCCCTGAACAAGGGGCGGAACCAAAACTTAACGATGATGGACAGGTGACTTGCCCTGCGACTGCAACCAAAGGAAGCCACCTTTCTGCAGAATCCCTGAAACCTTGGACTGCAAGCAAACATTTAATACAAAGCAAATAATGTTGGAGCTCCTGGTACAGCCGTACCAGCACACCCTTCCTTTAGGGGTGTCTAAACAGGGATAATATCCTCCTGCCTGGCTGGAGGGGGCGGGATTAGATGAGGTCCCTTTTCCAGCTGCTATGATTCTATGATCCTAAACGCACCTTGCCCATGTTCAGAGGCACCCTTTCCTTGCCACTCCCTCCACTGTCCTTGTGAGGGGTCCCCGAGAATGATAGCACTGACGTTCCTCTTATCTGCAGTCACAAGCAGCCGCCTGTAACATGCATCCTCCGTTGCGCTACTCTTCTGCTCTCTTCTCACGGCCTCTGTTATTTTTGCGAATCAACAGCACACTGGAGCACTGTCTCTCAGCATAGCGAACCCTTGGTGGTTCACTGTTTATTATTGTTACAGCTAACCTACAGTTACTTACAGTTTGGACAGTTTTGGGAAACTGCAAGTCACTTCTGGTGTGAGAGAATTGGCCGTCTGCAGGGACGTATCCAGGGGACGCCCAGATGTTTTATCATCCTGTGGGAGGCTTCTCTCAGGTCCCTGCATGAGAAGCTGGAGCTGACAAGTGGGAGCTCACTCCACTCCCCGGATTCAGTGAGCAACAAGGGTTTAACCCATTGCGCCACCAGACAGTCACAGCAGGAGATCGTTGGTAATAGAGAAAGTTTGACTGCATGGTCACCACTTATAATAGGCCCCTTGTTTTCAGTTAACACCCACGGGAATTGTGTTCCTTGACCGGAAGTGTCGTCCTGATCTGGCCTCTCTAGGCACTCACTCAGGCATCTTAACCCTTTGATTGCTTGGTGCTAGTAGCCACACGTCTTGGGGATGGTTTTCCTGTTAGTGTTGGAGCTCAGCCTGTGATTGTGTTTCAGGATCAGGGTGTTTTGGATGTGGGGAGTGATGTCAATGAGTTTCAAGATGGCAGTGGTTTGGTCCAGGATATTGATGCAGAGAATGACCAGGAGATCTCTGTTCAAAGTGTAGTTCCCCATGAGAATGTCCCTGAGGGGTGTGGGGATGATGGTGTACTCTCTGAATTGTTACCAGAGAGTTCTCATGATAAGGAACAGCTTGGCACCTGGCCCAGCTGCAGAAATTAATGAGCAAATAGATAGACGGGAGGAGATCACTCAAAACAGGAGAGCCAAACAGTGGCTTCGGCGTTCTGCCAGGCTCCAAGAGAAAAAGATAAGAGATCCTAAACTAAAGCGAAACCAATTTCTGAGCGCTAGAGACATAGCTAATGAGGAGATAAAAGTCCCAAGTACAGGATCTGTAGTCAGATGAAGCATTGTTTGGAATCAAGTCAAGATCTCGTCATTGTTTCATGGAAGCTTCGTGTGGAAAATTCATGTTTTAAGTGCCTTTGTTTCTTGGTTTTGATTCTTGAATTTTATGCTTTTATATTCATGCCTAGAGTTCATGTTTCCTGATTTCTTGCATATTGTTTGGGAAGTTTTGACTTTGTTTTTATGGACTTTGCTGGACTTTTACTCTGGACTACTTTGTTCCTGCTTATCTTCCTACCTAATTGGATTTACCTATTTCTTTAAAGTGGTTTTTACTTTCCTGCTTTTTAATCATCTTCAATAAAAGGATTGTTTCCCTAGCCAACGTTGTGGTGTTTAAAGTCAGAGGGCTTTTCCTGTCCTGGAGTGCAACAGTTACATTGTTACATTAATCCACTGATCCTCCCTTTGAGATGTCCACCGGTGACCTCTGGCTTCTTTCCACAGAACGCTCTTCTGCGCCTTCTGACCGGGAAGGAGAGGGAGAGGGCTCGAGCTGCATTCCTAGCCTTGGATCCACCTGAGGACGGCTTGGTCAGCGAAGGGGAGAGCCAGCGCACCCAACACTCGTGGTTTCGGAAGCGGCACAAGGAGATGCCTTCCTGCAACGTCAGGTGAGGTGTTTCCCGGAGCCAGGTGTCTCCCTTGCAAGCCACAGATCCCTCCGATATAGATCTGGAAATACTTGTCACACAAACACCACAATACAGCTAGGTGAGACACCATCTGTGAGCTCTTCTGCACAGGCCCTAAAACATGCAAGAAACTGAGATTAAAGGGAGTGGGTGGCTAAATGGCATTTAAGAAAAATGCACACTGATTCTAATTAACAGCTGAAAAACACATGCTGTAAAGGTGTGCTTAAAACTCAATTTTGCCAAAACAGATGTGCATATTCACATGACTATATATCCCTGCAGTCAAGGAAAACATGGGACTTCATTGCGATATGCTGGTGTGGACTGCTCCAGCACATGAGCACATTTTACAATCCCGAAACAACTCATGAGGGCTGTAAACAAATGGATACAAAAGTGGCTAAATGGAAGCACAATTGGAAAGCAATTCCCATGAGAACTTTCTGCAACTATTCCTTTGTTTTGATGTTTATGAAATTAAACACAGCTTGAATTTACAGTAGGGTGAGGAGAAATCTGGTTGTGTATACACTTAGATATCCAAATTAGCATATCTCAGAGAGTCAATTAAAAAAATTAAAGTTAACTTCCATCAAATGTCCCCCGTCATCTTGTAGATTTCTGAAATCCACTACAAAGGAAGATGTCCGGGCGGTGGGGGAGTATTTACCAGCTCTGTGTTTGGACTTGCTGTCAGGTCCCAGGATTTTTTTGTCCACTTATTTGTCCCGCATTTTGACACTGTCTGGAAATGCCCCAAGTTGCAGACCCATCCAGTTGGTAGAAGTCATGCTTCCGTGTGAATAAAGCTACAGATCTGCTCTGGGTTTCAATCTGAACTTCAAAAGAGCTCTCCAAGGCTCCAACTCATTATATGAGTTTATACTGACCACATAATGTGGTGTCAAGGGGGGCAGTGATGCTAGTCCTCCTTGAACAGAATGCAGATAGCTCTTTGGAAGTCCAGACCGAAACCCAAAAGAGTTCCTTCCATAACTTACTGTAGAAACAAGATCTCACATAATGTGGTGTCAATAAGGCTGGTGATGCTAGTCCTCCATGGAGAGAACGCAGATAGCTCTTTGGAAGTCCAGACTGAAACCCAAAAAACTTCCTTCCATAACTTACTGTAGAAACAAGATCCCTCAGAATGTGGTGTCAATAAGGCTGGTGATGCTAGTCCTCCATGGAGAGCATGCAGATAGCTCTTTGGAAGTCCAGACCGAAACCCAAAAGAGTTCCTTCCATAACTCACTGTAGAAACAAGATCCCTCATAATGTGGTGTCAATAAGGCTGGTGATGCTAGTCCTCCATGGAGAGCATGCAGATAGCTCTTTGGAAGTCCAGACCGAAACCCAAAAGAGTTCCTTCCATAACTTACTGTAGAAACAAGATCCCTCATAATGTGGTGTCAATAAGGCTGGTGATGCTAGTCCTCCATGGAGAGCATGCAGATAGCTCTTTGGAAGTCCAACCGAAACCCAAAAGAGTTCCTTCCATAACTCACTGTAGAAACAAGATCCCTCATAATGTGGTGTCAATAAGGCTGGTGATGCTAGTCCTCCATGGAGAGCATGCAGATAGCTCTTTGAAAGTCCAGACCGAAACCCAAAAGAGTTCCTTCCATAACTCACTGTAGAAACAAGATCCCTCATAATGTGGTGTCAATAAGGCTGGTGATGCTAGTCCTCCATGGAGAGCATGCAGATAGCTCTTTGGAAGTCCAGACCGAAACCCAAAAGAGTTCCTTCCATAACTTACTGTAGAAACAAGATCCCTCATAATGTGGTGTCAATAAGGCTGGTGATGCTAGTCCTCCATGGAGAGCATGCAGATAGCTCTTTGGAAGTCCAGACCGAAACCCAAAAGAGTTCCTTCCATAACTTACTGTAGAAACAAGATCCCTCAGAATGTGGTGTCAATAAGGCTGGTGATGCTAGTCCTCCATGGAGAGCATGCAGATAGCTCTTTGGAAGTCCAGACCGAAACCCAAAAGAGTTCCTTCCATAACTCACTGTAGAAACAAGATCCCTCATAATGTGGTGTCAATAAGGCTGGTGATGCTAGTCCTCCATGGAGAGCATGCAGATAGCTCTTTGGAAGTCCAGACCGAAACCCAAAAGAGTTCCTTCCATAACTTACTGTAGAAACAAGATCCCTCATAATGTGGTGTCAATAAGGCTGGCGATGCTAGTCCTCCTTGGAGAGCATGCAGATAGCTCTTTGGAAGTCCAGACCGAAACCCAAAAGAGTTCCTTCCATAACTTACTGTAGAAACAAGATCCCTCATAATGTGGTGTCAATAAGGCTGGTGATGCTAGTCCTCCTTGGATAGAATGCAGATAGCTCTTTGGAAGTCCAGACCGAAACCCAAAAGAGTTCCTTCCATAACTTACTGTAGAAACAGGATCCCTATTGAACCTAGAACAGACATGAGCAAACTTGGGCCCTCTATGTTTTGGACTTCAACTCCCACAATTCCTAACAGCCTACTGGCTGTTAGGAATTGTGAGAGTTGAAGTCCAAACATCTGGAGGACCTGAGTTTGCCCATTTCTGACCTAGAACATCCCTAGAGAGGAGAAACCTGGTCTGGTCTAACCCACCTTGGGCCTCCCTTCCTCCCACAGCATCAGCCATGTGGGGCCCATCTCTGAGGGCAGCCCCACCACCAGCACCAGCAGCAGCAAGAGCCAAGAGAAGCTCCTCTTGAACCCAGAGCCAGAGAAGCCCAGGTAAGCCCTCACCAGGGGGACACCGGTGGGCAGACCCTTCCCCAGTCCCATCAGTGCCCTTACTCTATGTCTTGATTGAGTTTGTATCTCAGCTCTCATATATAGATGGAGCCTATATATTTATATCCTTGGATCCCATATATTTCCTTGTGTGTGTGTGTGTGTGTGTGTGTGCGCGCGCGCGCGCGTATTATCTGGTACTTGATGGAGATGAAGTTAGGGATGAAAAAGCAGATATGGATGGGGATATGGAAATAAAAATATAGATATAGATATGGATGGAGATGGAGATATAGATATAGGCATGGATGGGGATGGAGATACGGATGGAGATATGAAGATGGAAATATAGATACAAATATAGATAGATATAGATAAGGATAGGGATGGAGAGATATAGATATGGAAATGAATGGGGATGGAGATATGAGATGGAAATATTGATATAGATGGCTGGAGATGGAGATATAGATATGGAGATGGAGCTATAGATAGAGATATGGATATGAATGGGGATGGAGTTATGGAGATGGAAATACAGATACAAATATAGATATAGATATGGATGGAGATGGGGATATGAATATGAATGGAGATATGGAGATGGAAATATGATATGGATGGGGATGGAGATATAGATAAGGATAGGGATGGGGATATATAGATATGGATATGAATGGGGATGGAGTTATGGAGATGGAAATTATCCATATCTATATCTCAATAGAAATATGGATATGGATATGGATGGGATGGAGATATGAAGATGGAAATATAGATATAGATATGGATGGAGATGATAGATATGCATATGAGTGGGATTGAGATGGAAATATAAATATAGATATGGATAGAGATGGAGATATAGACATAGATATGGATATGTATGGGATAGAGATATGGATGTGGATGGGGATGAGATATGGAGAGATGGATATGGAAATATAGATATTGCTGGGGATGGAGATATGGAGATGTAAATATCAATATAGCTATGGATGGAGATGGAAATATAGATATGGAAATGAATGGGATGGAAATATGGAGATGGAAATATAGATATGGAGATAAAGATAGAGATATGAATAAGGATGGGGATGGAGAGATGGATATGGAAATATAGATATGGATAGGGATGAAGATGGAGACATATATCTCCATTGAGTACCAGTATAATATCATAAGGTGTTGCAGAGCTACTAAACAATTTATAATACAGTTGTCCCTCTACCTTTGCTGCTTTCACATTTGTGGATTTGAGTATTATAAATTTGTTTAAAATATTCTGTTTAGGACTCTCCTGGTCCTCCAGTGCAGCTCTGGGGCGAACCTTCTCCAGTCCTGCGAGAGACCCTAGAGATTTCTAGAGAGATTTACTTAATTACTTAGGTGATCCCTCATTGTCCGAGTAGGATAATCCTCCAGGGTGGGTCCTCCATAGGTGACTGTGGAGCCCTATTCTTGACCTGCATGTTCTCCCGCAGTGAGGGCATTGGTTTCCAAGTGGAAGGCAGTCCTGGTCGGGGTTGGTTTGACGCGCCTTCCTCTTGGCATGTTTCTCTCTTTCGCTCTCCATTTGTGCCTCTTCAAATTCTGCAGCACTGCTGGTCACAGCTGATCTCCAGCTGGAGCGCTCAAGGGGCAGGGCTTCCCAGTTCTCAGTGTCTATGCCGGAGTGTTTAAGGTTGGCTTTGAGCCCATCTTTAAATCTCTTTTCCTGTCTTCCAACATTCCGTTTTCTGTTCGTGAGTTCGGAGTAGAGCAACTGCTTTGGGAGACGGTGATCAGGCATCCGGACAACATGGCCGGCCCAGCGGAGTTGATGGCGGAGGACCATCGCTTCAATGCTGGTGGACTTTGCTTCTTCCAGCATGCTGACATTTGCCCGCCTGTCTTCCCAAGAGATTTGTGGGATTTTCCGGAGGCAGCGCTGATGGAAACGTTCCAAGAGTTGCATATGATGTCTGTAGACTATTCATGTTTCACAGGCATATAGTAGGCTTGGGAGGACAATAGCTTTATAGACAAGCATCTTTGTTTCCCTACAGATGTCCTGGTCCTCAAACACTCTCTGCTTCATTTAGAAAAATGCTGCACTCACAGAGCTCAGGCGGTGTTGTATTTCGTTGTTGATGTTGACTTTGGTGGAGAGGTAGTGGAGGTAGCGGAAATGGTCAACATTTTCTAATGTTCCACCATTAAGCTGTATTTTTGGCATTGGAAATGTATTGGCTGGTGTCTGCTGGAAGAGCACTTTGGTTTTCTTGATGTTCAATGACAGGCCGAACTTCTCATAGGCTTCTGGAGAGAACAACTCCTTAGGAAGATGTAGGTTCTCCAATGCACTTCTATGGTCAACTTCCTCTGATCATGCCGGAGGACCAACCCCAGCAAATGTGCAGGGCTGATTGCATTTATTGTTTACTAGCTGATAGGATTTCTGGGAGTTGAGGGCCAAAACAACAGGTAGAGAACCACTGGTTTGATGTATATTCCACTCCCCCCCCCCCCCCCCCCCAATATGGGATCCAAGGTGGTTCGTATAGATTTAAACCAAAATATAGCTTTTGAAAACAGCCATTAATATCCCAGAAGAGCCAAGGTCATAAGCTATTTATGCAAACATGAAGCATGCCATTCTATTAAAAAGACTGGTTTCACCAAAAAAAAAACTGGACAAAAGGTGACCTTGCAGCAGAGAATTTGTGGAGCCAGACGACCGGAGACGCTATTTGTTATTCGAAGGCTCAAAAATAAGGAAACGTAAATCCAAAACCCTTTTTCTGAAAGATGACTTCCCTTTATTGTCTGCGTCAACAACAATTTGCAACGGCGGCTCAGCATTTCAGATGCTGCAAGGGAGGAAAGAAGGAAGGGAGACCATCCGATCCGCCGGGTGATTGATGCTTCTTGACAAGCGGGGAGAGGCCTGCCTTGGCTCCTTCCTTCCTTAGCAGAGCACTCTGTGCTTCGATGGGTGGGCTTAAATACTGTTGGTTGAGGAAGGCTGTTTGCGCATCAACCTGCCTGCTGTCATTTTGCAAAATAATTGAAAACAAATGTTAAAAATACACATTAAAATGACAAGCAGCCCTCTCCTGTTTTCATTCTAGCAATCCCACTGGAGTGCAGATCTTTATCTATCTATCTGTATATGGGTATACATACGTGTGGATATCGTGTCCAATTCAGGGCACCACCATTGAAGGGAGATGTTGACTCTAAGCTGGAATGTGTCCAGAGGAAGAGGGCGACTCAAATGATCAAGGGTCTGGAGAACAAGCCCTATGAAGAGCGACTTAAAGAGCTGGGCATGTTCAGCCTGAAGAAGAGAAGGCTGAGAGGAGGCATGAGGAGGGTCATGTATAAATATGTGAGAGGGATATGTCATAGGGACAGAGGCGGCCCTAGGTAATTTTCAATGGTAAGCAAATAGTATTTTGAGCCCCCCCCCCCCAACCAATCATTGATATATATTTTCTGTTTGTCGTGGGAGTTCTGTGTGCCATATTTGGTTCAATTCCATCATTGGTGGAGTTCAGAATGCTCTTTGATTGTAGGTGAACTATATATCCCAGTAACTACACTTGCCGCATTTGCTCCCTTGCCTGGCCCGCTTTGGGTCTGGAGGCATGCCTGAACACCCCGGCGTGTGCGCCAAAAGTCACCTCTTCTCCTGACTTTCTCCTCAGCCATTGGGACCGAGAGAGAGAGAGAGAGGTGGAGATGCCCACCTTTCCTGAAGGTAGGCGCAAAAACAAAGGAGGGAGCGGAGGTGGGAGATACCTCCAGCCGGAGGGGCTCTCTCTCTCTCTCTCTCTCTCTCTCGGTCCCAATGGCTGAAGAGAAAGTCAGGAGAAGAGGCGCCTTTTGGTGTGCATGCCGGGGTCTTCAGACATGCCTCCGGACCTGAAGCGGGCCAGGTGCGGCGGCTCCACCCCTTCGCCCACCTGCGGATTGGGGAGAGGAGAGGAGGCGGGTGGAGCGCCAGGGGATCGGGAAAGGGAGCCGGTCATGGGGAAGGGATTGAACACGGAGAACGATTGAGCGCTGGCTCTGCTCGCGCACCCAGTGGCTGGGTAGAGCAGGAACGAGAGGGGCTAGGCGAGGCTCAAGGGCCCGGCCCCTTTGGGAAGAGGATCGCCCGGCAGCGAGGCAAGAAAGCCGAGGCTCCCCCCGGACTGCTAGGGCTGTTGTGAGCTGAGGGGTGCTCCTCAAGTGGCGGTCGAGGGGCATTTACAGAGGCACCTCTGCACCCCTGGCAAAAAAAAAAAGTGTTCTGCGACCGCTTACTTCGCGTAATGGACGAACCGCCCCTGCATAGGGAGGAGGGAGAAAGCTTGTTTGCTGCTTCCCCGGAGACTAGGACGCAATGGAGGAATGGCTTCAAACTACAAGAAACGTGATTCCTGTTCCGTCTTCCTGGAGCTTGGTTTGCATTGCTTTTTAGTTGCATGGGATAGCATTCCTTTGCATTTCCCCAGGGTTGCTATAGACCCAGCAGCACCCTGGAAGTTAAACAGTATCAGAGTCTGGAAAGCCAGGCTGCAGGCCCTCTGCAGTTATTGGTTTAGAAGGTATCTCTTTGGGTTTGGAGTCCCGCCTTTTTTCCTGGGGATGAGATCTCCATTTTGGAATCTTCCCTGCCTCCCTTAGTACAGAAAAGAACCTCAGATGTGCTGTTGGTCAGGTAGAGAGCTCAGAAAAACCCATTGTGAGTACAATTGAGTACAACTGAGATAGATAGAATAGGAATTGAGCTATTGAGTTATAGATAGATATAGAATCATAGAATCAAAGAGTTGGAAGAGACCTCCTGGGCCATCCAGTCCAACCCCATTCTGCCAAGAAGCAGGAATGTTGCATTCAAATCACCCCTGACAGATGGCCATCCAGCCTCTGTTTAAAAGCTTCCAAAGAAGGAGCCTCCACCACACTCCGGGGCAGAGAGTTCCACTGCTGAACAGCTCTCACAGTCAGGAAATTCTTCCTCATGTTCAGATGGAATCTCCTCTCTTGTAGTTTGAAGCCATTGTTCCGCGTCCTAGTCTCCAAGGAAGCAGAAAACGAGCTTGCTCCCTCCTCTCTGTGGCTTCCTCTCACATATTTATACATGGCTCTCATATCCCCTCTCAGCCTTCTCTTCTTCAGGCTAAACATGCCCAGCTCCTTAAGCCGCTCCTCATAGGGCTTGTTCTCCAGACCCTTGATCATTTTAGTCGCTCTCCTCTGGACACATTCCAGCTTGTCAATATCTCTCTTGAATTGTGGTGCCCAGAATTGGACACAATATTCCAGATGTGGTCTAACCAAAGCAGAATAGAGCATGGGGAGCATGACTTCCCTAGATCTAGACACTATGCTCCTATTGATGCAGGCCAACATCCCATTGGCTTTTTTTGCCGCCACATCACATTGTTGGCTCATGTTTAACTTGTTGTCCACGAGGACTCCAAGATCTTTTTCACACG
Source organism: Anolis sagrei (assembly GCF_037176765.1). Classification (NCBI taxonomy): domain Eukaryota; kingdom Metazoa; phylum Chordata; class Lepidosauria; order Squamata; family Anolidae; genus Anolis; species Anolis sagrei. The sequence goes on along the minus strand of NC_090022.1, from coordinate 301,446,728 downwards.
TACTGCTCTCGAGCTAGGCGTCACCCATTTTGTATCTTTTCATTACATTTTTTCTGCCAAAGTGGAGTATCTTGCAGAAAAAATGAAACCTGCCTGCTGTCATTTTGTAAAATAATTGAAAACAAATGTTAAAAATACACATTAAAATGACAAGCAGCCCTCTCCTGTTTTCACTCTGGCAATCCTACTGGAGTGCAGATCTTTATCTATCTATCTGTATATGGATATAAAACCAAAGTGCTGTTCCAGCAGTCACCAGCCATCCCCTCTCCAATGCCAGAGATACAGCTTAATGGTGTCACATTAGAAAATGTTGACCATTTCCGCTCCCTTGGCAGCCACCTCTCCACCAAATTCACATCAACACCGAAATACAACACCGCCTGAGCTCTGCGAGTGCAGCATTTTCCCGAATGAAGCAGAGAGTGTGTGAGGACCGGGACATCCGTAGGGAGACCAAGGTGCTTGTCTATAAAGCTATTGTATTCCCAACCCTGCTCTATGCCTGTGAGACGTGGACTGTCTACAGATGTCATATGCAACTCCTGGAACAATTCCATCAGCGCTGGCTCCGGAAAATCCTGCAAATCTCTTGGGAAGACAAGCGGACAAACATCAGCGTGCTGGAAGAAGCAAAGACCACCAGCATTGAAGTGATGGTCCTCCACCATCAACTCCGCTGGACCAGCCACGTTGTCCAGATGCCTGACCACCGTCTCCCAAAGCAGTTGCTCTACTCTGAACTTAAGATCGGAAAACGGAACGTTGGTGGACAGGAAAAGAGATTTAAAGATGGCCTCAAAGCCAACCTTAAAAACTCTGGCAGAGACACTGAGAACTGGGAAGCCCTGGCCCTTGAGCGCTCCAGCTGGAGGTCAGCTGTGACCAGCAGTGCTGCAGAATTCGAGGAGGCACGAGTGGAGGGTGAAAGAGAGAAACGTGCCAGGAGGAAGGCGCGTCAAGCCAACCCCGACTGAGACCGCCTTCCACCTGGAAACCAATGCCCTCACTGCGGAAGAAGATGCAGGTCAGGAATAGGGCTCCACAGCCACCTACGAATCCACAAGGAAACCCATCATGGAAGACCATCTTACTCGTCCAACAAGGGATCGCCAAAGTAAGTAAGTAAGTAAGTATACATACGTGTGGATATTGTGTCCAATTCTGGGCACCACCATTGAAGGGAGATGTTGACTCTAAGCTTGAATGTGTCCAGAGGAAGAGGGCGACTAAAATGATCAAGGGTCTGGAGAACAAGCCCTATGAGGAGCGGCTTAAGGAGCTGGGCATGTTTAGCCTGAAGAAGAGAAGGCTGAGAGGAGGCATGATGATGGGCATGTATAACTATGTGAGGGGGATATGTCATAGGGAGGAGGGAGAAAGCTTGTTTCCTGCTGCCCTGGAGACTAGAACGCAATGGAGGAATGGCTTCAAACTACAAGAAAGGTGATTCCTGTTCCGTCTTCCAGGAGCTTGGTTTGCATTGCTTTTTAGTTGCATGGGATAGCATTCCTTTGCATTTCCCCAGGGTTGCTATAGACCCAGCAGCACCCTGGAAGTTAAACAGTATCAGAGTCTGGAAAGCCAGGCTGCAGGCTCTCTGCAGTTGCGTGTGCAAGTGCAATACACCTCCCACAGCCGACCCAAGAAGTACGCTCACACATGTTGTTGGGATAAACCATGGCCAAAACTCATTTATTGATAACAGGAACAAGGGTTGGCAGCCAAGCACGGGTCCTGGATCACGATCGGACAGCCCAATACTGCCCGATCCTGCACACACCAGGGTGCCGCCGGCACAATACCGGGCAAACGCAACTCGGCACCCCTGGGACCACTGGGCATCCCCCCTTTCTGCTGGGGGGGGGGGGTACCAAACCAGATCCAGGGCCCATGCCCCACGCCAACAAGGAGTTGTGACAAGGAATATAAAACAAACAAGTAACTGTTAACAGGTAACCATGACAAGGTAAACACCAACAAAAGTAACTGCCAATGAAAACATGAACCGCATGCAAGGTGGGTGGGTGGGATGGATCAGCTGTTGCAGGCTCAATGTCTGCTGGGGAACCTGGGGCAGCCTTATGAAGGCTGCCCACAAAAGTGGGAGAGGCCATCTCAGGCCTCTCCTGTGGCGGGCATGGTCAGTTGACCATTGGCCCATTCAGAGGCGGCCCTAGGTAATTTTCAAAGGTAAACAAACAGTATTTTGGCGCCCCCCTCCCAACCAATCATTGATATATATTTTCTGTTCGTCGTGGGAGTTCTGTGTGCCATATTTGGTTCAATTCCATCATTGGTGGAGTTCAGAATGCTCTTTGATTTTAGGTGAACTATACATCCCAGTAACTACACTTGCCGCACTTGCTCCCTTGCCTGGCACGCTTTGGGTCCGGAGGTGTGCCTGAAGACCCCGGCGTGTGCACCAAACCTCACCTCTTCTCCTGATTTTCTCCTCAGCCATCGGGACCAAGAGAGAGAGAGAGAGAGAGAGAGAGAGAGAGAGAGAGAGAGGTGGAGATGCCCACCTTTCCTGAAGTAGGCGCAAAAACAAAGGAGGGAGCGGAGGTGGGAGATACCTCCAGCTGGAGGGTCTCTCTCTCTCTCTCTCTCAGTCCCAATGGCTGAAGAGAAAGTCAGGAGAAGAGGCGACTTTTGGTGCGCACGCTGGGGTCTTCAGACACGCCTCCGGACCCGAAGCGGGCCAGTCGCAGTGGCTCCGCCCTTTGGCCCATCCACGGATTGGGGAGAGGAGAGGAGGCAGGTGGAGTGCCGGGGGATCGGGAAAGGGAGCCAGTCATGGGGAAGGGATCGAACGCAGAGAACGATTGAGCGCCGGCTCTGCTCACTTACCCGGTGGCCGGGTGGAGCAGGAACGAGAGGGGCTAGGTGAGGCTCAAGGGCCCGGCCCCTTTGGGAAGAGGAGGCAAGAAAGCCGAGGCTCCCCCCGGACTGCTAGGGCTGTTGTGAGCTGAGGGGGCACTTCTCACGTGGCGGTCGAGGGGCATTTACAGAGGCGCCTCTGCGCCCCTGGCAAAAAAAAGTGTTCTGCGACCGCTTACTTTGCGTAATGGACGAGCCGCCCCTGGGCCCCTTGACCCGCCAGCGGGAACCTTCCCACCAATAGAGGGGGCTTCTGGGAAGAAGAAGCCCCCCTAAGGCAAGAATGGCGGTGGGGAACGCCCTGCACCGCAACTTCTTGGCCCGGTAAGTCGGCCATGCCTTTTATTGCTTTAGAACAGAGGTCCTCAAACTAAGGTCCGGGGGCCGAATGCAGCCCTCCAAGGTCATTTACCCGGCCCTCACTTAGAGTCAACCTAAGTCTGTAACGACTTGAAAGTACACAACAACAATCCTATCTCATCACCCAAAAACAGGCCCACACTTCCCATTGAAGTACTAATAAATTTATATTTGTTAAAATTGTTCTTCATTTTAATTATTGTATTTTTAAAGTGGTTTTTGCACTACAAATAAGAAATGTGCAGTGTGCATAGGAATCCATGTTTTTTTCAAATTATAATCCGTCCCTTCAACTGTTTGAGGGACTGTGACCTGGCCCTCTGTTTAAAAAGTTTGTGGACCCCTGGTTTAGAAAGTATCTCTTTGGATTTGGAGTCCGCCCTTTTTCCTGGGGATGAGATCTCCATTTTAGAATCTTCCCTGCTTCCCTTAGTAGAGGAAAGAACCTCAGATGTGCTGTTGGTCAGACAGGGAGCTCTGAAAAACCCATTGTGAGTACTATTGAGTACAATTGAGATAGATAGAATAGGAATTGAGCTATTGAGTTATAGATAGATAGATGATTCTGTCTATCATCTATCTATCTATCTATCTATCTATCATCTATCTATCATCTATCTATCTTTAAAAATAGGGGTTGGACTGGATGACCCTTGGGGTCTCTTCCTACCCCATGAATCAATCTATCTATCTATCTATCTATCTATCTATCTATCTATCTATCTATCTACCTACCTACCTACCTACCTACCTACCTACCTACCATCTTAGGGGTTGGACTGGATGGCCTTTGGGATCTCTTCCAACCCCATGAATCCACCAATCATCTGTCTGTCTGTCTGTCTGTCTGTCTGTCTGTCAGTCAGTCAGTCAGTCAGTCAGTCTTCTTAGGAGTTGGACTAGATGGCTGGTGGTCTGCCTATCTATCATCTATCTATCTATCTATCTATCTATCTATCTATCTATATCTTCTTGAGGGTTGTACTGGATGGCCCTTGGGGATCTCTTCTAGCCCCATGATTCTGTCTATCATCTATCTATCTATCTATCTATCTATCTATCCATCCATCCATCCATCTATCATCTTAGGAATTGGACTGGATGACCCTTGGGGATTTTGCTCATTTTCAATGACTCTATCTATCTATCTATCTATCTATCTATCTATCTATCTATCTTCTTGTGGGTCGAACTGGATGGCCCTTGGGGATCTCTTCTAGCCCCATGATTCCGTCTATCTATCTCTGCATCCATCCATCCATCCATCCATCATCTTAGGGGTTGGACTGGATGACCCTTGGGGTCTCTTACAACTCAATGACTCTCTCTCTCTCTTAGGGGTTGAACTGGATATCCTTTGAAATTCTCTTCTAGCCTTAAGAATCTATCTATCTATCTATCTATCTATCTATCTATCTATCTATCTTTCAACATAGGGGTTGGACTGGATGGTGCTTGGGATTTCTTCCAACCCCATGAATCTATCTATCTATCTATCTATCTATCTATCTATCTATCTATCTATCCATCCATCCATCCATCCATCCATCTATCATCTTAGGAATTGGACTGGATGACCCTTGGGGATTTTGCTCATTTTCAATGACTCTATCTATCTATCTATCTATCTATCTATCTATCTTCTTGTGGGTCGAACTGGATGGCCCTTGGGGATCTCTTCTAGCCCCATGATTCCGTCTATCATCTATCTCTGCATCCATCCATCCATCCATCCATCATCTTAGGGGTTGGACTGGATGACCCTTGGGGTCTCTTACAACTCAATGACTCTCTCTCTCTCTTAGGGGTTGAACTGGATATCCTTTGAAATTCTCTTCTAGCCTTAAGAATCTATCTATCTATCTATCTATCTATCTATCTATCTATCTATCTATCTTTCAACATAGGGGTTGGACTGGATGGTGCTTGGGATTTCTTCCAACCCCATGAATCAATCAATCTATCTATCTATCTATCTATCTATCTATCTATCATCTATCATCTATCTTTCGACATAGGGGTTGGACTGGATGGCCCTTGGGGTCTCTTCCTACCCCATGAATCAATCTATCATCTACCTACCTACCTACCTACCTGCCTACTTACCTATGGGAATGGACTGGATGACCCTTGGGGTCTATTCCTACCCCATGAATCAATCTATCTATCTATCTATCTATCTATCTATCTATCTACCTACCTACCTACCTACCTAAGGGGTTGGACTGGATGGCCTTTGGGATCTCTTCCAACTCCATGAACCAACCTACCTACCTACTTACAAGGATGGACTAGATGGCCCTTGGGGTCTTTTCCAACCCCATGAATGTATGACACCTGTCCCCTTCTCCCCTGCCCTGCCCACGCAGCCCTGCTTCTCCTGCCTCGGTTTCCCCATGGCAGCCCTGCTGTGCCTGACTTGCTAAGTGCTGGGGAGATGTGCCAAGGCTTGGAATCCGCTCAGCCTCATTAGAAGCAGAGACGAGGCACCTGCGTTTCCACAGCAACCGCTGGCAGCAAGACAGGACCCCAAAGGATGCTTCCTGGCAGGAGGAGGCAATGATGATGATGATGATGATGATGATGATGATGATGATGATGATGTGGGTTCATCGGGTGGGCAGCAGAGGGAGAGGCAGGCGCTTGTGAAACGGAGGATCCAAATGGGCCGGGCACCATGCCACCCGCCTCTTCCTCCAACCATCTGCTCCTTCCTTCCTTCCTTCCTTCCTTCCTTCGCTCGCCCTCCCTCTCCTGGGTTGCCAACGAGCTGCCACTCAGCCCCGGAGCAGATTGGCAGGAGAGCCAAGAAGGCCAGGCCTTTGCCAAGTGACCGGATGACCACTGGCGAGCGGATGGGCTGGAGAGGGAGCTGGGTCCCATTCTCTGCTCATTCCATCCTTTGCAGAAGCAACAAGTCATTTTGGCACTTTGCTGCCTGTCTTCGAGAATTGCACCGTTTGGGACTCATTGTGCACACAAGTCATCCCTGGTGCACCTGTTGTCTGGAAGTGTTTGGAAATAGCACAACATTCACATGTGGTGTTTTTGCACAGGAAACAGCATTTTCTGTGCAGGGCAAAGCTGTTTCTGTGCTCACTTTCTGCTCAGAGATATTTCTTACAGTATAGAAGGTGGTTTATTGTTGTTTCAGAGAATGCTATAGTTATAACACAATGTTTGCACCAAACCCAGCAGGAAATGACTATTTTTCTGTGCAGAAAACACTGCGCAAAATTCCTTCCTGGGGGGTTTCTGGGCCATCAAGAAAACTAGCTTCATTTCCTGAGATTCTTTCTAGCTTTATCTCAAATGGGTTTGAGTGACACAAGAACAGAAGGGATAAAGCTCTTTGCAGTACTTACTTACTTACTACTTACTTAGGCAAGTAGGGTGGGTGGATGCAGAGGCGGCCCTAGGTAATTTTCAAAGGTAAGCAAACAGTATTTTGGCGCCCCCCCCCCAACCAATCCTTGATCATAGAATCATAGAATCAAAGAGTTGGAAGAGACCTCATGGGCCATCCAGTCCAACCCCATTCTGCCAAGAAGCAGGAATATTGCATTCAAATCACTCCTGACAAATGGCCATCCAGCCTCCGCTTAAAAGCTTCCAAAGAAGGAGCCTCCACCACACTCCGGGGCAGAGAGTTCCACTGCTGAACGGCTCTCACGGTCAGGAAGTTCTTCCTCATGTTCAGATGGAATCTCCTCTCTTGTAGTTTGAAGCCATTGTTCCGCGTCCTAGTCTCCAAGGAAGCAGAAAACAAGCTTGCTCCCTCCTCCTCCCTGTGGCTTCCTCTCACATATTTATACATGGCTATCATATCTCCTCTCAGCCTTCTCTTCTTCAGGCTAAACATGCCCAGTTCCCTAAGCCGCTCCTCATAGGGCTTGTTCTCCAGACCCTTGATCATTTTAATCGCCCTCCTCTGGACACATTCCAGATATATATTTTCTGTTCTTCGTGGGAGTTCTGTGTGCCATATTTGGTTCAATTCCATCATTGGTGGAGTTCAGAATGCTCTTTGATTGTAGGTGAACTATACATCCCAGTAACTACACTTGCCACACTTGCTCCCTTGCCTGGCCCGCTTTGAGTCCGGAGGTGTGCCTGAAGATCCCGGCATGTGCACCAAAAGTCACCTCTTCTTCTGACTTTCTCCTCAGCCATTGGGACCAAGAGATAGAGAGAGAGAGAGAGAGAGAGAGAGGTGGAGATGCCCACTTTTCCTGAAGGTAGGCGCAAAAATAAAGGAGGGAGCGGAGGTGGGAGATACCTCAAGCTGGAGGGGCTCTCTCTCTCTCTCTCTTTCTTGGTCCCAATGGCTGAAGAGAAAGTCAGGAGAAGAGGCAACTTTTGGTGCGCACGCTGGGGTCTTCAGACACGCCTCCAGACCCGAAGCGGGCCAGATGTGACGGCTCCGCCCCTTGGCCCACCTGCAGGTTGGGGAAAGGAGAGGAGGCGGGTGGAGTGCCGGGGGATTGGGAAAGGGAGCCGGTCATGGGGAAGGGATCGAACGTGGAGAACGATTGAGTGCCGGCTCTGCTCGCGCACCCGGTGGCCGGGTGGAGCCGGAACAAGAGGGGCGAGGTGAGGCTCAAGGGCCCGGCCCCTTTGGGAAGAGGATCGCCCGACAGCAAGGCAAGAAAGCCGAGCTCCCCCCGGACTGCTAGGGCTGTTGTGAGCTGAGGGGGGGCTCCTCAAGTGGCGGTCGAGGGGCATTTACAGAGGCACCTCTACGCCCCTGGCAAACAAAAGTGTTCTGCGACCGCTTACTTCGCGTAATGGACGAGCCGCCCCTGGGTGGATGGATGGATGGATGGATAGATGGATAGATACGATATGATATTTCTCTGTGTATTTTCTCTGTATGTGTCTGTGTATGCATATCTATAGCTATATCTCTATCTATCTATCTATCTATCTCTGTGTGTTTTATGATCCCCCCTCTATATAGAGCCAATGCAGTAATTGTCTTCAGAGTAATCAAACACATAGATAGATCATGTGTTTGATTACAATCATATATCTCTGTGTTTTATGTATGACATATATGTTTTATGACCACCACCACCACCCCATATATATAGAGGGCTCATGCACTAATTGTACCCAGGGTCATCAAGCAGATAGATAGATAGATAGATAGATAGATAGATAGATAGATAGATTCGTTGAGTAGAAAGAGACCCCAAGGGTCATCCAATCCAGTTCATCTTCATAGGTAGGTAGGTAGGTAGGTAGCATCATAGGGTTGGAAGAGATCCTAAGAGTGATCCAGTCCAACCCCTAAGATGATATAGATAGATAGATAGATAGATAGGTAGATAGATGATAGACAGATAGATCGATAGATCGATAAATTGATTCATGGGGTAGGAAGAGACCCCCAAGGGTCATCCAATCCAACTCCTAAGATGATAGATAGATAGATAGATAGATAGATAGATAGATAAGTAGATAGATAGATGATCGATAGATAAATAAATAGATAGATAGATTGATTGATTCTTAAGGCTAGAAGAGACTACCGAAGCATATCCAGTCCAAACGCTAAGAGAGAGAGAGAGAGAGAGAGAGAGAGAGAGAGAGAGAGAGATGATAGATAGATGAGACTCCCAAAGAATATTCAGTCCAACCCCTAAGAGATAGATAGATAGATCAGTAGATAGAAAGATAGATAGATAGATAGATAGATAGAGATAGATAGATAGATAGATAGAGATAGATAGATAGATAGATAGAGATAGATAGATAGATAGATAGATAGATAGATAGAAGAGACTCCCAAAGAATATCCAGTTCAACCCCTAAAAGATAGATAGATCAGTAGATAGATCGATGATAGATATATAATAGATAGATACATGATAGATAGATAAGTAGATCAGTAGATAGATAGATGACAGATAGATAGATAGATAGATAGATAGATAGATAGATAGATAAGACAGACAGGTAGTCTGTCCTCCCTTGGTCTTACTGGACCCGTCTGCTGAGCTGCAGAGCCGTCTTGCTGACCTTCTGCTCCCTCTTCTCTCTCCACAGCCGAACCATCAACTGGTCCACTTTCCTGAGGGAGAGCACCATCTACATCTTAGCCGCCCGGCCCAACAGCCCCGCCATCCACCTGAAGCCATCTGCATAAGAGGGCCCTTTGCCCAGTGATGGGCTGGAAGACCAAGAGAGCTGCCCCTTGGCAAGGGACCGAGGAGCAGCCGCTGGCCCTGCCTTGCCCTCTTGGCTTCCCCAGGACTCACTTCATCGCCAGAGATGAGCCGCAAGGGATCCCTGCCGCCCTCCATGCCAAAACACTGCCGAGACCGACTGGCTGCCAGAGAGCAGTGGTGGGCTGCTTGGACCGATGGCCATGAGCATTGCCTCATCTCTTCTCCTACTGGACTTCAAGAAGCCAAACCACGGCTGGGTGGTCAAGACACAGTCATTCTCAGTGGTCCAGCCGGCCAAAGGACCTCTTCTCTTCCCCATTTGGTCACTGACTGGTTGAGGGCAAACAGGACCCGAATATCCCAGCTCTTCTCCATCTCCTGCTTTGCTGATGAAGATGCAGAGTGTTCTTCTGCAGAGCTTATGCGTCACAGCCGATCCTTTGCTTCTGGCCCCATCTCAGACCCATTCTGGTTCCCGACCGGCCTCTTTTCATGTCCATTAGGTTAATTGGTGGGGGAGTTCATCACACTTTGGTGGTATCTAGTTGGCATCCTCATCCGTGATGGCCCATTCAGGTATTGCAAGGTTATGGACTTGTGTGTATGTGTTTTTGATGACCGGTTTCTGAGACTCCCTGGGCGCATGGAGAGGTCCCTTTGTGCCTCGCTGCCATCCCTCCAAAGAGGGGCACCTGGGCTCCTTGCTGCAACCAACATTGTTTCCTCCCCTCCCAAAAAAGAAGCCATGTTTGCAACTCCTGGAGCGAATGCAGCCTGCCTCACTGTACAGCCAGACTCCCAAGAGTTGCATTTCATCCCCTCTTCCTTATCCCTTTCTTGATTTGGGAGGCAAAGTTACCAGTAAGAAAACGTGTGGTCCAGTTACCAAAATGGGGGATATCTCAGGTGCTGGGGCTTGGGGGCAAAAACCTGAAATTTCAGGAGAACTCTTAGTGATGTCAGGAGGAGGATGATGATACAAACACCTGGGGATGCAATTCGGCTTGGTGCATTAACTATTCCCTTAAACTGACCTTATAGAATATTACGAAAGGAAAATTCAGAAAGAGGTAATGTTCCTGGCCCTGGATGCTGAAAAAGCATTCGATAACGTTAATTGGGGTTTTTTTTATTACTTATGAAGGGAATGGATATTGGATATTATTTTCAAAATATAATTGAAACCATATACAAAAATCAAGAAGCAAAGATAATAATAAACGGACAGGAAACCAAAACCATACAAATTCAAAAAGAGACAAGACAGGGCTGCCCATTATCACCCTTGATCTTCATATTGACATTGGAAGTGTTACTAAACAAAATAAGAGAGGACAAAAAACTGAAAGGGGCAAAAATAAATGGGAAATCTTAGGGCTGGGCAACCACGGAAAAATTTGTTTCTAAACTCGATTCGTTTTTAGGGGGTTTTTGCGTTTCGTATATTAAAAGAATTCCGAAATTTTTCTTTAAAGAAGTTCGAAATATACGAAATTCCGTAAATTACGAAAAAATTACAAAACAATTACGAATCGATTCGTTAATGGCGGACGCGATTGCGCAATACGCTAAAAAAACCTCCAAATGGGACAGGGGGAACTTCTGAAGCTTCCCTCTCCCTCTGTTGTTGACTGTTGGTGTGACAATTTATTTTTTTATCACTAATAAAACAAACAACAACTATAAAACTTGCACCAGACATACGGAAATAATAACGAAACAATTTCGAAACGATTTCGAAACAATTTCAAACCAATTACGAAACAATTACGAAATAAATTGAAAAATTCGTTTTGATTTTTAGTTGCTCCTGCATGGCTCAATATCGGATCGTAAGCTAATTTAAATACGAATCAATAATGAATTACGAAATTAACGAACGAAACCGCCCAGCCCTAGGCAATCTTATAAAATTAGGGCTTTCGCCAACGATATAATATGCATAATTGAAGAAGCAAACAAAAAATATAGAATAATGGCTGGAGACAACAAAAGAATTTGGAAATTTGCCCAGATTTAAAAGAAATATGGAAAAACGAAACAAAAGCAAAACCAAAAATATACCACAAAAGAAATTGGAAAGATTAAAAGAGAATTGGAATATGCGGATAATCTCCAAGATAAAATATCTCAGCATCACAATTACACCTAAAAACACTCAACTACTTCAGAACAATTTTGGGAAAGTGGGGAATGAGATTAAAGAGATTTGGAAAAATGGAAAAAAATTAAATTTATCCCTCTTAGGTAGACTCTTGAGTGTAAAAATGAACGTTCTACCAAAAATGATCTTTCTCTTCCAAAATTTACCACTAATGAGAAATCAAAAGAACTTGAAGGAGTGGAATAATGACATAAGGCAACACTCTTTCGGATCCCTCCCTCTCACCCTGAGGGCTCCAGAGGCCAAACCTTGATGCTCCGGTTTAATTGGGATTGCAGTAGAGTCTCAGTTGCGTTCAATGGAGAAGAACGATGCATGCCCAACAAGACCACTGTAGGATCAGTGCAGTTGGACACCACTTGAGTTGCCATGGCTCAATGCTATGTGATCATGGGAGTTGTCACTTTACAAGGTCTTCAGCCTTCTCTGCCAAAGAAGGCTTGCAATGAGATTTTGGCCTGCATCAATAGGAGCCTAGTGTCTAGGTCTAGGGAAGTCATGCTCCCCATGCTCTATTCCGCCTTGGTTAGACCACACCTGGAATATTGTGTCCAATTCTGGGCACCACAATTCAAGAGAGATATTGACAAGCTGGAATGTGTCCAGAGGAGGGCGACTAAAAGGATCAAGGGTTTGGAGAACAAGCCCTATGAGGAGCAGCTTAAGGAGCTGGGCATGTTTAGCCTGAAGAAGAGAAGGCTGAGAGGAGATATGATAGCCATGTATAAGTATGTGAGAGGAAGCCACAGGGAGGAGGAGGGAGCAAGCTTGTTTTCTGCTTCCATGGAGACTAGGACGCAATGGAACAATGGCTTCAAACTTCAAGAGAGGAGATTCCATCTGAACACGAGGAAGAACTTCCTGACTGTGAGAGCCGTTCAGCAGTGGAACTCTCTGCCCCGGAGTGTGGTGGAGGCTCCTTCTTTGGAAGCTTTGAAACAGAGGCTGGATGGCCATCTGTCAGGGGTGATTTGAATGCAATTTTCCTGCTTCTTGGCAGAATGGGGATGGACTGGATGATGGCCCAGGAGGTCTCTTCCAACTCTTTTGATTCTATGATTCTATGGTGCCTCCGCAAACTATAACTCTCATGATTCCATAGCATTGAGTTGTGGCAGCTCAAGTGGTGTCAAACTTTGTTAACAGTGTAGATTCACCCCAGTTCAGATGGGAAAAAAGCTGCCTGGGTCAAGACAAGCTGTTGGTTGCCTTGTCCACAAACTATAACTCTCACAATTCCGTAGCATAGAGCTATGGCGGCTCAAGTGATGTCAAACTGTGTTAATTCAACAGTGTAGATGCACCCCAGTTCAGATGGGGGAAAAAAGCAGCCTGGATCAGGACAAGCTGTCGGTTTCCTTGTCCACAAATGATAATTCTCACAATTCCGTAGCATCGAGCTATGGCAGCTCAAGTGGTGTCAAACTGTGTTTACTCAACAATGTAGATGCACTCCAATTCAGATGGGAAAAAAGCAGCCTGGATCGGTACAAGCTGTCAGTTGCCCTGTCCACAAACTATAAGTCCCACAATTCCATAGCATTGAGCCGTGGCAGCTCAAGTGGTGTCAAACTGTGTTAACTCAACAATGTAGATGCACCCCAGTTCAAATGGAAACAAAGCAGCCTGGATCAGGACAAGCTGTCAGTTGCCCTGTCCACAAACTATAAGTCCCACGATTCCATAGCACTGAACCATGGAAGCTCAAGTGGTGTCAAACTGTGTTAACAAGACAGTGTAGATGCACCCCGGTTCAGATGGGGAAAAAAGCAGCCTGGAACAGTACAAGCTGTCGGTTGCCTTGTCCAGCTCAGTTTTCACAGAAGTTAAGGACCCAACTGTAGGATTGGACTTGATTGCATCCCAAACTGTGCATCACTCCAGTGCAACAAGACGTTTTGCTGCAATGCAACGAGGTGACCAGGAGCTGGAAAGGACCACTTAGCTTGTCTTTTGCAAGGTGCACAGAGCCTGTGATCTAGAGGTGGCCTTTTCCCTTGGACTCTAAAGGGATCCATAAGCCCAGGAGACTCTGGAAACTCTGGAACCCCTTCCCCAGCCTCCTGGCAGCTCCTGCTTCATTGTGTCCCGAGGCAACCTGGATTGCGTGGTCTGAATAAAAGATGTAAATGGGGCATTTCTGGTCTTGAGTTTTCTTATCCCATTTGGGCAATATTGTCCCGGGGGGGTCGTGCTGATTTCCTTGGGAGGAATAGCATTGTCTCTTATGAGGGACAATGGAAAACAATGGCACAGAGCTCTCCCCAAAATTGAGACTTCTCTTTGAGCTCTTAAGCCTTGCTGAAACCCAAATTTTGCAAAAACTAACAAAATGAAGTTCAACAGGGACAAATGCAAGATACTCCACTTTGGCAGGAAAAACGAAATGCAAAGATACAGAATGGGGGACAATGATGCCTGGCTTGAGAGCAGTATGTGTGAAAAAGATCTTGGAGTCCTCGTGGACAACAAGTTAAACATGAGCCAGGAATGTGATGTGGCGGCAAAAAAAGCCAATGGGATTTTGGCCAGCATCAAGAGGAGCCTAGTGTCTAGATCTAAGGAAGTAATGCTACCCCTCTATTCTGCTTTGGTTAGACCACTTTACCTGGAATATTGTGTCCAGTTCTGGGCACCACAATTCAAGAGAGATATTGACAAGCTGGAATGTGTCCAGAGGAGGGCGACTAAAATGATCAAGGGTCTGGAGAACAAGCCCTATGAGGAGCGGCTTAAGGAGTTGGGCATGTTTAGCCTGAAGAAGAGAAGGCTGAGAGGAGACAAGATAGCTTTGTATAAATATGTGAGAGGAAGTCACAGGGAGGAGGAGGGAGCAAGCGTGTTTTCTGCTTCCTTGGAGACTAGGACGCAATGGAACAATGGCTTCAAACTACAAGAAAGGAGATTCCATCTGAACATGAGGAAGAACTTCCTGACTGTGAGAGCCGTTCAGCAGTGGAACTCTCTGCCCCGGAGTGTGGTGGAGGCTTCTTCTTTGGAGGCTTTTAAACAGAGGCTGAGTGGCCATCTGTCGAGGGTGCTTTGAATGCAATTGTCCTGCTTCTTGGCAGAATGGGGTTGGACTGGATGAGGGCCCACGAGGTCTCTTCCAACTTTAGGATTCTATGATTCTATAAAGCATCACCTGGAATGTATTGTTGAATTTATTTATTTATTTATTTATTTATTTACTTTACTTTACTTTACTTGTATACCACTCTTCTCAGCCATCGGATGACTCAGAGCGGTTAACAACCAGTATCAGCAACACAATACAAAATCATTAGTCATTTAAAACAGTAGTATCAATTAATTAACATCAAAAACATCAATGCAACAATACAGCAAAACAACAATCCATCACATCTCATCAATAGAATCAGCATCCGATCTCGTTGTCCATTAATCCATATTCCAGTAAACAATCAATTGCACTGTTTAGTTAAAAGCCTGTTCGAAGAGCCAGGTCTTCACTCTCTTCTGGAATGCCAATAAGGAGGGGGCCGATCTAATGTCTGTAGGAAGGGCGTTCCACAGAGGGGGACCACTACTGAGAAGGCCCTGTCTCTCGTCCCTGCCAGGCGTGCTTGTGAGGCTGGCGGGACCAAGAGCAGGCCCTCCCCAGACGAAGGCTTTCATGGTCGGAATCACTGGGTTGTTGTAGATTTTTTCGGGCTATATCATCCTCTGACCATCATCCTCTGACTACGAGGGATCGCCTAAGTAAGTAGTTGCCAACAAACCTCACAACCTCTGAGGATGCTTGCCACAGATGCAGGCAAAACCTCAGTAGCGAATGCTACTGGAACACAGCCAGAGAGCGCGAAAAACCTAAACAAAATCTAGTTACTAGTATTAAAAACCACCAGAATCAAGGCAGTTAATAAAGAATGCCACTCAGAAACAGGGGAATTCCAGACAGCAAGCAATCAAGGACCACTGGGTTGTTGTAGGTTTAGGACTAGAGGCTTTCTCTCCTGACGTTTCGCCTGCATCTATGGCAAGCATCCTCAGAGGTAGGATGCTTGCCATAGATGCAGGCGAAACATCAGGAGAGAATGCCTCTAGACCATGGCCATATAGCCCAAAAAAGCCTACAACAACCCATCACCTAGAATAATAACCCAGGGTCCAGTTCCGGGCACCAAAATTCAAGAAGGTGATTGAGAAGATGGAACTGTCCAGAGAAGTGAGACCAAAAGGGCCAAAGTTTGGGAAGCCATGAATTCCTCTGAAGAGCGGCAGAGAGAGTTGGGTGTGTTTAGACTGGAAAAAAAGGCAGCTGAGAGAAGAGAGATTGACTCTAAGCTGGAAGGTGAAGAGGGGAGGGCAACTAAAAAGATGAAAGGTTTGGAGACCATGAATAATCCCTCTGAGGAGCATCTTAAAGAACTGGATCTGTTTAGCCTCAGAAGAGAAGGTTGAGAAGATGAGAGCCATGTATAAATACGTGAGAGGAAGTCCTAGGGAGGAGGGAGCAAGCTTATTTTCTGCTTCCCTGGAGACTAGGATGTGATCAATGGCTTCAAACTACAAGAAAGGACATTCCATCTGAACATTAGGAAGAACTTCCTGACTGTGAGAGCCGTTCAGCAGTGGAACTCTCTGCCTCGGAGTGTGGTGGAGGCTCCTTCTGTGGAGGCTTTTAAACAGAGGCTGGATGGTCATCTGTCGGGGGTGCTTTGAATGCAATTTTCCTGCTTCTTGGCAGAATGGGGTTGGACTGGATGATGGCCCATGAGGTCTCTTCCAACTCTATGATTCTATGATTCTATAAAGCAGTGTTTCTCAACCTGTGAGTCGGGACCACTTGGGGGGTCACAAGGGGGTGTCAGAGGGGTCGCCAAAGACCATCACAAAACACCGCATTTTCTGTTGATTGCTGGGGTTCTGTGTGGGAAGTTGAGCCCAATTCTATAGTTGGTTGGGTTCAGAATGTTCTTTGATTGTCGGTGGATTATAAATCCCAGCAACTACAACTCCCAAATGTCAAGGTAAATTTTCCCCAAACTCTACCAGTCTTCACATTTGGGCATATTGAGTATTCATACCATGTTTGGTCCAGATCCATCATTGCTTGAGTCCACAGAGCTCTCTGGATGTAGGTGAACTACAACTCCAAAACTTAAGGTCAATGCCCACCAAACCCTTCCAGTATTTTCTGTTAGTTATGGGAGTTCTGTGTGCCAAGTTTGGTTCAGTTCCATCGTCGGTAGAGCTCAGAATGCTCTTTTGGTTGAAGGTTAACTATAAATCCCAGCAACTCCCAAATGACAAAATCAGTCTCTCTCTCTCTCTCTCTCCCCCCCCCCCCCCAACTCGACCATATTTGGGTGTATTGAGTATTTGTGCCAAATTTGGTCCATCCTGCATATCGGATATTTATGTTAGGTTTCATAACAGTGGAAAAGTTACAGTTATGAAGTAGCAATGAAAATAATGTTATGGTTGGGGGTCACCACAACATGAGGAATTGTATTAAGGGGTCGCGGCATTAGGAAAGTTGAGAAACGCTGCTCTAGATAAAGGTAAAGGTTTCCCCTTGACATTAAGTCCAGTCGTGTCCAAATCTGGGGTTTGGTGCTCATCTCCATTTCTAAGCCGAAGAGCCGGTGTTGTCCATAGATGTCTCCAAGATCATGTGGCCAGCATGACTGCATGGAGTGCCATTACCTTCCCACCAGAGCGATTCATAACAGTGGAAAAGTTTCAGTTGTGAAGTAGCAATGAACATAATGTTATGGTTGGGGGTCACCACAACATGAGGAACTGTATTAAGGGGTCGCAGCATTGGGAAGGTTGAGAAACACTGCTGAGAGAAGCAATGAACCAGGGTCTCTCCATTTTGGGCTTATCTATCTAAAAGGTGACCGAGAAAGCATATTAAACCGTCCATGGGGAAAAAGAGGAACTTACTTGTCGTAAACATCACCCCTATAAGAGGCCCCGAGTCAAAGGGCTTGGTGCGAGACAGCTTTGCTGTGACACTGTGCTCAGTGTCACTCTGTCCGCCTATTCTACTGCAGTACAATAAAGGTGTTTGCTTTCAAACTCATTTGGGCTACGAGCGTGACTTCCAAAGTGGCTTAGTAAGTTTAAGGTACAGCCTTCCTGTACGTACTTCACTGCTATAAAGCATCACCTGGAATAATAACCCAGGGTGCAGTTCTGGGTGATATCGAGCTCTTTTGGAGGGTCTCCCAGCGGGAGAGATCCCTGAAGACCGCTAAAGGGGTCTTTAAACCTCGGTGAGCAGCCAGCGAAAGCCAATCCAAAGAACGAAAAATATTAAGAATTAATCCCACCGGAGGCTGAAGAGGTTCAGTGATCGAGGCGTTTATTGTGATTCAGCTGAGATCAGATGCATTACAGGAATAATTCCACTGTAAGCATGGTTTTACAGAATTTCCAAGCATTTTTATAGTACACAGACAAAGGAAAACAGTTTCAAAAATCCCGCCCGCCCTCTGTCAGCCGGCTTCGTGCTGATTGGCCGGCCGCGGAACAGCTGGGAGGAGGCTTGGCAGCATGCCTCGCCTCTGGACCAATCAGCGGGCTCTGCTGCCTCTGGGAGGCCAATCAGTGCCTTCCTAGCGCCTCTGAAGATGGACCAATCGGCAGGTAGGAGGCGGGACGAAGCTTGGCAAAGACTGAAGAGATGACAGCCTTAAGGGGAATGTGAGGCTTTTGTCCTCACCTGGCGGGGTGTCTGATAGGGGACAATGAGTTTCCTGGTCTTATGATTGGATTTGGGAGGAAGTATGAAAAGGAGCTATTGATGGCATTCGGACCTCAAAACCTTGTAAACAAGGGGGCCTTGTAAGCAAGGGGGATCAACAAATACCAAAAATTGAGTTAATCAATCTTTCTACCTGAGTTTCTGTTGACCCATCCCTTATCTTATTGTCTGCTCTGAAAATAAGCCTTGAGACGGAATCAATCACAGGCCCATGCAAATGTAAATATGGACTGGTTTTTTTGGAGGACAAAGGATTTCCTCTTAGCAGTAACCTTAGGTCACATTCCTTTTTTTGGGGCGAAGTTCAGAGGGAAAAGGTGGGGAGGGGAGTCAGGGTACATTTTATATGATATCCACTATATACATCTTATATGCTTCATACACTTCATACATTTCATGAATGAATTCCCATCCCCATCCCAGCGAAGTTTATTAAAAAATAATAAATATATTTTGTTTTTTGTAGAAATCGTAGTCTTCTTGGTGAAGGCGCACGTAGGCTGAGGCTGCTTGTCCTTCCAGGCGAGCCTGGCTTGAGGCTTGTGTCCAAAAGTATGGCAGGGAAACAGTCCAAGACAATAAGGCAGAAAGTCAATAAGAGAAGGCAGAAGTCCAGCGATGGGCGCTGGGTTGGGTAGTAGCAGAGTCCATAGTCCAGTGCACAAGTCGGAGAGTTCACAAAGAGGAAACAGGAACCCAGTTATGTGCACTGGGTCAGGAAGCAACAGAATCCATAGTTCGGCCCTTGGCGAACTATAAATACTTGGGGGGAGATGCTTGGCATCATGGGCACCAAAATTCAAGAAGATGATTGACAAGATGGAACTGTCCAGAGAAGTCAGACCAAAAGGGCCAAAGTTCGGGAAGCCATGAATTCCTTTGAAGAGTGGCAGAGAGAGTTGGGTGTGTTTAGACTGTCAGGAGAGCTTTGAATGAAAATTTCCTGCTTCTTGGCAGAATGGGGTTGGACTGGATGGCCCACGAGGTCTCTTCCAATTCTAGGATTCTAGGATTCTATGATTCTAGTCCAGCCAAATATTTGTTCATTCCTTCTCCATGTGCAAAAGGAATTAGCGCCAGGAAAGAGAATTATTGCACAGGTTGGGAAGAATTGTTGTTGTTGTTTCTTCTCATTGGCTGGCTGCTCCCCAAACGCCCCTCCAGCCAGCAAGCGGTTATCCAAAAACAGGAATGCCTTGCACCTTGAATGGCTTTGTGGGCCTCTGGAATGCACCGCCCGGAGCTATTTCCCTCACATAAAGAGCATTCTGCCCTCCTGGTCATCAGCCTGCTCTTTCGATCCTTCTTCTTCAGAGTCCTATCTCATGCGCCGTTATGATAACATCTGTCTTCCCAGGACTCCGTCTTCTGACATCTTGAGATGTGTTGTTTACGTACTTTGCAGTACTTAGGATTCCCTGCTGAACGAAAAGAGGAGGAGAGGGCTGTAACAGCCTCGCCAAGCTACAAATCCCAGGGTTCCTTAAGAGGGGGCCAGGACTCTGCCAGCAGTCTCCAAGGGACGTCCTGGTGTGGCAGAGATGTTCTCCGCCTTCCTGGAATGGGGAAGTCTTCTCCTTGGCCCAGAAAGCGCCTTCTCTCGGGCCCATCTTTCCACTCGTCCATCCAAGCATGCAGCCAGCAGTGACATATGGTTCCACAGCACAATGGAAAGGAAAGTCACACCAGGTTAACACTAGCGGCATGTCATTCAGTTGTTTCTAAAGATATTGTTTACGGGGAAGCCATGTCTTCCTTCTCCCTCATCTTTGGCTGCTGTGCCATTCTGGAACTGTCCAAGGTTGGTAGAGGACCCTGACCAGAAGGACTCCAAAGAGATATTAACTGGAGAAGCAAACAAAGCTAACTGAAGTGGACACCTGTCATTCCCATTCCCCCGCCACAGTTTTACGAAGTGTGCAAGCAGGTGAGGATCCCAGAGTCATAAAGTTGGAAGGAGCCCCTAAAGGCCATCCATTCCAACCTCCTTCTGCCAGTGGGAATCACAGACTCATAGAGTTGCAAGATGCCCCTGAAGACCATCCATTCTAGCATCCTTCTGCCAGGTCGGAATCCCAGAATCATAAAGTTGGAAGGGACCCCTAAAGGCCATCCATTCTAACCTCCTGGTGCCAGGTCAGAATCCCAGAATTATAGAGTTGGAAGGGGGTCCTAAAGGCCATCCATTCCAACCTCCTTCTGCTAGGTCAGAATCACATATCTGTAGAGTTGGAAGGCCATCCATTCCAACCTCTTGGTGCCAGGTCAGAATCACAGACTCATAGAGTTGCAAGATGCCCCTGAAGACCATCCATTCTAGCGTCCTTCTGCCAGGTCAGAATCCCAGAATCATAAAGTTGGAAGGGGCCCCTAAAGGCTATCCATTCCAACCTCCTTCTGCCAGGTAAGAATCCCAGACTCATAGAGTTGCAAGATGCCCCTGAAGACCATCCATTCTAGCCTCCTTCTGCCAGGTCAGAATCACAGAATCATACACTTGGAAGGGGCCCCTAAAGGCTATCCATTCCAACCTCCTGGTGACTGGTGGGAATCACAGACTCATAGAGTTGCAAGATGCCCATGAAGACCATCCATTCAAGCGTCCCTCTGCCAGGTCAGAATCCCAGAATCATAAAGTTGGAAGGGGCCCCTAAAGGCTATCCATTCCAACCTCCTTCTGCCAGGTAAGAATCCCAGACTCATAGAGTTGCAAGATGCCCCTGAAGACCATCCATTCTAGCGTCCTTCTTCGAGGTTGGAATCCCAGAATCATAAAGTTGGAAGGGGCCCCTAAAGGCCATCCATTCCAACCTCCTTCTGCCAAGTCAGAGTCTCAGAATCATAAAGTTGGAAGGGGGCCCTAAAGACCATCCATTCTAACCTCCTGGTGCCAGGTCAGAATCCCAGAATTATAGAGTTGGAAGGGGCCCCTAAAGGTTATCCATTCCAACCTCCTGGTGCCCGGTGGGAATCACAGACTCATAGAGTTGCAAGATGCCCCTGAAGACCATCCATTCTAGCGTCCTTCTTCCAGGTCAGAATCCCAGAATCATAAACACAAATTATAGAATTGGAAGGGGCCCCTAAAGGCCATCCATTCGGGCCTCCTTCTGCCAGGTCAGAGTCTCAGAATCATAAAGTTGGAAGGGGCCTCAAAGGCCATCCATTCCAACCTCCTTCTGCAAGGTCAGAATCACAGACTCATAGAGTTGGAAGGGGGCTATAGAGGCTATCCATTCCAGCCTCCTTCTGCCAGGTCAGAATCCCAGAATCATAGTTGGAAGGAGTCCCTAAAGGCCATCCATGCCAACCTCATTCAATCAGGTCAGAATCCCAAAATCATAAAGTTGGAAGGGTCCCCTAAAGGCCATCCATTCCAACCTCTTGGTGCCAGATCAGAATCACAGATTCATAGAGTTGGAAGGGGCCCCTAAAGGTTACCATTCCAGCCTCCTTCGATCAGGTCAGAATCCCAGAATTGTAGAATTGGAAGGGGTTCGTAAAGGCCATCCATTCCAACTTCCTTTGATCACGTCAGAATCACAGAATTATAGAGTTGGAAGGGGCCCCTAAAGGCTATCCATTCCAACCTCCTGGTGCCCGGTGGGAATCACAGACTCGTAGAGTTGGAGGGGGCCCCTAAAGGCCATCCATTCCAACCTCCTTCGATCAGTTCAGAATCCCAGAATTGTAGAATTGGAAGGGGGTCATAAAGGCCATCCATTCCAACTTCCTTTGATCACGTCATAATCACAGAATTATAGAGTTGGAAGGGGTCCCTAAAGGCCATCTATTCCAACCTCCTTCTGCTAGGTCAGAATCACAAAATTATAGAGTTGGAAAGGGTCCCTAAAGGCTATCCATCCCAACCTCCTTCATTCAGGTCGGAATCCCAGAATCATGAGGTTGGAAGGGATCCCTAAAGGCATCCAACCTCCTTCAATCAGGTCAAGGGTCCCCTAAAGGCCATCCATTCCAACCTCCTTCTGCTTAAAATACCTCCAGAGAAGGAGACCACCTTGGACTCTGAATCAGCAGCACTGTCATACCATCAGGAATGAATGTATTCCCAATGTTTAGGTGGAATATCGTTTTCTACAGAATGGGGTGGGACTAGATGGCCCTTGTGTTCACTCCCAATGTCTGTGATTCCATCCCTGGCCTCCAAGAGTCTGTGTCTATTGCTGAACGGAAGCCTCCAGAAAGCCGTGTTAACATCTGGCACCAAGGCAGAACGCGGTTGTTGTGGAGGGCAAAAGGCAGCCAGCTCTGCTGCTTCTCACCGGGGACCCTCTCGAGCGTGGCGGCTTGATGCACTTCAATATTTCAGTGACAGCTTCTCTTTGAGCAGCTCTTAATGGAGACAGGAGGAGATATAGGGCAGCCGCAGAAGAGTAGCCAAGCAAGGATGGGGGCAAAGAAGGGAGGAAAGAGCAAAGGAGGACTCCACGGCCTGCGTGCAAAGGGGCTTTGGTCCTCTCTCTCCTGCTGGGATGCTCAACCGGTCCAGCTCCATCCCTTCTTGCAAGCCTTCCCTCTTCCTCATCACCCAGCATCCTCACTCGCCCTCTTCTCCATTTGGGAAAGGCCAGCTCTGAGCCTGGGACTCCAAAACACAAGACAGGGTGATCCTAGATGGGAAAAGACCCTAAAGACCCTGGCTTTTTGTCTCTTAGAATCCTAGAGTGGGAAGAGACCTGGTGGGCCATCCAGTCCAACCCCATTCTGCCAAGAAGCAGGAAAATTGCATTCAAAGCACCCCCGACAGATGGCCATCCAGCCTCTGTTTGAAAGCCTCCAAAGAAGGAGCCTCCACAACACTCTGGGGCAGAGAGTTCCATGTCTCCTCTCAATGTCTCCTCTCAGTCTTCTCTACTGCAGGCTAAACATGCCCAGCTCTTTAAGCCACTCCTCATAGGGTTTGTTCTCCAGACCCTTGATAATTTTAGTTGCCCTTCTCTGGATGTTTGGCTGAACTAGAATAATAGAATCATAGAGTTGGAAGAGACCTCATGGGCCATCCATTCCAACCCCATTCTGCCAAGAAGCAGGAAAATTGCATTCAAAGCACCCCCGACAGATGGCCATCCAGCCTCCGTTTCAAAGCCTCCAAAGAAGGAGCCTCCACCAAACTCCAGGGCAGAGAGTTCCACTGCTGAACAGCTCTCACAGTCAGGAAGTTCCTCCTAATGTTCAGATGGAATCTCCTTTCTTGTAGTTAGAATCCATTCTTCCATTGCGTCCTAGTCTCCCTCCTCCTTGTGGCTTCCTCTCACATATTGATCCATGGCCCTCATCTTGTCTCCTCTCAGCCTTCTCTTCTTCAGGCTAAACATGCCCAGCTCTTGAAGCTGCTCCTCATAGGGCTTTTTCTCCAGACCCTTGATCAGACCCTTGAAGCTGCTCCTCATAGGGCTTGTTCCCCAGACCTCTTGAAGCCGCTCTTCATAGGGCTTGTTCTCCAGACCTTTGATCAGACCCTTAAAGCTGCTCTTCATAGGGCTTGTTCTCCAGACCTCTTGAAGCCTCTCCTCATAGGGCTTGTTCTCTAGACTCTTGGGGCCCAGAATTGGACACAATATTCCAGGTGTGGTCTAACCAAAGTGGAATAGAGCATGGGGAGCATGACTTCCCTAGATCTAGACACTATGCTCCTATTGATACAGGCCAAAATCCCATTGGCTTTTTTTTGCCACCACATCACATTGTTGGCTCATGTTTGTGTCCACGAGGACTCCAAGATCTTTTTCACACGTACTACTCTCGAGCCAGGCATCATCGTCCCCCATTCTGTATCTTTGCATTTTGTTTTTCCTGCCAAAGTGGAGTCTCTTGCATGTGTCCCTGTTGAACTTCATTGTGTTAGTTTTGGCCCATCATCTCTCTAATCTGTCAAGATCGTTTTGAATCCTGCTCCTGTCCTCTGGAGTCTTGGCTCTCCCTCCCAATTTGGTGTCGTCTGCAAACTTGATGATCATGCCTCCTAACCCTTCATCTAAGTTATGAATGAAGATCCTATCAGGCCCAGAACGGAACCCTCCTGATGGCACTCCACTTGTCACTTCTTTCCAGGATGAAGAGGAGGAAGCCTTGGGGAGAACCA
Organism: Anolis sagrei; assembly: GCF_037176765.1. Lineage (NCBI taxonomy): Eukaryota > Metazoa > Chordata > Lepidosauria > Squamata > Anolidae > Anolis > Anolis sagrei. Next base: position 301,422,306 of record NC_090022.1, on the reverse strand, counting down.
CCCTCTGTGTTCGTCCATTTAACCAATTCCAGATCCACCTCACCGTAGTTTTGCCTCGCCCACATTGGACTAGTTTCCTTGCCAGAAGATCATGGGGGACCTTGTCAAAGAAGGCCTTCCTGAAATCCAGGTACGCTACATCCATGGAGATACACATTCGGATAGGTAAACCACCCTGCGTCCCTTTGGGGAGATAGGGCGGTATAGATAATAATATAGTTGTTTATTATTATTATTATTATTATCATCATCATCTATAATAATAATAATAATAATAATAATAATAATAATAATAATAATGGGATTGGCCCTGTGTTCCCCTCTGGTGTTGCTTCTGCAATTATGGATCTGGGGCCAAGGTTGCCTTTGGATGTTAGCCCAATTGTGCTTCTGGAAGAAAGGCCGTCCTCAGACATTTACCTCTGGGATCCTATGTTACATCTTCCTTGGGATTTTTTGGGATCCCAAGGTTTTGGCAACACACTGGAGGTGGTTCTTTTCAATATTATAGCCATGTATAAATATGTGAGAGGAAGCCACAGGGAGGAGGAGGGAGCAAGCTTGTTTTCTGCTTCCTTGGAGACTAGGACGCAATGGAACAATGGCTCCAAACTACAAGAGAGGAGATTCCACCTGAACATGAGGAAGAACTTCCTGACTGTGAGAGCCGTTCAGCAGTGGAACTCTCTGCCCCGGAGTGTGGTGGAGGCTCCTTCTTTGGAAGCTTTTAAGCAGAGGCTGGATGGCCATTTGTCAGGGGTGATTTGAATGCAATATTCCTGCTTCTTGGCAGAATGGGGTTGGACTGGATGGCCCAGGAGGTCTTTTCCAACTCTTGGATTCTATGATTCTATGTGATGTGGCGGCAAAAAAAAGCCAATGGGGTTGTGGCCTGCATCAAGAGGAGCCTAGTGTCTAGATCTAGGGAAGTCATGCTCCCCATGCTCTATTCTGCTTCTGTTAGACCACACCTGGAATATTGTGTCCAATTCTGGGCACCACAATTCAAGAGAGATGTTGACAAGCTGGAATGTGTCCAGAGGAGGGCGACTCAAATTTACCTTTGGGATCCTACGTGGCATCTTCCTTGGGGTTTTTTGTGATCCCAAAAATTTGGCAACACACTGGAGGTGGTTCTTTTCAATTCGGTTAGCTGTTATTCATGATTTTGCATTTACATGGCATGTCCAGAAACATACCCTTTGGAAATATGAAGCACGTACAGTACATTATGCTATAATTAACACAATTTGCATGCTAATCTGCATAATATAGTGTGGAACTTTATTGTGTGTCATGCTGCCTTGCACCCCCACCCTTCAATGGGCCAGTCTTCCCTGTGCATGGCTTGAACACGTCCTCCTTGCATGCGCTCCTTCTCAACTCTGGCAACCTTTCACTCACGTCTTCCTGGCTTTTGCCCGAACCCTCCTCCATCCCTTCTCAACCCTCCTATTAGCTTAATGGCTGTTTATGCATTAATCATGTGGCCCCCACAAGGTTTCCTTCCCTTTCCATTGTGGCTTCAGTGGCTTGCTCCTACGACACCAGAAACAAACCCAGTGGCACTTTTCGCCACAATGCTGGGCCTGTTTTGCTTCGGTGAAAGTCCCACTGTGAATGTCATTGAGCATTCTTGTCCAAAGCAGAATATCATTCACTCCAATGGAATCAGATATTATTAACTCTAAGTAGAGCCATTACACAGAGATGTAAATATACAATCACAGATTTGTAGCACATGTGGAGCCATTGCACATAGATGCAATGTGAATTTGAGCACTTTGCGCTGCCCCAATCAAGGTACCATAACTCTGCACAGATTGACACCTCATAAGCCTGATGTAGGGTCTCATATACTACGAGGGTTGATTGAAAAGTAATGCCTCCACCTTACAGATGGCAGTACTGGTATGCGGCAGGTACTGGCTTGTTCAGTAGACTCTCCTCTACAGTTCAAGCCTTAGCAATGAACAGTTGTGTTGTTAAAGTGCAAAGTATGGAACCCTGCCCAGACGGTCGGTCAATGCGACTTAAGCAACGTATGCGGCAGGTACTGGCTGGTTCAGTAGACTCTCCTCTACAGTTCCATTTTGGCAGGAAGCCTTAGCAATGAATGGTTGTGTTGTTAAAGTGCAAAGTATGGAACCCTGCGCAGGTGGTCGGTCAATGCAACTTAAGCAACGTATGCGGCAGGTACTGGCTTGTTCAGTAGACTCTCCTCTACAGTTCCATTTTGGCAGGAAGCCTTAGCATTGAATGGTTGTGTTGTTAAAGTGCGAAGTATGGAACCCTGCCAAGACGGTCGGTCAATGTGACTTAAGCAACGTATGCGGCAGGTATTGGCTTGTTCAGTAGACTCTCCTCTACAGTTCCATTTTGGTGGGAAGCCTTAGCATTGAACGGTTGTGTTGTTAAATTGCGAAATATGGAACCCTGCCCAGATGGTCGGTCAATGCGACTTAAGCAACGTATGTGGCAGGTACTGGCTTGTTCAGTAGACTCTCCTCTACAGTTCCATTTTGGTGGGAAGCCTTAGCATTGAACGGTTGTGTTGTTAAAGTGCAAAGTGTGAAACCCTGCGCAGACGGTCAGTCAATGTGACTTAAGCAACGTATGCGGCAGGTACTGGCTTGTTCAGTAGACTCTCCTCTACAGTTCCATTTTGGTGGGAAGCCTTAGCATTGAACGGTTGTGTTGTTAAAGTGCAAAGTATGGAACCCTGCTCAGGTGGTCGGTCAATGCGACTTAAGCAACGTGCAACCATTGAATTCTTGACAGCAGAAGGTGTCACCCCAAAGAAGATTCACCACAATTGAAGAGAGATATTGACAAGCTGGAATGTGTCCAGAGGAGGGTAACTAAAATGATCAAGGGCTGGAGAACAAGCCCTATGAAGAGTGGCTTAAGGAGCTGGGCAGGTTTGACAGCTGACGCTGTCGGCAGCCCAGCCTTTACATTGGTATGAACTGCAGCAGGGAGTTCCGCAGTTCCTGGGCCGAGCTTTGGGGCCAGCAGATGGAATGTGCCTCAGCCGCCAGCTCCAAGACCAGAAATGCCTGCAGTCTCAACTAACTTTCCCTTCCCTTACTTTGTATCATTCCCTAATAAAACACTTGAAACTTGAAACTTTTTGTCTTTCCGCTTGCTACTTTTGTATCCCTTCCTGGCTCAGCACTCCATGAACGTTTCCATAAACTCCTTTCTGGGCTCCGGAGGGCCGTGAGCCTGCGGGGGGCGTCTCCAGATGCCCCCCCCCCCCCGGACCCCGAATCTGCGTTTGGCCAGAACGCGGATAGGGAAACCTCCATTGCAAACCCCGCTATCCACCAAAAACGCATAACATGGCGGATCACCGCCGTTCCAATTTTGCTTTGCTCTATGACTAACTCCAAGTCTATCTGCCATCTCCGTTTCCCTGTTTTGGGCTGCTTCTCCCGGGAGAAAAATTAGTTTTGTTCCGAGAACTTCTGTCTTGCAGAGAAACAGCTGATTGTCAGTGGCTGAGTTCTTTCTCGCTTCCCCGCGGGAGCCGGCTGCAGCAGCCCCGAGGAGGGGGCCAGATGCTTCCCAGGCCTTAACTGGGAAATGCGGTTCTCTGAAGGACATTGCTCCACTCTCCACCATTTGCCGATTCTTCTGCGGACCCTTCTGCCTTCTCTGATTGACTTGGTGGCCTAACATCACGGACTTCCTTCATGAACCAAAAAGCCAAGCCGCTTGGGGAGAGTGCCACCCCCCCCCCCCACCGCCTGTGTGTGTGTGTGCCTTCGCTGAAGAGGATCATACCTCAAGAACTCTATTGATTGCCTTTATCAATCTCTGCGGTCTTTTCTAATAAACCTTGCTGGGATGGGATGGGGATCTTTCCTGTGGAATCTATGAGTTATAAGAATCTGTAAAGAATATGTGCATGAAATATATAAAAATGAGATGAAATGAGATGTACCTTCAACCCCCTTTTCCTTGCCTTTCCCCCCTGAACTTTACCCTATAAAAGAGTATGCGACCTGGGATTACAGTTAAGGAAATCCAATCTCCTTGGAAGAGACTCCATTCATATTTACATTGCATGGACAAATACTGGCAGATCTATGGCTTTGTTCTCAGAGTCGGACGAACAAAAGCCAGAAATCTGTCAGCCAAAAGGCCGGAAAAACAGACTGATTAATCCAATCATGGTGTTTTGTGTACGCTCCCCTGTGACAAAGGACTCCCTTCGCGACAGGGTTGAGATCCAGACACCACCCATAGCTACCCTTATTTTCCTATACACATCCTTATCGGAACCCAGGAAATCCCTTGTCTCCCCTTCCGCCTCCCTGCCGTGCGAAGAACAAAAGGTGTTCAATCAGCTGGCGGACGCCTCCAGGCAAGTCCGCCCCTCTGCGCTGTCAAGATACGTCCCGCCTCCTGGCCGCCGATTGGACAATCTCCGGAGGCGCTCCGAGGGCTCTGATTGGCCCCCTGGAGGCGACAGCGGCCGGCGATTGGAGGGAAGGCGGGACCAGCGGCCAAGCCTCCTCCCAGCTGTTCTGGAGCCGGCCAATCAGGACAGAGGGGACTGACAGGAGGCGGGAGGGAGATTCAAACCAGGATTTCTTTGTTTTGCCTGTATAAATATACCTGAAATTCACTGTACTGCATGCTTATTGTGGATTCATCCCTTTAATGCATCCTTTTCAGCTGAATCGCAAAATAAACGCCTCGATCGCAGATCTCCTCTTCAGCCTCTGGTGAGATTGATTTTCAACGTTTTCGTGTCTTTTTGAATTGGCATCCATTGGCAGCTCACCAAGGCCGGGACCCTTTTCGCGGTCTCTAGGGACTCTCCTCGCTGGGAGTGCCCCCAAAAAGAGCTCGATATCATTTGGCGACCACGAAGGGACTCTGCTTGAGGTTCCAGACTAAATTATAGCCTAAATTTTCAAGCAGGCGCCTTGGTCTGATTCTTTGGGCCAGCAGCAAAGGAGGAGCGGCTCGGGAAAAGAGGCGCCTCTCCCAATTCGGACTTTCATTTGACCAGCTAACCAAAACTACAAATTCTCCCGCAGCCACCTCCTCCCAAGCTCTGACCTAGGGTTTCGGCACAAAGGAGCGCCAGGGAAGCCTTGGTCTAAGGACTTCCAGGAAGAGGAGCGACCGACGCAGAAAGGGGGGAAGAAAACGTCCGGACGGGTAAGAAATCAACCGTGGGCTACCTTGGCTGTCAGGTGGGAGGGGATTCTAGGCTTCCTGAACCAGCTTCGGAGTTGGCCCACTGGGGAGGGATTCTCTAGGTCTCGGTAACAAATTCCTGGCGGGGGGTAGTGAACATCCACGTTTGAGGCCCGGAATAGCAACTCAGCTCGCTTTTGCGGCCTTGGCTGGAGCTACGCAAGGAAAGGGAGCCCTTTCCCTTTCGAGTCTGCCTAGCTGCCAAGGGCTGATCGCCCCGAGCTCTCCTGCTAGGAACCATTCAGGCTCTGGCCTGCCTTGCGGTTGGGGGGGCCACCCTGATTAGCCACTGGTTTGTGGGGCTACCAGAGAGAGATGGGCGCCGCCTGTTATTCTGGGGTCAATCGTACTGTCCCCTCAGAAACACCATTGGGAAGGATACTGGCAGAGTGGGACAGTATCGCGTCACGATCGCTGACGCAGGCCAGTATGGCGAAATATAGCATGAAAAAGTGGCCTACCAGGCCCTTGGAAGGCGGAGCTTCGTGGCCCCCTCATGGCAGCACTGATCCGGAGCTCATCTTGAAGCTCCAGCAGGACTGTTGTGCCAGGGCCAAATGGGCCGAGCTAGCCTATGCTTCTTGCTTTTTCGCCCTGCACCGGAAGGAGGTAGAAGGGGGTAGTCGTGTCCAACTCCTACCATGCAAGGAGAAGGGAACGAAACCCCAACCCCCGGGAAACCCCCCTCCAGACCCTTTGCCTCCCCCCGAGGAGGACCTCCTTGACACACTTGCTTATCCCCCTCCCTACCGCCCCAGCCTTCCCTTTTCCCCTCCTGTAACCTCCCCTGAGCCCTCCTCTACAACCTCTCCTTCGGAATCCCTCCTCCCAGGGATTCCTGCCCTCTTGTCTTCCCCAGCCCAGGCACCCAGCCAGCCCAGATCTTCCCCAGCAGGGACCTCTCCCTCGGCAAAGTCCGGGCCCTCCATCCAGAGCGCCTCCACCCCCTTGTACCCTCCACTGCCATCTGCTCCTCTCTACAGCCCCACTCCAACCCCTTCCTCTCCCCCCAGCTCCTCCAGGACCCCCTCGTTGAGCCTCAGCTGCCCGCCCTCCTCCTCCTCTTCCTCTTTCGCCCCGGCCAGACACAGCACCCCTCTTGATCCCCTCCCTCCTCCCGCTCAGACCCCTAAAAGGTGCCCCAGCCCACGGCTGGAGCCCCTCTCCCTGAGGGAACTTGACCCCCTCGCCCCCTGTTTCGCCCCCCAACCCAGGCTCCCTGCCATCTGTGCCCCAGCACCTTCCCATTCCCCCTGCTGCCACCAAGGCGCTTCCAGAGCCCCTCCCCCTAGTGAGCAACCTTTGATCCCCTCTCCTGCCCCACCTGCAGCCTCTCCTAGGGTCACTTCAGACCCTCAGGATCCCTTTGAACCCCTTATCACCAAGGGCAGCTTGCGCAGCCACCCTGCTCACATCCAGGCCCCTTTGAGGGAGACAGTGGGGCCAGGAGGCACTTCTTTCCTCGTGCATGTCCCCTTCACTACCTCAGACCTCATCAATTGGAAGAGGAACACAGCTCCTCTTTCCCAGGATCCCACCGAGATGTACGAGTTGCTCAAAACCATTTTCCTAACTCATCGCCCCACATGGGGGGATGTCATGACCCTTCTGGGCTCACTTCTCACCCAGGAAGAGAAGCGCCGCCTGCTGGCCGCTGCTCAGGCTGAAGCCATGAAGGGGGAGGTGGACGATAGTGAGGACAGGGAGGCCGTTTTTCCCATCAAGGAAGACCCTGGGTGGAATTTCAACACAGAAGATGGCAGGAAGGCTCTAAAGAGTTTCCATCGCCATATCTTGGTGGGTGTACCTTTGGTATACCCTCGCCCCTTGAACCTCTCCAAGCTTCTTGACATTCAACAGAAGCCGGACGAGAGTCCTTCGGACTTTTACGACCGGATGTGTCGGATGGCCAAGAACTGGACCAACATTGACCCCACTGACCCCGACAGCCAGCGCATGCTGAACACCCTTTTCATTGGGAAGTCCACCAGGGACATCAAACTCAAACTCCAGAAAATTGAGGGAGGGGAGGCAATGCCTATCTCCCAGCTCATCAATATAGCTTTCAAGGTCTTCCACAACCGGGAGGACGCCGCTGCTCAGAAGGAGGAGGATGACCGAAGGGCACAGGCTGAGGTTCAGGCCACTTGCATGCTGGCCGCTCTGGCGGACAGGGAAGGGGGGAGGGGCCACAGGGACAACAGAGACAGGCAGAATGGGGGGGATCGGAATCAGGGGAGGCAAGGGGGCCAGAGGGGCGTCCAATGCTTTGGGTGCAAGAAGATAGGACACTTCAGAAGGGACTGCCCAGAGGAAAGGGAAAGGAGGGCCCACGAGAGGGTCCTGTGACTAGGAAGAAGGATCTCCCTGGCACCCTCTGACCCCATTGTGCCATTGAAGTTTGGGAGGAGGACTGTCGACTTCCTCCTGGATTGTGGGGCCACCCACTCAGTGCTCACAGAGGGGTTCAGAGGAACAGAATTGGGGAGCAGGAAGGCTCAGGTAGTTGGGGTCTCGGGGAAAGAGGCAGAGCGCTCCTTCATGAAGCCCATGGAGTGTGAAGTGGGGGGAAGGACCTTGTCCCACGAGTTCCTCTACATGCCAGAGTGTCCTGTCCCCCTTCTGGGCAGGGATATCCTTTGTAAAATTAGGGCCCAGGTCGCCTTTGGGCCAGAAAAGATCATCCTAGCAGTGCCTGAGGAGGAAGGATGGAGAGCTCAGGCCTTCCTTCTCCATCAGCCCAGCCCAGAGGCTGATCTGATCCCTCTGGCAGTCCTACAGCAGGTGGATCCCATAGTTTGGGCAGATGGGATCCCGGGAAGGGCTAAGAACATTGCCCCTGTCTCAATCACCCTCAAACCTGACATCACTCCCCCCAGGATCCCCCAGTATAGGATTCCCATGGAAGCTAGGAAGGGCCTCCAGCCCATTATTGACAATTTCCTGGAACACTCCCTGCTGAGAGAGTGTGCCTCCCCATTCAACACCCCAGTCCTCCCAGTCCGAAAAGGTGATGGTTCTGAATATCGTTTTGTTCAGGACCTGAGGGCTATCAATGCTGTGGTGGTGGATCTGCACCCTGTGGTGCCCAACCCTTACACTTTACTCTCTACTATTCCTCCTTCCTGTTCTTGCTTTACTGTTTTGGATTTGAAGGATGCTTTCTTCTCAATCCCTCTCCACAAGGATAGCCAGGAGATCTTTGCATTCGAGTGGGAGCATGTGGGCACTGCCAGGCGGGTGCAACTTTGCTGGCAGGTTCTGCCTCAAGGCTTCACGTCCAGCCCTACCATCTTCAGCCAAAGCCTCGCCTCTGAGTTGGAGAAGTGGCCTGATCGTGACCAGGGGGTCCTGCTGCAGTATATTGACGACCTGCTACTTTGTTGTGGGGACCAGGATACCTGTGAACGTCTCACCATCAGCCTCCTCAACTTCCTGGGGGAAGCTGGCTTCAAGGTATCCAAGAAGAAGGCCCAGATCTGCAAGGACACTGTGAGGTACCTGGGGTTTGACGTCAGCCAAGGGCAGAGGGCGTTGGGGCCAGAGAGGAAGGAGGCCATCTGCAGGGTCAGGGAGCCCAGGACGAAGAAACAGCTGAGGGGCTTTTTGGGCATGGCGTCATTTTGTAGGATCTGGGTTCCAGGCTTTGGACTGATTGCCAAGCCCCTGTATGAAGCGACGTCGGGGCCAGAGACGTTTCTGGTCTGGTCAGCTGAATGCAGGGCGGCCTTTGAAGCCATCAAGAGAGCCCTGCTGTCGGCCCCTGCCCTGGGACTTCCCGACATGACCAAGCCCTTCTTCCTCTATGTCCATGAACGCCAGGGGGTGGCAGCGGGGGTGCTCACGCAACCACTGGGCAGCACCAAGAGGCCAGTCGCATACTTCTCCAAGCGCCTAGACAACACCAGCCTCGGGTGGCCTGCCTGCCTGAGAGCCGTGGCTGCAACTGCCTTGATAGCTGAGGAGGCCAGGAAGCTGACGTTGGGCCAACCGACGACCGTCTACGTTCCCCACAGTGTCTTGGCGGTCCTGGATGCCAAGGGGACCAACTGGCTGTCCGCCGGCCGGCTCACGCGCTACCAGGCCCTGCTCATCGACCAAGGAGACCTCACCCTGGCCACCACCAACTGTCTCAACCCTGCCACCCTGATGCCCATCGACCTGGCTGAAGGAGACGACCAGGAGCCCCATGACTGCATTGCCACCATCGAAGAAGTCTACTCCAGCCGCCCTGACCTCAAGGACCAGCCCCTTCCTGATGCTGAGCTTGAGTTCTTCACCGACGGCAGCAGCAGCTGTCATCAGGGCGAGAGGAGAGCCGGGTATGCCGTGGTCACTCTCTGGGACACCATTGAGGCTGAACCGCTTCCTCCTGGCACCTCCGCCCAGAAGGCAGAGCTCATCGCCCTCGCCAGAGCTCTGGAGCTGGCCGAGGGAAAGACTGCCAACATCTATACAGACTCTAAGTTTGCCTTCCATGTGCTCCACGCTCATGGGGCTATTTGGAAGGAGAGGGGGCTGCTGACAACAGCTGGCAGCCCCGTGAAGCATCAGGCTGAAATTCTAAGACTCTTGGAGGCTGTCTGTAAGCCTGCTGCAGTAGCTGTCATCCACTGCAGGGGGCACCAGACCGGGGACCAGGACACAGCTAAGGGGAATCGAAGAGCCGATGCTGCAGCCAAGGCGGCTGCCAACCGGGAGCCCACCTTCCTTGGTGCCTTGATCCCAGACACCACTGTGACTTCTCTCCCTGTGTATGGAGCCATGGATGAGGAGTTCGCGAAGGGAGAGGGTCTGAAGCAGGAGGAAGGCTGGTGGAAGGACAACCAAGGCCGTCTGTTGCTGACTGATCCCCTTATGCGTGAAGTGGCCCTGCGCCTCCACAAGAGCACCCACTGGGGCCATGATGCTATGCTGGAGCATCTCAGGACTCTCTTCATCGGCCCCCGCATGGCCCAGCAGTCCATTTGGGCTTGTCGCCGGTGTCTCCTCTGCCTCAAGAACAACCCCAAGATCCAGAAACGGCCAGAAGTGGGGCATCTCAAGTCAGGCCTCCAACCAGGACAGGTGTGGCAGGTGGACTTCGCAGAGCTGCCCTCTAGTCGGAAGTACAAATATCTGCTGGTGTTTGTGGACTGTTACAGTGGGTGGCCTGAGGCTTTCCCTTGCTACACCTGTGCTGCCAAGGAGGTGAGCCACGCCCTGCTCAATCACATCATCCCCCGCTTCGGATTGCCCATCTGCCTCTCCTCAGATAACGGAGCATCTTTCATCTCCAAGGTCACCCAGCAGGTCGCTCAGGCCCTCCAGATCCAGTGGAACCTGCATACCAGCTGGCACCCTGAGGCAAGCGGGAAGGTCGAGCGGATGAACCAAACCATCAAGAGGCAATTGGCTAAGATCTGTCAGCAGGCGAGCCTGCCCTGGCCAGATGCCCTCCCACTAGCTCTCACTCGAATCAGGGCTGCTCCTAGGAAGGGTTTGAAGTTGAGCCCTTTTGAGATCCTCTATGGTAGGCCTTTCCCCTCCTCCCGGGTCCCCCTCAAGGCTGAACACCTGCATGAGGTGGGATCCGAGAGCATCAGAGAAAGACTGTCTTTTCTCACTTCTATCCTCTCCTCTCTGAACAGGTACCTGCTTTCTCATCTTCCTGTTCCTTTGGATGCCCCTGTCCACAACTTCTCTATCGGTGATTGGGTCCTGGTTCGAACCTATCGACCGGAGGCACTGACAGAAAAGTGGGTCGGGCCCCACCAGATCCTGCTCACTACCCACACTGCGGCTAAGGTAGCTGGTATCCGGTCCTGGGTCCACCATTCCAGGCTGAAACTCGCCCCAGAGCCACAAGTGGGGACCGCAGAGGGAGAAGGTGACGGCGAACAGTGGGCTGTAGAGCCGGGGGAGGATCTGCGGCTTCTATTCCGGAAGTTGCCACCGAAGGACCCTCCAGTTCCTGGGCCCACCGGTCCACCCCCTTCCAGAACATCAAGGAGGAGGAAGCGTCGTGCCCCTAGTCGAGGGGGGCCTCCAAAGGATCCCCACCAAGTTTCAAGCCGATAGCCCCACGGGAAGCCACCTTTTTTCGCCTACTTCCGGGTTCGGAAAGGTCCACTGACAGCTCTTGACGGCTGTCAAACCCATCAACAGCTGATTTTGACAAGCGCGTTTGGAGCATCTCTGCTGCTTTCGCTTCTCCATTGCCCTGCCGGGACCCTTTTCGCGGTCTCTAGGGACTCTCCTCGCTGGGAGTGCCCCCAAAAAGAGCTCGATATCAGGTTTAGCCTGAAGAAGAGAAGGCTGAGAGGAGATATGATAGCCATGTATAAATATGTGAGAGGAAACCACAGGGAGGAGGGAGCAAGCTTCCTTCCTGCTTCCCTGGAGACTAGGACGTGGAACAATGGCTTCAAACTGCAAGAAAGGAGATTCCACCTGAACACGAGGAAGAACTTCCTGACTGTGAGAGCCGTTCAGCAGTGGAACTCTCTGCCCCGGAGTGTGGTAGAGGATCCTTCTTTGGAAGCTTTTAAACAGAAAGGTTCAGAGGCTGGATGGCCATCTGTCAGGGGTGATTTGAATGCAATATTCCTGCTTCTTGGCAGAATGGGGTTGGACTGGATGGCCCAGGAGGTCTCTTCCAACTCTTTGATTCTATGATTCTATACTCACAGTTGCATGTTTTCGAACTGTTAGGTTGGGAGAAGCTGGAGCTAACAATGGGAGCTCACCCCGTCCTGCGGATTCGAATCACCAACCTTTTAGTCAGCAAGTTCAGCACCTCAGTGGTTTAACCCGCTGCGCCACCATAGCTCCATGCTCTGCAACCCAGGCTTCTTTGGAGAGGCATCCTAAATTGGAGCTGACGCATAGCAGTAGCAACATTCCCTTTCTGCTCGTCAGCCCCACCACCATGTGAACCCTGAGCCCTTTTGTAAGTGATGCCTTCCAAAGCTGTCGTTGTGTAAAACTACGATGACATGTGGCAGCTTCAAGACAAAGAGGTTCATGCAAACATGGGTTTTGCAGACTACGTTCCGCCCCTCCAGATGCGCCTGAGCAAAGAGAGCTTAATCCACAAATTCTCATGACTATAAGCAATCTGTTGGCTTGACAAAACATTTCTAAAGTGTGGCACGACTTTCTTTTTCAGTCCTGGGGATCCTTGTGCTCATGAATCATCATTTGGAAGGCAACCAGAAGAAGGGACGCAGCACCATCTCCTGGGTGCAATTGTCTATAGCCGCTCTCAGACCTGCAAGCCACTCTCAACACCTTCGCAGAAGCAGACGAAAGGTTCGACATCTCATTGAACATTGAGAAAACCAAAGTGCTCTTCCAGCACTCACCAATGCCAAAGATACAGCTTAATGGTGTAACATTAGAAAATGTGGACCATTTCCGCTCCCTTGGCAGCCATCTCTCCACAAAAGTCAACATTTTACACTGAAATACAACACCGCCTGAGCTCTGCAAGTGCAGAAGCTTTTAAACAGAGGCTGGATGGCCATCTGTCAGGGGTGATTTGAATGCAATGTTCCTGCTTCTTGGCAGAATGGGGTTGGACTGGATGGCCCATGAGGTCTCTTCCAATGCTATGATTCTATGAAAGCATTTTCCCGAACGAAGCAGAGAGTGTTTGAGGACCGGGACATCCGTAGGAGACCAAGGTGCTTGTTTACAAAGCTATTGTCCTCCCAACCCTGCTCTACGCCTGCAAAACCTGGACTGTCTACAGATATCAACATTGACACTGAAATGCAACACTGCCTGAGCTCTGCAAGTGCAGCATTCTTCCAAATGAAGCAGAGAGTGTTTGAGGACCGGGATATCTGTAGGGAGACCAAGGGGCTTGTTTGCAAAGCTATTGTCCTCCCAACCCTGCTCTACGCCTGCAAAACGTGGACTGTCTACAGATATCAACATTGACACTGAAATGCAACACTGCCTGAGCTCTGCGAGTGCAGCATTCTTCCAAATGAAGCAGAGAGTGTTTGAGGACCGGGACATCTGTAGGGAGACCAAGGGGCTTGTTTGCAAAGCTATTGTCCTCCCAACCCTGCTCTACGCCTGCAAAACGTGGACTGTCTACAGATATCAACATTGACACTGAAATGCAACACTGCCTGAGCTCTGCGAGTGCAGCATTCTTCCAAATGAAGCAGAGAGTGTTTGAGGACCGGGACATCTGTAGGGAGACCAAGGGGCTTGTTTGAAAAGCTATTGTCCTCCCAACCCTGCTCTACGCCTGCAAAACGTGGACTGTCTACAGATATCAACATTGACACTGAAATGCAACACTGCCTGAGCTCTGCGAGTGCACCATTCTTCCAAATGAAGCAGAGAGTGTTTGAGGACTGGGACATCTGTAGGGAGACCAAGGGGATTGTTTGCAAAGCTATTGTCCTCCCGACCCTGCTCTACGCCTGCAAAACGTGGACTGTCTACAGATATCAACATTGACACTGAAATGCAACACTGCCTGAGCTCTGCGAGTGCATCATTCTTCCAAATGAAGCAGAGAGTGTTTGAGGACCGGGACATCTGTAGGGAGACCAAGGGGCTTGTTTGCAAAGCTATTGTCCTCCCGACCCTGCTATACGCCTGCAAAACGTGGACTGTCTACAGATATCAACATTGACACTGAAATGCAACACTGCCTGAGCTCTGCGAGTGCAGCATTCTTCCAAATGAAGCAGAGAGTGTTTGAGGACCGGGACATCTGTAGGGAGACCAAGGGGCTTGTTTGAAAAGCTATTGTCCTCCCAACCCTGCTCTACGCCTGCAAAACGTGGACTGTCTACAGATATCAACATTGACACTGAAATGCAACACTGCCTGAGCTCTGCGAGTGCACCATTCTTCCAAATGAAGCAGAGAGTGTTTGAGGACTGGGACATCTGTAGGGAGACCAAGGGGATTGTTTGCAAAGCTATTGTCCTCCCGACCCTGCTCTACGCCTGCAAAACGTGGACTGTCTACAGATATCAACATTGACACTGAAATGCAACACTGCCTGAGCTCTGCGAGTGCATCATTCTTCCAAATGAAGCAGAGAGTGTTTGAGGACCGGGACATCTGTAGGGAGACCAAGGGGCTTGTTTGCAAAGCTATTGTCCTCCCAACCCTGCTCTACGCCTGCAAAACGTGGACTGTCTACAGATATCAACATTGACACTGAAATGCAACACTGCCTGAGCTCTGCGAGTGCATCATTCTTCCAAATGAAGCAGAGAGTGTTTGAGGACCGGGACATCTGTAGGGAGACCAAGGGGCTTGTTTGCAAAGCTATTGTCCTCCCGACCCTGCTATACGCCTGCAAAACGTGGACTGTCTACAGATATCAACATTGACACTGAAATGCAACACTGCCTGAGCTCTGCGAGTGCAGCATTCTTCCCAATGAAGCAGAGAGTGTTTGAGGACCGGGACATCTGTAGGGAGACCAAGGGGCTTGTTTGCAAAGCTATTGTCCTCCCGACCCTGCTCTACGCCTGCAAAACGTGGACTGTCTACAGATATCAACATTGACACTGAAATGCAACACTGCCTGAGCTCTGCGAGTGCAGCATTCTTCCCAATGAAGCAGAGAGTGTTTGAGGACCGGGACATCTGTAGGGAGACCAAGGGGCTTGTTTGCAAAGCTATTGTCCTCCCGACCCTGCTATACACCTGCAAAACGTGGACTGTCTACAGATGTCACATGCAACTCCTGGAACAATTCCATCAGCGCTGCCTCCGGAAAATCTTGCAAATCTCTTGGGAAGACAAGGGGACAAATGTCAGCGTGCTGGAAGAAGCCAAGACCACCAGCATTGAAGTGATGGTCTTCCGCCATCAACTCCGCTGGACCAGCCACGTTGTCCGATGCCCGACCACCGTCTCCCAAAGCAGTTGCTCTATTCCGAACTCAAGAACGGAAAACGGAATGTTGGTGGACAGGAAAAGAGATTGAAAGATGGGCTCAAAGCCAACCTTAAAAACTCTGGCGTAGACACTGAGAACTGGGAAGCCCTGGCCCTTGAGCGCTCCAGCAGTGCTGTAGAATTTGAAAAAGCACGAAGGGGGGGCCAAAAGAGAGAAATGTGCTAAGAGGAAGGCACATCAAGCCAACCCCGACTGGGACCACCTTCCACCTGGGAACTGATGCCCTCACTGCAAGAGAAGGGACGGATCAAGAATAGGGCTCCACAGTCACCTACGGACTGATGTTTTCATTGGCTGGCTGCTCCCCAAACACCTCTCCAGCCAGCAAGTGGTTGTCCAAAAACAGGAATGCCTTGCACCTTGAATGGCTTTGTGGGCCTCTGGAATGCGCCGCCCGGACCTATTTCCCTCACATAAAGAGCATTCTGCCCTCCTCGTCATCACTCTGCTTTTTCAATCCTTCTTCTTCAGAGTCCTATCTCATGCGCCATGATCACAGCATTTGTCTTCCCAGGACTCCTGACATCTTGAGATGTGTTGTTTACATAGTTTGCAGTACACTCTAAATGTCTATGATTCTATGCTCTGAGTCCCTGCTGGGAAATAAAGCAGAATATAAACAGTGTATTGTGATTATTTTGGTCCACAGCTGCACGATGTGCAATAGACTCCTGCAAGGATCTATACAAAGATCTATACAAAGAGAAGCACCTCTTTCTCTATAGCAGTGGTTCTCAACATGTGTGTCCCCGAGAGTCGACAGGCAGAGAGAAGGACAAGGACCAGAAAGGCCCCATCTGCCTTGGACCACATTCATTGGAGGAGGAGCAGGGCTCATTTGGGAATCTGCAGAGAAGACTCACAAGTAAACAATAAACGAGTAAACAACACCTGTTTTGCTTTTTCATGGTAGACAACTGGGGCCATACTGGATAAGACTCTATAATCTGTATGCTTCCCTTAGCTTTGCTGGCATGTTTCCAACAAAGAATAGGAAGGGACCCCCAAAGGTCATCTAGTCCAACCCCTCTTCTGCTATTAAAGCACAATTATCGGATATGTGTTTACAATCTCCATGAAGGAGAGTCTACTCTCTTCCAAGGTAGTTGAATGTGGCAATCTCAGAGGTTGCAGATCACTTCCATGACAGTGGGATGGTGAATCTATGCCAGGCTTTCTATAGCTTTAAAAGAATCATAGAATCAAAGAGTTGGAAGAGACCTCCTGGGCCATCATCCAGTCCAACCCCATTCTGCCAAGAAGCAGGAATATTGCATTCAAATCACCCCTGACAAATGGCCATCCAGCCTCTGCTTAAAAGCTTCCAAAGAAGGAGCCTCCACCACACTCCGGGGCAGAGAGTTCCACTGCTGAACGGCTCTCACAGTCAGGAAGTTCTTCCTCATGTTCAGATGGAATCTCCTCTCCAAGCTACTCTCCAAGATAGAATCCTAGAGTTGGAAGAGTCGTCGTGGGCCTTCCAGTCCAACCCCATTCTGCCAAGAAGCAGGAATATTGCATTCAAAGCACCACTGATAGTTGGCCATCCAGCCTCTGTTTAAAAGCTTCCAAAGGAGCCCCCATCATACTCCGGGGCAGAGAGTTCCACTGCTGAATGGCTCTCACAGTCAGGAAGTGTGTTGCCAGTGGTCCCCAGGTGTTTTGGCCTACAACTTGGGAAGTCTGACTTGGCCACGGTAGTCCACGCTCTGGTTACATCCCGTCTAGACTACTGCAACGCTCTCTACGTGGGGTTGCCTTTGAAGACGGCTCGGAAGCTCCAGCTAGTCCAACGCTCGGCAGCCATGATACGAACAGGAGCAGAGCGTAGGGAGCATACCACTCCTCTGCTGCTCCAGCTCCACTGGCTGCCGATTTGCTACCGGGCTCAATTCAAAGTGCTGGCGTTGGCCTATAAAGCCCTAAACGGTTCGGGCCCAAGCTACCTATCCGAATGTATCTCTGCCTATGAACCCACCAGGACCCTAAGATCTTCTGGGGAGGCCCTGCTCTCAATCCCGCCTGCATCACAGGCACGGCTGGCGGGGACGAGGGACAGGGCCTTCTCTGTGGTGGCCCCTCGGTTGTGGAACACCCTTCCCACGGACATTAGATCAGCTCCTACACTAATAGTGTTTCGAAGAAAACTAAAAACCTGGCTGTTTGAACAGGCATTCGGATAAATAGTGCAATGAATATGGTGAACATAGGAACGGAATCATAGACGACGAATTTGGATCACGATTCTAGTTACGAGCCGTTAATGTGTTGTTATTGATGTGTCATTACTTTGTATATTATGCTCTTAATGGTTTTAAATTGTATATTGTTATGATTGTCTTTTTGCTCTTGTTCTGAACCGCGTTGAGTCGCCTACGGGCTGAGAAACTGCGGTATACAAGCAAAGTAAATAAATAAATAAACTCCCAGAAATCCCATCCCGTTTACCAGCTGTTAGGATTTCTGGGAGTTGAAGGCCAAAACATCTGGGGACACACAGGTTGAGAACCACTGGGCTATAGATTCTTGAATGGCCAAACTGCCCCCCTTCGTGAAAGCAAAATATTTCCAGAGACACAACTGTAAACCAGGAGTATGGTTTATTGTTTGTAGTAAAATTGATTATTGGTGTTGCAAAGGGTAAAAAGCAAGGTGGTTTTCTCTAGGAAGGGCCTTCGTTCCTAGCTCGACCTCCCTGCTCAGGACCTCCCCTGAATCTATCAAAGGTAGGCTCTCGCTGGAGAGGGTTGGGGTCCAGCCCCATAGGAAATCGAAGGGCCCAGTAGAGAGGGTTGCTGGGAAGGGTTGGGGGTCCAGCCCCACAGGGAATACAGGGAGAGATCAAAGGGTCCATCCCATAAGGAACCTGGGAGTAGAGAGGCCAAAGGGCTACTTAGTGACTCCAAAAAGCATCCATGAAGAAGAGAGGATAGAGCCGTGTTCCTCAAACTGTGTTCCTCTAAGTGTTTTGGACTCCAGCTCCCAGAAATCTCAACCAGTTTATCATATTTTAGGAATTATGGGAGCTGAAGTCCAAAACATCTGGAGTAACACGGTTTGAGAGACTCTAGACTAAAGAGTTGGGAAAGGGCTACTTAGTGACTCCAAAAAGCATCCATGAAGAAGAGAGGTTAGAGACGTGTTCCTCAAACTGTGTTCCTCTAAGTGTTTTGGACTCCAGTTCCCAGAAATCTCGACCAGCTTAGGAATTGTGGGAGTTGAAGTCCAAAACATCTGGAGGAACACAGTTTGAGACTCTAGACTAGAGAGTTGGGAAAGGGCTACTTAGTGACTCCAAAAAGCATCCATGAAGAAGAGAAGTTAGAGCCATGTTCCTCAAACTGTGTTCCTCTAAGTGTTTTGGACTCCAGCTCCTAGAAATCTCAACCAGCTTAAGAATTGTGGGAGCTGAAGTCCAAAACATCTGGAGGAGCCCAGTTTGAGAGACTCTAGACTAAAGAGTTGGGAAAGGGCTACTTAGTGACTCCAAAAAGCATCCATGAAGAAGAGAAGTTAGAGATGTGTTCCTCAAACTGTGTTCCTCTAAGTGTTTTGGACTCCAGCTCCCAGAAATCTCAACCAGTTTATCATCTTTTAGGAATTATGGGAGCTGAAGTCCAAAACATCTGGAGGAACACGGTTTAAGAGACTCCGGACTAGAGAGTTGGGAAAACAAAGGCCTGACCAGCAGGTGAAGAAAGGCACAGACAGAAAGGTGAAGAGAGATGCTGGTTTTGGGAAGCAGCTGGCTTTCAGGGATAGTATCCTCTAAGCAGTCCAGGTGTTTGGGACCTCAGGTCCCACAATCCCCAATTGCAAAGGAGAAGGACTAGAGTATTGGGATGGCTGAAGACTAGAGTCACTCTAAGGCAGGCATGGGCCAACTTCATCCCTCCCTCCAGGTGTTTTGGACTTCAACTCCCACAATTCCTAACAGCCTACCGGCTGTTAGGAATTGTGGGAGTTGAAGTCCAAAACACCTGGAGGGAGGGACGAAGTTGGCCCATGCCTGCATCTAAGATGACCGGGAAGAGCCTGGCGATAGGGTGGAAGGTTGTTGAAAGGGGGAAGGTGGGGTCAGTCTTTCTGGGAAGACGGGCTCTGGAGGGAATTTGGCCTCCTGGGAAGATGAAGGGTCTGGGGGAACAATGGGGGTCTCATCCTCTGGCCCATGGCTTGGAGACCGAAGGAAATCCTGCTCTGGAGCATGGTGTGGAAGGTAGGGATCAGGATGGGATGTGCAATGTGGGGGTGGCACCTGAGATGGAAGTGTGGAGGAGGTTGAGGGACATTCGTGGTGGGGGTGCCCAGGTGGGTCCTGATTGGGAGGAAGGGGAAGGGAGGGGAGGGGGCCTGGAAGTGATGCTCCAAGAGGGTCCCGGGAAGGCTGTGGAGAGGGCCACAGAGTGCTGGGTCTTTGGGGGTTCTGGGTTGGGCCAGCTGCAGCCTCCTCTGCGTCCGGTCCCCACTCTGTGTCCGGTCCCATCTCCGAAGGGTCCTCTTCTCTCAGGGCAAACAAGGAGCCGGTGAGATGTGGCTGGAGGTGTTGGAAGCGGCAGGACGACAACCGGACTTTCTTGCATTCAGGGGTCCAAGCTCCGCTCCACAAAGCGCTGCTCTGGTCTGAGAAGGAGAAGAGAGGCAGGAGTCACTTTGCTCTTGTGCAGACTGTTGGAACACAGCTGCATCCTACACAAGTTTATATTTTTATTTATCGAGTCATCAGCAACCAGTCAATTATATTACATTTCTAACAAAACAAAGCAAACAGACAAAATACAAAAATACAAAATTTGTGAGTTTGGTAGTGAATTAAATGTCCTTTGACCAGTATCTGGCCACTTGGAGTGCCTCTGGTGTTGCTGCAAGAAGGTCCTCCATGGTGCATGTGGCAAGGCTCAGGTTGCATTGCAGCAGGTGGTCAGTGGTTTGCTCCTCTCCACACTCGCACATCGAGGATTCCACTTTGTAGCCCCATTTCTGAAGGTTGGCTCTGCATCTCGTGGTGCCAGAGCGCAGTCTGTTCCATGCCTTCCAAGTCGCCCAGTCTTCTGTGTGTCCAGGGGGGGAGCCTCTCATTGGTATCAGCCATTGGTTGAGGTTCTGGGTTTGAGCCTGCCACTTTTGGACTCTCGCTTGCTGAGGTGTTCCAACAAGTGTCTCTGTAGATCTTAGAAAACTATTTTTTGATTTAAGTTGTTGATGTGCTCTCTGATACCCAAACAAGGGATGAGCTGGAGATGTCTCTGCCTCGGTCCTTTCACTATTGGCTGCTACTTCCCGGTGGATGTCAGGTGGTGCAATACCGGCTAAGCAGTGTAATTTCTCCCGTGGTGTAGGGCGCAGACACCCTGTGATAATGCGGCATGTCTCATTAAGAGCCACATCCACTGCTTTAGTGTGGTGAGATGTGTTCCACACTGGGCATGCATACTCAGCAGCAGAGTAGCATAGCGCAAGGGCAGATGTCTTCACTGTGTCTGGTTGCGATCCCCAGGTTGTGCCAGTCAGCTTTCGTATGATATTGTTTCTAGCACCCACTTTTTGCTTGATGTTTAGGCAGTGCTTCTTGTAGGTCAGAGCACGGTCCAGAGTGACCAGCATGCAAACAAAAGTTTATAGTCCTCATCAAGGAAACAGATAGGCAGATATGGTGTTGTTGTGGCTGAGATGTTCTGTGATGATGAGGAGGATGGGATTCAGATTCCTGGCTCCTTATCTGTGCCTCAGATCTCTGGGCCTGCGGCTCCCACAGACAGCACAGACAGTGCAGAATCAACATCAACACAGCGGTTCTCAGGAGAAAAAATTTTTAACGAAGGAGATAGTAAACAGGTGGGGAGGCATTTGCCTCCTTCCCACACTGATACTGAAAGTACTGAAAGCCTTGATAGTGACCTGACCCGGCAAGCTCGTCTTGATTTGCAGGTGCGGCAGAGTTCTCGCCTGGCTGGTAGATGAGAGGCCAGCTCGGTGAAAGGTCATCGCAATGATTTCATGTAATGTTTTCATGTTAGAAAGGTATTTAGGCTTCTTGCAAACGATGAGAAAGCGTCAGTTCAATGTAGCTTATTAGCCTGGAAGCTTCATGGAATAACCTTAGCCTGGAAAGCAGTATGCGTGGGATTTCTTGCATGGTGATTCATGGGGCAATTGTTTCATTGCTTGTACCTGGGACTCTGGTTTGAACTTTGCCAATAGGATTGTGTCTCCTGTTTTTACCTGAAGATCTTTGGAACTATATTCTGCATTTAACCTTAATCTTTGGAACTTTGCAATGCTTATTCTTTATTTTGACTTGGATTTTTTTCCTCAATAAACTATAAAACTACAACTCTTGTGTGGTGGGTGTTTGGAAGCAAGGTGAAGCTTACTCTGAGTTGCAACAGTTGTGTTGTAACTCAGCCAACGGCTGAGGATTTTTCTGAATTTTCTCATATTTCAGAGGGTGAGGGATCTGATATGTTTCAAAGTGAAGAGCCTGTCAGTGTTAGGACAGAATTGCAACCAGATGAGGCTGATGCTTTGGATTTCTGTACATGTTCTCAAGCAACAGAGGAAAGTGAAAGTCCCAGTTTCCTTGGGAAATGGCCATTGGCTGATGGGGAGTAAGTGTGGGAGTTCAGCCTGTGATTGTGTTTCAGGATCAGGTTGCTTGGGATGTGGGAAGTTAATCCCATGCTGCTGAACCAAAGGTCAGCAGTTCAAATCCACAGGATGGGGTGAGTTCCTGCTGTTAGCCCTAGCTCCTGCCAATCTAGCAGTTCGAAAACATGCTAATGTGAGCACCACTGGAGAAATTACACTGTTTAGCTGGTATTGCACCACCTGACATCTGCAGGGAAGTAGCAGCCAATAGTGAAAGGACCAAGGCAGAGACATCTCCAGTCCATCCTCTGTTTGGGTATCAGCCAGCACGTCAATGACTTAAATCAAGAAATAGTTTTCTAAGATCTACAGAGACACTCGCTGGGCTGGAACACCTCAGCAAGCGAGAGTCCAAAAGTGGCAGACTCAAACCCAGAACCTCAACCAATGGCTGATACCCAATGAGAGACTCCCCCCTGGGCACACAGAAGACGGGGCAACTTGGAAGGTGCTGAACAGACTGGCACCACAAGATGCAGAGCCAATCTTAAGAAATGGGGCTACAAAGTGGAATTCACAACATGCAAGTGTGGAGAAGAGCAAACCACTGGCCACCTTCTACAATGCACCCTGAGCCCTGCCACATGCACAAGGGAGGACCTCCTTGCGGCAACACCAGAAGCACTCCAAGGGGCCAGATACTGGTCAAGGGACATTTAATCCACTACCAAGTTTGCAAACTTTGTGTTTTTTAATCTGTTTGTTTGTTTGTTTTGTTCTGTTAGAAATGTAATACAATGGTCTGGTTGCCCCTGACTCGATAAAAAAGTGGGAAAAGGTAAAAAGACACTCCAAGCAGTCATGCCAGCCACACAACCAGGAAGTGTTTACAGACAATGCAGGCTCCTTGGCTTGGAAATGGAGAAAGAACGCCTCCCGCAGAGCCGGAGATGAGCACTGTTGGAGCCCAGCCTGTGATTGTGTTTCAGGATCAGGGTGTCAATGAGGTTCAAGATGAGGTTCAAGATGGCAATGGTTTGGTCAGGGATATTGATGCAGAAAATGACCAGAAGTTCCCTGTAGTTTCCCAGGAGAATATCCCTGAGGGGTGTGGGGATGATGGTGTGCTTTCTGAATTGTTACCAGAAGGTTCCCACGAGAAAGAACATAAAGTTAGATCAGCATTTGCAGAAATTAATGAGCAAGTAGATAACGAGCCAAGAGATAGTCGAGAAGAGATTAGCCAAAACAGGAGGGCTGAACAGAGGCTTTGCCCGGCTTCAACAGAAAACAATAATAAACGCCTCAATTAAAGAGAAACCAATTTCTGACCGCTAGTGACCTAGCTAACTAAGGGATAAAAGTCTCAAGTGTGGGATGTGTAGTCAGATGAAGCATTGTTTAGAATCACACCAAATTCTCATCCTTGTTTTTATGGATACCTTGCTTTGAAGTTTCATGCTAAGATATTTTTGTTCATGGTTTGGATTCCTGGTTTTCATGATTGCTTATCCAAGACTTGGATCAATGTATTCCTGATTTTATGGATTGTTTTGGAGATGTGTGGGCTTGCTTTTATGAATGTTGCTGAACTCTACCTTGGACTAATTTGTTCCTGCTTATCTTCTTACCTAATCAGATTTGCCTATTTCTTTAAAGTGCTTTTTTACTTTGCTGCTTTTTACTTATCTTCAATAAAAGGATTGATTTTTTCCTATTCATTGTGTGATGTTTAAAGTCAGAGTGTTATTACTGTTCTGGAGTGTAAGGTCCCCCACGACCTTCTGGCAAACAAACTAGTCCAATGTGGGCTAGGCAAAACTATGGTGAGGTGGATCTGTAATTGGTTAAATGGACGAACCCAGAGGGTGATTCTTCCCAAGGCTTCCTCCTCTTCATCCTGGAAAGAAGTGACGAGCAGAGTGCCATCAGGAGGGTTCCATCCTGGGCCCGGTCCTGCTCAGGATCTTTATTAATGACTTAGATGAAGGGCTAGAAGGCAGGATCATCAAGTTTGCAGACGACACCAAATTGGGAGGGAGAGCCAAGACTCCAGAGGATAGGAACAGGATTCAAAGGGATCTTGACAAATTAGAGAGATGATGGGCCAAAACTCACACAATGAAATTCAACGGGGACAAATGCAAGAGACTCCACTTTGGAAGGAAAAACGAAATGCAAAGAGACAGAATGGGGGACAATGCCTGGCTCAAGAGCAGTACGTGTGAAAAAGATCTTGGAGTCTTCGTGGACAACAAGTTAAACATGAGCCAACAATGTGATGTGGCGGCAAAAAAAGCCAATGGGATTTTGGCCTGCATCAAGAGGAGCCTAGTGTCCAGATCTAGGGAAGTCATGCTCCCCATGCTCTATTCCGCTTTGGTTAGACCACAAATGGAATATTGTGTCCAATTCTGGGCACCACAATTCAAGAGAGATGTTGACAAGCTGGAATGTGTCCAGAGGAGGGCGACTAAAATGATCAAGGGTCTGGAGAACAAGCCCTACGAGGAGCGGCTTAAGGAGCTGGGCATGTTTAGCCTGAAGAAGAGAAGGCTGAGAGGAGATATGATAGCCATGTATAAATATGTGAGAGGAAGCCACAGGGAGGAGGAGGGAGCAAGCTTGTTTTCTGCTTCCCTGGAGACTAGGACGCAATGGAACAATGGCTTCAAACTACAAGAGAGGAGATTCCACCTGAACATGAGGAAGAACTTCCTGACTGTGAGAGCCGTTCAGCAGTGGAACTCTCTGCCCCGGAGTGTGGTGGAGGATCCTTCTTTGGAAGCTTTGAAACAGAGGCTGGATGGCCATCTGTCAGGGGTGATTTGAATGCAATATTCCTGCTTCTTGGCAGTGGGTTGGACTGGATGGCCCATGAGGTCTCTTCCAACTCATTGATTCTATGATTCTATGATTGTATTGATAGATACGTTTTATTGATTGGCCTATTGGCCGTATCAAAACATTTAACGCATAACACAATTAACACAGTCATAGTCATACATAGTCATACGTACAACATACAACCCTTGGAATAAAAGAAGTTAAAATAAAAAAGCTGTCAACAAGATTTCGTTCAGGTCAAATGTCTGCGTCACCTCCACAGCTTACCCCAATCGATTCCAAATGTGCAATTCTCAGCTGTGTTGCTTTGAATAGAAAAGGGGCTGTTTTGTGTGTTATGATTGTATTGGAGATGTGTGGACTTGCTTTTATGAACATTGCTGAACTCTTCCTTGGACTGTTTATCTTCTTTCCTAATTGGTTTTACCTATTTCCTTAAAGTGCTTCTTACTTTGCTGCTTTTTACTTATCTTCAATAAAAGGATTGATTTTTTCCTATTCAATGTGTGGTGTTTAAAGTCAGAGGGTTATTCCTGTTCTAGAGTGTAACAAGCACTGCTTTCCAGAGCTGGAAATGAAAGGAGAAGCCTTTGCCTGTGTATTTGTCTCATTGTGTGTCATTTGTAACAAGGCACTGAATGTATTGTCGAAGGCTTTCATGGCCGGAATCACTGGGTTGTTGTAGGTTTTTTCGGGCTATACGGCCATGGTCTAGAGGCATTCTCTCCTGACAATTCGCCTGCATCTATGGCAACCCTGAAAATGCTTGCCATAGATGCAGGCGAAACGTCAGGAGAGAATGCCTCTAGACCATGGCCATATAGCCTGAAAAAACTTAAAACAACCAAAGGCACTGAATGTTGGTCTGTGTCTGTGTCTCCCCACAGGGAGAAGGGCGGAATATAAATAAAGTGTAATTATTATTATTATCATAAAGTCTCCCCACTTTGACGTTGCACAAAGGGACAAAAACACACTCACCTGGAAGTGTGCTGAAGGGCCTGCGCCTTGGCTCCCAGCCGGCAAAGGAGCACAGAATCTGGTCCAAAGTGATACATCGGAGGGTCACTCCATTCTTCCCTGGGATCCTTTGCGGCTCAAACCAGGGCATCTGCAAAGGAGATCGGGTTTTAGACTCAAAGGGTGCAATTTACCCCGGGGGAAAGGATTTGAACTCTGGTTTCCCTGATACCTGTCAACCGTTTTGCTGTATGATGCCGCCTCTCATGGGATGCTCCTGCTCAGAGGAGAGTTGCAACCTTTGCTTTTCTCTGAGGCTGAGAGAGTGTCACTTGCCTGAGAGCACTCAATGGTTTCCCAGGGTGGAGCAAGGACTCTCCCTTGATTCTCCTCCTTTCATTGCTTACCCTCTGGTTACATGCCGCATTATCAGGGGGTGTCTGCGCCCCACACCACTGGAGAAACTACACTGTTTAGCCGGTATTGCACCACCTGACATCCACCGGGAAGTAGCAGCCAATAGTGAAAGAACTAAGGCAGAGACATCTCCAGCTCATCCCCTGTTTGGGTATCAGCCAGCACGCCAACGACTTAAATCAAGACATAGTTTTCTTAGATCTACAGAGACACTCGCTGGAACACCCCAGCAAGCGAGAGTCCAAAAGTGGCAGGCCCAAACCCAGCACCTCAACCCATGGCTGATACCAAATGAGAGACTCCCCCCTGGGCACACAGAAAACTGGGCAACTTGGAAGGCACTGAACAGACAGTGCTCTGGCATCACGAGATGCAGAGCCAACCTCAAGAAATGGGGCCACACAGTGGAGTCCATGACATGCGAGTGTGGAGAAGAGCAAACCACTGACCACCTGCTGCAATGCACCCTGAGCCCTGCCACATGATGCACAAGGGAGGACCTTCTTGCGGCAACACCAGAAGCACTCCAAGGGGACAGAGACTGGTCAAAGGACATTTAATCAACCACCAAATTTGCAAAATCTGTGTGGTTTTTTTCTTTTTCTTTTTAATCTATGTGTTTGTTTTGCTCTGTTGGAATTGTAACACAATGGTATGGTTGCTGATGACACGATAAATAAATAAATTGCTTACTCTTTTCCCTACCTCCCTCTTTTACTTTTTCCTTTTCTTTTTCTCCCTCTCTTCCTCCGTCCTTCTCTTTTTTCTATCTCTTTATTTATTTTCCATTTTTTCTTCCTTCCTTCCTTCCTTCTTTCCCCCTTCCTTCCTTGTCTCAATCCCTCCTTTGTTTCTTTTTTCTCCTTTCCCCTTCCTTTATTTTTCCTTTTCTCCTTTTCTCCGTTTCTTTCCTTCCTTCCTTCCTTTCTCTCTCTCTCCTTCATCCCTTTCTTCCCCTTTTCCCTACCTCCCTCTTTTACTTTCTTTCTCCTTTTCTTTTTCTCCCTCTCTTCCTCCTTTCTTCTCTTTTTTGATCTCTTTATTTTCTCCTTCCTTCTTTCCTTCCTTCCTTCCTTGTCTCAATCCCTCCTTTGTTTCTTCTTTTTCCTTTCCCCTTCCTTTCTTTTTCCTTCTTTTTCTTTGTTTCTTTCCTTCCTTTCTCTCTCCGTCCTTCATCCCTTTCTTCCCCTTTTCCCTACTTCCCTCTTTTACTTTCTTTCTCCTTTTCCTCCCCTCTCTTCCTCCTTCTTTTTTCTATCTCTTTATTTTCCACTTTTTCCTCCTTCCTTCCTCTCTTCTTTCCCCCTTTCTTCCTTGTCTCAATCCCTCCTTTGTTTCTTCCTTTTCCTTTCCCCTTCCTTTCTTTTTCCTTCTTTTTCTTTGTTTCCTTCCTTCCTTTCTCTCTCCGTCCTTCATCCCTTTCTTCCCCTTTTTCCTACCTCCCTCTTTTACTTTCTTTCTCCATTTCTTTTTCTCCCTCTCTTTCTCCTTCTTTCTCTTCTTCTATCTCTTTATTTATTTTCCCATTTTTCCTCCCTCCCACCCTCCCTCCCTCCCTTCCCCCTTCCTTCCTTGTCTCAACCCCTCCTTTGTTTCTTCCTTCTCTTTTTCCCTTACTTTCTTTTTTTCCTTCTCTCCTTTTCTCAGTTTTCTTCATTCCTTGCTCTCTCTCTCCTTCATCCCTTTCTTTCCTTTTCCTACTTTTTCTTTCTTTCTTTCTCTCCCTTTCCTTTTCTCCTTCCTTCCCCTTCTTCCTTGTCTCAAATCCTCCTGTTTCTTCCTTCTCTTTTTCCTTCCTTCCTTTTTTCATTCTCTCCTTTTCTGTTTCCTTCCTTCCTTACTCTTCCTTCCTTACTCTTCCATCACTTTCTTACCCTTTTTCCTACCTTTTTTCTTTCTTTCCTTCTCTCTCCCTTTCCTTTTCTCCTCCTTTGTCTCAACACCTCCTTTGTTTCTTCCTTCTCTTTTTCCCTTACTTTCTTTTTCCTTATGTTTTTCTCTGTTTTCTTCCTTCCTTACTCTCTCTTCTCCTTCATCCCTTTCTTCCCTTTTCCTACCACTTTCTTTCTTTCTCTCCCTCTTTCCTTTTCTCCTTCCTTCCTTTTCTCAACCTCTTTGTTTCTTCTTTCTCTTTTTCCCTTCCTTTCTTTTCTCCTTCTCTTTTTTCTGTTTCCTTCCTCCCTCCCTCCTTCATCCCTTTCTTCTCCTTTTTCCTACCTTTTTCTCTCTCTCTTTCGTTTTCTCCTTCCTTCCTTCCTTCCTTCCTTCCTTCCTTCCTTCCTTCCTTCATTGCTCAATCCCTCCTTTGTTTCTTCCTTCCCATTTTCCATTCCTTTTTTCTTTCTTTCCTTTTTTCTTCCTCCCTTCCTTCCTCTCCTCCTCTTTCATTCCTTTCTTTCCCCTTTTCCTATCTCTTTCTTTCTCCCTTTCCTTTTCTCCCTCCTTCCTTCCTTTCTTTCCATGGGTGGGGATGTGGCAAGGACATGTATGTGGGGGAAAGACTTAAGTGGGCAGCCATCAGCACTTCATGGGTTGCACCAATGTTTTGTTTGGCTCGCATGTGTCCCGTGGGCCATATGTTGTGCGGGTCTGGTCTCAGGTATGGGCCCAACATCCGACATGCCATCACACATTTTCTACCCTTGTTCAAAGGCCACTCCTTAGAATCATAGATTCATAGAATCAAAGAGTTGGAAGAGACCTCATGGGCCATCCAGTCCAACCCCATTCTGCCAAGAAGCAGGAATATTGCATTCAAATCACCCCTGACAGATGGCCATCCAGCCTCTGCTTAAAAGCTTCCAAAGAAGGAGCCTCCACCACACTCCGGGGCAGAGAGTTCCACTGCTGAATGGCTCTCACAGTCAGGAAGTTCTTCCTCATGTTCAGATGGAATCTCCTCGCTTCTTCCAATCCACGTTTTGAACATCAGTGTTTGGCCAGACGTGGGGGGTGGGGGTGGGGTACGCAGCCTTTTGCTTGTCCCAGCCCATACCTGTGCAGACCTGCCCCTCACCTGAGGACTGGCCTCCCGCAGGTTGTCCCCGACCAGGGCCGAAATGGGGAGGAAGCCCATGGCACCACCCCAGAAGAAGTCCCTTTGCATGTCCTTGAGGGAGGAGTTGATCTCGTGGCGGATGGACTCGTAGCGCTGCTGGCTGTAGGGTGGCAAGGTCAGGTCCATCTTGTTGACGCAGATGGCCAGGTGCCCCACGCCCAGCCGGCGGATGAAGAGCAGCTGCTCCCGGATCAGGGCCTTGGAGGTCTCGTACTCCCAGTGAGACGCAGCAACCAGGAGCACCACACACTGCGCCTGCAGAGGAGGAGGAGGAGGAGGAGGAGAGTTAGCAAGGGTTCTCCATATAAGTCAGTTTGCTCTTGCCTCATCCTGCATTTGTTGATTAAACTCTTCTCTGTGTTGTCGAAGGCTTTCATGGCCAGAATCACTGGGTTGCTGTGGGTTTTTTGGGCTGTCTGGCCATGTTCCAGCAGCATTTTGTCCTGACGTTTCACCTGCATCTGTGGCTAATGGCATCTGCAGAGGTTCTGTTGGAAATGAGGCAAGTGGAGTGTGTATCTATCTATCTATCTATCTATCTGTGGAATAATGTCCAGGCTGGGAGAAAGAATCCTTATCTGTTTAAAGCAAGTGTGAATGTTGCAATAAGCAAGCTTGATTAGCATTGAGTAGCCTTGCAGCTGCAAAGTCAATCAGTGAAGGTATTTGCATAGAGGTAGCCTGGCATCTGTTGCCTGGAGGCATCCTCTGCTTGGGAGGTGCTAACTGGCACTTGATTGTTTACAGTCTGGAATTCTTCTGTTATCAAATGCCAGTTAATGCCTCCCAAACAAAGGATGCCTCCAGGCAACAGAGGCCAGGCTATCTCCATGCAATTAATAATAATAATAATAATAATAATAATAATAATAATAATAAAGACTTTTAAAGATTGAACTGCGAAGACTCTGGCACAAGCCAGTAAAGGGGGTCCCAGTGGTGATCGGCACACAGGGTGCAGTGCCTCAAGACCTTGGCCTGCACTTAAACACAATTGATGCTAGCTGCAAAAGGCCAACTTACTGGGATCTGCATGCATTATTTGCTGATACATCACACAGTCCTAAACACTTGGGAAGGGTCCGATGTGTGATCCAATACAACAGCCAGCAGAATGTCTGCTGTGGACTCAACTTGTTGTGTTTCTAATAATAATAATAATAATAATAATAATAATAATAATAATAGTTTTATTTCTTGCCCACCTCTCCTCACGGCTTGAGGCAGGCTGCAGCATTATTGCAACATAAACAAACACAAAATCATTTGAAAACACTCCATAAAATACACATATTAAAATACCTATCTCCATAAAATGCATATCAAAATGCCCTCACTGATGGACTTTGCAGCTGTAAAGCTACTCAATGCTAATCAAGCTTGCTAATTGCAACATCCACACGTTTTGGGTTCTTCCTCCCACACTGGGCATTATTTCACAGATATATATGCACTCCCCTTGCCTCATTTCCAATAGACCTCTGAACAGACCTCTGAGGATGCTCGCCACAGATGCAGGTGAAACGTTAGGAGAAACAACTCAAAAAACTCACAGCAACTCAAATTGTACTCTAATTCTGGGTGAGA
This sequence comes from Anolis sagrei, assembly GCF_037176765.1. Classification (NCBI taxonomy): domain Eukaryota; kingdom Metazoa; phylum Chordata; class Lepidosauria; order Squamata; family Anolidae; genus Anolis; species Anolis sagrei. Next base: position 301,391,708 of record NC_090022.1, on the reverse strand, counting down.
AGCAACCTAGAATATATCACTGGGTTAGGGTTCTGCAGGAGAATCAGGGACAGGATTTCCTGGGGAGAAAAGAAGCCTTCTGAAAGGTTCAATGACCCAAAGTGTTTGGGAACTAAAATATATGTGTTGCAGGATGTCCTTCCCACAGAAACTAAGTTTTTGCAGTTTGATGGTGCTTTTCCTGCATGGCAGAATGGGGTTGGACTAGATAGCCCATGGGGTCTCTTCCAACTCTATTATTCTATGATCTACATAAATAAAAATGTAATGTTCGTTTGTGGGATTGACGTAACTCAAAATCCACTGGATGAATTGCCGCCAAATTTGGCCACAAGACACTTACTAACCCAAGGAGTGACCATCACTCAAAAAATTGATTTTGTCATTTGGGGAGTTGTAGTTGCTGGGATTTATAGTTAACCTACAATCAAAGAGCATTCTGAACTCCACCAATGATGGAACTGAACCAAACTTAGCACACAGGACTCCCATGACCAAAAGAAAACACTGGAAGGGTTTGATGGGCATTGACATTGAGTTTGGGAGTTATAGTTCACGTACAACCAGAGAACACTGTGGACTAAAATAATGATGGATCTGGACCAAACTTAGCACGAATATTCCATATGCCCAAATATGAGCACAGATGGAGTTGGGGGGAAATAGACCTTGACATTTGGGAGTTGTAGTCACTGGGATTTATAGTTCACCTACAATAAAAATGCATTCTGAATCCCACCAACAACAGAATTGGGGAAAACTTCCCATGACAAAAAATACTTAAGGCCATCCAGTCCAACTCCCTTCACCAGAGCAAGAAAATGTAATCAAAGCCCTCTTGAAAAAGAGCCATCCAGCCATGGATATGAATAGACAGATATGATTCGCACACAGGGAGATATAGTATAGCTCTGGAAGGGACCCCTAAAGAAGGACAATTATATGTTGTATGTTCCAGAGTAGTAATGAGAACACTGACAAAGAAACAGCAAGGAATACTGTTTACCCACAAGCATCAAGACATGACATAGATTAGAAACCAACACTTTCTCATTATATTGTCGAAGACTTTCATGGCTGGAATCACTAGGTTCTTGTGGGTTTTTTCGGGCTGTAGAGCCATGTTCTAGAGGCATTTCTCCTGACGTTTCGCCTGCATCTATGGCAAGCATCCTCAGAGGTTGAGAAGGTCTGTTGGAAGTAGGAAAAATGGGTTTATATATCTGTGGAATGGCTGGGGTGGGACAAGGAGCTCTTCCCTGCTGCAGTTGGGTGTGAATGTTTAGCTGATCACCTTCATTAGCATTTGAAGGCCTGCCTGAGTCTGGGAAAATCTGTTGCTGGGAGGTGTTAATCTGTGCCTGGTTTTTTCCTCTCTGTTGTTTAGCTGTTATAATTGTTTAGCTGTTATAAAGCTGTTAACACCTCCCAGCAACAGATTTTCCCAGGCTCAGGCAGGCCTTCAAATGCTAATGAAGGTGATCAGCTAAACATTCACACCTAGCTGCAGCAGGGAAGAGCTCCTTGTCCCACCCCAGCCATTCCACAGAGATATAAACCCATTTTTCCTACTTCCAACAGACCTCACAACCTCTGAGGATGCTTGCCATAGATGCAGGCGAAACGTCAGGAGAAACTTTCTCATTACTTTATTTTCCAGATCACCAGACTGGGCCACAGCAACGCCTGGCAGGGGACGGCTAGTACTATAATAAATCTTTTCCTTTTTTGTGATCGAACCAATTAGGTAAAAGTAAAGACTTACCTTGTGTCCACCTGGGAAGAAGCAGCTGGAAGCGGAGTCCCCAATGAGGACCTCGTACTTGGGGCTCCGGTAGAAGCGCCGCCCGAGGAAGAGGGGGCCCGGCTCCTTGTCGCGGAGGGACTCCACCCACTGGTTGGGCTCCTTGTGCTCCTCTTCTTTCTGCAAGGATTAAAGGGAAGGAAGAGTAGAGAAAGCTCAGTGAAAGAGGGCAGCTAGCAAGACAGCAAGACTGGACGACAACATCCTATTTTGTACTAGATGTACCCGCCACATGTTGCTGTGGCTAACCTTCCCTCCCTCTTTCCTTCTTTCTTTCTCTCCTTCCTTCCTTCCCTCCCTCTTTCCTTCCTTCCCCCTTTTTCTTTTCCTTCCCTTTCCCTTCTTCTTTCTTCCTTCTCTACCTGTTTCTTTCCTCCCTTCCTTTGCTCTTTGGTTCCATTCTTCTTTCTCTCTTTCCTTCCTTCCTTCCTTCCTTCCTTCCTTCCTTCCATCCATCCTTCCATCCATCCTTCCTTCCATCCTTCCTTCCATCCATCCTTCCATCCATCCTTCCATCCATCCTTCCATCCATCCTTCCATCCATCCTTCCATCCATCCTTCCATCCATCCTTCCATCCATCCTTCCATCCTTCCTTCCATCCTTCCTTCCATCCTTCCTTCCATCCTTCCTTCCATCCTTCCTTCCATCCTTCCTTCCATCCTTCCTTCCATCCTTCCTTCCTTCCATCCTTCCTTCCTTCCATCCTTCCTTCCTTCCATCCTTCCTTCCATCCTTCCTTCCTTCCTTCCATCCTTCCTTCCATCCTTCCATCCATCCATCCATCCATCCTTCCATCCATCCATCCTTCCTTCCTTCCATCCTTCCTTCCTTCCTTCCATCCTTCCTTCCTTCCATCCTTCCATCCATCCATCCATCCATCCTTCCATCCATCCACCCTCCCTCCCTCCCTCCCTCCCTCCTTCTTTCTATCTTTTGTTCCTTCTCCTTCCTTCCTTCTCTCTTTCCTTCCATCTTTCACTTTTTTATTTCCTTCTCTCCTTCCTTCTCTACCTTTCTTTCTTTCCTTCCCTCCTTCTTTCCCTCTTTCTCTTCTCCCTTCTCTCCTTCTGTCCTTCCTTCCTTCCATCCTTCCCCCCCTCTTTCCTTCCTTCCCTCTTTTTCTTTTCCTTCCCTTTCCCTTCTCCTTTCTTCCTTCTCTACCTGTTTCTTTCCTCCCTTCCTTTGCTCTTTGGTTCCATTCTTCTTTCTCTCTTTCCTTCCTTCCTTTCCTCCCTCCCTCTTTCTATCTTTTGTTCCTTCTCCTTCCTTCCTTCGCTCTTTCCTTCCATCTTTCACTTTTTTATTTCCTTCTCTCCTTCCTTCTCTACCTTTCTGTCTTTCCTTCCCTCCTTCTATCCCTCTTTCTCTTCTCCCTTCTCTCCTTCTGTCCTTCCTTCCTTCCATCCTCCCCCCCCCCTCTTTCCTTCCTTCCCTCTTTTTCTTTTCCTTCCCTTTCCCTTCTTCTTTCTTCCTTCTCTACCTGTTTCTTTCCTCCCTTCCTTTGCTCTTTGGTTCCATTCTCCTTTCTCTCTTTCTTTCTTTCCTTCTTTCCTTCCTTCCTTCCTTCCTTCCCTCCCTCCCTCCCTCCCTCCCTCTATCTTTTGTTCCTTCTCCTTCCTTCCTTCTCTCTTTCCTTCCATCTTTCACTTTTTTATTTCCTTCTCTCCTTCCTTCTCTACCTTTCTTTCTTTCCTTCCCTCCTTCTTTCCCTCTTTCTCTTCTCCCTTCTCTCCTTCTGTCCTTCCTTCCTTCCATCCTTCCCCCCTCTTTCCTTCCTTCCCTCTTTTTCTTTTCCTTCCCTTTCCCTTCTTCTTTCTTCCTTCTCTACCTGTTTCTTTCCTCCCTTCCTTTGCTCTTTGGTTCCATTCTTCTTTCTCTCTTCCTTCCTTCCTTCCTTCCTTCCTTCCTTCCTTCCCTCCCTCCCTCTTTCTATCTTTTGTTCCTTCTCCTTCCTTCCTTCTCTCTTTCCTTCCATCTTTCACTTTTTTATTTCCTTCTCTCCTTCCTTCTCTACCTTTCTTTCTTTCCTTCCCTCCTTCTTTCCCTCTTTCTCTTCTCCCTTCTCTCCTTCTGTTCTTCCTTCCATCCTTCCCCCCCTCTTTCCTTCCTTCCCTCTTTTTCTTTTCCTTCCCTTTCCCTTCTTCTTTCTTCCTTCTCTACCTGTTTCTTTCCTCCCTTCCTTTGCTCTTTGGTTCCATTCTTCTTTCTCTCTTTCCTTTCTTCCCTCCCTCTTTCTATCTTTCGTTCCTTCTCTCCTTCCTTCCTTCTCTCTTTCCTTCCTTCTTTCACTTTTTATTTCCTTCTCTCCTTCCTTCCTTCTCTACCTTTCTTTCTTTCTTTCCCTCCTTCTTTCCCTCTTTCTCTTCCTCCTTCTCTTCTTCCTTCCTTCCCTCCCTCTTTCCTTCCTTCTTTCACTTTTTTATTTCCTTCTCTCCTTCCTTCCTTCTCTACCTTTCTTTCTTTCCCTTCTTCTTTCCCTCTTTCTCTTCCTCCTTCCTTCCTTCCTTCCTTCCTTCCCTCCCTCTTTCTATCTTTTGTTCCTTCTCTCCTTCCTTCCTTCTCTCTTTCCTTCCTTCTTTCACTTTATTTCCTTCTCTCCTTCCTTACTTCTCTACCTTTCTTTCTTTCTTTCCCTCCTTCTTTCCCTCTTTCTCTTCCTCCTTCTCTTCTTCCTTCCTTCCCTCCCTCTTTCCTTCCTTCTTTCACTTTTTTATTTCCTTTTCTCCTTCCTTCCTTCTCTACCTTTCTTTCTTTCCCTCCTTCTTTCCCTCTTTCTCTTCCTCCTTCTCTCCTTCCTTCCTTCTCTCCCGCTTTCTATCTTCAGCCTGGGAGCTGAAGTTTGGTGAGGCACCAGATCCCTGGGGCAGAAAAGGCTATCAACCTTGTAAAACTAAAACTCCTGGCTACACTCCTTGCAAAACTACAACTCCCAGCATGCCATAGCATTCAGTTGTGGCAGTTCAAGTTATTTTTAAGAGCATGGGAGCTAAAGTTTGGTGAGGCACCAGCCCTCTGGGGCACAAAAGGCTATCGTCCTTGTAAAACTACAACTTCCAGAATTCTATAGCATTCAGTCATTGCAGATCAAGTTACTTTTAAAAGCATGGGAGCTGAAGTTTGGTGAGGCACCAGTCCTCTGGGGCACAAAAGGCTATTGTCCTTGTAAAACTACAACTCCTTGCTAAACTACAACTCCCAGCACTCCATAGCACTCGGTTGTGGCAGTTCAAGTTACTTTTAAAAGCATGGGAGCTGAAGTTTGGTAAGGCACCGGACTTCTGGGGCAGAAAAGGCTATCGTCCTTGTAAAACTACAACTCCTGGCTACACTTCTTTTAAAACTACACCTCCCCAGAATTCTATAGCATTCAGTCATTGCAGATAAAGTTACTTTTAAAAGCGTGGGAGCTGAAGTTTGGTGAGGCACCAGACCTCTGGGCACAAAAGGCTATTGTCCTTGTTAAACTACAACTCCTGGCTACACTCTTTGCAAAACTACAACTCCCAGCACTCCATACCATTCAGTTGTGGCAGTTTGAGTTAGTTTTAAAAGCATGGGAGCTGAAGTTTGGCGAGGCACTGGACCTCTGGGGCAGAAAAGGCTATCGTCCTTGTAAAACTACAACTCCTGGCTACACTTCTTTTAAAACTACACCTCCCCAGAATTCTATAGCATTCAGTCATTGCAGATCAAGTTACTTTTAAAAGCATTTGAGATGACGTTTGGTGAGGCACCCCGGACCTCTGGGGCAGAAAAGGCTATCGTAAAACTACAACTCCCGGCTACACTCCTTGCAAAACTACAACTCCCAGCACTCCATAGCATTCAGTTGTCGCAGTTCAAGTTACTTTTAAAAGCATGGGAGCGGAAGTTTGGTGAGGCACCGGACCTCTGGGGCAGAAAAGGCTGTTGTCCTTGTAAAACTACAACTCCCGGCACTCTATATCATTCAGTAGTGTCCAATTGCATTCATTAGACAGTGTAGACCCACCCCTAGACTACCATTTGAGAGTCAGTTTAGTGCTAGGATTTCAGCTTTGAACGAGGACTCTCCAGACCCGGGTTCAAATTCCCACTCAGCCATGGAAACGATTGGCTGACCTTTCAGTGGGTCACTCTCTCTCAGCTCCAGATAACCCCCATGAGAAGGTCAATGGTGAGTTGGAAGTTTGAAGAATAGAGTCCTGGGTGGAAAGGCAGAATATGACCACTCTCCCGCAAGAGAGATAGTAGATACCTGTTTACGGAGAGTCTCCCACATCTCCGGCCGGAGCCGTCCGCACGTGTAGAGGAGCTGCCCCGCGAAGGTGCTCTTCCCAGAGAAATCTGGGCCAAAGACCAGGATCCGGAGGGGCGAGCCATCATGGGTCATGTTCTGGCCAAAGGAGAGCGGCTGCATGATGGTAATGCGCTAGAGGAGACGGAGCAGACAGAAGAAGAGAACTTGGGATTGTGTTCTTGGATTCATCATGGCTGGAATCACTGGGTTGCTGTGAGTTTTCCGGGTTGTATGGCCATGTTCCAGAACATGGCCATACAACCCGGAAAACTCACAGCAACCCAGAACGTGAGATCCTTTGGAGCACAACTGGCCTCTTGATACAGAAGCAAAGCACTTTTCTTCAAAAAATATGCTTCCTCAAGGTAGTGCTGAAACAAAAACTGAAAATGCAAAATACGAGGGTTGAATGAAAAGTAATGCCTCCACCTTTGCAACTCCTCAACAGATGGCAATACTAGTATGTGGCAGATACTGGCTTGTTCAGTAGACTCTCCTCTACAGTTCTATTTTGGCAGGAAGCTTTAGCATTGAACTGTTGTGTTATTAAAGTGCGAAGTATGGAACCCTGCACAAACGGTCGGCCAATGCGACTTAAGCAACTTATGCAGCAGGTACTGGCTTGTTCAGTAGACTCTCCTCTACAGTTCCATTTTGACAGGAATCCTTATCATTGAGCGTTTGTGTTGTTAAAGTGCGAAGGAAGGAACCCTGCGCAAACGGTCAGTCAATGCGACTTAAGCAACGTATGCGGCAGGGACTGGCTTGTTCAGGAGACTCTCCTCTGCAGTTCCATTTTGGCAGGAAGCCTTAGCATTGAACAGTTGTGTTGTTAAAGTGCAAAGTATGGAACCCCATGCAGACGGTCGGTCAATGCAACTTAAGCAACATATGTGGTAGGTACTAGCTTGTTCAGTAGACTCTCCTCTACAGTTCCATTTGGCGGGAAGCCTTAGCATCAAACATTTGTGTTGTTAAGCACAAAGCATGGGACCCTGCGCAGACGGTCGGTCAACATGACTTAAGCAGCGTATCCGGTAGATACTGGCTTGTTCAGTAGACTCACCTCTGCAGTTCCATTTTGGTGGGAAGCCTTAGCATTGAACGCTTGTGTTGTTAAAGTGCAAAGTATGAAACCCTGCGCAAACGGACGGTTAATGTGACTTAAGCAACGTATGCGGCAGGTACTGGCTTGTTCAGTAGAATCTCCTCTGCAGTTCCATTTTGGCGGGAAGCCTTAGCATTGAACAGCTGTGTTGTTAAAGTACGAAGTATGGGACTCTGCGCAGGGAGTCAGTCAATGCGACTTAAGCAATGTAGTCGGCAGGTACTGGCTTGTTCAGTAGACTCTCCTCTACAGTTCCATTTTGGCAGGAACGGTTGTGTTATTATGGAATTCTTGACAGCAGAAGGTGTCACCCCAAAGGAGATTAATCAGAGAATGCAAGCTGTTGATGGTGATAGTGTTGATGTGAGTACTGTGCATCGTTGGGCGAGTAAGTTTAAAGATGTTGAGGTGGGAACATCTGACTTGTGCGGCAAAGAGTTGGACGTCCTGCGACAGCAACCACTGAGTTTCACAAGCAAAAGGTTGACAGATTGATTCAGGACGATTGTCGTATCACTCAGAAAGAAATTTCGAGCATAATTGGCATTTCACAAGAAAGTGTGGGTCACATTATTGCTTTGGTTGGCTATTGGAAAATCTGTGCACGATGTGTTGTGGGAGCAGAGTGTCGACTTCTTCCGTGACAGCTTCAGAAAACTTGTTCATTGTTGGCAGAAATGTATCCAATTGTCTGATGATTGTGTGGAAAAGTGAATAGTGATAGTTAAAGAGCACTTTCTAAGGATCATTTATGGGCGACTAAAATGATCAAGGGTCTGGAGAACAAGCCCTATGAGGAGCGGCTTAAGGAGCTGGGCATGTTTAGCCTGAAGAAGAGAAGGATGAGAAGAGACATGATGAAGGCCATGTATAAATATGTGAGAGGAAGCCACAGGGAGGAGGGAGTAAGCTTGTTTTCTGCTTCCTTGGAGACTAGGATGCAATGGAACAATGGCTTCAAACTACAAGAGAGGAGATTCCATCTGAACATGAGGAAGAACTTCCTGACTGTGAGAGCCGTTCAGCAGTGGAACTCTCTGCCCCAGAGTGTGGTGGAGGCCCCTTCTTTGGAAGCTTTTAAACAGAGGCTGGATGGCCATTTGTCAGGGGTGATTTGAATGCAATATTCCTGCTTCTTGGCAGAATGGGGTTGGACTGGATGGCCCATGAGGTCTCTTCCAACTCTTTGATTCTATGATTCTATGATGTGTTTGAGTTATTAAAATATTCCCATCCAAACCCAAGTAGCGAAGGTGGAGGCATTACTTTTCATTCAACCCTTGTCCGGCCTATTCAATCTAATACTGACTTTAGAAAGTTCAGTGCTTGGAATCATTACCTTTCACTGGACAGCAACTTTCCCAATTTCCCCTGATTTGAATTGCAGGGTGCATCCACACATAGTGGAATTAATGCAGTTTCACCCTGTTTAAAGAGCCATGGCTTAATGCCAAGGAATCCTGGGAGTTGTAGTTTCACAAGACACCAGCACCTTCGAGCAAGGAAGGCTTGGAACACTACAACTCCCAAGATTCCATATTGCTGCATCATTGAAGACTAGCATGAATCAGACATGGGCAAACTTCGGCCCTCCAGGTGATTTGGACTTCAACTCCCATAATTCCTAACAGCCAGGAGTTTGACCATGCCTAGCATAGATTAACCAATCAGATCCAGAAGTTTCCAACAAAGTTTGAAAACTTGCATTTTTTTCCTGAACTCCTGGCAGGATGAATGCCCTCTGACCTCACTTTAACTCCTATGGCTTAATGCTATAGAATTGTGGGATTTGTAGTTTGAAAAAAGCACCAAAGCTCCTGAGCAGAGAAGGTTAAAGAGGTAGTAAAACTACACCTCCCAGGTCCTATTAAATATAGTGTCAGACTTCATTTGTGCTGTGTACACCAACCTGGCTAAAGACCTTATAGAACTACAACTCCCATAATTCTGTATTATGGAGTTGAGATCTTAGGGCTCAACAATGCAACAGAACACACACAGACATGACATCAAACACAGACATTTGTGCTATTGTGTACACCAACCTGGCTGGTGTACAAAACTACAGCTACAGAACTACAGCTCCCATAATTCTGTATTATGGCGTTGGGATGCTAGGCCTCAACAATGCAACAGAACACACAGAGACATGACATCAAACACAGACATTTGTGCTATTGTGTACACCAACCTGGCTAAAGAGCTTACAGAACTACAGCTCCCATCATTCTGTATTATGAAGTTGGGATGCTAGGCCTCAACAATGCAACAGAACACACACAGACATGACATCAAACACAGACATTTGTGCTATTGTGTACACCAGCCTGGCTAAAGAGCTTATAGAACTACAGCTCCCATAATTCTGTATTATGAAGTTGGGATGCTAGGCCTCAACAATGCAACAGAACACACACAGACATGACATCAAACACAGACATTTGTGCTATTGTGTACACCAACCTGGCTAAAGAGCTTATAGAACTACAGCTCCCATAATTCTGTATTATGGAGTTGGGATGCTAGGCCTCAACATGCAACAGAACACACACAGACATGACATCAAACACAGACATTTGTGCTATTGTGTACACCAACCTGGCTAAAGAGCTTACAGAACTACAGCTCCCATCATTCTGTATTATGGAGTAGGGATGCTAGGCCTCAACAATGCAACAGAACACACACAGACATGACATCAAACACATACATTTGTGCTATTGTGTACACCAACCTGGCTAAAGAGCTTACAGAACTACAGCTCCCATCATTCTGTATTATGGAGTAGGGATGCTAGGCCTCAACAATGCAACAGAACACACACAGACATGACATCAAACACAGACATTTGTGCTATTGTGTACACCAACCTGGCTAAAGAGCTTATAGAATTACAGCTCCCATCATTCTGTATTATGGAGTAGGGATGCTAGGCCTCAAGAATGCAACAGAACACACACAGACATGACACCAAACACAGACATTTGTGCTACTGTGTACACCAACCTGGCTAAAGAGCTTACAGAACTACAGCTCCCATCATTCTGTATTATGGAGTAGGGATGCTAGGCCTCCAACAATGCAACAGAACACACACAGATATGACATCAAACACAGACATTTGTGCTATTGTGTACACCAACCTGGCTAAAGAGCTTACAGAACTACAGCTCCCATCATTCTGTATTATGGAGTAGGGATGCTAGACCTCAACAATGCAACAGAACACACACAGACATGACATCAAACACAGGCATTTGTGCTATTGTGTACACCAACCTGGCTAAAGCGCTTACAGAACTACAGCTCCCATAATTCTGTATTATGGAGTTGTGATACTAGGCCTCAACAATGCAACAGAGCACACACAGACATGACATCAAACACAGACATTTGTGCTACTGTGTACACCAACCTGGCTAAAGAGCTTATAGAACTACAGCTCCCATCATTCTGTATTATGGAATTGGGATGCTAGGCCTCAACAATGCAACAGAACACACACAGACATGACATCAAACACAGACATTTGTGCTACTGTGTACACCAACCTGGCTAAAGAGCTTATAGAACTACAGCTCCCATAATTCTGTATTATGGAGTAGGGATGCTAGGCCTCAACAATGCAACAGAACACACACAGACATGACATCAAACACAGACCATAACACTATGGGAAGAACAGCTCCCATCATTCTGTAACATGGAGTTGAGATGCTAGGCCTCAACAATGCAACAGAACACACACGGACATGACAACAAACACAGACATTTGTGCTACTGTGTACACCAACCTGGCTAAAGAGCTTACAGAACTACAGCTCCCATCATTCTGTATTATGGAGTTGGGATGCTAGGCTTTAACAATGCAACAGAACACACACAGACATGACATCAAACACAGACATTTGTGCTATTGTGTACACCCACCTGGCTAAAGAGCTTATAGAACTACAGCTCCCATCATTCTGTAACATGGAGTTGGGATGCTAGGCCTCAACAATGCAACAGAACACACACAGACATGACATCAAACACAGACATTTGTGCTATTGTGTACACCAGCCTGGGTAAAGAGCTTATAGAACTACAGCTCCCATAATTCTGTATTATGGAGTTGGGATGCTAGGCCTCAACAATGCAACAGAACACACACAGACATGGCATCAAACACAGACATTTGTGCTATTGTGTACACCTACCTGGCTAAAGAGCTTACAGAACTACAGCTCCCATCATTCTGTATTATGGAGTTGGGATGCTAGGCCTCAACAATGCAACAGAACACACACAGACATGACATCAAACACAGGCATTTGTGCTATTGTGTACACCAACCTGGCTAAAGAGCTTACAGAACTACAGCTCCCATAATTCTGTATTATGGAGTTGGGATGCTAGGCCTCAACAATGCAACAGAACACACACAGACATGGCATCAAACACAGACATTTGTGCTATTGTGTACACCTACCTGGCTAAAGAGCTTACAGAACTACAGCTCCCATCATTCTGTATTATGGAGTTGGGATGCTAGGCCTCAACAATGCAACAGAACACACACAGACATGACATCAAACACAGACATTTGTGCTATTGTGTACACCTACCTGGCTAAAGAGCTTACAGAACTACAGCTCCCATCATTCTGTATTATGGAGTTGGGATGCTAGGCCTCAACAATGCAACAGAACACACACAGACATGACATCAAACACAGACATTTGTGCTACTGTGTACACCAACCTGGCTAAAGAGCTTACAGAACTACAGCTCCCATAATTCTGTATTATGGAGTAGGGTTGCTAGGCCTCAACAATGCAACAGAACACACACAGACATGACATCAAACACAGACATTTGTGCTATTGTGTACACCAACCTGGCTAAAGAGCTTACAGAACTACAGGTCCCATCATTCTGTATTATGGAGTTGGGGTGTTAGCCCTCAACAATGCAACAGAACACACACAGACATGACATCAAACACAGACATTTGTGCTACTGTGTACACCAACCTGGCTAAAGAGCTTACAGAACTACATCTCCCATCATTCTGTATTATGGAGTAGGGATGCTAGGCCTCAACAATGCAACAGAACACACAAAGACATGACATCAAACACAGACATTTGTGCTATTGTGTACACCAACCTGGCTAAAGAGCTTACAGAACTACAGCTCCCATCATTCTGTATTATGGAGTTGGGATGCTAGGCCTCAACAATGCAACAGAACACACACGGACACAACATCAAACACAGACATTTGTGCTATTGTGTACACCAACCTGGCTAAAGAGCTTACAGAACTACAGCTCCCATCATTCTGTATTATGGAGTTGTGATGCTAGGCCTCAACAATGCAACAGAACACACACGGACACAACATCAAACACAGACCATAACACTATGGGAAGAACAGCTCCCATCATTCTGTATTATGGAGTTGTGATGCTAGGCCTCAACAATGCAACAGAACACACAGAGACATGACATCAAACACAGACATTTGTGCTATTGTGTACACCAACCTGGCTGAAGAGCATACAGAACTACAGCTCCCATCATTCTGTATTATGGAGTTGGGATGCTAGGCCTCAACAATGCAACAGAACACACACAGACATGACACCAAACACAGACATTTGTGCTACTGTGTACACCAACCTGGCTAAAGAGCTTATAGAACTACAGCTCCCATAATTCTGTATTATGGAGTTGGGATGCTAGGCCTCAACAATGCAACAGAACACACACAGACATGACACCAAACACAGACATTTGTGCTACTGTGTACACCAACCTGGCTAAAGAGCTTATAGAACTACAGCTCCCATAATTCTGTATTATGGAGTTGGGATGCTAGGCCTCAACAATGCAACAGAACACACACAGACATGACACCAAACACAGACATTTGTGCTATTGTGTACACCAACCTGGCTAAAGAGCTTATAGAACTACAGCTCCCATCATTCTGTATTAAGGAGTTGGGATGCTAGGCCTCAACAATGCAACAGAACATACACAGACATGACATCAAACACAGGCATTTGTGCTACTGTGTACACCAACCTGGCTAAAGAGCTTATAGAACTACAGCTCCCATAATTCTGTATTATGGAGTTGGGATGCTAGGCCTCAACAATGCAACAGAACACACACAGACATGACACCAAACACAGACATTTGTGCTATTGTGTACACCAACCTGGCTAAAGAGCTTATAGAACTACAGCTCCCATCATTCTGTATTAAGGAGTTGGGATGCTAGGCCTCAACATGCAACAGAACACACACAGACATGACATCAAACACAAACATTTGTGCTATTGTGTACACCAACCTGGCTAAAGAGTTTCAGAACTACAGCTCCCATAATTCTGTATTATGGTGTTGGGATGCTAGGCCTCAACAATGCAACAGAACACACACAGACATGACATCAAACACAGACATTTGTGCTATTGTGTACACCAACCTGGCTAAAGAGCTTACAGAACTACAGCTCCCATAATTCTGTATTATGGAGTTGGGATGCTAGGCCTCAACAATGCAACAGAACACACACAGACGTGACATCAATCACAGACATTTGTGCTATTGTGTACACCAACCTGGCTAAAGAGCTTATAGAACTACAGCTCCCATCATTCTGTATTATGGAGTTGGGATGCTAGGCCTCAACAATGCAACAGAACACACACAGACATGACATCAAACACAGACATTTGTGCTATTGTGTACACCAACCTGGCTAAAGAGCTTATAGAACTACAGCTCCCATAATTCTGTATTATGGAGTTGTGATGCTAGGCCTCAACAATGCAACAGAAAACACACAGACATGACATCAAACACAGACATTTGTGCGACTGTGTACACCAGCCTGGCTAAAGAGCTTATAGAACTACAGCTCCCATCATTCTGTATTATGGAGTTGTGATGCTAGGCCTCAACAATGCAACAGAACACACACAGACATGACATCCAACACAGACATTTGTGCGACTGTGTACACCAGCCTGGCTAAAGAGCTTATAGAACTACAGCTCCCATCATTCTGTAACATGGAGTTGTGATGCTAGGCCTCAACATGCAACAGAACACAGACATGACATCAAACACAGACATTTGTGCTATTGTGTACACCAACCTGGCTAAAGAGCTTACAGAACTACAGCTCCCATCATTCTGTATTATGGAGTTGTGATGCTAGGCCTCAACAATGCAACAGAACACACACAGACATGACATCAAACACAGACATTTGTGCTATTGTGTACACCAACCTGGCTAAAGAGCTTATAGAACTACAGCTCCCATAATTCTGTATTATGGAGTTGTGATGCTAGGCCTCAACAATGTAACAGAACACACGCAGACATGACATCAAACACAGACATTTGTGCTACTGTGTACACCAACCTGGCTAAAGAGCTTACAGAACTACAGCTCCCATAATTCTGTATTATGGAGTTGTGATGCTAGGCCTCAACAATGCAACGGACACACACAGACATGACATCAAACACAGACATTTGTGCTATTGTGTACACCAACCTAGCTAAAGAGCTTATAGAACTACAGCTCCCATCATTCTGTATTACTGAGTTGTGATGCTAGGCCTCAACAATGCAACAGAACACACACAGACATGACATCAAACACAGACATTTGTGCTATTGTGTACACCAACCTGGCTAAAGAGCTTATAGAACTACAGCTCCCATCATTCTGTATTATGGAGTTGGGATGCTAGGCCTCCAACAATGCAACAGAACACACACAGACGTGACATCAAACACAGACATTTGTGCTATTGTGTACACCAACCTGGCTAAAGAGCTTACAGAACTACAGCTCCCATCATTCTGTATTATGGAGTAGGGATGCTAGGCCTCAACAATGCAACAGAACATACACAGACATGACATCAAACACAGACATTTGTGCTATTGTGTACACCAACCTGGCTAAAGAGCTTACAGAACTACAGCTCCCATCATTCTGTATTATGGAGTAGGGATGCTAGGCCTCAACAATGCAACAGAACATACACAGACATGACATCAAACACAGACATTTGTGCTATTGTGTACACCTACCTGGTTAAAGAGCTTATAGAACTACAGCTCCCATCATTCTGTATTAAGGAGTTGGGATGCTAGGCCTCAACAATGCAACAGAACACACACAGACATGACATCAAACACAGGCATTTGTGCTACTGTGTACACCAACCTGGCTAAAGAGCTTACAGAACTACAGCTCCCATCAATCTGTATTATGGAGTTGGGATGCTAGGCCTCAACAATGCAACAGAACACACAAAGACATGGCATCAAACACAGACATTTGTGCTATTGTGTACACCAACCTGGCTAAAGAGCTTACAGAACTACAGGTCCCATCATTCTGTATTATGGAGTTGGGGTGTTAGCCCTCAACAATGCAACAGAACACACACAGACATGACATCAAACACAGACATTTGTGCTACTGTGTACACCAACCTGGCTAAAGAGCTTACAGAACTACATCTCCCATCATTCTGTATTATGGAGTAGGGATGCTAGGCCTCAACAATGCAACAGAACACACAAAGACATGACATCAAACACAGACATTTGTGCTATTGTGTACACCAACCTGGCTAAAGAGCTTACAGAACTACAGCTCCCATCATTCTGTATTATGGAGTTGGGATGCTAGGCCTCAACAATGCAACAGAACACACACGGACACAACATCAAACACAGACATTTGTGCTATTGTGTACACCAACCTGGCTAAAGAGCTTACAGAACTACAGCTCCCATCATTCTGTATTATGGAGTTGTGATGCTAGGCCTCAACAATGCAACAGAACACACACGGACACAACATCAAACACAGACCATAACACTATGGGAAGAACAGCTCCCATCATTCTGTATTATGGAGTTGTGATGCTAGGCCTCAACAATGCAACAGAACACACAGAGACATGACATCAAACACAGACATTTGTGCTATTGTGTACACCAACCTGGCTGAAGAGCATACAGAACTACAGCTCCCATCATTCTGTATTATGGAGTTGGGATGCTAGGCCTCAACAATGCAACAGAACACACACAGACATGACACCAAACACAGACATTTGTGCTACTGTGTACACCAACCTGGCTAAAGAGCTTATAGAACTACAGCTCCCATAATTCTGTATTATGGAGTTGGGATGCTAGGCCTCAACAATGCAACAGAACACACACAGACATGACACCAAACACAGACATTTGTGCTACTGTGTACACCAACCTGGCTAAAGAGCTTATAGAACTACAGCTCCCATAATTCTGTATTATGGAGTTGGGATGCTAGGCCTCAACAATGCAACAGAACACACACAGACATGACACCAAACACAGACATTTGTGCTATTGTGTACACCAACCTGGCTAAAGAGCTTATAGAACTACAGCTCCCATCATTCTGTATTAAGGAGTTGGGATGCTAGGCCTCAACAATGCAACAGAACATACACAGACATGACATCAAACACAGGCATTTGTGCTACTGTGTACACCAACCTGGCTAAAGAGCTTATAGAACTACAGCTCCCATAATTCTGTATTATGGAGTTGGGATGCTAGGCCTCAACAATGCAACAGAACACACACAGACATGACACCAAACACAGACATTTGTGCTATTGTGTACACCAACCTGGCTAAAGAGCTTATAGAACTACAGCTCCCATCATTCTGTATTAAGGAGTTGGGATGCTAGGCCTCAACATGCAACAGAACACACACAGACATGACATCAAACACAAACATTTGTGCTATTGTGTACACCAACCTGGCTAAAGAGCTTATAGAACTACAGCTCCCATAATTCTGTATTATGGAGTTGGGATGCTAGGCCTCAACAATGCAACAGAACACACACAGAGATGACATCAAACACAGACATTTGTGCTATTGTGTACACCAACCTGGCTAAAGAGCTTATAGAACTACAGCTCCCATCATTCTGTATTATAGAGTTGGGATGCTAGGCCTCAACAATGCAACAGAACACACACAGACATGACATCAAACACAGACATTTGTGCTATTGTG
Organism: Anolis sagrei; assembly: GCF_037176765.1. NCBI lineage: Eukaryota > Metazoa > Chordata > Lepidosauria > Squamata > Anolidae > Anolis > Anolis sagrei. The sequence continues at coordinate 301,374,405 of NC_090022.1, read as the reverse complement.
TACACCAGCCTGGCTAAAGAGCTTATAGAACTACAGTTCCCATCATTCTGTATTATGGAGTTGTGATGCTTCTATAGCACATTTTGCTTAATTTTCCCATGAATATCTCACCATAGAGTTTCAACCAATCCAACATAGTTTGTGGCAGCCACAAAAACAAAGTTTCTGGAGTAGAACAACTACTTTCAAAGTAAGGACCACACAACTAAACAGGAAATAACACTTTCAAACCAGGAACAGAACATTTTTCAAATCTTGTTACATTACACACACACACACACACACACACACACATATATAAATGCTCTGTGCATAATGAGTACCTTAAAAACAAAAGAACCAATGATGAAATCACACCAAATTTGGCAACAAAATGTCTCACAACACAAAGAGTGACCATCACTCAAAAAATTATGATTTTGTCCTTTGGGAGTTGTACTTGCTGGGATGTATAGTTCACCTACAATCACAGAGCATTCTGAACCCCACCAACGATAGAATTGGGCCAAACCTCCCACACAGAACTCCCATGTGGGCCACAGCAACGCGTGGCAAGGGACGGCTAGTAGTGTTATAGAAACGCCTCCAGTTCTCAACTCCAAAGTGAGGGCCAATGGGCCAGGAGTGCCACAGGCGCAATGCTTGCTGGCCAAAGCGGAGAGCGGCCCCTTCTTACCTCTGTCCCCAGGTTCCCCTTGCAAAAAGGCTGGGCTGCCCCAATGAAACTTTAAATACTTTCAGGTTCCTATGAGGCTAGGGAGATTGGCCCCAAGGCAGAGATTGGGGCCAGCTGAGATGAGGTCCAGTTGCCCTGGAGCCAAATGAGGAGCAGATGGGAGAAGGAAAGCAGGCTATACCTGGCCGCTCTAATCATAGAATCATAGAATCAAAGAGTTGGAAGAGATCTCATGGGCCATCCAGTCCAACCCCCTGCCAAGAAGCAGGAATATTGCATTCAAATCACCCCTGACAGATGGCCATCCAGCCTCTGCTTAAAAGCTTCCAAAGAAGGAGCCTCCACCATGCCTCCGGGGCAGAGAGTTCCACTGCTGAACGGCTCTCACAGTCAGGAAGTTCTTCCTCATGTTCAGATGGAATCTCCTCTCTTGTAGTTTGAAGCCGTTGTTCCATTGCGTCCTAGTCTCCAAGGAAGCAGAAAACAAGCTTGCTCCCTCCTCCTCCCTGTGGCTTCCTCTCACATATTTATACATGGCTATCACATCTCCTCTCAGCCTTCTCTTCTTCAGGCTAAACATGCTCAGTTCCCTAAGCCGCTCCTCATAGGGCTTGTTCTCCAGACCCTTTATCATTTTAGTCGCCCTCCTCTGGACACATTCCAGCTTGTCAATATCTCTCTTGAATTGTGGTGCCCAGAATTGGACACAATATTCCAGAGGTGGTCTAACCAAAGCAGAATAGAGGGGTAGCATTACTTCCTTGGATCTAGACACTAGGCTCCTCTTGATGCAGGCCAAAATCCCATTCGCTTTTTTTGCTGCCACATCACATTGTTGGCTCATGTTTAACTTGTTGTCTATGAGGACTCCAAGATCTTTTTCACACGTACTGCTCTCGAGCCAGGCATTGTCCCCCATTCTGTATCTTTGCATTTCATTTTTTCTGCCAAAGTGGAGTATCTTACATTTGTCACTGTTGAACTTCATTTTGTTAGTTTTGGCCCATCTCTCTAATCTGTCAAGATCGTTTTGAATTCTGCTCCTGTCCTCTGGACTATTGGCTATCCCTCCCAATTTGGTGTCGTCTGCAAACTTGATGATCATGCCTTCTAGCCCTTCATCTAAGTCATTCATAAAGATGTTGAAGAGGACCGGGCCCAGGACGGAACCCTGCGGCACTCCACTTGTCACTTCTTTCCAAGATGAAGAGGAAGCATTAGTGAGCACTCTCTGTGTTCGTCCACTTAACCAATTACAGATCCACCTCACCGTAGTTTTGCCTAGCCCACATTGGACTAGTTTCCAACTAAATGAGTTCAAGTCCCCTTTCAGGGCCAGATCAACTACACCCAAGAGTATTGAAGGAACTAGCGGAAGTCATTTCGGAACCATTGGCAACCATCTTTGAGAGTTCTTGGAGAACGGGAGAAGTTCCAGCAGATTGGAGGAGGGCCAATGTGGTCCCAATCTTCAAGAAGGAAAAAAAGGACGACCCAAACAATGACCAATGTCCGGTCAGCCTCACGTCGATACCAGGCAAGATTCTGGAAAAGATGGTCAAGGAAGCGGTCTGCAAACACTTAGAAACAAATGCAGTCATCGCTAATAGTCAACATGGATTGATCAAAAACAAGTCATGCCAGACTAATCTGATCTCTTTCTTCGATAGAGCTACAAGCTGGGTAGATGCGGGGAATGATGCCGTGGATGTGGCGTACCTGGATTTCAGGAAGGCCTTCTTTGACAAGGTCCCCCATGACCTTCTGGCAAGGAAACTAGTCCAATGTGGGCTAGGCAAAACTACGGTGAGGTGGATCTGGAATTGGTTAAGTGGACGAACACAGAGAGTGCTCACTAATGCTTCCTCTTCATCTTGGAAAGAAGTGACAAGTGGAGTGTAGCAGTGTTCCGTCCTGGGCCCGGTCCTGTTCAACATCTTTATTAATGACTTAGATGAAGGGCTAGAAGGCAGGATCATCAAGTTTGCAGACGACACCAAATTGGGAGGGATAGCCAATACTCCAGAGGACAGGAGCAGGACTCAAAACGATCTTGACAGATTAGAGAGATGGGCCAAAACTAACAAAATGAAGTTCAACAGTAACAAATGCAAGATACTCCACTTTGGCAGAAAAAATGAAATGCAAAGATACAGAATGGGGGACGCCTGGCTCGAGAGCAGTACGTGTGAAAAAGATCTTGGAGTCCTCGTGGACAACAAGTTAAACATGAGCCAACAATGTGATGTGGCGGCAAAAAAAGCCAATGGGATTTTGGCCTGCATCAAGAGGAGCCTAGTGTCTAGATCTAAGGAAGTGATGCTACCCCTCTATTCCGCTTTGGTTAGACCACATCTGGAATATTGTGTCCAATTCTGGGCACCACAATTCAAGAGAGATATTGACAAGCTGGAATGTGTCCAGAGGAGGGCGACTAAAATGATAAAAGGTCTGGAGAACAAGCCCTATGAGGAGCGGCTTAAGGACCTGGGCATGTTTAGCCTGAAGAAGAGAAGGCTGAGAGGGGATATGATAGCCATGTATAAATATGTGAGAGGAAGCCACAGGGAGGAGGAGGGAGCAAGCTTCCTTTCTGCTTCCTTGGAGACTAGGACGCATTGGAACAATGGCTTCAAACTACAAGAGAGGAGATTCCATCTGAACATGAGGAAGAACTTCCTGACTGTGAGAGTCGTTCAGCAGTGGAACTCTCTGCCCCGGAGTGTGGTGGAGGCTCCTTCTTTGCAAGCTTTTAAGCAGAGGCTGGATGGCCATCTGTCGGGGGTGCTTTGAATGCAATATTCCTGCTTCTTGGCAGAATGGGGTTGGACTGCATGGCCCAGGAGGTCTCTTCCAACTCTTTGATTCTATGATTCTATGCTCTGATACACAAACGCACCTGAATGCCCACCTGAGCCGTAAGGTTGCGGAGCACAAGTGGGGCCTCCCAAAACGGGCTCAGCAGTCCCTGCGTGCTTTTGCCCCACTTCCTCCCCAACCGCAAGGAAGCGACAAAGCTAGAAGAGCACCACAAGCTCCTTCCGGGAGCGTAGTGGCATCGGGAAAGAGGAGTGTCCAGGTGCCAGAAACAGTGGAGGACTTTCTGATCCCATCTTGCCTCCTACGTTATTTGAATGCAGAAGTGCAGGAGAGCCTGAAAGAGCATGTGAAGAAGTGGGTCATGGAATACAAGTGGGTGCTTCCCAAGCACATTCAGGCCTTGTTGGAGGTCATGGATTCACTTCCTCATCCGAAATCCCACACTGAAGGAAGACCGCTCCAAGAGGAATCCCGCCAACGGCACGGCATTTCCTCCCCTCCCAAGAGAAAGGGAGATTCCCGGCCCCTTGTCCAATCCAGAAAAGGAGCCACTGCGAAGCAAAAGGAGACACCGGGAACAACTGCACAACGTGGTCCCGGAGGGGTGTGTTGCAATCCAGAGCAGGGAACGAGGCCCTAAGATAACTCTCCACCACACTTGGCTGTGAAAAACAATCTTTTTTTATTGAAGAAAAATGGTTACAAAATAAAGGAAAAATGCAAGTCAAAAGCCACAGCAAAATCAGCAAACATGAATTTAAATGGACAAAGCAAAACCAAAAGCCTCACTGTGAAATACTGGAACCTGTTAGCAATCCACTAACCGTACTTGATATCCTAGAAATCTTCCCAAGCTATGGCCAGGGAACCGAGAGAACTGCCAAGGTCTTCATCAATTCTGAAACGATGCCTGAACTGAGACAATCAGCCTGGCGTATTGCAATTAAAACTCAAGAATCGGTTCCGTGAACCGCCCTTCTGTTTTGAAGCCAATGTTTTTAATTCTTGAATTTGGGAGGATCGACGCAAACTGAGTGTTTTATTTCTGTCTTCCCAAATTTGGCCCCTTCTGTTGTCATTACAGTTAACAGGTGCAGAAGGGAGGGAAAGTTCAAGGTCTCCCTCTGAAACATTCTCAGGAACACTGGTACTTTCATTTTCCAAATCTACAGAAGTTCCTTCCTCACTAATTTCAGGAGCATTGGCATCAGAAGGTACATTTCCACTAGCATCAGTAACTATACTTTCATTAGCATCAGGAGGAACAAACAGAGAATCAGGTTCAAGTTCAAACTCAGGCTGAACCCCAATAGGGTGGCCTTCCCTTGTCCTGGGAAGAAGCCCTCTTTCCTCACGGAAGAAGCCTGGAAGCGTCTGGAATTCCACGTTGTGCACAAGAGAATCCAACATGCATGGGGTCTTCCCTCCAAGGTGGTACAATCCTTGCGTATGTTCTCCCCATTTCTTCTCAAGAAGAAAGAACACATAGGACAGAAGGTGGGCAAGGCGCACTCCCAGGAGAGAGGAGATGTGAAGATCTCGACCTCAAGCCTCCCTTTCGTTCGCGCTGAAGCACAAACATGCCTGAATTCCCACCTGAGCCGTAAGATTGCGGAGCACAAGTGGGGTCTCCCGGAATGGGCTCAGAAGTCCCTGAAGGCATTCCAGCCTCCAAAAATAGCAACCACTCAAGAAGATGATGAACTAACTTGTGTTCGTGCTGATATTGATCATGAACAAGGTTCTGCTTGTTCAGAGACTTCACTTCCAATAGATGCAGAAAAGGAATGGGGCTCCAGTCCAGGAGAACAGAGCATCTACCAGACAGATGCGTTGGATGAAATAGGCCAGGACAGAAGAAAACCTGCTTGGCTGGATGCTGAAGAGCCCTGCTTCTCTTCTGGCTCTGAAAGAGGAAGCCGAGGATCAAGAGTCAGCTGGGAGGACGAGAAAGAAGACTCCAAACCAAGCGAACCCCAGGAATGGGGCTCCAGTCCAGGAGAACAGAGCATCCACCAGACAGATGTGTTGGATGAAATAGGCCAGGACAGAAGAGAACCTGCTTGGCCGGATGCTGAAGAGCCCTGCTTCTCTTCTGGCTCGGAAGGAAGAAGCCGAGGATCAAGAGTCAGCTGGGAGGACGAGAAAATTGTCTCCAAACCAAGCAAACCCCAGGAATGGAGCTCCACTCCAGAAGAACAGAGCATCCACCAGACAGATGCGTTGGATGAAATAGGTCAGGACAGAAGAGAACCTGCTTGGCTGGATGCTGAAGAGCCCTGCTTCTCTTCTGGCTCTGAAAGAGGAAGCCGAGGATCAAGAGTCAGTTGGGAGGACGAGAAAGAAGACTCCAAACCAAGCAAACCCCAGGAATGGAGCTCCACTCCAGGAGAACAGAGCATCCACCAGACAGATGCGTTGGATGAAATAGGCCAGGACAGAAGAGAGCCTGCTTGGCTGGATGCTGAAGAGCCCTGCTTCTCTTCCGGCTCTGAAAAAGGAAGCCGAGGATCACGAGTCAGCTGGGAGGACGAGAAAAATGTCTCCAAACCAACCGAACCCCAGGAATGGGGCTCCAGTCCAGGAGAACAGAGCATCTCCCAGAACGATGCGTTGGATGAAATAGGCCAGGACAGAAGAGAGCCTACTTGGCTGGATGCTGAAGAGCCCTGCTTCTCTTCTGGCTCTGAAAGAGATAGCTGAGGATCAAGAGTCAGCTGGGAGGATGAGAAAGAAGACTCCAAACCAAGCAAACCCCAGGAATGGAGCTCCAGTCCAGGAGAACAGAGCATCTCCCAGACAGATGCGTTGGATGAAATAGGTCAGGACAGAAGAGAGCCTGCTTGGCTGGATGCTGAAGAGCCCTGCTTCTCTTCTGGCTCTGAAAGAGGAAGCCGAGGATCAAGAGTCAGCTGGGAGGATGAGAAAAATGTCTCCAAACCAAGCAAACCCCAGGAATGGAGCTCCAGTCCAGGAGAACAGAGCATCTACCAGACAGATGCGTTGGATGAAATAGGTCAGGACAGAAGAGAGCCTGCTTGGCCGGATGCTGAAGAGCCCTGCTTCTCTTCTGGCTCTGAAAGAGGAAGCCGAGGATCAAGAGTCAGCTGGGAGGATGAGAAAATTGTCTCCAAACCAAGCAAAGCCCAGGAATGGAGCTCCAGTCCAGGAGAACAGACCATCCACCAGACAGATGCGTTGGATGAAATAGGCCAGGACAGAAGAGTTCCTGCTTGGCTGGATGCTGAAGAGCCCTGCTTCTCTTCTGGCTCTGAAAGAGGAAGCCGAGGATCAAGAGTCAGTTGGGAAGACGAGAAAGAAGACTCCAAACCAACCGAACCCCAGGAATGGAGCTCCAGTCCAGGAGAACAGAGCATCCACCAGACAGATGCGTTGGATGAAATAGGCCAGGACAGAAGAGAGCCTGCTTGGCTGGATGCTGAAGAGCCCTGCTTCTCTTCCGGCTCTGAAAGAGGAAGCCGAGGATCAAGAGTCAGCTGGGAGGACGAGAAAAATGTCTCCAAACCAAGCAAACCCCAGGAGAACAGTGTCTCGAATTTGCATCCTAGGAGAACCTGCCAAGGGCATTCTCGGATTTCATCCCAATCCCAGAACTATGACAACAGTTCATCTGGGATGTAACCCATCTCCCTGGGTGTAAAAAATAAACGGCAGTATTCTCTTTCGTCTCTTGAAGCCCTTTGGCTCTCAGTCCAGGGCAGCGCATCAAAGGTTGAGGATAAGGTTGAGTGGAGTACTGCTTCCTCTTCTCTGCCATTAAAGCATTCCAAACGCCCTTATTCCCTTTCCTCTCTTGAAGCCCTTTGGCTCTCAGTCCAGGGCAGCGCATCAAAGGTTGAGGATAAGGTTGAGTGGAGTACTGCTTCCTCTTCTCTGCCATCAAAGCATTCCAAACGCCCTTATTCCCTTTCCTCTCTTGAAGCCCTTTGGCTCACAGTCCAGGGCAGTGCATCAAAGGTTGAGGATAAGGTTGAGTGGAGTACTGCTTCCTCTTCTCTGCCATTAAAGCATTCCAAACGCCCTTATTCCCTTTCCTCTCTTGAAGCCCTTTGGCTCACAGTCCAGGGCAGTGCATCAAAGGTTGAGGATAAGGTTGAGTGGAGTACTGCTTCCTCTTCTCTGCCATTAAAGCATTCCAAACGTCCTTATTCCCTTTCCTCTCTTGAAGCCCTTTGGCTCACAGTCCAGGGCAGTGCATCAAAGGTTGAGGATAAGGTTGAGTGGAGTACTGCTTCCTCTTCTCTGCCATTAAAGCATTCCAAACGCCCTTATTCCCTTTCCTCTCTTGAAGCCCTTTGGCTCACAGTCCAGGGCAGTGCATCAAAGGTTGAGGATAAGGTTGAGTGGAGTACTGCTTCCTCTTCTCTGCCATTAAAGCATTCCAAACGCCCTTATTCCCTTTCCTCTCTTGAAGCCCTTTGGCTCACAGTCCAGGGCAGTGCATCAAAGGTTGAGGATAAGGTTGAGTGGAGTACTGCTTCCTCTTCTCTGCCATTAAAGCATTCCAAACGCCCTTATTCCCTTTCCTCTCTTGAAGCCCTTTGGCTCACAGTCCAGGGCAGTGCATCAAAGGTTGAGGATAAGGTTGAGTGGAGTACTGCTTCCTCTTCTCTGCCATTAAAGCATTCCAAACGCCCTTATTCCCTTTCCTCTCTTGAAGCCCTTTGGCTCACAGTCCAGGGCAGTGCATCAAAGGTTGAGGATAAGGTTGAGTGGAGTACTGCTTCCTCTTCTCTGCCATGAAAGCATTCCAAACGCCCTTATTCCCTTTCCTCTCTTGAAGCCCTTTGGCTCACAGTCCAGGGCAGTGCATCAAAGGTTGAGGATAAGGTTGAGTGGAGTACTGCTTCCTCTTCTCTGCCATTAAAGCATTCCAAACGCCCTTATTCCCTTTCCTCTCTTGAAGCCCTTTGGCTCACAGTCCAGGGCAGTGCATCAAAGGTTGAGGATAAGGTTGAGTGGAGTACTGCTTCCTCTTCTCTGCCATTAAAGCATTCCAAACGCCCTTATTCCCTTTCCTCTCTTGAAGCCCTTTGGCTCACAGTCCAGGGCAGTGCATCAAAGGTTGAGGATAAGGTTGAGTGGAGTACTGCTTCCTCTTCTCTGCCATTAAAGCATTCCAAACGCCCTTATTCCCTTTCCTCTCTTGAAGCCCTTTGGCTCACAGTCCAGGGCAGTGCATCAAAGGTTGAGGATAAGGTTGAGTGGAGTACTGCTTCCTCTTCTCTGCCATTAAAGCATTCCAAACGCCCTTATTCCCTTTCCTCTCTTGAAGCCCTTTGGCTCACAGTCCAGGGCAGTGCATCAAAGGTTGAGGATAAGGTTGAGTGGAGTACTGCTTCCTCTTCTCTGCCATTAAAGCATTCCAAACGCCCTTATTCCCTTTCCTCTCTTGAAGCCCTTTGGCTCTCAGTCCAGGGCAGCGCATCAAAGGTTGAGGATAAGGTTGAGTGGAGTGCTGCTTCCTCTTCTCTGCCATCAAAGCATTCCAAACGTCCTTATTCCCTTTCGTCTCTTGAAGCCCTTTGGCTCTCAGTCCAGGGCAGCGCATCAAAGGTTGAGGATAAGGTTGAGTGGAGTACTGCTTCCTCTTCTCTGCCATCAAAGCATTCCAAACGCCCTTATTCCCTTTCCTCTCTTGAAGCCCTTTGGCTCTCAGTCCAGGGCAGCGCATCAAAGGTTGAGGATAAGGTTGAGTGGAGTACTGCTTCCTCTTCTCTGCCATGAAAGCATTCCAAACGCCCTTATTCCCTTTCCTCTCTTGAAGCCCTTTGGCTCACAGTCCAGGGCAGCGCATCAAAGGTTGAGGATAAGGTTGAGTGGAGTACTGCTTCCTCTTCTCTGCCATCAAAGCATTCCAAACGCCCTTATTCCCTTTCCTCTCTTGAAGCCCTTTGGCTCTCAGTCCAGGGCAGCGCATCAAAGGTTGAGGATAAGGTTGAGTGGAGTACTGCTTCCTCTTCTCTGCCATCAAAGCATTCCAAACGTCCTTATTCCCTTTCCTCTCTTGAAGCCCTTTGGCTCACAGTCCAGGGCAGCGCATCAAAGGTTGAGGATAAGGTTGAGTGGAGTACTGCTTCCTCTTCTCTGCCATGAAAGCATTCCAAACGCCCTTATTCCCTTTCCTCTCTTGAAGCCCTTTGGCTCACAGTCCAGGGCAGCGCATCAAAGGTTGAGGATAAGGTTGAGTGGAGTACTGCTTCCTCTTCTCTGCCATCAAAGCATTCCAAACGCCCTTATTCCCTTTCCTCTCTTGAAGCCCTTTGGCTCACACTCCAGGGCAGCGCATCAAAGGTTGAGGATAAGGTTGAGTGGAGTACTGCTTCCTCTTCTCTGCCATCAAAGCATTCCAAACGCCCTTATTCCCTTTCCTCTCTTGAAGCCCTTTGGCTCACACTCCAGGGCAGCGCATCAAAGGTTGAGGATAAGGTTGAGTGGAGTACTGCTTCCTCTTCTCTGCCATCAAAGCATTCCAAACGCCCTTATTCCCTTTCCTCTCTTGAAGTCCTTTGGCTCTCAGTCCAGGGCAGCGCATCAAAGGTTGAGGATAAGGTTGAGTGGACAACAGTTTCGTCTTCTCTGCCATCAAAGCCTTCCCAACGGCCATATTCGCTTTCATCCCTTGAAGCCCTTTGGCTCTCCTTTGGCTCTCCGTTATAAAGGCTCCTTTATGCTCTTTGGGCAGGGGGTAAAGCAAACCCACCCCTGCCACACCAATTATAATAACTGGGCAGATGGCTATATGATCAATCCCACCATCTACCCCTAATCATAAAGGCAGTCTTTATGGCCAAACACTATGACTGGACAGGGGGCAAACAGATCCCAACACTGTCCCTCCTTCAATAAGGAATTCACACCACTTTGGCACTTATTGCGTTTGAGGGGATGTCTCCCTATTAAAACCTTCCGCTGCCACCATAAACTAAAGAATCCGGAACCCTCTAGCTATTTAGAATGTTAAAAAAAAACTGTTTATTCCACCAAGTACTGTGTATTACCAAGGGCTTCTTTGAGGGGAAACAGGAGAGGTTGATTCAAAAAGGAAAGTGACTCAAACCACAAATGCCACTGGACTCAGGCTTAAATTTTAGAAATAACAAGAAAGGTTTATTGAGTAGAAGTTACAGAATAAAAGTGAATGCAGGTTCATAAGCTTGGCTGTTACAATTAAAGTGTTCTTTGTTCTTAGAAGCGTAACGGTTGCTTGAGAGAAATGGTTCTATTCTTTGTTACAATTCCTAAACAAAACCCAGCTATTTTCTTTTCTAAAATAGCTGTAACCAGTCTGCCACAGCCTGCTTTGCTGTGCAAACTTCAGGCAAGCTGCCTATTTACTAACAGAGACTCCTTAACACTCTAATCCTACTCTAACATCACCCAGAACTGAACTGAACTGTCAAACTAAGCTTCTCTCTTTCCCTCCAACTGTCTAACTCCGCCCCCCTTTTCCAAACCAATCCTGGCTGTTGCTGGGCTGGCTCAGGCCTAGGCCACTCCCCCTCTCTGAACTGGAGTCTTCCCTAAACTAAGATGGCTCCTGCAGCTCTCTGCCAGGCCCTCTAAGCTGAAACTACCTAGCCTGTCTCTTCCTGGGCCCTGCCACCCCCAGCTAGCAAGGTAAGGGATCTTGACACAGGGCAGCACATTGGAGAGCACAATGATGAACTTTGCGGAGAAGAAAGAATCCATCTCTTGGTTTTCCAAGAGGTCAGGAAGGAGCAACAGAAAGCCCTTTCAAGCCCAACAGGACACAGATTTCGATCACAGAGACCTTGCCCTCCTGCCACCTCCTCATTTTGAGACTCAGTCTTCCTATGAGGATCTCGTAGGGAGGAACGAGGAGTGAGAAGCGTGACCAAGGAAGTGCCCGGCAAAGGCAAAGGCGAGGGAGCAGACGCCGGTGGAGCCGAGCTAGGGGGAAGGCATTCTCCTGCCAAATCCGGGGAGACATCACCACCACTTTGGAGGCAGGGCCACCAGCATCTCCAGCCGGAAAAAAGGCAGAAGGGGCCTGCGAATCTGTTTTTGGAGAGAGGCACCCTTCCAAGTCTCCCCAAGATCCAGAGGGAGATGAAGTCACCCAAGAAGGCATCCAAGCTTCTGAGATAGGTAAGGAGGCCTCCTTTGAGGACCCTGGAAACCTCTCTGCTCTTCCGCTGCCTCTCTGCTTCTGAAACCAAGCTCACTGGAACTCTGCATCTCTGCCAAGAGCCCTTGACGGATCCCTGTTGATTATTGTCCCACTTTTCTTTTTTACAGAGACTCACACGCTTCTTGGCGCAAGAAGAAGAACAAGATCCAGCACCTGGTCAGGCCTTTTATTTCTTTGCTGTGTGTGCTTATCTATATGTTGACCTCTTGGGTATTACATCCATCTCACTTGACTGGAGGTGTCATTTGAGTCTGGCCTTCCTAGGCACTGAGTGTTTTTAGCTCCTCAGTTGCCCGTGCTACCAGCCACATGTCTTGGAAATGATTTTTCCTGGCATGTAGCGCCACCTTACTTACTTACTTGTTTACTTAGGTGATCCCTCGTCGGCCGAGTAGGATACTCTTCCAGGATCAGAATTCTTGTGAGTCTGTAGGTGGCTGAGGAGCCCTCTTCTTGCTCTGCATCTCCTTCCGCAGTGAGGGCATTGGTTTCCAGGTGGAAGGCGGTCTCGGTTGGGGTTGGCTTGACGTGTCTTCCTCTTGGCACGTTTCTCCCTTTCGCCCTCCATTCGTGCCTCTTCAAATTCTGCAGCACTGCTGGTCACAGCTGACCTCCAGCTGGAGCGCTCAAGGGTCAGGGCTTCCCAGTTCTCAGTGTCTATGCCAGAGTTTTTAAGGTTGGCTTTGAGCTCATTTTTCAATCTCTTTTCCTGCCCACCAACATTCCGTTTTCCGTTCTTGAGTTCGGAGTAGAGCAACTGCTTTGGGAGACGGTGGTCGGGCATCCGGACAACATGGCCGGTCCAGCAGAGTTGGTGGCGGAGGACCATCGCTTCAATACTGGTGGTCTTTGCTTCTTCCAGCACGCTGATGTTTGTCCGCCTGCCTTCCCAAGAGATTTGCAGGATTTTCCAGAGGCAGCGCTGATGGAATCGTTCCAAGAGTTGCATGTGACGCCTGTAGACAGTCCACGTTTCGCAGGCATATAGCAGGGGTGGGAGGACAATAGCTTTATAGACAAGCCCCTTGGTCTCCCTACAGATGTTCCGGTCCTCAAACACTCTCTGCTTCATTCGGAAAAATGCTGCACTCAGGTGGTGTTGAATTTCAGTGTCAATGTTGACTTTGGTGGAGAGGTGGCTGTCAAGGCAGCAGAAATGATCAACATTTTCTAATGTTACACCATTAAGTTGGCATTGGAGAGGGGTTGGCTGGTGTCTGCTTGGAAGAGCATTTTGGTTTTCTCGATGTTCAGTGACAGGCCGAGCTTCTCGTATGCTTCTGCAAAGGTGTTTAAAGTGGCTTGTAGATCTTCTTCTGAATGCGCACAGACGACATTGTCATCAGCATACTGGAGTTCTATAACAGATGTTGTTGTAACCTTGGTTTTGGCTTTAAGTCTGCTGAGATTAAACAGCTTGCTATCTGTCCGATAGATGATTTCCACTCGGGTGGGAAGCTTCCCATCAACAAGGTGAAGTATCATAGCGATGAAGATGGAGAATAAAGTTGGGGCAATAACACATCATCCCTGTTTGACACCTGATTCCACTTTAAATGGGTCACTTTGGGAGCCATTGTTGTCCAAAACTGCTGCCATCATGTCATCATGAAGGAACCTCAGGATGAGCTGGTCCTAGGTCTGGGCGGTTGTGGGCACGAACTCTAAGATCTTCCGGGGAGGCCCGCCTCTCAGTCCCACCTCCGTCTCAAGCATGGTTGGTGGGGACAAGAGAGAGGGCCTTCTTGGTGGTGGCCCCCTGCCCCTGGAACACCCTTCCAAGGGAAATAAGACAGTCTCCATCCCTCCCCTCCTTTTGTAAGAGCTTGAAGATCTGGTGGTTTCAACAAGCCTTTGCAAATGACCAGTTCTAACTCAGCCCTACACATTGTCGAATGCGGCCTTCTTCTTCCTACCAATTACCCAGATCACTTCCTCTAATCGGCCCCGGAATGAACAGCCACAGACCCCTACCTCATATTATTGTTGCCTGCCATAGCATTGCACTCAATTCCCGGGGCCCCTAGAATAATAATAATAATAATAATAATAATAATAATAATAATAATAATAGTAAACCTTTATTTAATAGTAATAATAGTAAACCTTTATAAAAATAATAATAAAAATAATAATAGTAAACCTTTATTACAGTGGCCCTTTATTTCTCATGCCAGTAAGGTAATGCTCAAGATCCTGCAAGGAAGGCTCCAGCAAGACATGGAGCGAGAGTTGCCAGACGTTCAAGCTGGGTTTAGAAAAGGCAGAGGAACGAGAGACCAGATTGCCAATATCCGCTGGAGAATGGAGAAAGGCAGGGAGTTTCAGAAAAACATCTACTTCTGCTTCATTGACTATTCTAAAGCCTTTGACTGTGTGGATCATCATAAATTGTGGCAAGTTCTTGGTGGGATGGGCATCCCAAGCCACCTTGTCTCTCTCCTGAGGAATCTGTCCAAGGACCAAGGAGCCACAGTCAGAACTGACCACGGAACAGGAGACTGGTTCCAGATTGGGAAAGGCGTACGGCAAGGCTGCATCCTCTCACCCAACCTTTTTAACTTGTATGCAGAACACATCATACGAGGATGTGCGGGGCTGGATGAATGCAAAGCTGGGGTGAAAATGGCTGGAAGAAACATTAACAACCTCAGATATGCAGATGACACCACTCTGATGGCCAAAAGCAAGGAGGAGCTGAGGAGCCTTCTCATCAAGGTGAAAGAAGAAAGCGCAAAAGCCGGGTTGCAGCTAAACGTCAAAAAAACCAAGATTATGGCAACAAGAATGATTGACAACTGGAAAATAGAGGGAGAAACCGTGGAGGCCGTGACAGACTTTGTATTTCTAGGTGCAAAGATGAGTGCAGATGCAGACTGTGGCCAGGAAATCAGGAGACGCTTCCTTCTTGGGAGGAGAGCAATGTCCAATCTCGATAAAATAGTGAAGAGTAGAGACATCAGACTGGCAACAAAGATCCATTGCCTAGTCCAAGCCATGGTCTTCCCTGTAGTCACCTACGGATGTGAGAGCTGGACCTTAGGGAAGGCTGAGCGAAGGAAGATCGATGCTTTTGAGCTGTGGTGTTGGAGGAAAGTGCTGAGAGTGCCTTGGACTGCGAGAAGATCCAACCAGTCCATCCTCCAGGAAAGAAAGCCCGACTGCTCACTGGAGGGAAAGATACTAGAGACAAAGCTGAAGTACTTTGGCCACATCATGAGGAGACAGGAAAGCCTAGAGAAGACAATTATGCTGGGGAAAGTGGAAGGCAAAAGGAAGAGGGGCCGACCAAGGGCAAGATGGATGGATGGCATCCTTGAAGTGACTGGACTGACCTTGAAGGAGCTGGGGGTGGTAACGGCCGACAGGGAGCTCTGGCGTAGGCTGGTCCATGAGGTCACGAAGAGTCGGAGACGACTGAACGAATGAACAACAACAAACCTTTATTTATACCCCACTACCATCTCCCGGAGGACTCGATGCGGCTTACAAGAGGCCGAGCCCACATACAACAGTAAAAACAATGACAACAACAATACAACAATAAATGAACTCAAAACAAAGCAATAAATATTAACAACATACCATAATGCAGTGGTTCTCAACCTTCCTAATGCCACGACCCCTTAATCCGCTTCCTCGTGTGATGGTGACCCCCAACCATAAAATTAATTTCATTGCTACTGTCATAACTGTCATTTTGCTGCTGTTATGAATCGTAATGTAAATATCTGAGATGCAGGATGTATTTTAGTTCACTGGACCAAACTTGGCACAAATACTCAATACACCCAAATTTGAATACTGGTGGGATTGCGGGAGGGTATTGATTTTGTCCTGTGGGAGTTGTAGTTGCTGGGATTTATATTTCACCTACAATCAAAGCGCATTCCGAACTCCACCAACGATGGAATTGGATCAAACTTGGCACACAGAACTCCCCTGACCAACAGAAAATACTGGAAGGGTTTGGTGGGCATTGACCTTGAGTGTGAGAGTTGTAGTTCACCTACATCCAGAGAGCACTGTGGACTCAAACAATGATAGATCTGGACCAAACTTGGCACAAATTCTTAATATTCCCAAATGTAAACACTGGTGGAGTTTGGGGGAAATAGACCTTGACATTTGGGAGTTGTAAATGCTGGGATTTATAGTTCACCTACAATCAAAGCGCATTCCGAACTCCACCAACGATGGAATTGGATCAAACTTGGCACACAGAACTCCCCTGACCAACAGAAAATACTGGAAGGGTTTGGTGGGCATTGACCTTGAGTGTGAGAGTTGTAGTTCACCTACATCCAGAGAGCACTGTGGACTCAAACAATGATAGATCTGGACCAAACTTGGCACAAATTCTTAATATTCCCAAATGTAAACACTGGTGGAGTTTGGGGGAAATAGACCTTGACATTTGGGAGTTGTAAATGCTGGGATTTATAGTTCACCTACAATCAAAGCGCATTCCGAACTCCACCAACGATGGAATTGGATCAAACTTGGCACACAGAACTCCCCTGACCAACAGAAAATACTGGAAGGGTTTGGTGGGCATTGACCTTGAGTGTGAGAGTTGTAGTTCACCTACATCCAGAGAGCACTGTGGACTCAAACAATGATGGATCTGGACCAAACTTGGCACAAATTCTTAATATTCCCAAATGTAAACACTGGTGGAGTTTGGGGGAAATAGACCTTGACATTTGGGAGTTGTAAATGCTGGGATTTATAGTTCACCTACAATCAAAGAGCATTCTGAACCCTACCAACGATTGAATTGGGCCAAACTTCCCACACAGAACCTTCATGACCAACAGAAAATACTGTGTTTTCTGGTGGTCTTTGGTGACCCCTCTGACATCCCCTCGCGACCCCTCCAGGGGTCTCGACCCCCAGGTTGAGAAACACTGCCATAATGCATTAAAATCTATGGCAGGGCCAAATGTAATAATTAAAATGTAAAAATATGCTGGGCATGACCAGGTGAAAAGGATAGGTATTTGGAGGGGGATGGGGCGTGCAGATATCCTAGGTCTCTAGTAAAGTGCATTTGGGGACATCTTTCTGGGAGTTTCCTTATTCTGGGAAGGCACACTGGAACAACCACGTTTTCAAGCTCCTCCTAAAAACGGCCAGCGTTGGGGCATGCCTGATGTCCTTGGGGAGAGAGTTCCAGAGTTGAGGGGCCACCACTGAGAAGGCCCTGTCCCTCGTCCCCACCAATCGTGCCTGTGATGCAGGTGGGATCGTGAGCAAGGCCTCTCCAGATGATCGAAGAGATCGTGTGGGTTCGTAAACAGAATTTTGGGGCTTGCACAAAGCTTGGCCCGGCCTTTTAAATTTTTTAATTGCCTTGAACAGGCAGGATTACTTTTAATGTATGTTTGTTATGGTGACAATTTTTATGCTTATGTTGTTTTGTTAATTTATTTATTTATTTAGTACACTTGTATACCGCTAATATCTCAGCCTAAAACGGCGACTCATTGCGGTTTACAACATTTAAAAACAACCATAATTCCGATTAAAAATATAAAACACATACATATACAATACACAGTATTGGGCCACCAATACAGACCAATGCATCTCTTAATTAAAATCATAATCCAATTTCGTTGTCTATGATTGCCAGTCCTTGATCAAAAACTTCATCGCATCGGATTAGCCGAATGCTTGCTCAAATATCCATGTTTTCAGTTTTTTCCGAAATGCCATCAGCGAGGTGGCTGATCTTATCTCTATAGGGAGGGCATTCCAAAGCCGCGGGGCCACCACAGAAAAGGCCCTGTCTCTCGTTCCCGTGAGCCGCACCTGTGAAGCAGGCGGGATGGAGAGAAGGGCCTCTCCCGAAGATCTTAGGGTCCTGGTGGGCTGATAGGCCGAGATACGTTCAGATAGATATGTAGGGCCAGAACCGTTTAGGGCTTTAAAGGCCAAAGCCAGCACTTTGAATTGGGCTCGGTAGCTAATCAGTAGCCAGTGGAGCTGGTGCAGCAGAGGAGTTGTATGCTCCCTGCGCCCTGCTCCTGTTAGTACCATGGCTGCCAAGCGTTGGACTAGTTGGAGCTTCCAGGCCGTCTTCAAAGGCAACCCCACGTAGAGAGCGTTGCAGTAATCAAGGCGGGATGTAACCAGAGCGTGGACTACCGTGGCCAAGTCAGACTTCCCAAGGTACGGTCGCAGTTGGCGCACGAGTCTTAACTGTGCGAATGCTCCCCTGGTCACCGCCGAAACCTGGGGATCCAGGCTCAGCGATGAGTCCAGGATCACACCCAAACTGCGAACCTGTGTCTTCAGGGGGAGTGCGACCCCGTCTAACACAGGTTGTAACCCTATACCCTGTTCGGCCTTGCGACTAACCAGGAGTACCTCTGTCTTGTCTGGATTCAATTTCAATTTGTTCGCCCCCATCCAGACCGTCACAGCGGCCAAGCACCGGTTCAGGACCTCGACAGCCTCCTTAGTAGCAGGTGGAAAGGAGTGACAGAGCTGGACATCATCTGCGTACAGATGACACCGCACCCCGAAACTCCGGATGATCTCCCCCAGCGGCTTCATGTAGATGTTAAACAACATGGGGGATAGGGTTAGGGTTAGGGTTAATGTTATGGTCATGTTGTTTTACTTTGAATGTTTTGTGATGTTACCTGGAGTGGTCCAGGATTTCTGTGTTCTCAAATAATATGCTGTGCCTAGGCTGGTTCATCAGGTGCTCTGCGATGGCTGACTTCTCTGGTTGACGTAGTCTGCAGTGCCTTCCATGGTCCTTGATTCGTGTGTTGGTCAATGCTGCTGCTGCGTTTGGTGGTCCCTATGTAGACTTCTTGTCCACAGCTGCAGGGTATACAATGGTAGACTCCTGCAGAGGTGAGAGGATCCCTCTTGTCCTTTGCTGAACGGAGCATTGGTTGGATTTTCTTGGTGGGTCTGTAGATAGTTTGTATGTTGTGTTTCCTCCTCAGCTTCCCTCTGTGGTCAGTGGTTCCCTTGATGTATGGCAGGAACACTTTCCCTCTGGGTGGATCTTCATCTTGACTCTCGTGGCTTCTTCTCGGTTGTCTTGCAGCTCTTCTGATGTCTGAGGTGGAGTCTCCATTGGCCTGGAAAGCCCAGTTGAGGTGGTTCAGTTCATCTTGGAGAAGGTGGGCTTCGCAGATTCTTTTTGCACGCTCTGCCAAGGCTTGAATGGTGCTTCTTTTTTGTCTTGGGTGATGGTTGGAGTTTTGATGTAGATATCTATCTGTGTGTGGGGTTTTCCTGTAGACAGTGTGACCCAATTGTTGATCTGGTTTGTGGATGACGAGGACATCTAGAAAAGGCAGTCTTCCTTCATTTTCTTTTTCCATGGTGAACTGGATGTTTGGGTGGATGCTGTGGAGATGGTCCAGGAACCTGTTGAGTTCTTCTTCTCCATGGCTCCAAATGGTGAAGGTGTTATCCACATATCTGAACCATATGTTTGGGTGGATGCTGTTGAGATGGTCCAGGAACCTCTTGAGTTCTTCTTCTCCATGGCTCCAAATGGAGAAAGTGTCATCCACATCTCTGAACCATATTGTTGGCTTTTTGGTTGCTGTTTCCAGGGCCTTTCCCCCCCAAACAATCAGGCACATCTAATCACCTGTCAACAAAAGATTGCTCCAGGCACTGCCAGGCCATCAAATGGTAATCAAGCTGGCCAGTTGAAACATTCACACCTGGCTCCAGCAGACAAGAGTCCTTTGTCCCACCCTGGTCATTCCACAGATATATAAACCCTTTTTCCTGGTTCCAACAGACCTCACTACCTCTGAGGATGCTTGCCATAGATGCAGGCGAAACGTCAGGAGAGAATGCCTCTAGACCATGGCCGTATAGCCCAAAAAACCCCACAACAACCCAATCAGGGATATCTAATCACCTCTCAACAAAAGATTGCCCCAGGCACTGCCAAGCCATCCAATGCTAATCAAGGTGGTTAGTTGAAACATTCACACCTAGCTCCAACAGACAAGAGCCCTTTGTCCCACCCTGGCAATTCCTGGAACAATGGCTCCAAACTACAAGAGAGGAGATTCCATCTGAATATGAGGAAGAACTTCCTGACTGTGAGAGCTGTTCAGCAGTGGAACTCTCTGCCCCAGAGTGTGGTGGAGGCTCCTTCTTTGGAAGCTTTTAAGCAGAGGCTGGATGGCCATCTGTCAGGGGTGATTTGAATGCAATATTCCTGCTTCTTGGCAGAATGGGGTTGGACTGGATGGCCCATGAGGTCTCTTCCAAGTCTATGATTCCATGACTGTGAGAGCCGTTCAGCAGTGGAACTCTCTGCCCCAGAGTGTGGTGGAGGCTCCTTCTTTGGAAGCTTTTAAGCAGAGGCTGGATGCCCATCTGTCAGGAGTGATTTGAATGCAATGTTCCTGCTTCTTGGCCGAATGGGGTTGGACTGGATGGCCCATGAGGTCTCTTCCAACTCTTTGATTCTATGATTCTAAGAACTTCCTGACTGTGAGAGCCGTTCAGCAGTGGAACTCTCTGCCCCAGAGTGTGGTGGAGGCTCCTTCTTTGGAAGCTTTTAAGCAGAAGCTGGATGGCCATTTGTCAGGGGTGATTTGAATGCAATATTCCTGCTTCTTGGCCGAATGGGGTTGGACTGGATGGCCCAGGAGGTCTCTTCCAACTCTTTGATTCTATGACTGTGAGAGCCGTTCAGCAGTGGAACTCTCTGCCCCAGAGTGTGGTGGAGGCTCCTTCTTTGGAAGCTTTGAAGCAGAGGCTGGGTGGCCATCTGTCAGGGGTGATTTGAATGCAATATTCCTGCTTCTTGGCCGAATGGGGTTGGACTGGTTGGCCCATGAGGTCTCTTCCAACTCTATGATTCTATGACTGTGAGAGCCGTTCAGCAGTGGAACTCTCTGCCCCGGAGGGAGTGTGGTGGAGGCTCCTTCTTTGGAAGCTTTTAAGCAGAGGCTGGATGGCCATCTGTCAGGGGTGATTTGAATGCAATATTCCTGCTTCTTGGCAGAATGGGGTTGGACTGGATGATGGCCCATGAGGTCTCTTCCAACTCTAGGATTCTATGCTTCCTGCAGAGGGATTGCTTTCCTGTTTTCCTTCTTGGGAGGGGAAGGGTTAACCCCTGCCAAAACTCCCTGGAAACCCCGTATCAGCAGCTGCAATCTGGGGCTTGGAATGTTCCAAAGGGAGACCAAGGCGAGGGGGTGGCTGATGGGTTTCCCCATTGGAAATGATGTCAGGCACCAACCCTCCCCTCATAATTAAGGGATAGGGATTTATAGTTCTGCAAAGGGCAAGGGCACCAGACTACACAACAAGGGTTAAGTCTTGGCCACATTGCCAAGGCACTGACAACAACAAGGACCCCATGAGGCTTTTTTGGGAAATGGCTGGATCTTGGGGCTTCTGCCCTTTTGTGAGAGATCTAGTTCGCCAAGGGCCGGACAATGGATTCTGTTGCTGCCTGACCCAGCGCTCACAACTGGGTTCCTGTTTCCTTTTTTTTGTGACTCTCTGACTTATGCACTGGACTATTGATCATATCTATGACCACGAACTCTCTATTGGTGCCTGACTTGAGATACTGACAGCCTCCGTTTCCGCGGATCCTTTTCAAAGTTTATGAAGCCTCCAGTTTGTGCCATAATAAAGATCAAATATTGTAATAAACTCTATGGGGGGGATGGGGTTCCCCTTATGAACTATGTATAAGAAAATGCCATATATGTAACCCTTATGGATTCCCCTTGTACCCTTGCCCTCTCGACCCTTGCCCCACAAAATACTGTGACCAGGAACTGCCTGAGGGAGAGTCTCTACATCTCCCAAGACTCACCCTTGATTAATTCACCCTGCATGGAACCATAGCCATAATGGACCCTGCCCATTCTCTGAGCATGTCTGATGGGATAAGGCGACTTATGGACGCTCGGAATAAAAAAAGATTGTATTTGCATTCATATCCCCCCCGCCCCCCAGAGCTGCATCGGCTGGAGACATTTTTCCTTTGTTTCGCTGAGCACATGGCATTCCTTTGTCTGCAAACTCCTTTCCCAGATTCCCTTGTGCTCCCTCATCCCGCCCCCATTTCTCCTGATTGGCTGTCGCCACCATGTGACAGAGGTCTCCCCATTGGATCCTACAGACCACTGGAGCTTCCTGATTGGTACAGAGGCACCAGGGGCGGGAGGGCTGCTTCCCAGGTGTCCGCCCATCACCCAATCACAGCGGGGCGGAAGGGTTGAACTCTGGGTTTTCAAAAATTGTATAAATATGCCTGCATCACTGTACCCTGGCATGCTTGCAGCGGAAATGATTCCTGCAATGCATCTGATCTCAGCTGAATCACAATAAACCTCGGTTGCTGAAAAACTTCTTCCACTTGGATGAGGCATTATTATTTGTAATATTTTTACTCTTTGGATTGGCTCTCGCTGGCCTCACCAAGGGACCCAGAGCCCTTTAGGCGCGGTCCTCGGGCCTCTCTCTCAAGGAGACCCCACTAAAAGCAGCTCGATATCATTTGGCTTTACCACGAAGGGACTCCTGCTTGAGGTCCAGACTAAATTATAGCCTAAATTTTCAAGCAGGCACCTTGGTCCAGGAGCTTGGGCCAGGCTACTGGGAGGAACAGCTTGGGAAAAGAGGCGCCTCTCTTAATTTGGACTCTTCTTTTTGACAAAACTACAAATTCTCCCACAGCCAATTTCCTCCCAGTCTCTGACCTGGGTTCCCGGTACAAAGGAGTGCCAGGGAAGCCTTTGCCAAAGGACTTCCAGGAAGAGGGGCAACCGACGTGAAGGGGGAAGACGTCTGAAAGGGTAAGCAAAAGCAACCGTGGGCCAGGCCAAGAATTCTCAGGTGGGAGGGGTCTTGGGTTCCTTTGCCCAGCGTCGGAGTCGGACCACTGGGTGTCGGGACAGCAGGGCTCGGTAACAAATTTCCTGAGTGAGGTCTGGGAAGATCTGGCGATTTGGGTTGGGGTATCTGCAGTCCAATTTGCGTTTTGCATACCTGGAACTCTGTTGGGAGGGGAAGCGTCCTTCTCCTCGCCTGCAAGTTGCCAGGCATTGGCCACTCAGTTCTAGTGGAGGGAACTCTTGGAGGAAGGTTCGTGTTGCGGTTGGCAGAATGCTTCCCCATTAACTGCTAGGTAGGCAGGGGCTGAGCTAGAAATGGGCGCTTGCGGATCCAAGCTCAAACGTCCTGTCCTCAAGGAGTCACCTTTAAGTAAGTTTCTGGTCGGATGGGGACAGGCTAGCATCATGTGCTTTAGTATAGGCCAGAAGAGTCAGGTGAGGTGTGCATGAGTGGCCCCAGAGGTTTTTGGGAGGTGTAAGCCACTTGGCTTCCTCTTGGTAGCTCTGAGCTCATTCCCTGTCCAGCCTCGGAGTTGGACCACTGGACGGGGGATTGGAGCTCTATACGTGCCGCCATGATTGGGCCAAGTGGGCAGAACTCGCTTGTGTTACATGCTTCTTGACCAGAGCCGGAAGGGGGGTGGAGGGAGGAGATTGTGCCCAACTTTGACCATGCAAAAGGAAGGCCACAAGCCACCCCCTCCTCCCAGAGACCCCCCTCCAGACCTTTCCCCCCCTCCCTTTGAAAATTGCTTGTTCCCCTTCCATCCCATTCCCATTTCCCTTTACCCAATCTCCCTGACTCCTTCCTTCCCTTTCCAACCCCTCCATTTCCCTATTTCCTATTTATGATATGTCTGAATTTATATGCCCCTTCTACTTTTTACTGCTCCTTGAGGAAATGCACTAGGGATGGGTAGTTCTCTGAAAAAGGGGGCTTTTTTTCCTATTCCTGTTTCTTTTTGCTAAGAAGGGGGGGGGGTGATCAATGCCTCCAAGTTTGCCTTTTCTCTCTCTCTCTTTCACTGGAAAGGAGAGGGGAGGGAGAAGGGGAATGGCTTGTACAAAAAGTGACCCCTTTGTTCCCCCCCACCCTTGAAATCTAGGAGGAGAGAGGTCTGACCTGTGCTTGTTTTTTTTCTTTCTCCTTTTTTTTTGTGGGAGAGCCCCCAAATGTCCATTTTGGGGGGGTTGCCTGTACCTTTTTTCCTTTGTCTCCTGTTGGCCATGCTTCCCAGGGTTTCCAAAAAGATTTCCTCCTTTCTCAACAGGAAGGGGAGGAGAAAAGGGAGGAGTCTCCCTTTCCTCCTTCCTCCCTTCCTCCCTTCCTTTGTTTGACCCCTTTGTTCCCATTTCTCCCTTGGAACCTGGAAGAAAAAGGGGCTGATCCAGATTTGTTATTTTCCCTCTCTCTCCCATTCTGGGAAATGCAAACAAAGGGAGGGGGGAGAAGGGGAGGAAGTTTCAGCCAAGACTTGTGTTCTCTGGCATGTTTCTTTCTTCTGTGTAGATGGGGGGAGGGCACATCACTCCTTCCCTTCCTCTCCCATCTCTTCTCTAGAACTACAAATCCCCACCTCACCAGAGCACCCCACTTACATTCAAAAGCTAGATCACCCCCTTTTGCTTTCAACTTCTCTTTCTGACCACCTTTCCCCTGGCCTTGGGGGTTTCTCCTTCCCTCTTGCAAACAGATGGAATTCTACCCCTCTCACATCTTCAATCTCCCCTTCTTTTCTGCGCAACTACAAAACCCATTTTCCAGAGGCGATGATCCTTGCCTCCAAGTTTGCTGTTTTTTTTCTTCTCTCTCTCCGCTTCTCCCCTTTCTTTCTAAGAACCAGGCATCACAAAAAGAGTTCTTTGTGCTTATGTCTCTGAAGCCCATACCTCTTCTCTCTCTCTCTCTTCTCCCTCCCTTCCCATCTTCTAAGAAGCCAATATTCTGTGAATTCTTTCCTCTATCTCACAGGGAAATCCTGCTGCTTCCTCTTACCTCCTTCTCCTCAAACCTAAGAAAGGGATGTTCCAGAAGCATTCCCTCCTGACATTTCACCCACATCTATGGTTAAGTCTCTTTCTCACACACACACAGTCCCTCCAATGCCTTTTTCCTTCCTGGCCCTTCCTCCCTCCCTTTTCCCTGAGCGCATGTATGTGAATGTTTAAATTATCCCATTAACTGCCTTAAATATGAGGAGGACGTTGAGGTCCAGGGGTCTCCTCTGCGCAGTGAAGAGACCACCAGACATCAGATCGACCTGTGGGACCCATAATCCACTCCTGCCGCTGAGGACAACTACCTGGGTGAGGTGAAAAATGGGAGGTCTATGGACTTCCCTGTGTGGCAGCTGGAACCCAGATGGCACAGGAAGATCCTAGAACCAGACCCCATGCCACCCAGAAGAGACAGCCCCCCCTAGAGGCTGATCTGAGCCCCCACGGGGGAATGCCATCGCAGGAAGAGCAATCAGGATCCCACAGCAACTGCCATAAAGGAAGGAGGCCCTGCCCGTTCCAGAAGCTGTGCAGAGGAATGGCCCAAAGGAGACCACTGAAGTCCTCACTAGGTATGGAAGTTTTCCCTTTGTTTCCCTACTAACTACCCTTGGGCTGGGAAGGGGGGGTGGGGGGGCTGTAAACCTTCTTTCTGACTGTCCTAGACACTACCCCTGAGTCTCTGTGATGATGGAGAGCCGGACCTGTCTGCGGTCACCAGGAGGCGCCACGCCAGAAGGAGTAGCAAGGCTGTGCCCCATCTTCTCCCTCCCCCAAGTGCCAAGGGAGGAGCCAGCGCCCCCAGGAGGCCTGAGGACCCCTACCAGATGGGAGAGTTCCACCATGTCCCATCCTCCTCCGTTGGGGACTCACTTGGGACCCCTGAGTGCTCCGTGCTGACTACCATCACTGATCCCATCATCCCCTGCCTCCACCGTCTCCACCTTCTTATTTCATTTCTTATCACTCCAAACCATAAGGACACTCTGCTACTGCTCTCTCACACCCTGCTGGGTCCTGCTGTTGCTTAGATTGGGCCTCAAAATAATCAACGGAATACAATCTAATCTGTCTAGAGAGAGGCCCCGGATGCTAAAGAATTGTCGAGGCTTGGGAAAATGAACATGACCATTTTCCAGCCTCGAAGGGAGGAATGATGTCAGGCACCAACCCTCCCCTCATAATTAAGGGATAGGGATTTATAGTTCTGCAAAGGGCAAGGGCACCAGACTACACAACAAGGGTTAAGTCTTGGCCACATTGCCAAGGCACTGACAACAACAAGGACCCCATGAGGCTTTTTTGGGAAATGGCTGGATCTTGGGGCTTCTGCCCTTTTGTGAGAGATCTAGTTCGCCAAGGGCCGGACAATGGATTCTGTTGCTGCCTGACCCAGCGCTCACAACTGGGTTCCTGTTTCCTTTTTTTTGTGACTCTCTGACTTATGCACTGGACTATTGATCATATCTATGACCACGAACTCTCTATTGGTGCCTGACTTGAGATACTGACAGCCTCCGTTTCCGCGGATCCTTTTCAAAGTTTATGAAGCCTCCAGTTTGTGCCATAATAAAGATCAAATATTGTAATAAACTCTATGGGGGGGATGGGGTTCCCCTTATGAACTATGTATAAGAAAATGCCATATATGTAACCCTTATGGATTCCCCTTGTACCCTTGCCCTCTCGACCCTTGCCCCACAAAATACTGTGACCAGGAACTGCCTGAGGGAGAGTCTCTACATCTCCCAAGACTCACCCTTGATTAATTCACCCTGCATGGAACCATAGCCATAATGGACCCTGCCCATTCTCTGAGCATGTCTGATGGGATAAGGCGACTTATGGACGCTCGGAATAAAAAAAGATTGTATTTGCATTCATATCCCCCCCGCCCCCCAGAGCTGCATCGGCTGGAGACATTTTTCCTTTGTTTCGCTGAGCACATGGCATTCCTTTGTCTGCAAACTCCTTTCCCAGATTCCCTTGTGCTCCCTCATCCCGCCCCCATTTCTCCTGATTGGCTGTCGCCACCATGTGACAGAGGTCTCCCCATTGGATCCTACAGACCACTGGAGCTTCCTGATTGGTACAGAGGCACCAGGGGCGGGAGGGCTGCTTCCCAGGTGTCCGCCCATCACCCAATCACAGCGGGGCGGAAGGGTTGAACTCTGGGTTTTCAAAAATTGTATAAATATGCCTGCATCACTGTACCCTGGCATGCTTGCAGCGGAAATGATTCCTGCAATGCATCTGATCTCAGCTGAATCACAATAAACCTCGGTTGCTGAAAAACTTCTTCCACTTGGATGAGGCATTATTATTTGTAATATTTTTACTCTTTGGATTGGCTCTCGCTGGCCTCACCAAGGGACCCAGAGCCCTTTAGGCGCGGTCCTCGGGCCTCTCTCTCAAGGAGACCCCACTAAAAGCAGCTCGATATCATTAACTCCATCCAAAACAGTGCAACATTAGGCGAATGGAAGTATTCCCAATTGTAAAATATAGCAGAGAGGTCTGGCTTGGTGAGGGGTCTTCCTCCAGGCTTTGGAGGAGAGAGTAAAGTTCTTTCTCTGACCCCAAACACCCCCTTTTTGACCTCCAGTTGGTACAGCCCAATCCTCTTTTCTCCCCTGCTTGCAGCGTTGTTGCTTCAGTTGGAGTTGCACGTGGAGGGAAGAGGGAGGGAAGGAAGGCTGCTTTAGGGACCTAGAATCATAGAATCAAAGAGTTGGAAGAGACCTCATGGGCCATCCAGTCCAACCCCATTCTGCCAAGAAGCAGGAATATTGCATTCAAATCACCCCTGACAGATGGCCATCCAGCCTCTGCTTAAAAGCCTCCAAAGAAGGAGCCTCCACCACACTCTGGGGCAGAGAGTTCCACTGCTGAATGGCTCTCACAGTCAGGAAGTTCTTCCTATTGTTCAGATGGAATCTCCTCTCTTGTAGTTTGAAGCCATTCTTCCCTTGCGTCCTAGTCTCCAAGGAAGCAGAAAACAAGCTTGCTCCCTCCTCCTCCCTGTGGCTTCTCTAACATATTTATACATGGCTATCATATCTCCTCTCAGCCTTCTCTTCTTCAGGCTAAACATGGCCAGCTCCTTAAGCCGCTCCTCATAGGGCTTGTTCTCCAGACCCTTGATCATTTTAGTCACCCTCCTCTGGACACATTCCAACAGCAAAGCAAAGTCTTGCTTTGCTGTTGCCTAGTTAATACATTCATTTACTCCAGTTTTTTCTCTCCTGGAACCACAAATCTATATTTTTTTTCCATGGAGAGGGAATAGAAAGAATTCTTAATATTTAGCAGTAGGAAATTCCTTGCCTTTGAACCCAGTTCTTTATTCCTATGTATTTCATTTGCAAAATGAGGAGGGTTCCTTGACCATACATCTCTTTTAAACCATTTTTTTCCCTCCTGGAACCACAAAAGATATTTTTTTCCATGGAGAGGGAATAGAAAGAATTCTAATCTTTAGCAGTAGGAAATTCCTTGCCTTTTGAACCCAGTTCTTCAATTCCTGTGCATTTCAATTGCAAAATAAGGGTTCCTTGACCATGCATCTATTTTGCAAAAGTGCAGCTGTTTTGCAAAGCAAGGTTCCTATGCATTCTTTTGCAGAACAAGGTTCCTCTGCATTTAGTCTTTGGTAAAATAAGTATCCTGACTATGAATTTATTTTATTTTTTTGCAAAATAATTTTCCTGACTATTCATTAATTCTTTTTAAATATAAAGTTCATGGTTATGCACCTATTCTTTTGCAAAATAAGGTATTCAATGCATTTATTTACTCCAGTTTTTTTCTCTCCTGGAACCACAAATATATATTTTTCCATGGAGAGGGAATAGAATGAGTTCTTAATCTTTAGCAGTAGGAAATTCCTTGCCTTTTGAACCCAGTTCCTTAATTCCTATGTATTTCATTTGCAAAATGAGGGTTCCTTGACCATACATCTCTTTAACTCCAGTTTTTTTTCTCCTGGAACCACAATATTTTTTTCCATGGAGAGGGAATAGAAAGAGTTCTTAATCTTTAGCAGTAGGAATTTCCATGCCTTTTGAACCCAATTCCTTAATTCCTATGTATTTCATTTGCAAAATGAGGGTTCCTTGACCATGCATCTGTTTTGCAAAAATGCATTTGTTTTGCAAAACAAGGTTCCTATGCTTTTTTTTTTTTTTGCAGAATAAGGTTCCTCTGTATTTAGTCTTTTGTAAAATAAGTTTCCTGACTACGAATTTATATATTTTGCAAAATAATTTTCCTGGCTATGCATTCATTCTTTTTAAATAAAAGGTTCTTGGTTATGCACCTATTTTGCAAAATAAGGTGTTCGATGCATTTATTTACTCCTGTTCTTCTCTCTCCTGGAACCACAAATATATATTTTTTCCATGGAGAGGACATCGAAAGAGTTCTTAATCTTTAGCAGTAGGAAATTCCTTGCCTTTGAACCCAGTTCTTTAATTCCTATGTATTTCATTTGCAAAGTGAGGGTTCCTTGACCATGCATCTCTTTAACTCCAGTTTTTTTCCCCTCCTGGAACCCTAAAAGATATTTTTTCCATGGAGAGGGAATAGAAAGAATTCTTAATCTTTAGCAGTAGGAAATTCCTTGTCTTTGAGCCCAGTTCCTTAATTCCTATGTATTTCATTCGCAAGATGAAGGTTCCTTGACTATGCATCTGTTTTGCAAAGCAATGTTCCTATGCATTTTTTGCAGAATAAGGTTCCTCTGCATTTAGTCTTTTGTAAAATAAGTATCCTAGGAATATATTAATTTTTTGCAAAAGAATTTTCCTGGCTATGCATTAATTCTTTTTAAATATAAGGTTCCTGGTTATGCACCTATTCTTTTGCAAAATAAGGTATTGAATGCATTTATTTACTCCACTTTTTTCTTCTCCTGGAACCACAAATACATATTTTTGTTCCATGGAGAGGACATTGAAAGAGTTCTTAATCTTTAGTAGTTGGAAATTCCTTGTCTTTGAACCCAGTTCTTTAATTCCTATGTATATCATTTGCAAAATGAGGGTTCCTTGACCATGCATCTCTTTAACTCCAGTTTTTTTCCCTCCTGGAACCACAAAGATATTTTTTTCCATGGAGAGGGAATAGCAAGAATTCTTAATCTTTAGCGTAGGAAATTCCTTGCCTTTTGAACCCAGTTCCTTAATTCCTATGTATTTCATTTGCAAAATGAGGGTTCCTTGACCATGCTGCAAAGCAAGGTTCCTATGCATTTTTTGCAGAATAAGGTTCCTCTGCATTTAGTCTTTTGTAAAACAAGTATCCTAGGAATATATTAATTTTTTGCAAAAGAATTTTCCTGGCTATGCATTCATTCTTTTTAAATGTAAGGTTCCTGGTTATGCACCTATTCTTTTGCAAAATAAGGTGTTTAATACATTTATTTACTCCAGTTTTCTCTCTCTCCTGGAACCAAAAATATTTTTTTGTTCCATGGAGAAGACATCGAAAGAGTTCTTAATATTTAGCAGTAGGAAATTCCTTGCCTTTGAACCCAGTTCTTTAATTCCTATGTATTTCATTTCCAAAATGAGGAGGGTTCCTTGACCATGCAGGTGTTTTGCAAAGCATTCTTTTGCAGAATAAGATTTCTCTGCATTTAGTATTCGGTAAAATAAGTATCCTGACTATGAATTTATTATTATTTTTTTTGCAAAATAATTTTCTTGACTATGCATTAATACTTTTTAAATATAAGGTTCATGGTTATGCACCTATTCTTTTGCAAAATAAGGTATTCAATGCATTTATTTACTCTAGTTTTTTTTCTCCTGGAACCACAAATATATATTTTTTTCCATGGAGAGGGAATAGAAAAGAGTTCTTAATCTTTAGCAGTAGGAAATTCCTTGCCTTTTGAACCCAGTTCCTTAATTCCTATGTATTTCATTCGCAAGATGAAGGTTCCTTGACCATGCATCTATTTTGCAAAAGTCCAGCTGTTTTGCAAAGCAAGGTTCCTATGCATTCTTTTGCAGAATAAGGTTCCTCTGCATTTAGTCTTTGGTAAAATAAGTATCCTGACTATGAATTTATTTTTTTCTCCTGGAACCACAAATATATTTTTCCATGGAGAGGGAATAGAAAGAGTTCTCAATATTTAGCAGTAGGAAATTCCTTGCTTTCTTAACCCAGTTCTTTAATTCCTATATATTTCATTTGCAAAATGAGGAGGAGGGTTCCTTGACCATGCATCTGTTTTGCAAAGCAAGGTTCCTATGCATTCTTTTGCAGAATAAGGTTCCTCTGCATTTAGTCTTTTATAAAATACGTATCCTATGAATTTATTTTTGCAAAATAATTTTCCTCGCTATGCATTCATTTTAAATACAAGGTTGTTGGTTATGCACCTATTTTGCAAAATAAGGTGTTCAATGCATTTATTTACCCCTGTTTTTCTCTCTCCTGGAACCACAAATACATATTTTTTCCCATGGAGAGGACATTGAAAGAGTTCTTAATCTTTAGCCGTAGGAAATTCCTTGCCTTTGAACCCAGTTCTTTAATTCCTGTGTATTTCATTTGCAAAATGAGGGTTCCTTGACCATGCATCCCTTTAACTCCAGTTTTTTTTCTCCTGGAACCACAATATTTTTTTCCATGGAGAGGGAATAGAAAGAGTTCTTAATCTTTAGCAGTAGGAAATTCCTTGCCTTTTGAACCCAGTTCCTTAATTCCTATGTATTTCATTTGCAAAATGAGGGTTCCTTGACCATGCATCTGTTTTGCAAAAATGCATTTGTTTTGCAAAACAAGGTTCCTATGCTTTTTTTTTTTTTTGCAGAATAAGGTTCCTCTGCATTTAGTCTTTTGTAAAATAAGTTTCCTGACTACGAATTTATATATTTTGCAAAATAATTTTCCTGGCTATGCATTCATTCTTTTTAAATAAAAGGTTCTTGGTTATGCACCTGTTTTGCAAAATAAGGTGTTAGATGCATTTATTTACTCCTGTTTTTCTCTCTCCTGGAACCACAAATATATATATTTTTTCATGGAGAGGACATCAAAAAAGGTCTTAATCTTTAGCAGTAGGAAATTCCTTGCCTTTGAACCCAGTTCTTTAATTCCTATGCATTTCATTTGCAAAATGAGAGGGCTCCTTGACCATGCATCTGTTTTGCAAAGCATGGTTCCTAATCATTCTTTCGCAGAATAAGGTCCCTCTGTGTTTAGTCTTTTGTAAAATAAGTTTCCTGAGTATAAATTTATTAATTTTTTTTGCAAAATAATTTTCTTGGCTATGCATTCATTTTTTAAAAAATTATAAGGTTCTTGGTTATGCATCTGTTCTTTTGCAAAATAAGGTATTTGACTATATATATAATCAAGAGTCCTCAAACTTTTTAAACCGCGGGCCAGGTCTCAGTGCCTCAAACTATTGGAGGGTTGGATTATAATTTGACGGTAGGGGCAAAAAACGACCAAGATAATCACCAAATCCAAAATCCAAGAGCAGATCGCCCCAGATTGAGGGCGAGGAAGGACACCGCGAAAGTTGAATGTATTGCACAGCTGAAGCAATAATGACAAAAAAGCATATACGAACACAAAGGGTTTGTCCAACCTAAAGTTGGTTGCATTGATTATTTATGACTTACATTAAAACAGTTTGATTGGTACATAGAAATCAATCATCTCATTGGTTGTGGCTGACAATTAGGAATCTTATTGGTTCTTCTATGTTTCTAACAGCAAAAGCCTATAAAATGATAGAATCATAGAGTTGGAAGAGACCTCATGGGCCATCCAGTCCAACCCCATTCTGACAAGAAGCAGGAATATTGCATTCAAAGCACCCCTGACAGATGGCCATCTAGCCTGTTTCAAAGCTTCCAAAGTAGGAGCCTCTACCAGACCCTTGGGCAGAGGGTTCCACTGCTGAACAGCTCTCACAGTCAGGCAGTTCTTCCCAATGTTCAGATGGAATCTCCTTTCTTGCAGTTTGAAGCCCTTCCACATCCTAGTCTCTAGGGCAGCAGAAAAGCTTGCTCCTTCCTCACTATGATTTCCCCTCACATATTTACACATAGCTATCCTGCCTCCTCTCAGCCCTCTCTTCTGCAGGCTAAACATGCCCAGCTCTTTAAGCCGCTCCTCATAGGGCTTGTTCACCAAAACGGTTGCCATAAACTGGATAAATAGGAGTTTTACCTTTGTAATCACCCATTTTATGTAGTTGTAAAGGAAATGCTTTTAAGCCGCTCCTCATAAGGCTTGTTCACCAAAACGGTTGCCACAAACTGGATAAATAGGAGTTTTGCCTTTGCAATCACCCATTTGTATCTAGTTGCAAAGGAAATGCATGTGGGGCAGTCATTTTGAAATCCAATTGTGGTTTTTTTTTTTTTTTTTTTTGTTCAGCATCCCTTGGCCAAAAACTCCAAATAACGCCTTCTAAACAAGTCTGGTTAGCTTTTGCTTGGTTACTGCATTTATTACTCAAGGTTTTGCTCCAGGAACCACAAGATTAATGGAGTTCTTTTTGCCATGGAGAGGGAATCAAAAGGGAGTTTTTGATCTTGCTCCACCATTAAGGAAATCCCTTTGAACCCAGTTCTTAATGCCTGGCTATTATTTATTTATTTATTCACAGCTTTTATATTCCACCCTTTTCACCCCGCCGGGGACTCAGGGCGGATTACAGTGTACACATATATGGCAAATATTCAGTGCCAGTTTTTGATATACAGACATACACAGAGGCTATTTAACTTTTTCTGGCCGCCAGGGGAGATGTCGCTTTCATTGTCCATCCGCGACACTGATGAAGCACTTCCGCATTTCCGCATGCTTCCCCACTGGAATGCTTTTGCTAGAGTCTTCTTTATGGCCTCATAAATCAGTTATTTTAGCCTCCCCACACTTTTAAGGTGGTACCTTATTTTCCTACTTGACAGATACAACTGTCTTTCGGGTTGCAAAGGTCGACAACAGGCTACACACAATTGGTTGGAAACCCACTCCATCCCAGGCTAGCTTCAAACTCGACTTTTTGGTCTGATCTTTTTTTTTTCAAATATTTTTTTATTTTTCAGCAAAATATAGGGTTACATGGAAAGTGGGGGAATATTTCTAAGAAGATAAGAAAGTGGGGGGGGGGGAAGGTGCAGAGACTGGCTTTTTTTTTTTGTATATAATCTTTATTAAATTTCTGGTTTACATTTAAAATAAGGGAAATGTAGCCAAAGCTACTAAAAAGTGTGAAGTGTGGTAGCTACGAAAATCCCGAAAAGAAATGTGTTGCGTGAGAAAAAGAGATAGAGGGGATGAGAGCGAAAAAAGAGATTGGGAGTAGATGTAAAGCCCAAAGTCCAATTAAAACCAAGAGTAATAGTTGTTTTCGATTTCCTGGAGTCTTCCTGAGTTCTTCTCTGCCTTCTTTCTCCACTTCCTTTTCTTTTCTCTCCTCAACTTCTTTCTCCATTCTCTTCCTTCCCTCTTTCTCTTCCTTAATTAGATCAGAATCTTTTTATTCCTATGTCTGAAATAGTCCATCACTTTTTCCCAATTCGTTTCTTTTATATTCATTCCTTTGCTTCTTGATATTAAGAAAGTAAGTCTATCCATATTCTTAATTTCCAAAATTTTTGTCAGTCTCTCATTTTCATCCGGTATTTCCTTTTGTTTCCATCTTCTGGCATAGCAAATCCTTGCTGCCGTCGTTATCAAGAAAAGAATTTTGTCTGATTTTTTAATTTTTTATTTATTTATTTATTTACTGCACTTGTAGACCGCTGTTCTCAGCCCTAGGGCGACTCACGGCGGTGTACAACATATAAAAAAAACCAATTTACAATAAAGGCAATATCACAAACAACAATAACAACATCACTATCAATAATACAATTACACTAAATCATTTGCGACGTCTCATCATAGAATCACAATCCAATCTCGTTATCCATATTCCGTTCCAATCATCATTGCCAATTGTTGTAGCACTTAGTCAAAAGCCTTCTCAAACAACCACGTCTTTAGTCTCCTGCGGAATGTCATAAGGGAGGGCGCCTGTCTGATGTCTACAGGGAGGGTGTTCCACAGCCGGGGGGCCGCCACCGAGAAGGCCCTGTCCCTCGTCCCCGCCAGGCGTGCCTGTGAGGCAGGCGGGATCGAGAGAAGGGCCTCCCCAGATGATCTCAAAGTCCTCGTGGGCTCATAGGCCGAGATGCAGTCAGACAGGTATTTTGGGCCGGAACCGTTTAGGGCTTTGTAGGCCAACACCAGCACCTTGAATTGGGCCCGGTAGCAGATCGGCAGCCAATGGAGCTGGAACAACAAGGGCGTTGTGTGCTCCCTGCGTCCCGCTCCTGTTAGTAACATGGCTGCCGCGCGCTGGACTAGCTGGAGCTTCCGGGCCATCTTCAAGGGCAGCCCCACGTAGAGAGCGTTGCAGTAGTCAAGGCGGGATGTGACCAGGGAGGGCGCCTGTCTGATGTCTACAGGGAGGGTGTTCTATTTTTAATTCGTGCATCCATAGTAAGAAAAGTTCCGCCTTCCATGGAATTTTAATTTTTAAAATTTCTTCTAGTTCTTTTTGAACCTCTCTCCAATATTCTTTTGCCTCTTTGTACTTTTCCCATATATTAAACACCGTTGATCTTATAACTGGTTTTTTGATAATGTGGAAAACTTAAGTGAAAAAAAGGAAAAAAGGAAAAAAGAAGAAAAATATTAAAAATAAAATGGGACTTCCCCTCTATTGCTTTGAAGATCTTACGTCTGTATGGAAAAATATTTTGATAACATCTTCCTTTTCATTATTTTACTTAAATCATCTCTATTTTTTGGTCTTCAAAATAGCTTCTTACCAAGTCCCAGTTTGTTTGATTCTTTGGAATTCCTTCATTTGGCGATAGCCAGTAAGTTAGTTCATCCATGTTCATTATTTCCAAAATTTTATTTTGCCAGTTTTCTCTTTTTGGTATTTCCTTCTGTCTCCATTTTTGGGCATATACAATTCTGGCTGTGGTAGTTAAGTAGATAAAAATTTTATACATACTTTTGTCAGCGTCAAGGTCAAGCATTCCTAGCAGGAAGAGTTCTGGTTCCTTTTAAAATTGTAATTTCAATGTTTTTTTGTATGTCCTTGTGTATCTTTTGTCTTTTGCCTTTGGGCAAGTCCACCAGATGTGAAAAAAAGATCCTATCTGTTCGCATTTCCAACATTTATTTGAGGCACTTTTGTAAAATTTAGAATTTGGGGGGGGGGGGGTGTAACATACCATCTATCTCAAGTTGTGACTACATTCCTTTCTCCAAGGAACAAAGCATTCTCTCCTGCCAGATGGCCCCTTATCAAGTCATAATTCACTTCAATGTCAGGAAGGAGGATTCGATTCAGCTATATTGACTTAACTCGAAGACCACATCCTGACATAACCCCCCCCCCTCAAAAGACCCTGTGGGAGAGAAAAGACATTAGAACAAACATCATGGAGCAGGCTTATGTGGAAAAGACTTATGGAATCTCTTGAGCAATCAGGGTGCCCTAACGTGTGTTGCTGCTATCAAACTGGGGTTGGTTCCAAACATTCAAACCACTTCTGCAGAAGTTGCACCCCGTCACCCAAGGAGGAAAAACCCAACAGAAAGCAAACTGTCTTTAGCAAAGAAAATATTTATGTAAAAGTATTCACAAACAAAGCAGAGTCCTTGGAATATCCACACAAAAGCCTGTGGGGGGCGGCCACTCCTTAAGCTTGGCCCTCATCTGCACTACCAATTCCAATTGTTGCTGGGAGAAAACAGTCCCCACTTCCCCTGGGGCCGAATAGTCCGCAGCTGGCATGCGTGAAAGGGTGTCAGCCAACTGGTTGTCCCTGCCCGGGACGAATTTAAGGGTGAAATTGAATCTCTGGAAGAACTGAGCCCACCTTAGTTGCTTGGCATTTAGCCTCTGTGGTGTTTGTAGGGCTTGCAGGTTTTTGTGATCAGTCCACACCTCAAAGGGAGTAGTAGTTCCCTCTAGGAAATGGTGCCAGTGTGCCAACGCTGCCCAAACAGCATACGACTCCTCCCATACGTGCCAGCGTTTCTCAGTCTCTGAGAACTTTTTGGACAAATAAGCGCATGGCTTTAGCTGACCCTCTTCCATCTGCTTGTAACAGCACAGCCCCATATGCGGCTTCCGAAGCATCACATTGTACCACAAAGGGCTTATCCAATTAGGCATGAATAATAGGCCTGGGTAACAACGCAAAAATTTGTTTCTAAAATCGATTTGTATTTGGGGTTTTTTTTTTGTTTTGATATTTAAAATAATTACAAAATTTTCCCTTAAAAAAGTTTGGTATTTACGAAATTTCGTTAATATTTACACAACATTTTGTAAAGATGGCGCCCTTTTTTTTCAATATTTTTTAATTTAATTATTAATTTAGTAGAATAGGGAGGCGAAATTATTATTAAGGAGGGAAGGCAGGCACTCACTCTGGCGGGCCCTCAAGCACTGCCGCCGAGTCGGGCCCGGCTCCTCCGAAGCTAAGGTTTCAGTGCGGAATTGGGAGAAGGGGCTCCCCAAAGGCCATCTAGTCCCGCCCTCTGCTATGGTTTCAATGCGAAATCGGGAGAAGGGCTCCCCAAAGGCCATCTAGCCCAGCCCTCCGCTAAGGTTTCAGTGCGGAATTGGGAGAACGAAGCACACCCACCACAAAGGTGAGGAAGGAGGGACGGGCCGCCTTCCCGCTGAGGGTCACTCGCCCTCTCACTCGCTTGCTCAGCCGGCGCCTTCCCTGCCCTCTCCTCCTCCTCTTTCAGGCTCTGACTGGCTGAGGAGAGGAGAGAGAGGAGAGCTCCCAGCAAGCTTCTAGCCATCTTACGTATTTCCGAAATGGACGGAAATACAAAAATATTTGGCGCATGCCGTTTCGATATTTAAAAACACTTCCGGGTTTAAAAATAAGTTTTGTAATCGTTTTGTAATTGCTAAAATTAACGAATATTTAACGAATTACAAAATTAACGAATGAAACCGCCCAGGCCTAATGAATAAGGATGGGGTGGCTAGTGAATCTGTCTTTTAGCTCATCAAAAGCCTTTTGGCATTCAGGAGACCACTGCAACCTAGCCCCAGGGGTTCTTACCTTTTTTGTCTCCCCCTTTCCTTTGGTTTTCAGCAATTCGGTCAAGGGGGAGGGGCACTTTTGCAAAGTCTTTTATAAACTGCCTGTAAAAGTTAGCGAATCCCAGAAATCCCTGAAGTTGTTTTCGGGTATGTGGCGGCTCCCATGCTAACACACCTTGCACCTTAGCAGGGTCCATAGCGAGTCCCCTAGTGGAGATACGGAATCCCAGGTAATTGAGCTCAATTTATTTATTTATTTATTTACTTTGCTTGTATACTGCAGTTTCTCAGCCTGTAGGCGACTCAACGAGGTTCACAACAAAAGCAAAAGACAATCCAACAACATACAATATTAAAACCATTAACAGTATAAAATACAAACTAATGACATCTCAATAACAACACATTAACGTCTCGTAACTAAAATCGCGATCCAATTCGTCATCCATAATTCCGTTTCCTATATTCATCGAGTTCATTGCACTATTTATCCGAACGCCTGTTCAAACGGCCAGGTTTTTAGTTTTCTTCGAAACACCATTAGCGAAGGGGCTGATCTAATGTCCATGGGAAGGGTGTCCCACAGCCGAGGGGCCACCACAGAGAAGGCCCTGTCCCTCGTCCCCGCCAGCGGTGCCTGTGATGCAGGCGGGATCGAGAGCAGGGCCTCCCCAGAAGATCTTAGAGTACTGGTGGGTTCATAGGCAGAGATACGTTCGGATAGGTAACTTGGGCCAGAACCGTTCGGTGCAACTCGGCATTTGGAGAGCTTGATGTAGAGCCTATTCTCTCTTAATATCTGGAGCACCTTTTGGGTAATTTTAATATGCTTATCCAGGGAATTTGAATATATAAGCAGATCATCTAACTAGATAATTACCCCCTTATACAGCAGTTCATGGAAGATTTCGTTAGCAAATTGCATGAATACCCGGGGACTGTCCTTTAAACCCATAGGACAGACCCTGAACTGATACTGCCCTAGATGACAATTAAAAGCTGTTTTCCGGCAATATTCCTCGCTCACACGCAGTCTATAGAAGGCTTCTCTGATGTCAAGTTTAGTGAAAATCTGAGCCTTTCCCAGTTGAGCCAGGATGTCAGTCATCAGAGGGAAGGGGGTATTTGTTGGATGTGCAGATAGCATTTAGGCCTCTAGTCCACGCACAGTCTTGGCGACCCATCTGCTTTGGACCGAAACAAGATGGGTGCTGCCATAGGTGAGCTTGATGTCTCTATGAACCCTCTTTACAGGTTCTTATCAATAAACTCTCTGAGGACCCTTTTCTCAGGTTTTGACATCGCGTACAGCTTTGGGCTTGGCAACTTGGCGTTAGGTTCTAACTCAATGGCACAGTCTGTTTTTCGGTGGGGAGGCAGTTGGTGACACTCATTTTCACTAAAGACTTCAACCCACTCGTGGTATATGCTTGGGATGTCTTCCAGAGGCACCTCGGGGGAGGCCTCAGCGAATGTCCCTCTGGCCTTTGCCTCTCGGCCCGACTGCGAGGGGTCCTTGAATTTACGGCTCCCATCCAGGTAATGAAACATCCCCTCTGCCCAGTTAATTTGGGGGTTTTGCCATCTCAGCCAGGGAATCCCCAATATGATGGGCTGGTGTGCCATCGAGGATATCATAAATTGTAAAGCTTTCTTATGAGTCACCATTTCCATATGCTATTCTATCTATCTCAATTAGCTTCTTTATCTATAGTATCTCAATCGTTCTTACAATGGTTTTTTCAGAGTTACCTGCACAACACTCAAGCAACTTCTGATTGGTTATTCTGATTCTAACATCACAGCATATTTATGATCTTGTTGAATGTGTGACCCTGGGCTGCAATCTGCAAGTTGATTATCCAAGGCAGAAAGAATTTGTGGGAGTAAGGGAGCATATCTGCTTGTGTGGAACACAGGCAATTATTTTTTCCTATCAGCTGCAGCTGTTGGCAAGCAAGGCTTTCTCTATAGACAGAGATTCTGGGTCTCAATAGACAGGGATTCTGAGACTTGTAATATTTGGAAATTTATTTTTCTTAATCATGTTCCTATACTAGGAGGTGAATTGACACTCCTCTCATTTCTTAACCTGGGGCATATAGATCTGACATGCCCTAGTTCTTGACAATGGTAACATGTAATCTTTTCATCATGCCTTGGCACTTCCTTCTTATAGTAACTATTACGTTTTTCATACTGCGGGTTTTTTTTTTGTCGACACAAATATAATACCTTTGTAAACAATTACTAAATTACATTATGAATAAATATCACATATTGTTTTCCCTAATGCTTTTATCTATCTCCCCTTCACCTTACTCTTGTGTCTGGCAATTTTACCCCCCTCCTCTGTTACGCAGTAGCAATGTCCAACATGTCCAAAAACCCAATGCCAAAGACACAGACCAGTCAGAAGAAATAAGTAGAACTTTACTCTTAGTTGAAGAGTTGAAAATAAAACAGCCTGGCACACTTATATAGTCTTTGTAAGTAATACAGAATAAATCTTCTGTGTTATAAGTCATAGAGCATAACAAAATAAAACATGGTTACTTCACCATAGCATAAACGTCTTGCATCTGCTCTCCAGCAAATCAGACTTCCAACTGCCAACAGTCTGCAAAAGCCTCAAAACTGATACATAGAAGAGTGAGCTGAGCTACCTTTTGCAGCTGTAGTTAATTATTAACACTTTTCTGCAAGGCTTTTCTGCAAGGTTTCCTTTAACACACACACACTGGACTTACAACAATATACCGTAATATCCTCCACCCACCCACCTCCCCCCAGGGAACAGTATTTACCTTAATTCAAATCTCAATTTAATTGAACAATTGTAAAAAGAGAATGGTTTAGCACATTATCTCTTTCTTTTCCTTCCACTTTTTCGATCAGTCTTTCCCATTTCTGCACCCAAGTTTTCTTAAATCGGCTTGTTGTGTATTTGCTTCTTTTTTCATACATATAATCCTGAAGCAATATATTCAGCTAAATATTCATACCATTTTTAACCTCCCATTTTCTATAATCTTTCCACCCCAAAGCCACAGTTGCTTGGGCAGCTGTAACGAATTTAGGTGCTGACCATAGGTTAAATAGATCAATGACAATGTTTTGATAGATATGACTGCCACCACCTCAGCTTTATTGGTCTGAGGAACCAAAGGTGTGAATGTGTTGTAGGTAAGGTGTGTTTGCCCTGGTTTCTTCTACTGCTTCTTAACTGGCTGACTGGACTTTAAAAGTGCTTGACAAACTGAAGCTGACACCAGTTAAAAGTGAACTAGAAAAGGTTTATTGAGCTTTAAACAAACATCTACTCATGGAATGAGCGGTACAGAAGCGTAATTCAGTTGTAGAGGCTTAGTTGGATTAAACAGATAGTTCTACTGACCATAAAGCTTTTATTAACTGTGAGTTTCTTTAAAC
The DNA here is from genome assembly GCF_037176765.1 of Anolis sagrei. NCBI lineage: Eukaryota > Metazoa > Chordata > Lepidosauria > Squamata > Anolidae > Anolis > Anolis sagrei. The sequence goes on along the minus strand of NC_090022.1, from coordinate 301,333,339 downwards.
ACACTGTTCTATTCTTAGAAACAGTATCTCTTAGAGAACAGACTCCTGTCTGTCTCACACACAGGGCAATAAGATATCTTAAACTTCTCCTAAGTTTAATAAGACAAAACTCTCTTTTACTGGTCCTCTCAACACAGTAAAACCCTAGCCTTTGTCTCAGCCTTATTCCCTAACCTTAAGGCTCACTTTTAAACTCTTCTTCCCTGTCAGAACTCTATCTAGCTTCCTCTCTTAAAATCCTATCCTTCTGTGTCTGATGTCAAGACACTTCTCTCTCTGTCAAAAGCTGACAGCTTATTTCCCTCTCTCAACCGACTCCTCCCCCAATTGCTATACCCAATCAGGAGTCGGCTTGACTCCTCCTCCTGCTCCTGCCTGCCTTTCAAGATGAAAGCTACTGATATTCAGGCTTCGGCCTGGTCGCCTAAAAGGTAGATTTCACTACAGCAGCTAATATCATACATTTTATAATTTCCTCCCAGGCTTTGATATTACCTTTTTTGTCTAATTTTTATGTAAAAAATTCTATTTTATTCAGAGCCAGTTTATATCCTGTTATTTCTTCCATTTCGTTGATTACCTTGTTACAGAACTCTTGTACTTTATGACATTCCCGCCACATGTGGTAATAGGAGCCAATTTTCCCACATCTATGCGAACAAAGTTTTGTGGTAGTTTTTGTCATCTAGGCTATTTTGATTGGGGTTCTATACCATTTGGTCAACAATTTCCTTTGCGTTTCTCTAATCTTTATATGCTTAATATTTTTAATTGAATCGATCCAGTTTTTTATTTCTAAAATATTATTTAGATCATCTTTCCATATTTCTAACAAAACTTCTTTCAAATTATATTGTATTCCAATTTCACTTCACTTACTTCACTTAGGCGATCCCTCGTTGGACGAGTAAGATGGTCTTCCTTGATGACTTATTTTTGTGGGTTTGTAGGTGGCTGTGGAGCCCTCTTCTTGACCCGCATCTTCTCCCACAGTGAAGGCATTGGTTTCCAGGTGGAAGGCGATCCTGGTCGGGGTTGACTTGACGCGCCTTCCTCCTGGCACGTTTCTTTCACCCTCCATTCGTGCCTCCTCGAATTCTGCAGCACTGCTGGTCACAGCTGACCTCCAGCTGGAGCGGTCAAGGGCCAGGGCTTCCCAGTTCTCAGTGTCTATGCCAGAGTTTCTAAAGTTGGTTTTTTTAAAAAAATAATCTTTATTGCATTTTTTGAACAGTTAAAAGACACCAATATACAGACATACTAAGACATCACAATAATTACATAGAGGATACAACAAATACATACTATACACCTAACATCCAACAAGTTTAAAAAAGGACTTCCATTTTGCATTCCTTCAGGTATATTACTTGTTCCCTATCCTTATGGCCCATCAACTCTTTGTTGTAAGTTGTGGTCATAACGGCTTTTTGACCTTTGATTTTATTACAGTTTCTTTTGGGTTTCTTCATTATTATTCTTCGGCAGCTCTTTCTTCCAGCTTACTTTTCACATACTCCTCCACCAGTTTCCAATCTGTATGTCTCATTGGGTTCCCAGTGCTTTTCTTCAAGTAGTACGTAAGCTTGTCCATGTCCTTAATATCCAACAGCTTGTCGAGCCATTGCTCGATTGTGGGTGTCTGATCTTCTTTCCACAATTTTGCAAATGTGATTCTCGCCGCTGTGGTTATGTATGTTATTATAATGTCCTCATCTCTTTCCAGCTGTAGCTCTTCTTCTGTTAATCCTAGCAGAAAGATTTCTGGCTTGAAGGGGACATTTTTTTTAAGTATCTTTTGGGTTTCTTCTTTTATTTCTCTCCAGAATTTTGCTGAAATAGGGCAGGTCCACCACATATGGAAGTAGCTGCCCACTTGTTCCTTACATTTCCAGCATGTATTTTTATAGCCCTTGTACATCAGGCTTAGCTTCTGCGGGGTCATATACCACCGGTGGAAGTTCTTGAGCCAATTTTCTTTAAGTGAGGTTGAGTATGTATATTTTAGATTTTAAAATTTTCTGGATGTTTTCTCTCAGGAAGTCAATGAACTTACTTTTAGGCCCATTTGGGGCATATATATTACATACCAGAGTTTTCTTTCTTTCCAGATTTATCATTATAGCCACCACTCTTCCCTCTTGGTCTTTAAACATGAGTTGTGATGGTATTTCCCTCTTAACGTATATTACCACCCCCCCTTTTTTTTTCTCGCATGCAGAGTAATACTCTTTGCCTAGTTTATTATGGACTAGATGTGCAACATGTCTATGACAAATGTGAGTCTCTTGCAGCGCTATTAATTGAAAATTTCCTTTATTAATTTGACGAAAAACTTTATTCCTTTTACTTGGGGAGTTAATACCGTTGACGTCAGGGAAAATATTTTTATCTGCTGTTCATTCATCATTGTCATTATTTTTTCCTTCTGTCTCCTCTTCCTCTGGCTCTTCCTCGTTTACCTCTCCCACTGGTATTGTTGCCTGATCAAGTTTCAGTTCTTCTTCTTCCGATGATGGAGGCCTGGGTCTTTTATTCATCCTGCCTGTCTTTTGGAGCGTTTCTCGATCCTCATTAGGGTGTTCTTTCTTTAACTTTTTGTAAAATTCTTGCGCTTTCTCTTCATTTTTAATCCAGTGTTTTCTTTCCTTATATGTGACCATCAGGCCCTCCACTTTTTCCCATCTGAACCCGATTTTCAGTCTGTTGAGTTCTTGTGTTAAAAAGAGATATTTCTTCCTTCGATTTAACGTTGTTTGTGGTATTTCCTTTAACACTGCTATCTTTTTTCCTTGCCAAATTATTGGGTTCTTGTTAGATTGGCTAAGAATTTCATCTCTAATGCATTTTCTGGTAAAGCAAACTATGATATCCTTTGTCAAGTTATTTTGCTTAGCATAAGTTGTTTGAATTCGAAATGTCCGGTCAATTTCTTTTTCCACACTTTCTTCTTGTTTATTTAGGAGTGTCGCTATGATGATTATTTTAGGTCTCAGATTTTCTTCGGCTTCTTCCTGCAGTTTTCTAAATCTTAAGATGTGTTCTAGTTCCTTTTGTTGCATTTTCTCCAGCTCTTTTTCTAATTTTTCATTCTTGTTAGCTAATTCCTCCATATTGTTTTGAATTTTTTTTGTGTTCTCGCTAGTGTCTTATTCTCCATCTTTACACTTTTTATATCTCGCTACACGCCTCAGATAACTCTTTTTTTATTTGACCTATGTCTTCTTTAAGTTCTTTCCTTATTAAGTCTAATTGTGTTTGATGTTTAATTTGTCTCTCTGTTATTGTCTTTAATTCTTTTTGGTTTGCTTCTTGGTTTTCTGTGATTTTCTCCGTTATCTTTTGGAGTTCTTTCCAGATGTCTTTCATTATGTTTTCTTCCTGTCCTGAACCTTTTCTTCCTAGTAGTTTTGGGTCTTCCATCTCTTTTTCCATCTTTGTTTTTTGAGCTGACATTATTTGTTGGTTATTACTCTAATATTAGTTTAGGGGTTAGGGTTGGCGGATATCCCCCTTCCCTTGTTCCTTAGTGAGTTTTGCCTGATCTTATTCTCTCTATCTGACTTTCCTTTCCCTTTCGACTATTTTCTCCGCTTCTTGGCCTATTATCTCTCTACTACTCTCTTTTCTCCCTTTTGTTTATTATTATGTTTTTTGTGTTTATGAATTTGTTTTCTTATTTAGTTATTTTATTTTATTATTTTGCGTTAGCTTTACTCCAGTCTCAGTTCCCCACCTGCTTCTCTATATCCTACTCCCTTCCCCTTTGTTTCCGTGGAGTTTCCCTCACTGCTCCCCTCTTTTTTGGGGATTGGGGGTTACTTTTCTCCTCTCTTCCCCCCCCCTCTGCTTTATTTATGTATCTATATTCATCCTTTACCTTCTTCTGTTGTCTTTCTCCGATCTGCAGCCTTCTCTCATTCTTCCTCTGTCGCTGGCTTCTCGTTCTTCTTTTTCTTTATTTAATTTTATTTATTAATTTATTTATTTTTAGGATTTAATTTAATTTATTTTATTTTATTTAATGTCCTTCTCCTTCCTGCTTGGTCCTTCCTGGTTGCAATTTGGCGTCCCTCCGGCATCACTCCGGCGAACCGCTCCGCGCACCGCGTCGTTGCGTCACGTCGTCCCGTTGCGTCGCAACGTTACGGATCGCGCTCTAGCGTACTGGCGCTCGCCGTGTCGCCGCGCTGCTATGCGTCAGCCGTCGCGCGTCCGCGCCGCCTCCTCGTTCGCCCCTCTTGAGCCCCTCTTCTCCTTGTCCCCCTCCGAGCGCTCCGCACGAGTAGACCCCCGCCTGGAGAGTCTACTCACGAGTCACGCGCTCAAGGTAAGTGGGGGAGGCGAGCTTGGCTTACTCACCCCCTTGGAGATTCTTTGTTTTCAGTCCGCTTTTTGCTTCTTTAATTCCAATGTACTGGATTTAAGCTTTGTTTTTAGGACTGTTCGGATTGTCTTATAATGTCCTGTCTTGTATTGGTTTTCCCTCTTGTATTGGGTTTTTCTTGCTCCTTAAGCTCTCTCTTTGTCCTCCGTTTCTCTACCTCACGTTTCTCACCCTCTGCTTCTCTCCAAGTCTCTCCTCGTCATTTTCGGAGCTTTGTGGTGGTTGAGGTGGTTAAGGAGCTTCATGGATCTCCAAGTTGAAGAGCTACTCTTCAGCGGCTATACAACTGATTACTTTATTTTAATTGTCTTTGTCTGTCCTTTCTTGATGCCGCTTGGTCTTTTCTTGTTCATTTCTTCCTCTTTCAGGTCTTCCCCTCTATCCTTCCAAAGGAACGCAAAATATTTGTTTCGGGGCCTCTGCCCCCGCTCTTTGGTTTGTACCTCGAAGTTTCTCTCTTGAAATAAAATTGATTCTGGAGGTTGGCAGTTACTACAAGTCTTAAGACCCGTTTCACGAGCAGTCACTCGCGACCCTTGAACACCCCCTCTTCGCCTTTTGCCATTGCCTCGGGGTTGCAAAGGCAGCCAGCTGTCGGTGTGGTGTCCTACAGGGAGTCAGCGTACCCCTCTGTATCCATCCACAGAGGGAGGGGAGCTCGGCTCAACCCAGTAACTTGCTACGTGTTGCAGGTATCTGCTGGAGCTCTCGTTACCTGCGTCCTGCCGCCATTACCACAAACCGGAATAAGGTTGGTTTTGAGGCCATCCCTAAATCTCTTTTCCTGTCCACCAACATTCCGTTTTCCGTTCTTAAGTTCAGAGTAGAGCAACTCCTTTGGGAGATGGTGGTCAGGCATCCGGACAACGTGGCCTGTCCAGCGGAGTTGATGGCGGAGGACCATTGCTTCAATGCTGGTGGTCTTTGCTTCTTCCAGCACACTGATGTTTGTCCGCTATTTCAGGATTTTCCAGAGGCAGCGCTGATGGAATCGTTCCAGGAGTTGCATGTGACATCTGTAGACAGTCCACGTTTCGCAGGCATAGAGCAGTGTCAGGAACCGGTTTCCAGGCCTTGAGTCTTGGCGCAAAAAACCAGGATCCTGACATGGGATGCTGGTAAGAATGTGCAGCTGGTGGCCTTGGGGGGAAGCAGTTGGCATTTGGCGGAGAATATTGCGCGGGTCTCTTGGTTGACGGGAAAGGAGGAATTCAATTGTGAGGGAGGGTATATGAGGGTTGAACCGCGGCTGCCGGCCAATCCTGGCTTTCTTCGTGTATGAATGTCCAGCAGTAAAAGTTCCTGATTGATTACGGATTGGCGTCCTGTGTCTTTATTGGGAGTGGCTGCTGTGAGCTTACATTAAGCCAGGATTCCCCGGTACCGTCCCGCGGTTGGGAGGACAATAGCTTTATAGACAAGCACCTTGGTCTCCCTACGGATGTCCCGGTTCTCAAACACTCTCTGCTTCATTCGGAAAAATGCTGCACTCGCAGAGCTCAGGCAGTGTTGTATTTCGGTGTCGATGTTGACTTTGATGGAGAGGTGGTTGCCAAGGGAGTGGAAATGGCATTTCCGCTATTCCAATTAATTTCTTGTAAATAAACCCCATCAGCCCTTTTTTCCTTTTCTAGTTTCCATTTTCAAATTTGATCTAGGGCTGTTTCAGGGCCTTCTTTTTTCTTCCATTTAATAATCCTTTGTTTCAATCCATTCCAAAGAAGCCAATTACCTTGACCACATTTACCCTTTATTGACTCCCAATCCTTAATAGTCCCATCTGAGTTCAAGAGGTCTTTTATCAAAATCATTCTGTTCTGTTTCAGATTTGTTATGACTTTACCGAATGTATTGGGAGTATATTTACCCTATTAATTTGTAATTTGTTTTGCCATTTTTTCCAGCATTCCAGGGATGACATCAATGGTCCCCCTTTAATTTCTGTTAAGGTTTTTTTTTTTGTCAACCAGTCCTTTGAAACATAAACAATGGTTCCATCCATTAATTGCTTTTTTCGATTCTAACCCATCTTCTCGAATCATCATAATCTAATTCTATCAGTCTTGTTAACTGGCAGGCATCAAAATAATTCTGTAGATTAGGGGCACCCCATCCTCCATTCTCTTCTGGGGAATAAAATACTGATTTGGGAATTTGATTTTTATTCCTTCTATCCAGGTTTTATTTATTTATTTATTATTTTTATTTATTTATTTATTTATTTAAAAGTTTTGTATACCGACCTTCTCACCTCTCTTGAGGGACTCAGGCCGGTTTCCAACCATAATACCACATACAATCAATAAAACATAATACATATTACAGTAAAACATTAAAACAGCAATTACAATTAATAACTATAATGCTCAGTTGTCATACTAAAATCGTTGCTCATCCTCCTCCATCCATATCTCAGGGGGTTGGCTCACTCGTCGAATGCCTGTCTCCATAACCAAGTCTTCACCTGTTTCCTAAATGTCAGGATAGACCGGGCAGTTTTGATGTCCAGTGGGAGAGAATTCCAGAGTCGAGGGGCCACCACCAAGAAAGCCCTGTCCCTTGTCCCCACTAGACGCGCTTTCGAGGCCGGTGGGACCGAGAGCAGGGCCTCTCCAGATGATCTTAATAATCTTGATGGTTCATAGGGGAGAATACGTTCGGAGAGGTAAATGGGAGATGGTTCTCCTTTTAACAATTTTGATGGGGATACTAAATGGGAGTGCTTGAAACAGGAATAAAATTTTTGGGAGAACCATCATTTTAACCATTTTAATTTTACTTGATATATCCCAATTTTGTTTTTTCCAATTACACATTTGATTGTTAATTTTTTCCATAAGTTATTATAATTAGATTGAGTTATAATGTTTAAGTTTTTGGGAATGTATACGCCTAGATATTTTATCTTCTTCTCCCCTAATTTTATCCCTGTAATACTCTGAATTTCTTTTAACTATAGGAGTCAAGTTTTTATGTAATAATTCCGATTTTTGTATATTAATAGCCAACCCTGATAAGTTCTCAAATTTCTTTATAGTATTAATAACTTTAGTAGAATCCTCTGGTGACCCCAATAACACCATGGCGTCATCTGCAAATAAATTTATTTTCATTACTTCTGACTCTATTTTTATGCCTTCAATTTTAACATTATTTCTAATTAGGTTCGCCAAAGGTTCTATTGCCAGAGCAAATAGGATGGGAGAAAGAGGGCATCCTTGCTTTGTTCCACTATTGATCTTAATAATTCTTGTTTTAATTCCATTAATCAATATTTGTGTTTGGCGAGTTCCTTAATTATTTCGCAAAATTGTCTTCCCAAGTTAGAGTCCTCACAAACTTTATGCAAATATTGATGGTTGACAGTATCGAATGCTTTGTACACGTCCAACTTTAGTAGCAAAAGTTTCTCTTTTTCCCTAGTAGCTTGATTAATTATATTAAGGATATTTCTTATAGGGTCAGCTAATCTTCTATTTTTTAAAAACCCATATTGGTCTTCCCCTATTAAATTTGGAATTAAATCTGCCAACCTATTTGCTAAGAGTTTCGTAAAAATTTTATAATCTACATTACACAGAGTAATTGGTCTATATGAGTTTGGGTTGGTTTCATCTTTACTTGGTTTTAAAATCGTAATTATTTCAGATTTCTTCCATGTTTCTGGGATGGTTTTATTTTTTAGTATCTCATTGAATAGAATTTCTAATTGAGGGGTAATTACTAAATTAAATACTTTATAAAAATTAGATGTGAAGCCGTCGGGTCCAGGAGAGGAGTTTGGTTTAAGATTATTAATAACCTCTTCAATTTCCTGACTGGTGAAAGGTGTATTCAATTTTAATTGTGACTGGAGATCTAATTTTCTCATGATAATACCCTCAGCTTTCCCAGTTTCTTTATATATAAATTTTCGTAGTAACTAGCCATTATTTCTCTCAAGTCCTCTTTAGTTTTCATTTGTCCCTTTGCATCTCTCAATTTTAATACCTTATTCCTTCCTTTCCTTGATTTAAGGTAGCTAGCTAATCTGGTATTTATGGAGTTAACTTGGAAATCATTTTTTTACAAACAAATATTTTTTTGTTAATTCATTTTTCTCTAACTCTTCTATTATCTTCCTATTCTCTTCCCATCTTTATTTATTTTGATTTGTTGGGGTTTTTTTTTTAAAATTTTGAAATAGTTTGTCCCCTTCCTGTTTTACCTCCGCTTTTCTTCGTTTTATTTTTTAAAAAATACCTATTTCCATTGTAATACATTTTCCTCTAATAACGGCTTTAAAGGCATCCCAAATTATATTCTCCTTTAAATCAGGGGAGGCTTCTTTAAAAGTTTAACTAGATAAAATGTAATATAATATAAACAATCAACTATCTTCTTTAATGAGGCACACAAGCTTGAATGGTTACTGAGGTACAATAATCCTGATGGTTACATAAAACAAGTTCCTACTTAAATATGAGTAAAACCCCTCACTCTACAATAGCAGAGTAGCAGTGAGTTCCCCAGACAAATCTAACCAGGTTGTCCCTAGAGCAATTAGCTACACTCTTAAGCAGAGTCCTCTATAAGCTAATCTACCCTAACCCAGAGAGCAAACCCACTTGTGTAGAAGCCCACACAAGCACCCAGGCGTCTACCTTGACCCTCCTGGCCAATAATGCAGAATCGCCTGTCACAAATGCCCTCTGACAGAAAAATCTAAGCTCACCAAAAATCCACCTCTCTTCTCTGTTCCCAAAACCAATCTCTTCTTCAAACCCAAAAATCAATCTCATTTTCTCTGAAGCTCACACTTTTCCCTCTCAGGGCTAAACTCTGTTGTCCTAACCAATCAAAAGAGACCTTCAGCTCCTCCCCTCTTCTCCTTTTACACTCCCAAGATGTCTGCTTCCTTTGCTACCACTCCCAAAATGGAGTCCGGTCTACTGGCATTCCAGGCTTCTCTTTCGGCCTACGAGGTAAGAATCATTACAGGGCCCAATTGTCTTTGAGGACATGATCTGCACATGCGAGACTTTGTGACCCAGATCTGAATCTGAAGTAACCAACGAAAAGGGCTCTTGTTAAAAAAGAAACAAATGCCAGGCATGTGAGAAATGTTTTTATCGAGGTTCATACATTTTGAACCATCAGAGATTACGTATAGGAGAGAAATCATCCAAAGAGTTGGGACAAAGCAAATAAAATATAGGCACAAAAGGTTCATGGTTGCGACAATATGTCTACAAAGCGTTATGGTTCAGTGCTTGAACGACAGGTTCCAGTCAAGACCTTCAAAACCTGAGGAAACGTTTTGTATTCCACTAAACAGTTCTTTCAATACAAACAGCCCAAACTCCAAAATATGTTGCAACAGGGAAATGGCGGGTTCTGGACATTCTGGTGCTGCAAGCTACATTCAACATTTCCTAATGAACACGTGATTCCCTTGACTTTCAATAGGGTTTGGCTTGACTTTGGACTGATCTCTTAAACATAGTCCTTTTGAACTCGGTTATCCAATCCAACTCTCTTCTTGGGTTTGAACTCTTGTTCAGTGTTTTGATTTTTGTTTGGCTTTGTTTGACTTGGGACTGTTTTGGAGAATTATTTTGCTTCTCGACACCGGGACTGGACTGGTTTTCCTCTGTTCAGCCTTTGTGGGTAAATAGAGTTGCGGTTTATTAGTCTATATGGAAGCTACCCAGCAGTCTTCCCAGATCCAGCCCTTTAGTTGAATCACACAGAGTTTGCTCTGAAGTGGAATGTGTATCACGCACCATTTCACCAACGGCACTGGCCATCCGCTGGGACAGCTCCTGCTCGCTCTCCCGGTTGCGCCGAAGGGCCTTGTTCTGCCGCAGGAGCTCCTGGTTCATATCGCGATAGGCTCGCTCCTGGGATAGCGGGAAAGAGGCCATGCAGGAGAACCCACTTCTCCCAAGAGAAATGGACACCCACGTCCTTGCTTACAGTTCACACTCTGTGAGCCACAGAACACTCCACACAGGAGAGAAGGCATACCAGTGCAAGGAGTGTGGGAAATGTTTTGATGTGAGTTCAGACTTGGTGAGGCACAAGAGAGTCCACACAGGAGAGAAGCCACACCAATGCCAGGAGTGTGGGAAATGTTTTGCTCTCAGTTCAGATTTGATGAAGTACAGAAGATTTCGCACAGGAGAAAAGCCGCATAGATGCATGGATTGTGGGATATGTTTTACTCACACTTCATCCCTTAGGAAGCACCACAGAATTCACACAGGTTAAAAAAGAAACAAATGCCAGGCATGTGGGAAATGTTTTTATCGGGGTTCATACATTTTGAACCATCAGAGATTACGTATAGGAGAGAAATCATCCAAAGAGTTGGGACAAAGCTAATAAAATATAGGCACAAAAGGTTCATGGTTGCGACAATATGTCTACAAAGCGTTATGGTTCAGTGCTTGAACGACAGGTTCCAGTCAAGACAATCAAAACCTGAGGAAACGTTTTGTATTCCACTAAACAGTTCTTTCAATACAAACAGCCCAAACTCCAAAATATGTTGCAACAGGGAAATGGCGGGTTCTGGACATTCTGGTGCTGTAAGCTTATACATTCAACATTTCCCGATGAACACGTGATTCCCTTGGCTTTCAATAGGGTTTGGCTTTACTTTGGACTGATCTCTTAAACATAGTCCTTTTGAACTCGGTTATCCAATACAACTCTCTTCTTGGGTTTGAACTCTTGTTCAGTTTTTTGTTTTTTGTTTGGCTTTGTTTGACGTGGGACTGTTTTGGAGAATTATTTTGCTTCTCGACACCGGGACTGGACTGGTTTTCCTCTGTTCAGCCTTTGTGGGTAAATAGAGTTGCGGTTTATATACGGAAGCTACTCAGCAGTCTTCCCAGATCCAGCCCTTTAGTTGAATCACACAGAGTAGAAGGAAAACAAATTTTACTCTTGAGTAGTCAAATATGCAGCTTAACAAAAAACACCAACCTTGGAAATATACTTAGTCCATTTCAGCAAAATAACTTACAAAATCCAATGCATTATATTCATGCTCCTTCCTTGGTAAATAGTCAGCAATTCCTGTAGTGTAGTCCCACCCGGTCTCTGATCCATCTGATCACCATGTCCATCCTTGAATACATCAAGACAAACTTCTCCAGATATACTCTAATCAGGGAGTGGCTCACACTTAATTGCTTAAATGTCCAGGTGTTCTTCCTCAACGCACACCCATACAGGAGATGATCCTTGTCAAAACTTAATATACAAATCCATATCCTGCAACAAATAGCTGATTTCAAACAGAATCTTTTGAGAACTTTTGCCTAAAAAAACAAAAACAAGATAGGCATAGATACTTGAATCAGGTTCTCCTAAACAGTGCTCTGCAATGGTTTGATTCTGGAGCAAGCACATGGCCAGCAGGTAGAAACTAGTATACAAAGTGAAGCAATTAAAGGGGCCCAGGACAGGTGATAAAAGTTTTTAAGAGCTGTACACTAGTTTACAGGAAACATTGGTATGAAATGCAGACCATTGGGATGAACTGTTTTTTTTAAAGATAGTTTTTATTGAGTTTTCTAAAGTACAGCGAAAGAGGGAGAATAATTCAAGGAGATAGAAAAGTGGGAAATTTTAAGAGAGAGAAAATTTAAAAATTAAAAAAAATTAAAAAGGTTGGACTTCCTTCTGATTCTGCCCATATAGTCCCTTCTTTTGATCTATATCTTTTATATGATTTTAATTTATATCTTTATTTCCACAGCACAATTATAAGTTGTTATATCTCATTTCAATATAGTCATCTATTATTGACCAATCTGTCTGTTTCGGTGGAGTACCAGTATTCCTTTTTAGTAAAAAAGTTAGTGTGTCCGTATCTTTAATTTCATTCAACTTACTTATCCAGTGGAGTTTGTCTGGTATTTCTTTCTGCTTCCAGAATTTCGCAAAAATAATTCTAGCGGCCGTAGTCATGTAATTAAACAGGATGTCTTTATTTGAGTCTAACTTTATATCCATGTCTACAATTCCTAATAAGTAGTATTCAGCTTTCCTTGGGAATTTCTTTTTAAGTATTGTCTGAATTTCTTCATGAATATCTTTCCAGTATTTCTGAGTTTCTACACAAGTCCACCATAAATGGAAAAAGCTACCCTCATGCTCACGACATTTCCAACACATTTTTGAGACCTCTTTGTACATATGATTTAATTTAACGGGAGTCATGAAACACCCAACTGTAACGAAGCGTTAATCCCACCACTTGTCAACAAAAATGTAAAGAAGCAGCGCTAATCTCACTAGATGCCACCAAAATTATGTGAGGAAGTATTAATCTTCTTTAATGCCACCAATATTCTGTGAGGAACCTTCCTTTAAATATCAATTAAGCTGCCACCAATATGTTTAGAGACGCTGGATTATGTCTCTGTTTATCTTTAGTTGTGTTGTGAGGTGACTTTGGTAGTGTGGAATGCACCAAGCATAAAAGTAATGGAGGAGGCAGGTTTGAAATACAAAGAGAACAAGATTTATTGTTAACAGAACGTAATTGTTGCAGTTTTGAGAATTTGAACTTGGCACAAGGCTTGATGTTACAATTCTACAAACTTCTTCTTTAGTGAAGTGCTTATACTACTTCAGAGTTCCCTATTGTGAATGTCCACACTGTTTGCCCTATACTCGGAACAAACCACTGATCACCAGTCTTTCCTTACTGGCGATCCTTTAAACCCCCTCTGTTAGATTCTTTAACCTAAGCAATCTAACAAGGTAACACCTTCAGCTCTCTTGCTGAAGAAATATTCACAAATTCTAGGAACTACTGAATTCTCACAGCTTCACAACAGAGCCCTAACTGGCTCTCCTCTTCCCCGGGACTCATCCACCGGACTAAACTACTTTCCCCAGAGTCCTTTCTTGACTCTGCTATTTCCCAGAGCCCTTAACTGGCTCTGCTCTTCTCCGGGTCTCCTCCACCGGACTGGAGCTTAACTGCCACTTTCAAACCTTTTCTCCTTAAGCTCCGCCCACCTCCTCTGAGGCTTTGTCTTGTCACCATGGCAACCTATCCCTCACAGCTAGGCCATGGCAATAAATGTAATACATAAATGCAGTTTAAATACAGTATAATAAACACTCTATAATAAACATTTCTCTACACCAACTATGAAACATTTTCATCCAATTCTCCTTGAAATCCATTGCATAGGTGTACTTCAAGTTTTTTCTTCCACATTATTTCCCAGTCGGATATTGCTATTGGCCTTTTAAAATTTTCTGCCCATTTCACCATACAGTTTTTTATGGTGTACAGTTTTAAGGGTAAAAATCCAAAAGGATTCACGCTGTAATAATTTCGTACTCAAATAAATCCAAATTAGGGGGGGGGGGGTGATAACCTCTAAAACCAGCACCCGGAGTGATTCTGCATTATGATTTAAATCAGCAAAACTTTTATAAAAATGGAATCAGCGGAGTGATTTCTAATTTTGTTCTTGTGCTTGATGGAACCGTTGTTTGACTTGTCTGCTTGTTTGGCCAATATATATAAAATAACATGGGCAAAAAATAATATAGACTACGCCTTTGGTAGTACAAGTTGCAAAATGTTGTAACTGGTAAAGAGCTTTGGTGTCAGGATTCTGAAATAAATACCTTTCTCTGGATGAATTGTGGACATATTGAACAGTGACGGCATGCAAAATTTCCTACAAAGTTGGGTTTGACTTTAGTGGTTTGAGAATGGTAGTCTATGTCTGGAAGAAAGACTCAGTCCCACCTGTACAGGAATGGGTGGAAAAAATCAGAAATAAAGGACATGGATGAATTGACTTTTTTGTTGAAGAAAAATACAGGTATGATACTAAGAAGAACGAATTGGGATAATCTCCATGAATATCTGGACAATTTGGGAAAATAAGAAACGAGAGAGAATTTCTTTTTGAACTTATTTTATATTTTTGAATAATAAGAAGATATGATCCAAGAAGATGGAATGGAAGTCATTTTTTTGTTTCTCTTTTTTGTGTTTTTTGTGTATTTTTGTAGAATATTTTTTTAGGGGTTATTTGGGATTTTAGTATACTTTTTTGTTTCTTCTTTTTTCTCTTTTTTTTTATTTCCTCACTTTCTTATACTTTATTGTTCTCACTCTTTCGTTGTAATCTATATCTATATAAAAATTAATAAAATTCTAATTTAAAAAGAGAATGGTAGTCTATGTCCAAATGTACCAGCATGTCTCTGATGTTCTGTGTTCTTTTATGTGCGATCATAGGGGGTCTCTTGCACCCAGGTATGTCACTTATGAGTTGCCAATTTTTTTCATGGTTTTAATAACATGCTTGGACAAATAAAAGTCAGACCCTGGCAGATCTCTGAACAAAAGCACGCTCACAAAGGTAGAACCTTGGAAAGAGCATTACCTTTCCTTCTTTCCAAGGAGAATCAGCTAGTTCTGACTTTCCCGCCAAACTACCTTACTTTTATTCTATAACTCCTCATCAGAGGTGGAGCTGGACTCCACCCTGTCGTCATCACTCTTAGGTGCTTTCACTTCCACAGCTGCTTGCCGCCGTCCCTCCAGCTTTTCCAACTTCTATCAAGATTTAGATCACCCCATGTATTTCCAGGTTGCCAGTCTCACGAGAACCCTTCAAACTCCTCACTTGAGGACTGAACACTGAAGCAGAGTCTTGAAAAACTTGGCAGACTCAGAACAAGAAGCAATAGCACCCATTGAGCAGAGGGTAGTGTTTCTTCCAGAAGAAACTCTGAGAAAAAAGAACTGGCCTACACAAAGCAGCCAGGCAGACATTACCCTCAGGATATACCATAGAACTAACGTGTTAGGAACACATATTTCATATGAATACTCCTTTTTAAAAAATAAAGAAATTAGGAAGCCACCCAGGAGTTGCACGCATAAGTTGATCGGAGGTAAGCAGACTAATCCCAGATCACAGCACGCGTAACACAGAACTTAGGAATGTACCCAAAGATGGGGAAGAGGATTTAAAATTCCCGAACCAATGATCACCTACTGGTTCAGGGGGGTTTGTGCAAATGCATACGTCACTTCTCCCAAGAACTACAGAGACGTTGCCTGCAAAGCTCAATACTGAACTTCTGAATGTACCCAAAGATGGGAAAGAGGATTAAAAATTCCTGAACCAACAAACACCTACTGGTTCACGGGTTGGTGGAGGAATAGTATGGGTTCGTTCCCCTTGTGAGAATGTCTCTAAGCCCTCCCGAGTGGCATCGAGCCTTAAGCCCCCCCCCCCCCCCCGAGTTTCTGTCTGAATGCATGCCTGCAGTGAAGGGAAGCGCGCCTTTCTGGCCACCACAATGCCCTAGACGGGGTGCATTTACCCTTAACGCCCATGGTGGAAGAAGGAGAACGGGAAAAAGAGAAACGAGGGCACAGGGAGATGGGCGCCAAGGATACAGTGGCCTTGCTCTACGTATGCTGCAGCGATCGATCAGAGGAAAAAGCCAACACTGCTCTGGATGTCAGAGGGAAGAGGAAGAAACCTGGTGCCAGTGATGCAGAGGAAATGACATCCAAAGACAAAGATAATGTTGGACCACATCACTGTGATCACAACTGCAAGGGGCCCCTGGAATGACTGCTTGCCTGCTGTGAAAGCCCAATGCATACGTCACTTCTCCCGGGAACTACATAGACGTTGCCTGCCAAGCTCAATACTGAACTTCTGAATGTACCCAAACATGGGAAATAGGATTAAAAACCTCGGAACCAACGAACACCTACTGGTTCACGGGTTGGAGGGGGACGGCAGAGATACAGTGAAAGCTTACTGGAAACATGACAACCGGAAGGGCGCCCAGGAATGACTGCTTGCCTGCTGTGAAAGCTAAATGCATACATGACAACCGGAAGGGGCCCCGGGAATGACAGCTCTCCTGTTATGAAAGCCCAACGCATACGCCACCTCTCCCGGGAACTTCTACTTTTTTTACTTTTTACTTTTTCTCCCTGATCAGTTTCTAATCTCTGATTTATTTCTATTTAAAGTATTCATCTATCAGTGTCCAATCCGTTTCGTTCTCTGTTAGGCTTTGTATTTCTGAATTAAGTAGCTTAATCTAGCCATGTTTTTCACCTCCATAAGTTTCATTTCCCAGTCCTCTACCTTGGGTGTCTCTTCTTTCCTCCAGTTTCTGGCACAACATATTCTTGCTGCCGTTGTGGCGAGGAATCGGAGTTTGTCTATATTGTGATCTATTTTCTCGTCTGTAATTCCCAACAGAAATATTTCCGGACGCAGTGGTATTTTAATCTTCAATATGTTTTGTAGTTTTTCTTGTATTCCTTTCCAATATGCTTTGGCCTTTTACAGTGCCTTGTAACAACAATGGTTTCAATAGCAAAGAACAATTCAAAACAAAAATAATTCCACAATTATTTTAGTATTGTTTCACAAACCAAACTGGGTTCTAATTGTGACTACTATAACTCTAAGTAGGTCTACATAAATGTTCAAAGGAAAATAGTATACATGTCCACTAATTGTAGACACAACAACAAGAATTCCGGGTACACTATTCTTGTTTTGGGAATCCTCCTTCAGGTTGTGAGTAGTCTTTTGGCGTATATTTTCTTCATATATTCCGTGGACGCAATGTCTCAGTCCTGCTCATGTTCTAAGTTGTAGCATATATTATCCTGTGGCTCAAATCGAGCTCTATTGGATCTTTTTTCTTGCAAGTACTCTGTCTTTTAAGTGTCTTATTGCACTTGTTCAGTCCTGTTACAATTCCAGGCTTCCTTATGTTTCTTGTATTCTAGACAAAACATAGGTAGATACTACTAGTAATTTTACAAAATGAACCAGAATAGATAAGTACAATCAACCCCTGTATTCTCCATGACCTTGTTGGAATACATACAGAATATACAAAAATATAAACATACAATAATATGATATAATGGACATACAGGCTGTGGCTCATGCAGAGCTCTGTGTATTTTCTCTGCCTGCAAGTGACTTATGGTTTACATCCTTTTTACAGTGCCACCACATATGGTAAAAGGTGCCCTCTATCTCTCCACACTTCCAACATTTCGTGTTCAAATTCCTATAAAATTTTCCTAATTTCTTTGGGGTCAAATGCCACCTGTAGAACATTTTAATCCAGTTCTCCTTCAAATCGTAGGCCTTTGTATATTTTATTTTCTTCATTCAGATGTCCTCCCATTCCATTAATCTTATTGATCTCCCTATGTTACTTGCCCATTTTACCATGTAGTCCTTTATTCTTTCTTCCTCCGTACTCCATTCTTTTGTATGTCCGTGATATCATTTTTTCTCAGTTGTCATTATTTTGTCCCATGTATTTTCTTCTTGCATAAATCCCGTTTTTTTTTATCTAGAGTAAAATATTCTTTAAGTTGTCTATATTGTAGCCATGTTACATTCGGATATAGTTTCTTTATTTCTTCTTGGGGTTTTAAATACATTTCTTGCCCTTTTTTCCCCTATGATTTCCTTGTAACAAGGCCAAATTATCCATTCTAGTTCTCTTCTCTGGCAAGCCTCTAGGGGAGAAACCCATAGAGGCGTTTTATTATATATTCTCTCCTTGTATTTTTCCCAAGTCTTTATAATGGCCGCTCTGGTAAAATGGTTACTAAAGTTTTTTTCAGCTGCTCTTTTTCCGTACCATGTGTACGCGTGCCAACCTTTCCTTAAGTCGAATCCTTCCAAGTTTAATTGTTTTTCGTTCCTTAATCTTATCCAGTCATAGGCCCAGGTCAGGGCGCATGCTTCTGAATAAAGGCCCAAATCTGGCATGACTAATCCTCCTCTGTTCTTCTCATCTGTTATATTTTTGTAATTGATTCTAGCTTTTTTATTTTGCCAAATAAAACTTCAGATATCTTAATTCAATTGTTTTAGCCCTTTTTGGTTCCTTATAATCAGAAGATTCTGGAATAAGAATAACATCTTTGGCAGTAGATTCATTTTTATGCACGCTATTCTGCCCATTAATGATAATTGTAGATTTCTCAGTTTTTCTAAATCTTTTCTAATCTCTTTCCAATTCGTTATGTAGTTGTTTTGGAGGAGTTGTGCATTTTTTTGGAGTTATAACAATTCCTAAATATTTTATTTTTGATGAAATTATGATGTTCCATTTTTCTTCAATTATTTCCAATTTCTTCTTTGGTATGTTCTTTGTTATTGCTTTGGTATGTTATTTGTTATTGTTTTTTCAATATTTAGTTTGAAACCCACTACACTTCCAAATTCCTTTATTATTCCTAACTAATTTTCAAGGCTTGTACTTGGATCTTCCACTATGTAAATTACATCATCGGCAAAAGCTCTGCATTTATACGATTGTCCTCTTGACAGTAGCTCCTTTTAATTCCTTTTTGTCCTTTATTTCTTGAAGTCCAATGACAATGGAGGGTGCATCTTGTTTATGCACACTGGGCCAATGACTGTCCAGCCTAACGGTAGTTGTTGTGCGATGGGTGCACCTGGAGGTCCCTTAACCTGGTCGTTCACACAGAACAAGCTCGGGCAGTCCAAACCAAGCAGAAGGGCAATGTCCACATCTGGCAGAAAAGCTGGTATGGCATTCTTCAGCCTTCGCAGATGAGGATGGGCCTCCACAACTTCTCTGGTAACAATCTGCTTTTTGTTCCGAGGGATGGAGGAACACTCAATGAGGTCTGGCAACTTGAACTGTCTCTTCTGATCACAAGATGAAACAATGAAGCCAGAAGCTACGCGACCCTGCAACCTTTTCCTTCCTGCACACGTAGTCAACCGTCTTGGTTTTTAGGTCGAACATTTGGAAAAAGTCTGGAGTGGCCAGGGAGGCATCGCTTTGTGAATCTAAAGCCAAATAAAGTCTCTTTTTAAGCCAAGGGCTCTTGGCTGGATATACATTTGCCAGGCAGATGGGATGGCAGACTCTATACTGGCGTGCGTCAGAACAGAGCTAAGTACAGGCGACTGCTGAAACATCTATCTGCATCTGTGGAGCAGCCTGCTTGTCGGTGGTTTCGGCAGGTGGCTTTTCCTTTGATGACATGTCCCTTTTGGTGTGGGAAGCAGCATTGGAGTTGTGCATTGCGGTGCAATGCTTGGGGCTATTGCACTTTTCGCACTTGATGTCTTCATTGCAATTGGATGCGAAGTGTGAAGTCGCTCCACAACACCTAAAACAGATGCCCTGCTTCTGAACTATCTGTTGCCTTTCTTTGTATGGCTTCTTGGCAAATTCCCGGCAGTTGGCCAAACTGAGGCCTTTGATGAATGGGAGAGAGCACCTCTTTCCCCTCCGACCTGGGCGCGTCTGTCATGTGCTGAGTTTCCATCTCCTTCACACTGACCGGTCTTTTGGCCTCTCTAGGTGGTTTCTTGTCCACTTTAGGCGCCTTCTCTGGATGGATCCCTTGATATAAAGTAGGCAGGCCCGTCTGGATCGTTCCTTTCCCTGGCCACTGGTGATGAATTGGGGGGTATGCCTGAGAATGGGCCTCCTTGTAGTTAAAAACTTCCTTCCCCCAGGATTCTTGGAGGGTGAAGGGAAGTTTCCTCAGGATCTGCCGCTGAGACAGGTGTTGATCGAGGCACTTGAGACCAGGCAGCTCTGGATTTTCCTTGGCCGACTCTAGCTCTGGAAGGAGATCCCTGAGGTCCCACAAGAGCTTGAAGTCTTTAAGCTTTAAGGTTGGGAACCTTTGGAGCTTCTCCATAAGAGATGCTTCAATCTCCGTGCTGGCTCCGTAATGCTGTTCTAATCTAGCCCAGGCCTTTTTCCAAAGCTTTGTTGGGATCAGCTACGTGGGCCGCGTATATCTTCTTAACTTGTGAAGATTAGGCTGGACCCAACCAAGTGCCCAGAAGAGTCAGCTCCTCTTCAGGCTTCAGCTTTTAGTCTCTAATTGTTCTCTGGAAGGTGACCTTCCAGAGAAGGAGTTCTTCAGGCTTGTCCAAAAACCTTTCGA
Organism: Anolis sagrei; assembly: GCF_037176765.1. Taxonomy (NCBI): domain Eukaryota; kingdom Metazoa; phylum Chordata; class Lepidosauria; order Squamata; family Anolidae; genus Anolis; species Anolis sagrei. The sequence goes on along the minus strand of NC_090022.1, from coordinate 301,312,970 downwards.
CTCCTTTATTTTTGAGGTCCCTTTTGGGACTCCTAAGGATCAAAACAAGCTGGGATTCAGGCGTTGACGGGAACAAGTGAGGCGTTGGCTGTTGTGGGGTGATATCCCCTCGTGCTCCTTGCGTCGACCTTTGGCCCTTTGGAGGGATAACATTGCCTGCGGATGGACCAATGGCTCTGTCGTGACCCACAGAACACAGAATGTCTTAAACAGCAGTTGAGGTGCAAAGTAATAGTATTTTAATGCAAAACAAACGTAATAAAGCACTTGAAAGTCAGTGCAAACAGTTCAAAGGATGTTTTCAAACAGGAACACAAAACGCTAGATAAGCAGGCTTGAATTGCAGCCAAGAAATAACAGGAGATACGATGAACTAGGAGCAAAATACAAAACAAACAGTCTTTAAGAGTTGCAAGGCATGAGGCAAAGTCCGATAGGCAAACGCGTAGTCAGTCAGTTCCAAGGATCAAGAAGCCAGAAGTACACTCACGAGCAAAGGTTCCAAGGTCCGAAGCATGGCAGGGAAAACAGGATGCTGGGAATCCAAAACAAGATTTAGGCAGAGAACAACACAAAACAACACTTTGTTGTCTGCAAAGGAATAGGTCCCAGAGTGCTCATTTTATTCACTATCAGAAGAATGAGATTCATTACTTGCATCTGATTCTGCTCCCACAGCTGAAGCATCTACACCACGCCAAGCCTGCCACCTTTGCTCTAGTGCCTGATCCTGCCAATCAGTACTCTCATTCCCATTATCCCTAAAACCTTCAAAATCATCACTTGATGTTGCTTGATTGCAAATGTCTCTAATGTTCTGAACCAGAGTCCAGTCTACAGCCTCCTCCATCCCATCCTCACTATCACTGGAGTTATCTGCTGTGTCTCTAAGCTTCTTAGACATAGTGTCACTCTCACTGCCAGAATCACTAGCCACTCTCTTTACTCCCCTGTAATCTGCTTCCAGAGCCTCCTCTGGCCTGAATCCTGCAAAGTCTTCTTCATCACTGGGAGCCAGAAAGATGTCACGAATGCGTTTCAGCTGGTGCTGATTCTCCTCTGTTTCTGCATCACTCCTTCTTCTCCTACTAGTAGTAGTAGGTATGGTGTCAGAATGCTGACTCACAACAGGCTCCCTGTGAACTTGCTTGTAGGGCCCAATTGGTGCTTGGCTTTAATGGTTTGGTTTACTTTCCTGGGATCTTAGTAGGGAGGCACATGCAACCTGAGCAAGGATGAGCTCACCGCTATGATGCTCTGCACTTCCGGCAACCCAAAGGCAACTTTAGGGGGGTCTGCTCTGACCGAAGAGAAACGTCTTTGTTTCCCTCGTCAGAAACCTGGCTATTTATGCCGTTGAGATGCACAAGCACCTTGGAAGAAGGGTTCTGTGTTGGCAACTGACTCACATTTTCTTCTTCTTTATATATATATAATGTTTTTATTGTGAACTTTTAGATACATAAAAAGTGGTGGAACAATTGGGTAGGGAGAGGAAAGTGCAGAAAGAGGGGGAAGAAGAGGAATTTAACTCACTCTCATACATGCACACATACATTCGCTCATTCACATGGAGAGAGTATTCTCTCCACATAGAAAAGTACTTCCAAGTTAATCAGGAGTGACTTTCATTTTTCTTTTTCTTCGGGCTTTACGTTTCTTCTGGAAGGCGGGAGGGGGTCTCTTTGTTTTCTCAGCTTTGCCTTTTATTAGGCTGGGCTAGTTTTCTTTGAGTACCTAATAAGTTGTTGTTGTCGTTATTGTGTTGTTTTTCATATGTTTGTTTTAGTTTTTTTAAATTGTATTATGCTTTATTTTAGTTTTATTTGTTTGAGTTTGATTTAATTAATGTTTTGTTCGATTATTCTTTTTTCTCCTTATCTAGGAAGTGGAGAAAGTTATCCCAGTTTGTTGTTTTAACCCTATTCCAATGTTGGGACATTCTTTGTGTAAGGAGGTCCATGTTCATGATGTTGAGAACTTTCAATGTCCATTGCTCAATTGAGGTGTTTCCGGGAATTTCCACATTTGGGCCAATTTGATTCTTGCTGCCGTTATAAGATAGATAAAGATTTTATTCGTGTTAATGTACATATCGAAGTCTGTGGTGCCTAACAATAGATACTCTGGTTTTAGCTCAATTTTTTTTTTCCTGGCAACTGCTCTTTATTTACAGCAAGACCCCCGTTTCTACGGAGGATACTATCCTGGTTGGATCGCAGTTAAATGAAATGGGGGATACAACCATATGTCATTAGAAGAACTTTTATCAAACTTTTATTATTTGCATATAACATTTCATGTTCTCAGTGTGGCAAGTGCTTCACTCAGAGAGTCGGCTTGAAGAAGCATCAGAGAATTCATACTGAAGAGAAACCCTTATGAATGTTCTCAGTGCGGGAAATAGTTTTAACAGAGCTCAAAGTCGGTGGTGATCAGGGAAGTGGTTTAGGAAGAGGATTAGAGGGAGAGGAGGGGAGCGTGTTTGAAGGCCGATAATGGCGGCGGCCTCGCAGTTGTTGTATCTCCTTCTTCCAGCCTTCTTAGCCTCCTTTCCACGGCGCCCTCTCAATTGACCCCCCAAGGCCACCTCCGTGACCCTGGGTTGTTGTTGCTACAGGGGGCGACTTACGGGAGTCCCAAATGGGGGGGCTTAAGCAGATCAAGCTGGATTGTGAATTCCTCCCGTGGTAAAGATCCACTGCTCTTCCTTGGGTCGGTCTCCGTGTGGAACTCTCTCTGTCTGCTGTGTCTCTTAATTTCCAAATGTAAGATTTTTCTGTTCTCTCTTGATTTTGTAATGTTATTTCTACCGGGGCATGATCAGAATTATATATCGGAAGTATCCTTGATTTGAATACTTCTGTTAACAATGTCCTAGTGCCCCAAGTCATATTCAAGCGTGACCAGGAAAGATGGCGATTCAAAAAAAAGTATAGTCTCTCTCATCCTTGTGTTGAAATCTCCAAATGTCCACAAGACCAAATTCTTCTCATAGTTGAATGAAAGATTTGGGTAGTTCCCCTGCTGTGCGTATTGCCCTCTTTGGTCCTTTCAGTGATTTGTCTAATTTTTTATCTAGGACCCCATTAAAATCGCCCATAACTATTAGTTCTTCGTATTGTTGACTTATGATATACCCTTTTAGTTTCTCAATAAATTTACCCTTGGCCCCATTGGGCACATATATATTGCAGATCAGAATGCTGACACCATTCACTTCAATCGTCACTCCCAATATTCTGCCATCGCTGTCCCTGAAGGTCAATTTAGATGTTATCCCTTCTTTAATGTAGGTTGCAACCCCCCCTTTTTTTTCCTTATTGGAAGCATGGTATAGCTTCCCTAGTTTTTCCTGTTCTAAGTACATTTAACATGTTTGTGAATGATGTGGGTTTCTTGTAAAGAAATTACTTCATAAGACCCTTTTTCAGATGCTGCCAGATTGTTTTCTTTTATTGGGGGAATTTAGCCCATTAACATTATGAGATATTATTCTAATGTTCTGAATTATAGGATCTTAGAAGTTTATTATCAGTCTCAGGTTTTGTTATCCCAGTATCCGAGGAGTAAGTATAGTCCTTTGGTGATTTCTTTCTTGGTCTCTTTGGTCTTTTTCTGTTTCCTGTATGATCGTCTGATGTCTCTTCTTCACTTGTCTCATCGCCGTTATTTGTTTGCTTTGGATTAGGTGTCTTTTCCATCATGTTTTCCTTTGGTTTCTTTTTGTTGTGTTTTCTCCACAACACTCGAGCTTTTGGCTCGAGTGTTATCCAATATTTGGTGTCATTGCAGGATACCATTAGTCCTTCTTTCTTTTCCCACCTGAATCTGATGTTCTTCGCTACTCACATCTGTATTTCTAGTCTCCTCATTTTTATCATCCACATGAACAAAAGCTTATTTATTACAACGTATTCTTTTCCACCCATTGTGTTTCAAAATTGGCGCTATGTGCAGATTCCAGCCATCTTCCTTGACCACCTCTTCCAACGCCTCCTGGGGGGATCAGACCTCCCCAGGAGCGACCGTTTGGCTGCCGAGTGGATGCCTGCATTCCACCCCGACTGCTGCGTCCTACACCCCCTGGGGGATCAATCCCCCCAGGAGCGACCATTTGGACCTCTCTGTGTTTATGCCTGCAGTCCTCCCACAACACCTCCCAGGAGTGAATGCTTGCCTGCCTGCCCAGTGGATGCCAGCATCCCCCCCCCCGACCACCTCCTGCTCCAACACAGCCTAGGGGCCATCAATCCCCACCCCCGGGAGCAAACGTTTGACCGCTCTGCACTGCATACCAGCCGCCGTCCTCCACCACCTTGTCCTCCTCCTCCAGCACCTCCCAGGGGCCATCATTCCCCCCAGGACCAAATGTTTGGACTGCTATGTGTGCATATACCAGCCGTTCACCACCACCTCCTCCTCCAACACCTCCCGGGGGGCATCAACCCCCACCCCCCGAGAGCAAATGTTTTGACTGCTCTGTGTGCACTGCATATCAGCCGCCTACCACTACCACCTCCTCCTCCAACACCTCCCGGAGGGCATCAATCTGCTTGCGTGCCTGTCCAGTGGATGCCAGCGTTCCACCCTGCCCTGACCACCACCACGATGGGGATCAATCCCCCCACCGCCTCTAGCACCTCCGGGGGGGGGGGACAGGCCCCCCTGAACTAACTGGCTGCTGGGTGGATGCCAGCCACTCAGCCATCGATCCTCCCCCATCCCCTACTTCAGGGGGGATCAATTCCCCCCAGGAATGACAGTTTGTCTGCTATGTGGATGCCGGCTGTTCTCCCCACACTTCCTCCCACACCAATCCAGGGGGGATCAATTCCTCCTCTCCCCCCCCCCCAACCAAACTGTTTGTCTGCCTGCTGGGTGTGTGCCAGCCAGGCAGCAATCCTGCCCCACCACACCCTCCTCCAGTGGGGATCACTTCCCCCCAGGAATGACCGTTTGCCTGCTATGTGGATGCCAGCTGCCCTCCCCACAATTCCTCCCACACAACTCGGGGGGGGGGGCAAATCCCCCCCTCCCAGAACTGACTGCCTGCTGGGTGGATGCCAGCCAGCCGTCCTTCCCCACCACCACCTCCAACACAAAGGGGAACCCCCAGACAAAATGTTTTTGTTTCCCCACGCAAAGGAATAGTGTTCGGGCCAATGTCAGATAAGATTTTTAGATTTGTGTTATTTTCCCCAAGATGCCAGCTAAAGCCCCAGGTAAAAAGTAAAGACACCCAACTGTCTTTGCTTGTCTTTCTCTAAAGCCCCGTTTCTAGTTTCCAAAAACAAGAAAGAAGTAGTAAAAGCCCCATTTGTAGTACCTTACCCCGGACACCCTATCAAAGATCAATAAAGGAAAGACCAATGGGAAGTGTTGGAAATGCAAAAAAGAAAAAGGAGATTTTATCCACATGTGGTGGAGATGTAAAAAAATAAAATCCTACTGGTGACAAATCCACAAAAACAATAGATTTTAAAAATTAAATTTATCTGCATATAACATTTGTTCTTCTCTTCTCTTTTTTGTTTTGAAAATGAAAACAATTGGAAATGCTTGTGTTTGATGTCTACTCAACAGAAACTGCCAAATGAAGCCTGTTCAACATTTAGGGAACAATAGGGTTTCTTTCCAGTATGGATTGTCTAGTGGAAGTCAATAGTGTACTTTTGTGGGTGGGTACATATGTGTGTGGGATTTTTTTTTCTTTTTCTTTTTTTTCTCCTTTATCCTTTTTCTTTTTTCCACTCTTTACTATTTCGTATTGTTCTCACTCTTTCCCTGTAAACCAGGAAACACTTGGAAACTTTAATAAAATTTATTTTAAAAAAAAAATTACAAACCACACAATGCATCATAATTACACGTCAAAAACATAGTACAAAAACATCATCATCACAATTACACAAGTCAAATCGCTTCAAAAGGTAATTTAATCCAAATTCATTCTGAATTAAGGAGATTACGACTACCTAACCATGTCTATGAGACACTGCTGTTTGCACTGTTCACTCCGTTTTCACCTGCAGTTCAGCTGTACATGTTCTGGGATCTTCATCGGTTTCATCTGCACCATGTGCTGTAGTGGTTCTCAAGCTGCTCTCTTCTTGGTTTTCATTATTTGACTTTTTCTTTTTTGCCATGTTCAGTTGCTTTGATAAGACGTATAGGCATCTTCCTGAGTCTGGTGGATGACAGGAAACACTAATAGCAGCTAACAGGGCTTTAAGTTTCAGAACAGCAACTCAAGTTGTCAGACAAATTGCACAGTAAGGGATAATCTGTTGCGCTGAATCAATTTGTTGCGCAGTAGCAATGTCCAACATGCCCAAAACCCAATGCCAAAGACACAGACCAGTCAGAAGAAATAAAACAGTAGAGCTTTACTCTTGGTTGCAGAGTTGAAAACAAAACAGCTTGGCACACTTACATAGTCTCTGTAAGTAATTCACAATAAATCTTCTGTGTTATAAATTATAGAGCATAACAAAAGTACATAGTTACTTCACCATAGCATAAGCTTCTTGCATCTGCTCTCCAGCAAGTCAAACAGCCAACTGCTAACCGTTTGCAAAAGCCTCAAAACTGTTACATTCAAGAGGCGTGGCCTAGCCTTGCTTAGCTGAGCTAGTTTTGCAGCACCAGTTGATCATTAACATTTTGCAAGGCTTTTCTGCAAGGCTTTCTTTAACACACACACTGGACTTGCAACAATATACTGTAATATAGTCCACAGCTGCTTTTAAGAAGGTAGAAGAGCTCTGAAAGGGGAAAGAGCAAGAGAGCATTGATGTGACTGTATCATATGTTTTTATAATATTTCAAAAACATTAAAGATAATTACATGGGTAAAAAAAGGAAACTTGTGCTGTCTCACGCTGGGCCTGTGCACATGACTGTAGACAGGACATAAATTCCGTGTGTCCAACGGGACGCCGGGGCTGCCTCAGATTAAAGGCCCTTGGATTTCCTTAAAACAGAGTCTTTAGATTGCTTAAAGGTTCAACAAAGTTCTTTATTATTGAAAACCGGTATTTTAAGGCTTTCTTAACAGTCTATTGGCTCTCTCAATCTTGTCCACGGGGAACAGGCACTATCTTCATAACTGTATACTACCTAATGGGGAAATGCTTAACTTCTTTTTTTTTTATAAATAGTCTTTATTCAGAATTTTGTTTTTAAGACATACAATTATACAAGTAAACATTCGATAAAGAACAATCCAGGAATTAGGGGGATAGGGAAGAGGGGGAGGACGGGGAGGGAAAGGGTCAGTGAGGTGAGGGGGTAGAGGGGTTAGTGTTCAGTGGGACAGGGTTATGGGGGCATCTACACACATCGTTACGTAAACATCTACATCAATCAACAAATAGCAGTAGACAAGTGAGCTTCCTCAAAGGTTCAGCAGGGTTGTACCAATAGCAAAAAGTTAAGTGTCTCTATATCGCCTAGCAACTTCCCTATTCTCCTATAATTATGCTTTTACTCTCTCTTAAGTAGCGCCTAAAGGGCTGCCAGTCAATCCTGCGTCTCTTGCTGGTATCGTATGTCGTGCTCGCTAAGGTATCCATTTCCATTAGATCCCTGATTTTTAATAGCCAGGTGTCGATTTTTGGTATTGATTCTTACCTTCTTCCCACACCAGACAAATTTCATCATATCTTTTTTCCATTGGGTGAAGAGATGGTTAGTTCTAATCACAGGTATTGTCTGAAACAGGAAAATCATTCTAGGGAGAAGATTCATCTTTATAAGAGCGATTCTGCCCAGGAGGCTTAGGTTTAACTGCCTCCAGCTTTCCATCTTTTTGCAAAGTTCTCTCCATGTTGGCTCGAAGTTATTCTTGATCAGTTGTGAGTTGCTGGATGTCAAACTTATCCCCAGGTATCTTATCTTATTGGTCACACTGAGCTTTGAGATATTCTCTAGTTTAGTCTTCTTAGCTTTGCCCATGTTTTTAGTCAGGATTTTCGTCTTTGTCCTGTTGACTCTGAGCCCTGAGACCTTTCCGTATGTTTCTATCTTATCCATCCATGTTTGAGTTGTTTCGATAGGGTTCTCTATTATGCACACTATGTCATCGGCATAGGCTTTTATCTTGAATTCGTCCTTTCTGATCTTAGTTCCTTTAAGTTCTCTGTCCCTCCTGATGTCTTCGAGGAGAATCTCCAGCGTCATAATGAATAACAAAGGGGACAGGGGACAGCCCAGCCTGGTACCTTTTTCTACTGTGATCTTCTCTGTTTGTTGGCCGTTGATCCTTATCCTTGCACTCTGCTTTTAATAGATCGTTTTTAGTGTATTAATGAACTGAAAACCCATATCCTTCTCTCTTGCAAGCTGTAACATGAATTCCCAGTTGACCCGGTCAAAGGCTTTTTCGGCGTCCAAGAACATCAGTCCGAGCTCTTTTTGAGGATTGGCCTCGTAGTACTCTAGTATGTTGAGTAACGTTCTGGTGTTTTCACACATTTGCCTTTTAGGGAGAAACCCTGTTTGGTCTTCATGGATCGTGTCGTTGAGTAGTGCTTTTAGTCTGGTGGCTATGATCCTCGTGAAGATTTTGTAGTCGTTATTCAGGAGGGAGATGGGCCTATAGTTTTTGACATTGTCCTCTTCTGTATCTTCTTTGTGAATTAGAGTTATTGTCGCCTCCTGCCAGGACTCTGGCATGCTCGCGTGTGAGAGGATGTTATTGTAAATTTCCTTTAAAAGCGGTATCAGCACTTCTTGGAATCTTTTATAGTAGACGGCCGTTATCCCATCTGGTCCAGGGGCCTTGTTATTGGGGAGGTCTCTGATGGCTTTACTGATCTCTGACTCCTCGATGGGTTTATTAAGATTTAGTCTTTGATCATCCATCAGTTTCTCTAATTTGTGGGCCCCCAGGTATTCGGTTACCTCTTCTATAGGGATGACATCTTTTCTATACAAGTCTCTGTAGAATTCTTTAAAGTGTGTTCTGATCTTCTCTGTGTGATAGCTGATACCGTCCTTTGTGATCTTAGCAACGTGCTGTTGTTGCTTTCTTCTCTGTAGCTTTCTGGCCAATAGTTTCCCTGGTTTATTAGCAAATAGATAATATCTTGCCTTGATATTTTTTAGATTTTTGGCTAGGCACTCAAGTTGGTACGAGTTAAGCTGTTTTCTTAGAAATTCTAACTCCAGTTTGGCTTTTTTATTGCTTGGTTTCTTCTTCACCAAGTTTTCTTTTTCTTCTATTCTCCTTTGTAAATATGTCATCTCTTCATTCCTTCTCCTATTCCTGATTGCCCCTTGTTGTATAAACTGCCCGCGCATATATGCCTTACTGGCATCCCACACCACCTCCAGTTTGGTTTCCCGGTTTGCATTTAGTTCAAAGAATTCTTGAAGATGTTTCTTGTTGTAGTCCAGGTCTTTTTCTGCCATCAGGAAAGAATCATTTAGCTTCCACGTTCTCTGGTGTCTCCTAAGAATTCTATTACCAGGGGGCAATGGTCCGTGATGGATCTGGGCAGTATTTTAATCCTTCTGATCTTAGTAGACAGTGCTTTAGTTACCCAGCACATGTCAATCCTGGACCAGGTGGAGTGCCTGTTGGAGTAGAAGGTATAGTCTTTCCCGCTGGGGTTTCTTTCTCTCCAGATGTCTTGGAGGAAAAGTTCTTTCTTCGTCTGTAAAAAGCTGCCTGGAAGTCTGCCACCGTTTATGTCTCTCCTGTTCCTTTTGGATTTGTCCAGCCCACAGTCAATCACACCGTTAAAGTCACCCACAATAATTAAATTCCTAAAGGACTGTTCTAACACTTTGCTCCTCAGAGTCTTAATAAATTTTGTTTTGGGTCCTGTAGGGGCGTAGATGTTACATACAAGGGTATCTAAATCGTTTATTTTAATCTTAACTCCCACCATTCTACCCTCCTCGTCCTTAAAGGCGAGTGTTGTCTCCCTGGGGTCCCTGACGTATATTACCACCCCTCTTTTCTTTTGGGGCACTAAGGAGTAAAATTCTTTGCCCAGTTGTGGTTGTGCTAAGTATTTGCTATGTTTTGCAATTATATGGATTTCTTGCAGGGCAATGAGATCAAATTTCTCTTTTTTCAATAGATTAAAGATTAAGTTCCTCTTATTGGGAACGTTCATACCGTTCACGTTATTGGAGTATATCTTCGTCTCCTTCATCTTTTGTGTTCTGGATGTTCTGCTCTGAAGGTCCCACTCCTTTCTCCACGTCTTCATCCTCAGTTGACTCAGGTCTGGGTCTTTTCTTTTCCTGTCTCCTCCATGTTTTCCCTTTCAGTTTCTCTTTGCTTAAATTTTCGCCAGTTGCGGTTGGCTGGTCAGTGTCCTCTGTTTCCGATGGCGTCATCGGATCTAGATCTTTTATGAGCTTCTTATGGAATTCCTTCGCTTTTTCCTCCGAGGTCAGCCAATATTTGGAATCTTTATATGTGACTTGAATCCCTTCCAGCCGTTCCCATCTAAATTTGATTTTACGTTTCTTCAACTCGTCCGTTAGAAAATAATATTTTTTCCTTTTATTCAGCGAAATTGTTGAGAACTCCTTGAGGATTATGACCTTCTGGCCGTAATAAGTGGCCAGTTCTTTATGCTTGGCTTTTATCACTTCATCCCGGACACTCTTCCTTGTGAGTTTGACCACAATGTCCCTGGGGGCGTTATTCCTCCTTGCGTAGTTAGAGTTAACTCTGTGAATGGTGTCTATTTCTTTATTTATATCGTTAGTAGGAATTTTCAGAATTCCGGCAAAGATCTCACTTGCAATCAGTCTTAAATTTTCTTCTTCTTTTTCTTTGATATTCCTGAGTCTAAGTTGTGTGTCTGTTTCTTTACTGGCCCACACTTCATGTTGTCTCTCCAGTCTTTCGTGCGATTCTTCCATTTTCTTCATTCTGGCTTCTGTTCTCCCTTGTGCCTTTTTTGTGCTCACGTTTTCCTTCTTTAGGGCTTTTATCTCTTCTTTGGCCTCATCCACCTCTTTCTTAATAGTCTCGATGTCGACTTTCAGTTCTTGTCTTAATTTTCCCATTTCTCTTTGGAAGAGCTTCTCGATATTTTTCTGCGTTTTCTCCTGGTTGTCTTCTATTTTCTTTTCTATTTTTTCCTGTATCTTAAGCATTTCTGCCATTATATCTTTTAAGGAAATCTCTCCCTGCGTGGAGAGTCTTCTGGCTGGGATGGGCGTTAGCCTTGTTGTTGTTGGGTCTGTTGTCGTAGTTGTCATCGCGCTAAGGGCCTTGCTCTGTTTCGAGCTCTGCTTTTCTGTCCTGTTGTCCGCCATCCTAATTCCTTCACTCCTCTTCTCATCGGCGTTTTGTCTTCTCCTATTCCACTTCTGCTTCTTCTATTTTCCCTGGGGGGGGGGGGTATTCTGCAGGGAAATGCTTAACTTCTAATCTGGGCAGTCTGTACTTGCCTCTGGAGCCCCTGAACCCGGTACCAACTGCGTCTGGCTTCCGCAAGTAACCCTTACTAAGCAGAGCTTTGTAGACTTCCAGAGGAAAAAGGAGTTCAGGTTTCGGTAATGGCTGGCTGAAGTCCCTCAGCGAAGGAGCTGTAAGGCTGTATAATCCTCGACCAAGCTACGGGACGTTTCTCCCCGGCCAAGCTATGGGACCTATTGCACTGGTATATGATACATCAAGATTGAACCTCACTGTTGTTTCATCCTTATTACCATTATTATGATTCATATCCTCAATTTCACACTACCACTTTCAGTTCTTCCCAGACCTATAGCCATTATTAGCAGCAATTATAAAGTGCAAGGTGAAAAGTGCATTTACAAGCTTAAAGTGGCGCGTTGGAAGCAGCATTAGAATGACAGCTACTGGAGATTGTCCGTTCGTTAAAGTGCTAATGAATCCGTTCGTTAATGTATTAATGAATCATAATACAAGATATCACAGTATCACAGAATAGGGTATAAAGTTAAAAAACAATGACATTCATTCACAGTTCAAAAGGTTGCTAAGGGGCTCTGGAATTGGCAATACTATCAATAGCTAAACTCAATAACGTCTTCCCATTTGCAAATTTATAATTTAAATCGTAGGTAACAGGCAGAGTAAAAACACGGGAGAGCATAAAGTGCAGTATTATAGTTGCAGTATTATAGTAAGTTGGAAGACACTAGCAGTTTGACCTTGAGTTCCAGGAGGGAACCGCACAGTTCCTCTGCTGATAACCTTCAGCCAGTCTGCAGCTGTTAATAGTAATCTTCTCTTCGTTGGTGTCAAGACCCAGGCGGACCAACGAGGCAAAACAGCAGCTTAAGGGTTAACAGAAGGTGTTTAATGGCAAATTAACAAGTCAAAAGGCTCTTATCAGCAGAGCTTGTAAACAAAGGAGTCTGCGGCAGGCAGGAATGTAAGCAAACAGCAGCCCAGGCAGTCTGGGCAGGAAAAAGGAAAGCAGGCAAACAGTTCGCAGTAAGAACTGAATATAGGCAGTCCAAAAATCACAAGGCAATAACCAGTATGAGGAGCGGTCCGACGTCAGCACAGGAGACAGGCAGAAGCGTAGAATGGTCAAGACGGTCCAAGGGTCAGGGCAGGAGACGAGACTCACGGTTCCAAGCCAGGCAAAGTCGTCAGCACGATCACGGAAACACGGTTCTGGATGCAAGGACTCAAGGCAAGAGTTAACAGCAGGATACACAGGTACACGACACTTTGAACTCTGCAACATAATGGACCCCAGGCTACTCCTTAAATCCCATCAGAATCACTAGATTTGCTTCCAGGTGCATCTAGTTCCACAGGTGAACTTCGTTCTCTCCATTGTTGCCAGTCTGCGCTCCGGGCTGCATCCTGAGAAGCAGTATCCGAAACCCATGTGTCTGTGAACCCTTGGAACTCATCGCTGGAAGTTGGAGCATTAATGACATCCAAAACCTCCTGGACCTTGGTCCAGTCCAGCTCTTCATCATCACTTTCAGACCCGTCGCTATCTGCTATATCTTTAAGACGTTTGGAAATGGATTCCTCATCACTGTCTGAACTGCGTGCTACTCGCTTTACACCACGGTAATCCTCCACCTCCATCTCCTCACGAGTAAACCCCTGAAACTCTTCCTCATCACTAGATTCTAAGAACAAGTCCCTAATGTGCTTCAGCTGCCGTTGAGCGTCTTCCTCTTCCAAGCCTCGTTTTCTCCTTCTAGCACTAGTAGATACATGAGGCACACGCTGAGTTACAACAGTTGGGGTCTGCAGCTGTTAATAATAATCTTCTCCTTCGTTGGATTAGATAGCACCACACAACAATAACATCACACAATATTCACTATTCAGTCCGATGTTCAAAATAATAGAAGTTGAATTAACCTGCCAGTTATATCTATCCACTTATAAAAGGTAAATTAACTAAAATGCCAAAATTATACAAAAAGGAACAAAAATTCTCAATGAACTGCGCCTGTGAGATTGGTCTAGCAGCTCTAATAGATCTTTGCTAGAGCAGAACTCTTCTCGGGGCTCCAAGCAGAAACCACTAGGAGGTCAAGAGAAGGACGAAGTGGCCTTGGCAAGCCGAGGGAAGTTAAGATAGTACTAGAAGTTGAAATAGTACTTGGCAACTATATAGGCTGATTAAGATATTAGAGGCCAGCCCGTCAAGATGGATAAACGGCAGTAGAAGAGCCCCCGGCCACTCTTGAGTCGCAGCCCGATGGAACAGTTTGTTTCAGGCTGTAGCAGTCAACACAAAAGGGCCACAAAGATGCGACAGCTCGGAGCACAATGAAACACAGCAAGACCGTACCAAACAACGCAGCACAGCCACACAGCCGAAGTAGCAATGCAGCCGGAGTAGCAGCAACACAACCGGAGTAGCAGCCGACTGTTATTAAGTCTTCTCTTTCTTCTGAAAGGTTTCAAGCTTGGCAGAAGAGTTGGAAGAAAGGCTGTTTAACGCTTATGACCATAATAGCAAGCTCATTCGGGACAAACTCAAGAGTTTTCTGAGATTAGGGAGAGGATCAGGCAGCTTGAGACTGAGCTCAGACAAGTCGGTTCAGATATTGTATAAAGACCTGTATGGTCAGGCTGAACTGTTATTAATTCTTCTCTTTCTTCTGAAAGGTTTCAAGCTTGGCAGAAGAGTTGGAAGAAAGGCTGTTTAACGCTTATGACCATAATAGCAAGCTCATTCAGGACAAACTCCAAGAGTTTTCTGAGATTATGGAGAGGATCAGGCAGCTTGAGACTGAGCTCAGACAAGTCGGTTCAGATATTGTATATTGAGCTTGTTGTTGTAGTTGTTGTTGTTGATGTAGTTGTTACCGGTGGATTCTCTGACCCAGATCCCCGCCTTTGTTCTTAATTTATTTTTGGGGGTTGCCATTTGTGACGATGTGTAAATTTTATTCCTTTGGTTATGTGTAGTTTGGACAGTGGTTTAGGGATGGTAAGTATGGGAGATTATGTCTTGTTGAAGAGAGTGGCTTGATGGTAGCTGAGTTGCCATAGCAACAGGGGCGGAGCCAACTGCCTCTTCATGAGGCAGCTGTGTTTTTAAAAAATCAGTCAGTGGCCGGAGAGCTACTGAGAGGACACTGAATCTTTTGGTGGAGATTCAGGGAATTAGTCAGTGGCCGGAGAGCTACTGAGAGAACACTGAATCTTTTGGTGGAGATTCAGGGAATGTGTCTGTAGCCAGTGTGCTATAGGGAAAAACTGAATCTCTTGGAGATTCAGGGAATCAATTGGTGATCAAAGTGGTTGCAGAGAAGGACCCGGTACAGGGGGTTGTTGATTCTGAATTAAGAATCAAGGTTTGGCTGGGTTTAAGCCTGTTGTGCCAGCCGTGAAACCTTATGAAGTGTTTGCCTGAGTTTATTCATGAAACCTTTCCAATGTATCCATCAAGATTTGTGCCTCTTTTGAAGAAACAGTTAAACTTATTATACTGCTGTTAAAATAAACTTGTTACTGTTCTCCTCAAGTCCTGCCTGATACAGTTTCTTCTAAGTTGAACAGCTTGCAATAGTGCAGTCAGCCAGAGATAGTAAATGCTACGCTATCCACTGAATAAAACCTTCTGTCATTAACAGTTCCTTTATAAAATAGCTCCTAGGCTGATATTGATCGTTGCCCGGCTTCCTTCATAGATTAGGTGGCAGTGGGTGCTTTACCACGCGCACCTTTACAATTGGTGGCAGCAGTTTAATAACGACCCCTTCACACCATTTTACTCCACCACTCTAGTATTTTCCCTATTTTGACTCTGGCAGTTTCTGTTGGCGTCCCTCTTGTATCTCTTGTATCCTTTGTTTCTTATAGATTGTCTTGTTAGTGTGGTCTTCTTTAGGGTCTTATAGCTTCCAAGTGTGCCAAGGTTTTGTTTTTATAATTATTCTTGTTTTATTATTCATTATACATTACACATTCAGAAGGTTCCTGCACAGTCGCTATCTTGTAAGGATGGAAATTAAGATCATCATGAAGAATTCTCGCAGAACGATTGGAAAGTCCAAGGGCAGACGCATGTATGTGTGCAGAACGCTGTGGTGATCGCAACATTGAAGCTCTCACTGCCTCAACCTTCTCAGGTGATCTAATGGGCCGAGGGACTCCAGTTCTTCATCTTGTCGCATTTGTAGTTTGTCTGAACGTAGTGACCCATGTCACAATTGTCTGGGACGGGCCAATGGGGCTAAATTAAAGCAATTCCGAAAGGTGTGCTGGGTTGCGATCATAGAATATCCGCTCGAAAAGTAGACCTCAACGGCAAAAGCACGCTCCTCACTATTCCAACGCATGATGGCGACTGAACTGTGTCAGGACAAAACTTTATACTCCCGCCTCTCGAACGAGGCTGCTAGCGCTCTGCTAAGTCTTCAACCGACTGAATGGCTGCCGCACCCTGTATAATGGCTTTTGATTTTTTTTCCTTTTTTGCCTTCCCCCTCCAGAGGTAGCTATTCCACTCCTGGACTATGTCGAAGTCTTCTAAAGTTAATATTTTCCTTTTTTCTAGAGTTGTCCAGTCTCTTAACCAACACAAAGCGGCCGCATCATAGTACATTTGGAAATCCGGGAAGCCAAGACCTCCTCCTTTTTTTGTCATCTGTTAAGTTCTTAAGACTTATTCTATGTTTTTTGCCTTTCCATATAAATTTTCCAAGTTCTTTGTGTCAGTTCTTTATCTTTGCTTTGGATCTTAAAATCGGGAGCGTCTGGAATAGTAAGAGAGTCTCTGGTAAAATACTCATTTGATCACAGCTATTTTCCCTAAAAGAGATTCAAATGTTGCCATGTTTTAATTTTTGCTTTTATTTCTGCCCATTTTTTTAATAGTTATTTTTCAGTAAGTGTGCGTTACTGGCTGTGATTATGCCTAGATATTTTGTCATAGTGACAATTTTAATTCCTAATTTGTCCTGTAGATCTTCCTTCCTCTCGTTACTAAATTTTTTTGTGATGAACTGTGTTTTATCTTCATTTTAAGACCTGCCACTTCATCGAATCTTTCAATTTCGTGTAAGAATTTCTTTGTCTAGTCCAAAGGATCTTTTATAATGCAGACTATATCCTCTTTGAGTTCTGACAGTTTGGTTAATAGGCCGGGGGGGGGGGGGAGGCTTGGCTCTGGTTTGTACTAACAGACCCAGCTGTTGTTTGGAGAATATAGTTCCAAACTCTCCCAGGGCTGAATAGTCAGCCGCTGGCATGTGGGGCAGGGCGTTGGCCAAGAGATTCTGCTTCCTCGGGAAGAATTTTAAAGTGAAATTGAAACGGATGAAGAACTGGGCCCATTGCAACCGTTTAGCATTCAGTCTTTGGCGAGTCTACACGGCTTGCAAAATTCTTATGATCTGTCCATACCTCGAAGGGGATCGCTGTTCCATCTAGGAAGTGTCACCAATGTGCAAGTGCTGCTCAGATGGCAAAAGACTCTTTTTTGTCATTTTTTATGTAAGTACCTACAAGGTCTCAACTGACCATCTTCATCCGCTTGTAACAGTACAGCCCCATGAGCTGCTTCTGAAGCATTACAATGGACAATGAAAAGTTTGTGCAATTGGGCATGTATCAATATGGACTTGTTGGTAAACCTATTTTTCAGGTCATCAAGGACTTTTTGGCATTCAGGAGACCCGCTATACACTATCCCAGAATACTTGTAGTGTCATGATCCAGACGCCCAAAATACAGCCAAACACAAGGTTGAAGGTACAAAAATAGGTTTATTACACAAAAGAGTAATATACAGCACTTACCTTCAGTGCAGAAAAGTTCAGTAGTAAATTGGCACCAAAAATGAAGCAATACAGCAAACAAAAACACAACCCAGTTTATATCTTCTAAACGCGGGTTAAACAAAAGATAAAGCAAACTGCTTAAAACTTGGCACAGTTCACAGTAGTAATAGGAGATGTCCAAAAATTGAAGTCCCAAAACGACGCAAGGTCAAAACACAGAGTAATAGTAACACAGTCCAAAAAACAATCTTGACGATCAAACCGTTCCGAAGTCAAGCCGTTGAAGGATGTAAACACAGGAATCACAGGAACAAAGGAAAGCTGGAATCAAACAGGAATGATACAGACCCAGGACCCAAACTGGAGAGTTGGCAGCAACAAAGATTTAGACACTTAGCCTCCTGCGGAGTACTAAGGCAAAACCTCCCAACTTAAATATCATAACTCATTATCACTACTGGAGCAACTCCCTTCTTCATTACTACTATCAGCTGCTTCCTCCTCCACAGCTGTCTGCTGATCCTCCCTCCAGTGTTGCCAGCGTTGTTCAAGTCCCAGGTCCTGCCAAGAGCTCCCTTCGAGATATATATATTTACAAATAATATATATTTTAAGTAATTAATAAAATTAAGTAATTAATAAAATAATGTAGCAGCTGTTCTCTAATAAATATTAAAATAAAAATATACATGCAAGTCCCTTCATTTTTAATGGGTTTTTCATTAGGGTTTTTTTTTTGTGGGGTTTTTGTGGGGGTTTTTTATGAGGTAGGTAGTTTATGTAGTTGCTTTGAAGGTATTTCTGGGTGGGTATAACGAAATACAAAATTCACGGGCACCTCAGAGAAAGGGGAACTTCTGGCTCTCCCCAAACATACAGGGAACAAATCGGGCATAAGGGGCGGCCGGGAACAACTGGGGAAAGGGTGTATGAAAGGGAGTTGGGGGGAAGCGTACACAGGAGTAGAGGAGTGCCTCTTTTCCGGGCACTCCAGAGGTGATGCCCAACAAAGCAAAGTAAACTTGTATTTTCAATGTTCCAATGTTCCTGCAGACAGCAGGCAATAGTTATTTTTTGGCAACACAAAGCAAAGTAAACTTGATTTTCAATGTTCCAATGTTCCCGCAGACAGCAGGCAATAGTTATTTTAGGCAACACAAAGCAAAGTAAACTCTAAAAATCAATCTCTGGATAGCCCAAAAGTGGCAAGTTGGCCTTCAAGAAGACCAGCTTTTCCACCACAAGGGGGTCGAGCGAGTTACGTTGGAGGGTGACGACATCTCCTGCCAGGCTGAAGACCCTCTCACTCTGCACGCTAGTTGGTGGACAGCTGAGATACTTGCATGCGACAGTTGAGAGGTCAGGCCATGTCTTGCTTTGGGAGGACCAGTACGTCAATTGATCGGTGGATAAACTCTCCTGAGGCTCCTCAAAGTAACGATTAACAGAGTACTCGGCCAAGTCTATCTTTGCCGCCTGTGATATCGAGCTGCTTTTAGTAGGGTCTCCTCAGCGGAGGGGATCCCCAAGAACCGCGTAAAAAGGGCCCCGAAACCTTGGTGAGGCCAGCAGAAGTCAATTTCAGCAATTTAAAATATTAAAAATAATAACCCTCACCAAAGCGAAGGAAGTTCCAAGCAATCGAGGTGATTTATTTGCGATTCAGCTGCAATCGGATGCAAGTGTAGGGATAATTCTACTACAAGCATGTCAGTACAAAGAATACAGACGTATTTATAGCAAAAATACAAAGGAAAACATTTTGAAATTCCTGCCCGCCCTCTGCCGGCCGGCTTCATGCTGATTGGCTGAGGCTGGAACAGCTGGGAGGAGGCTTGGCGGCCCGCCTTGCCCCTGAGCCAATCAGCAAGCTCCGTCGCCTCTGGGGGGCCAATCAGCACTCTCCTGCCGCTTCTGAGGAAACCAGGTGGCGGGATGATCATAGACAATGGGAAAGGAAATGATGGGTTTAGGAGTTGTCTGCCAGCTGGAATGCGAGGCTTTATCCTCGGCTGGCAAGGTGTGACCCTTGTAAACAAAAGTCTTCCTGTTTCTTGATGGGTTTTGGGTGAGGCAAACAACAGAATCGGTAGCAGACCTCAAAAAGGGGGATCAACGCTGCCTTATGTAAATATAGTTCTTTTGTCCAGAGTCCCATAGACCCCCTTATCTCATCAGACATGCTCAGAAAATGAGATAAGGGAAGCACTATGGTTATTGTTTCATGCAGATGATTTAATCAATGGGTGAGTTTCGAGGGGGGACAGGGATTTCCCCTCAAGCATTGTAGCAGTTCCTGATCACTTTTTGTAGGGCAAAAGTCAAGGGAAGGGGGGGAAACAGACCACATTTCATATAACATTTTTATACAAAGTTCATAAGGGAAACCCCATTCCCATCCCATTTCCCAATTAATTTTATTACAATATTTGATCTTTATTTTTTTAAAAAAGGAACTAGAAGTCCCATGCTTTTGTGGAAGGTTCGTGGCAACGGAGGCGATGGACAGTCCAGATCACGCAGCAGAGAGTCACTTTTCAGGCAGAAGCCAGTAGATGGGCGCCGGGTTGAAAAACAACAAATTCCATCGCTCGGTCCTTGGGAAACTATGTCTCCCGCCCAAGGACCGGGCCTTCTGTCCGGCTGACGCTCCAGGGTCTCTCATGGGTGTCCGCAGCAGGTCCCCGGCAGCGGGGCTGGGCAGGAATGAACGGCAGCAAAGGAAAACAGACCGCTTTCGCTGAGCCGGCAGAGCGTTGACAATCAGCTGTTTTCTGTCAAATTATATTCCTTAAAGTAAAACAATTATTTCCCGGGCGGAGGGGCCCAGATCGAGGAAAGCGAGATAGCAGTTAGTCTTAGAATTCATCATAGAAAAATATAAAATAAAAATGGCGCCGATCCGCCATCTTGAAAGTTTAGCGGATACGGGGGTCCAAAATGCCGGTTTCGGTATCCACGGTTTTGGCGGACGCAGATCCAGTGTTCCCGGGGGTGCCAGAGAGGCATCCCCGGCAGGCTCACGGCTCTCCGGAGCCTGGGAAGGGGTTTATGTTAGGTTTTAGAAGCTTTCAGGCAAGGAAGGGATACAATGTCACATGCGGAAAAGTTTTAAAGTTGCAAAACTTAAGTATCTTTATTAGGGATGAGTTACAAAGTAAAGAGAAGGGAAAGTGAGAGAAGCCTGAGCGCAGTCCTAGTTTTTGAGCTGCCTGCTGGGGCACATTTCATCAGTTGGTCCCAAACTTGGCTCCCAGGAACTGCGGAACTCTCAGCTGCGGTTCAAATTAATTTGAAAGCAGGGGTCTCTGCCGCGGTCGGCGTCACCTGGGCCGACAAAGATGTTCCTTCCTCTGCAAGAAAAGCGATACTGTCGTTTATGAAATTCTCCTCGTTCCTCTTTTTCAGCCGCACGTCCCTTCCATCGTCCCTTGTAGGTGGCAAGGTGGGACTACTGGTATCGGTGCTGCCGTAACCGCTGGTGTTTCGGGGAGTAACGGCAGCGACAATTTGCTCTGAGTGTTCCCCCACCCTCCGAGAGTATTCTCTCACGAGCGAGAGAAGTTCGACCTTCCACTTCGGCAATTCTTTGGGGCAGACGGAGTCCTTGATGCAAGGGTCGCAGAGTGCTGCCAAAACATGAGTCTTGCTCTCCATCAGCAGGAGGAGACGTTTACGAAGGGCGAAAGTCAACTTTCTGACCACCTCCTGGGCCTGTGGAGTCAGGGGCCCAGCCATAGATTGCAATGTACTGTGTCCACCCAGCGACTCCAAATGCCTCTTGAAACGCAAGATGACAGGGAGCACCTGGCTGAGTAGTGCTTTCTTTTTTTAAAAAAAATATT
This sequence comes from Anolis sagrei, assembly GCF_037176765.1. Taxonomy (NCBI): domain Eukaryota; kingdom Metazoa; phylum Chordata; class Lepidosauria; order Squamata; family Anolidae; genus Anolis; species Anolis sagrei. The sequence goes on along the minus strand of NC_090022.1, from coordinate 301,291,911 downwards.
TTTATTAAGCTTTTAAACATACATATAAAAAAAACCTTGGGGAGGGGAGGAAAAGGGGGAGGGGGGGGGATGTTGGGGTGCATTCGCTCCTTCTCACAATCGCTTCTGGTGCCATTCATCTCGTCTAGTGCCATTCATCTCTTCTTTCATCCCGTGCGGGGGGGGGGGAGGGGAGTGGGGAGGGGTATTTTGGGGTGACAGGGGTATAAGAACTTCCAGGTTTGTCTGTGCATTTTGGTATATATAAATTTTCTTCGTAACTCGAACATTAGTCCGTGTTTTCGTCCTTTTTAAGCAATGCTAGTCATTCTTTACCTTTAAGCCTTTCTATTCTTAAAATAATTCAGGAACCTGTCCCAGTTCGTATTTTTCCTCTTGTCATTAATTATTGTTTGAGAGTCTTTGTGTCAATAAATCCATGTTCATCAGGTCATACACCTTCATGGTCCATTGCTCTAGTGTTGGTATTTCATTAGTTTTCCAAAGTTGCGCCAGTTTTATTCTGGCCGCTGTAGAGAGATAGAATTTTTTTTTTGTTTTCATTGAACTCTAGTTTAAAATCTAAAATATCCAATAGAAAGTATTCCGGTTTTAATTTGAATTTTGTGTGGAGGATTTTTTCTGCTTCCTTGTGGATCTGGCGCCAGAAGGTTTTAACCTTCTTGCACCCCACCACATATGCATAAAATTTCCACTGGCTCTCTGACACTTCCAACATTTCCCCTCTGTTTTCCCTTTGTTGAATTTCGCAATTTGTTCCGGTGTCAGGTACCACCTGTAGAAAAGCTTGTACCAGTTTTCTTTGATTTCATTTGCATATGTGAGTTTTCATTTTCTTGATCATATTTCCTCCCATTCCTCGAGTCTGATTGGACGACCAATGTCTTTGGCCCATCTAACCATATTATCTTTTATTTGTTCCTTTTCTGTTTCCCAGGAGAGTTGCTGTTGATATACTTTCCTAATATGTTTTCTGTCCGTCTTTAGGATTTTCTCACATATGGTGTCTTCAGTTTCAAATCCCAGTTTTTTATCTAAGTTGTAACTTTTCTTTAATCTGATGGTATTGGAACCATGAAATATTGGAGTCAAATGCTTTTAGTTCTTTCTGGGATTTGAGTGTGAGTCCTAACGGTGAGTTTTTTAGTGTATCTTTGTACGTTAACCAATCTTCCCTCGGGACTCCCCTAATTTGGCTTGCTTCGTTAGGTGAAAACCATAACGGTGTTTTTTTGGTAAAGTTCTATTTTATATCTCTCCCAGATTTTTAGGAGAGGGTCACGGACAAAGTGATTTCTAAAGTTGCTCTCTCCCTTCGCCTTTCCCCTCCACAGGTAGTTATGCCATCCTTGCATTAAGTCAAAACCTTCTAGGGCTAGCAGATTCCTTTCCTTAAGGCTTATCCAGTCCTTTATCCAGCACATAGCCGCAGCATCATGATATAATTGCAGATTTGGTAGTGCGAGGCCTCCTCTTCTTAATATCGCACATGTTCACAAAACTTATTCTATGCCTCCCTCTCTTCCATATGAAATTTGTAATGTCCTTGTGCCAGATTTGAAAGGGCGCCTTTGTTTTTACTATTGGGAGCGACTGGAATAAGTGGAGTATGTCCGGTAGAATGCACATTTGGATCGCTGCCACTCTCCCCATCAGGGAGAGGTTTAGTGTCTCCCATCTCTTTAGTTTTTCTCTGATTTGGGACCATTTTTGATCATAGTTGTTTTTATATAGTTGGATGTTTTTTGTTGTTAGTATGATCCCTAGATATTTCACTTTTTTCACTATTTTAATCTTTGTTCTCATTTGTAATTCTTCCTCCTTCTGTGTAGTGCTTTCTGTGCTGAAAGTTTTTCGGTGGCTATTTTGAATGGTTGTAGGATCTCGACCAGCTGAGTGATGGTCATCCACTCCTGATTGTTGGGGACCAGCTTGTTTATCGGAGTCGCAATTGATAGTGAGACAGCGTGGACTGCCCTCTGTTGCTCCACCATGTGCTCCAACCTGTCACGCAGCAGTTTTGCGGACTTAGAGCTACGGTGGAAGAAGCCCGCGATTCTGCGGCAGCGGTCAATGAGTTGAGTGACGGCGGTGGCGCTGTTCTCATCGGGCCCCTTGAAGCCATCTTTTACACAGTTATGCAGCAAATGCGCCATGCATGTTACGTTTGAGAAGCCGGCACTTTCAACCGCCCGGATCATGTTCCTTCCTGCGTCTGTGACCATGAATCCCAAGTTACCACCGGAATGAGTATGCCGCATCCAGTCTCCCATCATCTCTCGCAAGTACTCAGAAATGATGTCGGCCCTGTGATCTGTATCTATCACCTCCAGTGACAGGAGTGCCAAACGATGACCCAAGTCGAGGCAACCCTCCGTCTCCCACCAGTGAGCGGTCAGGGACAGATAGGAATGCCCTCCTCCCGTGCTGGTCCAAATGTCTGATGTGAAATGTACATGGACGGGTTGTGATTTGTTCAACAGGGTTCTGAGACGTTGCTTGCATCCCTCGAACAAAGCTGGAATGACTGTTTGAGAGAAAGTTTTGCGATTCGGGATATTGTACCATGATGCCAGGAGGTGAACAAATTGGCTGAAACCTTCCCACTCCACCATACGGAGGGCTGGTGGTCCAGAGCCATCATTTCTCCCAGGCAACGTGTTATTTCCTTCACTGATGGCGGCTTCAATCCAGATCTCACCCTTGTAACTTGCACGCCCCAAGCATCAATGGTTTTTTGCATGGGGCCTGTTGGTGAGGTTGGAGTGCTCTGTGTACTGCTGCATGTGCTGGCGACTTTAACTGCGTCCAACTTTACATTTGGGTGGTGTCTCTTCATGTGCATCCTTAGCCCTGTGGTGGCAAGATGCCTCATATCTTTTCCTCTGCTGACGCTCACACCGCAATGCCTGCAAACTGCCAAAGTGGCCCTCTGAGCATGGACGTCGTAATGATCCCATAGGAGCGATCTCGGCCTACCCCTACCCACATGCACTTCAGGTGTTATCATGCTTGTGTTTGGAATGTCGGTGTTTGTGGAAGGGAGTGTAATTGTTGGTCGTTTCTGTACCTCGCCCTCCAGCAGCATGCAGTCCTCTGGATCACTAATTCCTGTGGTGGAAGCAGAATCCATGTTGTCTTCCTCCCATCCCTCAGACACGTCCCCCTCCTCACCCTCCTCTTCATAACCAGTAATATCTGAGGTACTTGGAAGGACATCATGAGCTGAACGTTGAGTCTTTCGAAATGATGAAGAAGGTTCTGCCATCTCACAGCTGGTTGAAGCATCTGTGTGTGTTTCAGTAACCATCTCGTTGGTTGAATGTTCCCTTCTTGTCGAGGTGTTCATCTTCAGTACCCTGCCTTTCTTAGATGTTCGTGATAACACTGGGCCCTTGCATCTGCTTGAAACTGCTTTGTGTTAACCGAACAGAAATGAGCAGCAGCACTGTATTTTGAAAAGGAGTGTTGGCGAAAGAGCCCACAAACACTGCTTGAAACTGCTTTGTGTTAATCGAACAGAAATGAGCAGCAGCACTGTATTTTGAAAAGGAGTGTTGGCGAAAGAGCCCACAAACACTGCTTGAAAATGCTTTGTGTTAACCGAACAGAAATGAGCAGCAGCACTGTATTTTGAAAAGGAGTGTTGGCGAAAGAGCCCACAAACACTGCTTGAAAATGCTTTGTGTTAACCGAACAGAAATGAGCAGCAGCACTGTATTTTGAAAAGGAGTGTTGGCGAAAGAGCCCACAAACACTGCTTGAAAATGCTTTGTGTTAACCGAACAGAAATGAGCAGCAGCACTGTATTTTGAAAAGGAGTGTTGGCGAAAGAGCCCACAAACACTGCTTGAAAATGCTTTGTGTTAACGGAACAGAAATGAGCAGCAGCACTGTATTTTGAAAAGGAGTGTTGGCGAAAGAGCCCACAAACACTGCTTGAAAATGCTTTGTGTTAACCGAACAGAAATGAGCAGCAGCACTGTATTTTGAAAAGGAGTGTTGGCGAAAGAGCCCACAAACACTGCTTGAAAATGCTTTGTGTTAACCGAACAGAAATGAGCAGCAGCACTGTATTTTGAAAAGGAGTGTTGGCGAAAGAGCCCACAAACACTGCTTGAAAATGCTTTGTGTTAACCGAACAGAAATGAGCAGCAGCACTGTATTTTGAAAAGGAGTGTTGGCGAAAGAGCCCACAAACACTGCTTGAAACTGCTTTGTGTTAATCGAACAGAAATGAGCAGCAGCACTGTATTTTGAAAAGGAGTGTTGGCGAAAGAGCCCACAAACACTGCTTGAAAATGCTTTGTGTTAACCGAACAGAAATGAGCAGCAGCACTGTATTTTGAAAAGGAGTGTTGGCGAAAGAGCCCACAAACACTCAAAATCATTTCGTTATAAAAAAAATAACGAATAATTAACGAAATACAAAATTAACGAACGAAACCGCTCAGCCCTATTCAACGTCCTCACTAGAAGTGGGCTGCGTGCAAATGTCCCTTACTTCTTGAACACGGGTCCAGTACACCTCCTGATCCCCTTCCTCATCACTTGAAGACCCATTCTCACAATTGAACCCCATAAACTCATTGTCGGATGTGGGTGCATTGAGTATGTCCCTAATACATTTCCTTTGTAGCTCTTCATCTGAATCGGGATCGCGAGTAACCTGCTTTCTTCCCCTGTTTTCCTCTCCCACTTCCATCTCACTTTCATTGAAACCCTCGAAGTCCTCTGAGTCAGAAGGAGCCAGCAAGATATCCCTAATATGCTTACGCTGCTGCTCCTCCTCTTCCTCCCGAGTAGACTTCTTACCCCTTCTCACAGTAGTAGTTACGTTACTACCACGCTGAATCACAACATGCAGCACTCTTATTAGGTGGCTGACGTGGCTGGGCTATGTTCTTTGGGGCCCTTAAAGCCATCTTTCACTGTGTTACGAGTAAGTGGGCCATGCAGGTAACATTGGTGAAGCCTGCACTTTCCACCGCCCTTAAGTTCTTGCCGACGCTGGTGACCATGAACCCCAACTTGGCGTTCCAATGCGTATGCTGCATCCGCCCCCTCATGTCTTCCATGTATTGGCAGTTGGTGTCAGCCTTGCTGTCCTTGTCTATCACTTCCATAGCCAGCAGGGCCCAACGATGGGCCAACACAAGGCTTCCCACCTCCCACCAATGCGCAGCGTGAGAGAGAAGAATGGCCTCCCACGCTGGACCAAATGTCCGAGATGAAGTGGATGTGGTCGGATTGTGCGCCACGCGGAAACTTCCCCAGGTGTTCCTTGCATCCCTCATACAAGGAAGGAATGACCCTTCCAGAGAAAGTGTGGCATGTTGGGGCTTAGAGGTAAAAGAAAGAAAAATACACTGGTTTTTCCAGAAGGGCTTGACCCTTAGGGCCAATTAGCCTGCAGGCAGCAAGATTAACTACTTTGAGGTAACAGGAAAAAAAATACACTGGATTTTTCAATAAGTGATTGACCCCTAGGTCCAATTATCCTGCAGTCAGCAATATTAACTACTTAGAAGTAACAGAAAAACAAAGTACACTGGTGCTTAAGGAAGGAATTCACTAGGGCTGGGTAACCACGGAAAAATTTGTTTCTAAACTCGATTCGTTTTTAAGGGGTCCATCACGTTTCGTTTTTTTTAAAGAATTCCGAAATTTTCCGTTTCAAAACTTCGAAATATATGAAATTTCGTATTGATTCGTTAATGGCGGACGCAATTGTGCAATATGCTAAAAAAAACCCTCCAAATATGCAAAAAATAGGCTGAAAAAACCGCCCTTAACTAACCAGGCGCCACTACCTGCCTACTCTAGATTGGCTCCCAGCTCTCCCAGCATCCTACCACCTTTGACATCACTTCCGAAACTGGCGGAAGTCGTTTCAAAGATGGCGGATGCCGCCTCGAAATGGGCAAAACACTTCCTGGTTCTAGAAACGCCTCATAATCGCTTATTTTAAAAAAACCGAATAAATAACGAAATACAAAAATAACGAACGAAACCGTCCAAGCCTAATATTTATCTTATGCAGGGTCTCAAGGCATGTCACTTAAACAGCACAGAAACTTGAAGCTGTGCAGTTTCTTAATTAGTGCTATAGCAGTGTTTCTACCAAATGCATCAAGTTTCTGCTCTTGAAAAGCTTCATATAAGGCATCATATACTTCGGTGTGGAACCTCAAAAGCAACAATGCCTCGATTCTACTTTTCCACCTACTATTGCAGAGTGGTTTGACTGTGAGAGTTGAAACGTGCTTCAACAAAATACACCATCTTCGAGTGGAACTGGGAGAAAGGTTAGAAGATTTCTTGTATGGTGCTGAAAATACTGCAATACTGCAAGACAGAGCTGCTTCATTGGCCTGCCCATCCCCGAAATAAAGAGACAACATACCATAATTTGGATTAAATTATGGGCAACTTTATTTAAATGTTACCTATTTAATTTTTGCCTTAACCTGAACTAACAGGGGTAATGAACTTGGGTACAAAGCCGAAGAGGTATCCCAGCCGGGTATACCCCTCAGCTAACTGGGGCGAAAACCTAGGTTCCCGGGTAACCATACCCGGCCAACCTCTAAGGGAAACGTGAAAGGGTCTTTCTCAAACTCCCCCATTTCTGGGCCATCCAATTTCACCTCACCGAATAACTTAACTTTCCAGTGAGTGTTTTAGCAAATGGCCCACACCCCTAAAAGGGGGGTGCCTTGTGAACCGAAACTTTCGTGTTTCCCTGACGATTTTCCGCCACTGAATGGGGACAAATGTCAATTTAGTCTCCATCCCCCACCAAATTACCTAACACCAACCTAATCCCTTTTTGTAAGTCTGTTAGAAATAATGTGTTTCCCATGTCGGAGAGATGGATACCATCCGTCCTATAGAGTTGAGATTTTTCGTGTGTAATGTCAGTGTGTGGCAAATATGATCCATTACCACGTGCCAGCGCAGAACGCATGGCATGGTTTACACGCTTTCTTTCTTTTTTTTTTTGGAATAAATTTTATTAAGTTTTATTGGATACAGCGAAAGAGGGGGAATATAGTCAAGAAGATAGTAAAGTAGGAAATTGGTAGTGAAAGGAGACTAAATACAAGTGAACAATTAGAAAAATATGTGCAAGAGAGAAAAAAAAGAAAAAATACCCAAAAAATTCCAAAAATACGAGAGAAAAAAACACGCTTTCTAGTTCTCTCGAGCTTGTGTATGCCGCCGCCCCATTTAAGCCACGATATGATGGCCGACCAGACAATGTGTACTTGTGGCCATGCCTGCCAAATTCTGAAAATGTCTTCTTGTGCTTGTAGGTAAAGTGCCCTACCTTTGAGAAGACCCAGATCATTTTCCCCAAGGTGTATGACCAACATGTCAGGAGGGGGCCCACTCCTGAACTCAAACAATAACAGGATCAAACCGTCCCAACGAAGACCTCTTTTTCCTCTCCACTCGACCGTAGCGATGGAGGCAAGGCCCAAGTGCTGGCCATAGGGAGTCCTCCGGGCTTGTCGTCCAGCCCAATGTATGTAGTTATGGCCACATACCAAGACTCCATCTATGCGACAGCGTCTCTGAATCTGAAACGATAAACAATATAACTTTAGAAACGGTTAACGAATATAACCCCTATAAGCATTGGACTTCCACCTGCCCAAAGCCTTAATTGCCTCAGTGTCATAGTCAAGCCGAGCTGCCTTTGTAGGGAAACCAAGTAACACTCCTCTATGTTACAATGCTGTTTGTTATGGCTTAGAGAGGTTATATATTCTTATTTAAGATATTCACACACAGTCTGTGGTAGTGTGAAAATAGAATAACAAGTTTATTAAACAGTCTTAAAAGTATTTCAGGTACAAAAAGCTTATTGGTTGCATTAAATAGTACAGTGCTTGAATTCAGTTTCCGTCACGGCTTCAAAATTGGGAATTTATATTTTCCCTTCAAAATAGATCCTTCCCTACAAACAGCCCAATACCTCAGGGCCTGTCTAGCTATAGTTCTTCCTATGAAGTAACTGTCAGAGTGAGACCCTCCAGTCTGGCACAGCGAACTTGAGGTTTCCAAAACACACAGACTCAATTACCACACAGCATTCTTCTTCGGTTTCAAAATAATAAGCTTTACTGAAAGCATCTATATACAGGCGACTACATGTTGATGAGGAAAGATGGCGACTGACAAAGTACAGGACTAAACACACAGACAAAGAAACATCCTGCCCTCCTGACTTATCTGTCTACTAGCCGGTTAACTCCCTTTTGTTCTCAGGGCTGTTATCTCAGTCTCAAGGACTTTACTCTCTGGCCTATAACAATAATAATCTACTACACGAATGAACAAAAATGAACATGACTGAAACCATCTTGAATTACATTATTAACACATTGAAAAACATATATGAAATAACGGCAATTATCCTGACAGTAACTATCTAGAATCTATTTCCAAGTTAGACTTCTTCCTAATTCTTCACTGCTATTCCTAATCTACAATTGCTCTCCTAACTATCCGCCCCAACTTCGTCCTCTAACACACACCAGCCTCCAGATTTTAAAACACTACTTTTTTTTCCTGTCAGCTTCTCCAAAGCTACGCCCCCTTTCTCTCCACCAATCGTGGCCATTCCCTGCTGTCTTATGCCTAGGACACGCCCCTCTCTCCCTGAACTACACTTAAGATGGCGTCTCCCTTCTCCAAAATGGCCGCTGATGCTGCGCCTAGCCCACTTCCTATCTTCCTAAGCTTACAGGCTTCTCCAGGCCCTGCATCCTGGCTGTAAATAAGGTTCATTATAACGATGCTTCGGGATCAATCAATATCAGATCCCACTCCGCTGTACACTAATAATAAAGAACCGGGCACTAACATATTCGAGCATCCACACACAATTATAAAGATGGGGATATACAATAATCAATCCCACATCACTGTAAACAAATACAATGTTCAAGGGGTATCTTTAAGTTTCTTCTGCTGCCACCAAACTGTAATGTAAGTGAACTCTCTAGCTGCCAAATACTAAGATTTCTTTTGGGACCACCAGACACTGTTGTCTTCTTTTTGTTCTTTTAAAGCAGTTAAAATAGTGTAGGAAACTTCAGCCACAAAGGCACACTTGAGTCAAGCTTTTATATTTTTAAATAATCACTGAAAGTTTATTGATTGAAAAAAACAAGAAAGTAAGTGCAGTTCAATATCTTGGCTGTTACAGAGAATTTTGTCTTGAATGCATAGCGGTTACAATATTAGTTCTATCTTTGTTACAATAAAAAGAGTTTCTTCTCTTCACCGACAAGAAAACTTAACAGGAACTAAATCTCTGTCAGGATTTCTTCTGTAGCTCAGATACACTAACCTAGTCCTATCTAGCTACAATCCAGCTATATCCCTAATAGCTGTCCAGTTTGCATCAGCTAACTTTGCTGGCAAACCACTGGCAAACTTTGCCCTCTCCTAACTCTTAAACCACAAACTTCTAACACATCCTTTCTCTTCAAATTCTAATCTTCAACTCCTCCTTTCTCTGACTTAAAAGGCTCTTTTTCCCTCCAAGCCTCTCTAAACTCCGCCCCCTTTTCTAAACCAATCCTGGTCGATCTCCGCTGACTCAGGCCTAAGACACGCTCCCTCTCTAAACTCCCTCTAAGATGGTGGCTGCCCTGTACCAAAATGGCTGCTGCTGTTTCGCCAGGCCCACCCAAGCTGCAAACTAGCTGGCAGACTAACTCTAGGCCCTGCAATCCTGGCTGAAAAAGGTAAGGGACCTTTACATTCATCACAGCATGCCATCCCGATGGCAGAAAAGGTATCAGGTGTTAGTGGATCTAACCTGTTTGAATTGGGCCATAGCTGTCACCGGACACAAATCTATATCGCTGCATGTAGTCAGATTTATAACACTTCCCTTGGCAAGCTGGTCTGTTTTTGACGATCTGATCAGTATTTATCATTTATTTATTTTTATTTATTTTATTTACTTTACGTATATACTGCTGTTCTCAGTCCAAAGGCGACTCACAGCGGTTCACAACCAATAAGGACAGCAAAAATTCAATGCAACAGTATAAAAACAGTTAACAACTTGGCACATTACACAATTAATAAACAATTACTACAATAACCAATCATTATCGTATCATCATCAAAACCATAATCCAGATTTGTCATCCATTGTTCCATTCCTATGTTCATTTACCAATCATTGCACTAATTATTCGAACGCCTGCACAAACAGCCAGGTCTTCACTTTTTTGCGGAATACCATTAACGATGGTGCTAGTCTAATGTCTGTGGGAAGGGCGTTCCACAGCTGAGGAGCCACCACCGAGAAGGCCCTATCTCTCGTCCCCGCCAGCCGAGCTTGAGAAGCAGGCGGGATCGAGAGCAGGATCTCCCCGGAAGATCTCAAAGTCCTGGTGGGTTCATAGGCAGAGATGCGGTCGGATAGGTAGCTTGGGCTGGAACCGTTTAAGGCTTTAAAGGCCAACACCAGCACCTTGAATTGGGCCCGGTAGCAGATCGGCAGCCAGTGGAGCTAGCGCAACAGGGGGGTCGTATGCTCCCTGCGTTCCTCTCCTGTTAGAATCATGGCTGCCACACGTTGGACTAATTGAAGCTTCCGGGCCGTCTTCAAGGGCAACCCCACGTAGAGAGCGTTGCAGTAGTCTAGGCGGGATGTAACCAGAGCGTGGACAACCGTGGCCAGGTCAGACTTCCCAAGGTATGGGTGCAGCTGGCCCACAAGCTTTAGCTGTGCAAATGCTCCCCTGGTTACCACCGAAACCTGGGGTTCCAGGCTCAGCGATGAGTCCAGGATCACCCCCAAGCTGCGAACCTGCGTCTTCAGGGGGAGTGCGACCCCATCCACCACAGGCTGTAACCCTATGCCCTGTTTGGCCTTGCGACTGACCAGGAGTACCTCTTGTCTTGTCTGGATTCAATTTCAATTCGTTCGCCCTCATCCAGACCGTTACAGCGGCCAGACCACCAGTTCAGGACCTCGTGGACTGGAGTCAAAGTTATGTCGGTAGGTATCAGAGCATGATATGAAGTGTCTGTCTTTGACAGGGCCACCAATTCACTAATCCTAAGGGCACCAAAAAAGGCTGTTAATGAAGCTGCATGGAATAACAGTTTTTCATACACCGACATACAAACTTTTGGCCAAGTATGTTTTAAGAAGAGAAAAGTAGGTATATAGTATAAGTAATGGACTATCCACTTTTGTAGGACTTCTCTTAAAGATATTGAATTTGGTAACATTTCACTCAAGTATTACCATACCATTAATTCTCTATTCATTTTAAATAACAATATTGACAGAAAAGGAATTTGAAACACCAAAACAGTTTTACTACAGACTTGATAATATTCTCAAGTGTTCCAGAAGCTTTAAATCAAGTTGCTAACACTCTCTTAACATCAAGATATACATTCTAGTAACGCTTTACATCAATATTATTATACAAAAGTGGCAGTAGTACAAATTCTTCATATGAGTAATATCAACGTCGAGTTGCTCTTGAATGAGTTCCTTCTCGCTGTGAAACAAGAGTAGTTGTCACAGTCTTTTATCAATATTTATCAAGGTTGTTATTTCTGGATAACAGGGATGGCCAAATAGTCCGTAATGCCGGGGCGAGTACAACTTGGTTTCCCGAGTACAGGCCACTTTCGATACTTCCTCAGGTATTCTCCCTGTTTGCTTGGCTCTGCCTTCTCATTCCTTCTTGTACATATGAAAATATAAAGGAAAACTACTAGTATACTAAGCAGTACAGTTGAACTGATATATACCATACTAAAAACAGACATGTAGAAAAACACCCCAAATTGATGTATATAATAATCAAGTATGGTTTAAGCCTTTTAGGATGTCTGGGGTGAGAGGCTGTCTATTATCTTTTAGTCGCCCCTGTTGCCGTGACCAGCCTGCCAAGAGCTTATGCAAGCGAAAATCATTGGTGATATCCGGAAGCCCCTGGGCTTTAAACCAATAAGCTAAAGCTGCAAAAGAAGGGGTGCTAGGCCCCTTCTTTTGCAATATACACAAAATTGTGCCACGTGTTCGTAAGGAACGGGAATGACATTGGGCAAATTGTAAACCTGTCTAAACTCCGAAAACTCCTGTATATTTTTGATATATGACTTTCTAGAACTAGGTGCAAGTGCCTGTGCCCATACCCATGATTACTTCCTCAGTCCAACCTGTCAAAGATGGTCTGGCATTTGCTCCGGGTGGGCATCTGCGCTGGGTGCTAACTGCCAGAATCGCTCCATCTGCATACGAGACAGAGCATCGGCTAAGGAATTATCCAACCCAGCAATGTGAAACGCGCTGAACATGATGTTGAACTTCAAACAGTGAAGTGTGAAATGACGCAGTGCTCCCGTGAACCTTGGTGATTTGGATGTCAGAGTGTTGATAACTTATATCGTAGCCATGTTATCACACCAGAAGTGTACTGTTGAGTTAGCAAAACTCGCATATTCTGTTTGTCCATAAAACCACCAAACTTTGCTATATGTTCTACCATTTTTAAAAAGTTGCAATTATTACGTTCAAATTTTTTCCCCTCAAAATGCCAATCCCTGAGTCCCCAAAACTGTACTACACATAGTAAGCGTTTCAGAACTTGCTGCCAATGTTGTTTTCAGCATGAATAAGCCTTTCATGTTCTGCGTCAATAGTTTTGTTGAAATGTAAACGTAAAGAGAGCTCACGCCAAGATGTACAGTTTTTAATATGATTATGGGATTTCTCATGAGTGGTCAAAATCTGGCTCGAGTTCAACCAGTCAGAATACCCATGGCTACTAGCAAGAAGTGAATTAGCATTTCCAAAAACTATGTAAGTAAAACAAAAAAAAACCCTGCATTTTTCGATATTGAATATAGTAGCCAAATCCTGTGAACTTGCTCTCCATTGCACAGCTTTCTTGTATAATGATTTGAGGCAAATCTCCTACCCTTAGCGTCTTGAGAAAAATACGTGTCAGTGACTTACTGAGGTCCTCATTCCACAAGTATTTTTCGTACCTCATGTATTTTGGGTGGCCATTCTCCACAATCATTCGAAATGAATGATAATGGGTTTCTGCTTAGTTCCTGCAAAAAAACCAACAACATTTGTATACTTTTTAAATTTTTTCAAAGACCTATGAAAAACTTCAAAACGTTTTTCAAAGACCTTTCTAATCCGACCTATGTCTTCCAAACAAAAAATCTTCAAAAATGAAGGGGAAATGACTTTAATATCCCCCCCAAAAAAGAAATATCTAACAGAGCATGCACAAAAGGCCCTCTCTCCAGCGCGCGAGAAGACTGACACACCAACCGTTCTGAGGGAAGAGGAGCCTCACCATGGAGTCCCTTTCCATGCGTGGGCCCTCCTTCCTCTTTGTTGGCCCACCAAACAGACCTCTCCTCCTTTTCCCCCTGGAGAGGCGGGTATGTGGAAAGGAAAGAGAAAAGGAAAGGAAAGAAAGAGGCAGAGAAGGAAGAAAGGAGAAAAAGAAGGTAAAGAAAATGGGGGAGGAAAGGGAGAAGGAAAGAAAAGGAAGGAACGAAGGAAGGAGAGAGTGAAAAAGGGAGGGAAGGTTGGCCACAGCAACGCTAACAGACCAATGAGTGTCCATCACTCGTAACTCCATTTCTCAAGTCACTCCTGACACGACAAAAAAAAAATAACCCTCCCCCCCCCAAAAAAAAAACTGGAAAGGATTTAAAACTCCCCAAAAGATAAATGACATACAGAAAAAGGGAAGAAAGAGGGGAGGGAGGGGAGGGAGGAAAGAGAGAAGGAAGCAAAGAGCAAAGGAAGGAAGGAAAGAAGTAGAGAAGGAAGGAAGCGAGAAAGAGGAAAAGAAGAGAGATTGAAAGAAATGGGTAGAGAGAGAAGGAAAGAAAAAGGGAAGGAAAGACAAAAGGAAGGATGGAAGCAAAAGCAAAGGAAGGAAAGAGGCAGAGAAGGAAGAAAGAGAAAAGTAAGGAAAAGGGAGGAAGGAAAGAGGTAGTGAAGGAGGGAAAGAAGGAGAGAAAGAGGAGGGGAAGGTTGGCCACTGCAACGTGTGGCAGGTACAGCTATTTAATTATATAAACTATAGTAAACACATTGTTTTATAAAATTATGGTGGCAGTTCTTGACAGATTTACTGAATGTATATTTTAATAAAATTTACCTAAAAAGAGCTCTGAGATATTTTATAATAAAGAATTCTGGAAAAGTGCCCTTTTCATCCTTCACCTCCATTCCTCCCTCCTCTCAACACAAGAGCTAAAGGAACTGGACAGGCCTAGGCCAATTATATTTTCCTAAAATGTGTACTAATAAGTTAAAATCGAATCTATTTACAGTTTCAATGGCTTGCTGACTACTAGGTGGCAGGACTGCATCTCTTAATAAATCCTCATTCACATCTTCAGTGTCGGTCCCAGTTATGTCACAACCAATAATTGAAGGTGCTAATGGTGTTGCTGTAGTTACTGTCGGGTGGTTTTGACTTGTTTATGGTCCAAGTAGAAGCTCAGATATTGGTATCTTGTAGTCATCGTCATGATCTGATTCAGTCAATTTAGTTGTCTCTTATGTCTTTTGTAGCACATGATATTGAAGTCATTAAAAACCTTTGCAATGATTTAGCTTGATTCTCATCTTCTTTGCAGCTTTACAATCGTTAAAAAATAACAAATACCTTACTGTGCATGTGCAAAGCCTACTCCAGGCTTTGCAAGGGTGCAGCAGCTCCTGGGAGAAAGGCCAAGGGGCAACCACTCCAAGCAACTAAAAAAGCCATGCAAACCAGTCTCCTGGGAGACGGAACAGAGCCCAACAAGGAGTGTCCTGCAAAGCCTAAGGAGTGTGTCCTGCCCTGTAGTTTTCTAAAGATGGAATGGGCTCACAAACAGGCTGGAAACCTATATTTCCTTTTATTTCCCAAAACATAACAGTGTCTTTGCAAAGTTTCACCTGAGAGTTTCTCCCTGCATATCTATCTCCTCATACCCCTCTCCGTTGCCCGTTTCCATTGAGCCAATCAGTCCTGGTCAGTTCTCCCTTTCACTTGCTTCAGGTGTGCTAACGGCCAAAGTGTGACCTACTTTTATGGTTCTCTACAACACCAGGAAGAGAGGTCATGGCAAGGAGACGATCCGGCAAAGGATACCACGAGCTTTGGAAGAAACCTGGGACATTCTGGAATTTCATGTTGTGCACAAGAGAACCCAACTTGCCTGGAGTTTTGCCCTTCGAGGTGATGCAGTCCCTGCATATCTTTTCCACATTCTCCTGAGCTAATAGCTAAGACACGTATACAATTTCAGTTCCATCCCTCCCTTATATCTCTTCCAAATGACTGATTAGATCGTAATGCGTGTCTATTGAAATGTTTATGATAGGCATGTGTAAAAGATTTTGGGGTGTTAAACTATCACACAGCTGATCCATCAATTGTAAAGAAATGTTTTATACGATCCCAAACGCTGAACCAAGAGGCAAAAACGAAGTCCAAATGGTCCGGAGTCAAGCAGCCGAGTTGAAGTTGTTAAGCAAGGAGTAAACACAGGAACACAGGAATCTGTAGTCCAAGGACCCAAGCTCAAGAGTTGGCAGGAACAAAGATTCACACCCCAAAAGAGACACTTTGCCTTCTGCAAAGTTCCATACAACAAAACCCATTTTTATCCTAAAGTTCCTCATCAGAAGCTGAGGAGCTCCCCACCCTTTCATCATCGCTCTCAGCTGCCCCATTCCCTGCAGCTGAACCCCCCGAGCGCCCATTCCTCCACCTCTACCAGCGTCTGTCAAGACTTAGATCTTGCCAAGTGCTACCGGGTTGCCATTTCCCTGTGAACCCCTCAAATTCGTCGCTGGAGGTTGGTTGATTACAGACATCTCTAACCTCTTGTACACAGGTCCAATCAAGCCCATCCTCTTCCCCCATGTCACTCCCAGACCCATCACTCCCTTCAAACCCCATAAAGTCTTCGTCATCTGTAGGAGCGCTAAGTATGTCACGGATGAGCTTCATTCCACTCATCTAGCGTAATCGATCTTCCAATTATTCTTGCCCATGCCTGGTTCTCCATTAACTGGTTCTCTTTGTTTGCGTCGAAAAGTTTTTTGGTTGTATCCCATATGTAATATGTTGGGACTTGTGAGTAGAGCAGTGTTTTTGCAAATGGGTCTTTCTGACATAACATGAAGAATGCTGTCAAAGTTGTTGGTGGATTGTGGACAATGTTTTGCATTGTCGATGGTGTGAAATAAACCCGTTGTCCATTTTCCAGATGTACTGCCAGGTGGACTACGTTCATGTATTGGAAATGATAGAATGCGCCAGACAGCTTCATTGCTGCTTATGTATCTTCCTGCCTGATTCTGTGTGATTTCATCGACGTCTGTGTGTTGTTGTTTTTTCAGTTGTTTGGATTCCGAATACTGCCATGTCACTGCCTTTGTTTACGTATTGTTTACGTATTTACAAATGTACTTGATGGATTTCACAGAGTTGCAGTATTCGACATTTATGTGTGCTCTGTATGTTTTTGAAAGGAGAGGCGAGTATGGAACGACCCAGCGGTTATCTACTTCTATATGAGTGTTTCGCATGTGTATGATTGCTAACTGTCCGCCATCTTCTACTGATCTTCTCCTGTACAAAGGATATCCATCATTTCCTGTAACTGTGTGGGGTAGTAGTGTGCGAGGATATCGCTTTGAGCATTTGCCATCTATCATGCATGGTGATTTTGGATTCAGTATGCCGCATGGTCCATGTATCATACGTTTTGTCACAATAGCATGCAATTCCTTATCTGCATCAGGACTGGGTATTTCTGCGCTTATGACATTGTCGATTTCATTAGAAGTGATTTTGAGGTTGAGCCAAAGGAGGATATGTGCGTGTGGTAATCCTCTCTTTTGCCATTCTACGGAGTACATCCAGCAGCGTACTTTACCAAACACTTCGTGTTTCACCATGAAGTTCATCAGTGATTTCAGCTTCTGTCGAAATACATGGGCCGTGATGTCATGCCTATCAACCGATGTCTGGCCAGGAAGTAGGAGGTGTTGTATACTGGGCCAAGCTGGATTGCATGTAAATGTGATGAATAGGCCTGGACGTCCATAGTGACGCACAATACTCTATTGCATCTTGTGCATATTCGTGCATTTATTTATTTATTTATTTATTTGGGGTTCTTCTACCCCGCCCTTCTCACCCCGAAGGGGACTCAGGGCGGCTTACAGAGGCAAAGGCACAATTTGATGCCTGCATCATAAAAACAATCATACACAAAATTACATCAATTCACAGTTGACAACAATTCATGCATTATAACCATAAAACCAATACAAACCCAATTTTTCCTCTTACATGGGCAGCGTTCACTAACTGATAGATCTAGTTTTACGTTCCACTTCATCAATCCTGTTGATCTTACTCACCTGATTGTCTGATTTAATTGCCAGAGTGCCCAAAGGCCTAGTCCCATAACCACGTCTTCACCCTCCTCCTGAAGACAAGGAGGGATGATGATGCCCTGATTTCCCCCGGGAGTGAGTTCCACAGGTGAGGGGCCACCACTGAGAAGGCCCTGCTCCTCGTCCCCACCAGCCTCACTTGAGACAGTGGTGGGGTCGAGAGCAGGGCCTCCCCAGATGATCTCAAACTCCGGGGTGGGACGTAGAGGGAGACACGTTCGGACAGATACACTGGACCGGAACCGCACAGGGTTTTGTAGGTCAAAACCAATACCTTGAATTGTGCTCGGAACTGAATCGGCAGCCGTGCATATGACATGGACTGCCCGTATATGATGATGGTAGAATTGTTAATTTTCCTATGTTGGTCGTATTGCCATCATTGACCACTGCATCTCGTAAATGTATGTATTCTTCTGAGCGTAGCTTCGTTTGATTGAAGCGGATGAATTGTAAACGTTCTGTTTTGATTTTAGCATACATATCTACGATGTATTGGTGAAAAAGTTGATGACATTTTAAGATGTGATTGTCTTCATTCTGTCTTATCATTATTCAATATGAATTTGCACTGCATTTCATATGTGTTTCTTGTCCGGTGATGGGATTTATCATCTTTATGTTAAAGTGATATCCATCGGCTCCATCCCAAAAATGATTGGGTACTGCAGGGTATCATAGCATCTATGGGTTTCTGGTACTTTTGTTAATAATTGATCATTTCTCCATTGAAGAACAATATCTCTTGGTTGAAATTGATCTCCGTCTATAACAATTGCCACTTCATCTATAGTGGGTGCATTGTATCTTCGCACATGCTCTCCAGCAGGTGTTTTGTCAGCATGGATAAATTATCTTGTGTGTGTCTGATGGCATCATGTCAAGTGCTGTCTTGAACAAACACACTAAAGGGTTTTTTTCGTGAAGTAGGTGTTGTAGTTTTGATAGAATAGACCTTTTTATGGCGTGAGAAATAGCACAGCGTGCATTTAGTTCCTCATCATCACTGATGAAATACATTTGGAGGAATTTATGTTGACCATTTGGGACCGGAAGGAGGGAGCCTGCAGTATGATAGATCTGTCCTTTCACTTTGAATGTTGGCATGAATGTTGCAGTTACAATTTCTGCCCCGAACGAAATTGCATGAGTTATATCTCCTGATGTTAGATAGGAAATGTTTTGATTCGGCTGTTTCTCCGGCAAATAAACTTCTTAGTGGCTCTGGTGGTTCTCCCAGTTGTGTTAGTTCGACTTTTCCAGCGGCACAACACATTCCTTTCGTTTCTCCAGTAAATTTTAGTGCCTTGCAGTGTGGACACACTTACACTGTTGTTAGATTGCCAATTATTACATCCTGGGCTAGACTATAGTCCTCAGCTGGGTTGTACCGGAATGCTAGGCAATGGTATTTGTTCTTTTCCTGGATACGAAGTAGTTGTTTGTTAATCCTTCTTTGGTTGTTGTGTGAGCGCTGTTGATCTGTTGTTGTTGACCGCCTGTGCTGTGCTTTCATACGTGCTTCCTGAAGTCTAGCTGCACGTCGCTCTGCATCTTCGTTGGCACGTCTTTGAGCACTTCGTTGTCTGTGTAGCTGTTTAGCTGTTGCTCTGTCTTCATTACTTTGTTTTGTAATGCCTTGTCATTTTGCTTGTGCTTTGCGAGTATGGCGGCCTAACTGGGTTTTCCTTCAAGGCATTTTTTGGGTGATTGCACTGTCAAAGGATAGAAAGGTATAATAATGTTGTTTATATGTTAGGAAAGAGGTGTACTTTAGGTTTTGTATATATGTGTTTTTGTATTCATAGAATCATAGAGTTGGAAGATACCTCATGGACCATCCAGTGCAACCGCCTGCCAAGAAGCAGGAATATTGCATTCAAATCACCCCTGACAGATGGCCATCCAGGCTCTGTTAAAAGGTTTCCAAAAAAGGAGCATTTAGCAGACTTCTGGTTGTGGTTTTGCAATATCTTCTGTTCGAGGTGAGAGAGAGAAAGACGATGGAGGACCTCTCCTGTGTGCGTGCTCTCCTTTTTATTAATTTGAGAGTTTGTTTTGGCGTTTATTTGAATTTTGATGATTGTTGGTCATACCTTGGGGTATGAGGCATTAGAAGGCCAAATTTGGTGATATTTGGTCCTGTAGTTTTTCCATTTTTGAACCACTCACGACGACGTTAACATTTATATATATATAGATTTTGTGTGATTCTTAATTATAAGCTAGGTTCAGTTACAAATCCTTGTATCTGTTTTCGATATAGTCATCAATTATTGACCAGTTTGTTTGTTTAACCGGTTTGCCAGTATTCCTTTTTAATAAAAAAGTTAATATATCCATGTCTTTGATTTCATTTATTTTCTTTATCCAATACTCCTTTCCTGGTATTTCCTTCTGCTTCCATGCTTTTGCAAGACGATTCTAGCGGCCGTTGTCATGTACATGAATAAAATGTCCTCTTTGAGTCTAAGTTTATGTCACCATCTGTAATTCCCAGTAAACAATATTTTGCTTTTCTTGGTAATTTTTTATTAAATATTTGTTGAACTTCTTCATGGATGCCTTTCCAATATTTCTGAGTCTCTACACAATTCCACCAAAGATGAAAGAAACTCCCATCCTGTTCATTACATTTCCAACAAGCTTTTGACACGTCTTTATACATGTGGTTTAATTTAACTGGCGTCATGTACCACCTATGAAACATTTTCATCCAGTTTTCTTTTAGATCTGTTGAATAGGTATATTTAAGTTTTTTATTCCACATTATTTCCCAGTCACTCATAGCTATTGGCCTTTTAAAGTTCTCTGCCCATTTTACCATACATTTTTAATCAGTTCTTCCTCCGTTGCTCATTCTAACAATCTATAATATAAATCTGTAAGGGGCGTCGTACGGAGCCGTATAACTCCACAACCCCCCAACGAAACTGAACCAGAATTGCCATGCCCCTAGGACAACCCACTCGGTACAAACTAATGTACTCCAAATTAAAAAAAAAACACCACAACAACGACAAAAACACCGCTAAACAACTGAACATGTGCACTGGTGCAAACTCCCCGGCACGCGCGCACGCACGGCCCCTCCCCCCCTCCCCCCGCGCGGCACACACACACGTGCGCGGTGCAAACTCCCCGCCACGCGCGCACGCGCCGCCCCTCACCCCCCCCCCCCCCGCGTGGCACACACAAAGGGGTGGGGTGAAGGGAGGGGGCGTGTCTAACTGGAGAGGGAGGGAGGAGGGAAGGAGTGAGTCACGGAGGAAAGGGGTGGGGCGAAGGGAGGAGGCGTGTCTTCAAATTCGCCCCCTCCCTTCTCCCCACCCCTTCCCTCCCTGAGTCACTCCTTCCCTCCTCCAACCCCCTCCGGAAAGACACGCCCCCTCCCTTCGCCCCACCCCTTCCCTCCCTGAGTCACTCCTTCCCTCCTCCCCCCCCTCCGGAAAGACACGCCCCCTCCCTTCGCCCCACCCCTTTCCTTCCAGGAGTCAATCAGGAAGAGAAGAGGTGGGGCGAAGGGAGGGGGCGTGTCTTTCCGGAGGGGGGGGAGGAGGGAAGGAGTGACTCAGGGAGGGAAGGGGTGGGGAGAAGGGAGGGGGCGACTTGGAAGACAACAATGATGGATCCGGACCAAAGCATTCAATACGCCCTAATATCCACACAGATGGAGTTTGAGGGAAATAGACCTTGACATTTGGGAGTTGTAGTCACTGGGATTCAGAGTTTACCAAGACTCAAAGAGCATCCTGAACCCCACCAACGACAGAATTGGGGCAAACATGCCACACTGAACCCCCATGACCAACAGAAGATACTCAAGTTTACACACAAGCATAAAGAAGGGGGAGGAAGGAGGGATGCCAGAGAGGGGGGGGGGAAGGAAGGAGTGTGAGAGAGAGAAAGAGGGAAAGAGGGCGAGTGAAGGAAGGAAGAGAGGCCAGGCACAGACTTCAAAACTCTTACTAAAAGCCACAGCAACGCGTGGCAGGGCACAGCTAGTTTATCCTATAATTTTGTTATGCACTTTGTTTCTGTTTTCAGAAATTTATCCCAAAATTCTTCCTTAAGTTGGAACCCTTCCTTTATATCTTGATTATATTGTTCTTTTATTTGTAAATAGTGCAGCCATGTAATTTTTGGGAAGCTTTGTTTTATTTCTTCATGTGATTTCAATTTTGATGAGTCTTTTACTAAAAGTTCTTTATATGTTGGCCGTTTTGTCCAACCCAGGAGCCTTCTTTGTTTTGCTTCCATTGGGGAAATCCAAAGAGGTGTTTTTGAATAAAAGTATCTTTTATATCTGTCGCAAATTCTAATTAATGAGGATTGGATGAAATGATTACCAAAGTTTTTTTCATTCTTTTCTCTCCCATACCAAGTATATGCATGCCATCCAACCCGCAAATCATGACCCTCTAACGTAAGGAGGTTTTCTCTTTTCAACATAATCCATTCTTTTAACCATATCAGAGCGCATGCTTCATGGTACAGCTTAAAATTAGGGAGGCCAAAACCTCCTCTTTTTTTTGTCAGTCAACACTTGGTATTTTATTCTTGGGTTTTTCCCCTTCCAAATAAATTTTAGAAGGTCTT
This sequence comes from Anolis sagrei, assembly GCF_037176765.1. Classification (NCBI taxonomy): domain Eukaryota; kingdom Metazoa; phylum Chordata; class Lepidosauria; order Squamata; family Anolidae; genus Anolis; species Anolis sagrei. The sequence goes on along the minus strand of NC_090022.1, from coordinate 301,269,818 downwards.
TTGTCCATTCTTTGAATTTTTGAATGTTCCTGATTATAGGAATGTTTTGGAACAGATAAAGCAATTTTGGTAAAATCGACATTTTGACCAGTGCTATTCTTCCCATGAAGGATAAATTTAGATACTTCTATTTCTCCAAATCTTTTTGTATTTCCTTCCATAGTTTTTCATAATGGTTAGTGTGAGAAGTTGTCCATTTTTAGCGGTAATCCAGATACCCAAATATTTAATTTTGATTACAATTTGGAGGCCCATAGTTCTTTTTAATTCGTCTTGTTTATCATTTGCTATATTCTTGGTTAGAATAGTGGTTTTATGTTTATTTAATTTGAAACCGGCAAGTCTACCAAATTCATCAATTGTATTTAGCCAATTTTTAATATTTCCCCCTGGATTCTCTATTATACCAATTATATCATCTGCATATACTCTGGCTTTATATTCTTGTTTCCCAATTTTAACCCCTTTGATCGTTTCATCTTATTTTATATTTTTCATCAGGATTTCTAGAGACATTATAAAGATCAAAGGGGATATAGGGCATCCTTGCCTGGAACCTTTCCCTATTGTAAATTCCTCTGAAGTTTGTCCATTTATTTTGATTTTGGCCTTTTGGTTTTTATAGATTTATTCAATTGGATTAATAAAATGAAAGCCCAGGCCCATTTCTTTCATTAGAATCTTGAAAAAGTCCCAATTCAGGTTATCAAAGGCCTTCTCGATAACGAGGAAGGCCACCTCTTTTGGAGGGTTAGCTTTGTAGTATTCCATCATATCAATTACTATTCTCAGGTTATCTTTCATATTCCTCTTGGGTAAGAAGCCAACCTGTTCTTCCCCTATCCAATTACGTAAACATTCCTTTAATCTTTGGGCCAGAATATTTGTAAAAAATTTATAGTCCACATTCAAAAGTGAAATGGGCCTATAATTCCGTACATCTGATTTTTCTGTATGTTCCTTATGGATTACTATTAATTCTGCAGCATTCCACGTCTCCGGGATTCCTTGGTTTTGGAATACACAATTCATTACTTTTTTTAGCACTGGCATGAGTTCCTTTTTAAAAGTTTTATAGTAACCTGCCGTAAAACCATCAAGACCTGGCTTGATTTTCTTTTCCCCAAGAATAAAAAGGGAAATAATATATAAAAATAAAATACAAATAAAAAATTAATACATGCGGCTTCTATATCTATAAATTTGTTAGGGGTGTCCAACAGAACAGCAAAACTCTAAAAAAAAACCAACGAAACTGAACCAAAATTGCCATGCCCCTAGGACAACCGACTAGGTACAAAGTAATCCACCCCAAATTAAAAACAACACAACAACACACAGATAAAACGGCAAAACAACTGAGCATGCGCACTGGCGCAAAGTCCCCGGCGCGCGCATGCACATGGCCGAACGGCCAACGCACCCTCTGCACTTCCCTCCCTCCCGGCCACGCTCCGCTCCCGAGACGGACGGCCCTCCCTCGCCCCGCCTGGAACGAACACGTCACCACAAACACGCAACCAAGCCCGGCATGCTTCCGCTGCCCACACACACACACACACACACCCCATCCCCCCGCCCCCTTCCCGCACCGTCAAAACCCATCCCACCTCCCCCTCCTCCCTCTTACCCTGCTCACGCCGCCTCCAAGCCCGGCACGCTTCCGCCGCCCACACACGCACCACGCACCTTCCCCCTGCCCCCTTCCTGCACTGTCAAAACCCATCCCATCCCCCCCTCCTCCCTCTTACCCTGCTCACGCCGCCTCAAAGCCCCGCACGCTTCCCATCGCCGATAGGGTGCGGGGCAGTGACGTCAGCGGCGCCAGCGGAATGAAGGGAGAGAGAGAAAGAGGAGAGCGAGGCCTCCCTCCCTTCAGGGCCTTCCCCAACACGACAACCCCGCCAGGTAGACTTCAGACCCACCTCTCGAGATAAGTTGGGAAGACAAGGGGGAAGGAAGGAAAGTAAGAGAAAGAAGGAAGAAGAAAAGGAAAAATGGAAGGAAAGATAAGGGAGACACCATTGTTTATTTGAGAGAACTTTGACAAAACAGGCACTTAATCTTAGTGGTTGCATTAATGAATAAAAGCGTGTGGTTCCTTCAAAGAACAGTTCAAGGCTTAGTATCAAAATAACTCTCCACTCCCTCACAATCTAGCAGACTTCCCTCTGACTAGACTTCTTTAAACTCCAGACAGTCCTTTCCCTTGGATCTGTCTATTCTGTAGACTAGCTATCCTCTTAATAGCTCTCTGTCTATACTAACTGACCCAACTCCTGGCTTCTCTAACTCTTTTTCAAACATTCCCAAAATCTTAACTCTTCAGACACCAGTCCCTGACTCTTCAATCATCAAACCCTAACTCTGACTGACTTGTCAGTTTTTAAAACGTATCTACTTCAAGGCCAACGAGGCCTATCATAAAAGAGAACTACCTAGGGAGAAATGGCTGACCTATAAACATACCTCTAATGAACTGGGAAGAGATTTGGCAAAAGAAAAAAATCAAATATACGTATGCAACAGATCTCAAGGAGAGTTGGTATAACATCTTCTTTAGTTGGTAATTTTGGCAAAAATTAATAAGGGCAAGACAAAAGACCTATGCTGGAAATGCGAAAAAGAAAAAAGGCAACTTCATTCACATGTGGTGGGGCTGCAGAAAAGTCAAAAATTACTGGCTACAAATACATTAAAAAAATGGAAGAGATTCTAAACATAAAATTTAACCCAAAGCTTGAGACACTATTGTTGGGAATATTAGATTCTAAAATAGAAAATTGGTTTTTTCTATCTAATAGCAGCCGCTAGGATGACCTTAGCAAAAGTATGGAAAACAAAGCGAAATCCCCACAATAGAGCAGTGAACAGTGAAAATAATGGATATAATTCGCATGGATATACTGACACAAAGAATTTCACATAGCCATACAAAACCTCAAAAAACTAACTGGAAAGTAGTTCCAGATTTTGTAAAGGAAGAGAACAAAGAGATATATATTGTTGTTGTTGTTGTTCATTCGTTCAGTCGTCTCCGACTCTTCGTGACCTCATGGACCAGCCCCCGCCAGAGCTCCCTGTCGGCCGTCACCACCCCCAGCTCCTTCAAGGTCAGTCCAGTCACTTCAAGGATGCCATCCATCCATCTTGCCCTTGGTCGGCCCCTCTTCTTTTGCCTTCCACTTTCCCCAGCATCATTCCCTTCTCTAGGCTTTGCTGTCTCCTCATGATGTGGCCAAAGGACTTCCGCTTTGTCTCTCGTCTCCTTCCCTCCAGTGAGCAGCCGGGCTTTCTTTCCTGGAGGATGGACTGGTTGGATCTTCTCGCAGTCCAAGGCACTCTCAGAACTTTCCTCCAACACCACAGCTCAAAAGCATCTCTCTTCCTTCGCTCGGCCTTCCCTAAAGTCCAGCTCTCACATCCGTAGGTGACTACTATGGGGAAGACCATGGCTTTGACTAGGCAATGGGTCTTTGTTGCCAGTGTGATGTCTCTACTCTTTACTATTTTATCAAGATTGGACATTGTTCTCCTCCCAAGAAGGAAGCGTCTTCTGATTTCCTGGCCGCAGTCTGCATCTGCACTCATCTTTGCGCCTAGAAATACAAACCCTGTCACGGCTTCCACGTTTTCTCCCTCTATTTCCCAGTTGTCAATCATTTTTGTTGCCATAATCTTGGTTTTTTTTAATGTTTAGCTGCAACCCGGCTTTTGCGCTTTCTTCTTTCACCTTGATGAGAAGGCTCCTCAGCTCCTCCTCGCTTTCGGCCATCAGAGTGGTGTCATCTGCATATCTGAGGTTGTTAATGTTTCTTCCAGCCATTTTCACCCCAGCCTTGCATTCCTCAAGCCCCGCACATCCTCGCATGATGTGTTCTGCATACAAGTTGAATAGGTTGGGTGAGAGGATGCAGCCTTGCCGGACGCCTTTCCCAATCTGGAACCCGTCTCCTGTTCCGTGGTCAGTTCTGACTGTGGCTCCTTGGTCCTTGTGCAGATTCCTCAGGAGAGAGGGAAGGGGGCTTGGGATGCCCATCCCACCAAGAACTTGCCACAACGTATGATGATCCACACAGTCAAAGGCTTTAGAATAGTCAATGAAGCAGAAATACATGTTTTATATATATATTATGGACTTGTAATTGAAATCCAAGGAAAACATAAATAAGAAGATAACAAAAACAGGCGAAGACAAAAATATGTTTGTGTAAGAGCGTATACGATTTACTATATAAGAATATGCAAAAAACATATATATGTTGATGTAATGACAAACATGTATAATAATTACAATTGGGTTGAGACAACCTGGGTAATCCTGGAAGCACAATACCATTCCCTTCCCCACTCCAAAATACTCCCCCTCCCTATCTACAGCATACTCCACCCCCCCCCCCATTACCCACTCCTATCCTAACACCTATGTAACTACCCCTTATTATCGTAAATATGAAGAAAATAATAAAAATATACATAAAAAGGCTTTTTTCTCATCCCTCCAGCTAAGCTCCGCCCACTCTCAACCAATTAAGACAACTTCCCACATTCCCTCTAGGCTGCTCCTTAGCTCCGCCCCATTTATTTATTTATTTATTTATTTATTTACTTTGCTTATATACCGCTGTTCTCAGCCCGGGGGCGACTCACAGCGGTGTACAAGTTCAAAATTCAAGACACAATCTAAAATATCAATCTAGCATTAACCAAAAACATCATCATCAAAAACATCAACAATATCAATAATACAAAAGGCCATTCCACGTCGTCTCATCGTTTAAGCCACAACCCAGAATCATTTTCCGTTGTTCCATTCCTGTCGTCATTACCAGTTATTGTAACCCTTTTAACCCTTGTACCCCAGTGCGCCGGCCGAACCAGTTTTTAATAATGTCCTGATGTACTGTCTTTGTTGTTATTCTGCTTATTGCTTGATTTGCTTAGTATTGTGGTGTTATATTATTTTGCTTATTGTTTGATTTGCCTTGTTGTTGTGATGTTATACTTTCTACTGTATTGTGTTGAGGCTTCGGCCTGTGTAAGCCGCATCGAGTCCTCCGGGAGATGCTAGCGGGGTACAAATAAAGTTAATAATAATAATAATTATTATTATTATTGCACTACTTGTTCGAACGCCTTCTGGAACAGCAAAGTCTTTAATTTCCTGCGGAATATCATCAGGGAAGGAGCCAGTCTGATGTCCACGGGAAGGGTGTTCCACAGCCGAGGAGCCACCACCGAGAAGGCCCTGTCTCTCGTCCCCGCCAGGCGTGCCTGTGAGGCAGGCGGGATCGAGAGCAGGGCCTCCCCGGACGATCTCAAAGTCCTGGTGGGCTCGTAGGTCGAGATGCGGTCAGATAGGTATTTTGGGCCGGAACCGTTTAGGGCTTTATAGGCCAGCGCCAGCACCTTGAATTGAGCCCGGTAGCAAATCGGCAGCCAGTGGAGCTGGTACAACAAGGGCGTTGTATGCTCCCTGCGTCCCGCTCCTGTTAGTAACATGGCTGCCGCACGTTGGACCAATTTAAGCTTCCGGGGCGTCTTCAAGGGCAACCCCACGTAGAGAGCATTGCAGTAGTCTAAGCGGGATGTAACCAGAGTGTGGTTACTAGAAACTTGGTGCTCTAAGATGGCTGCCTCCTTGCACCATCTCCTCAAAATGGCTGCTGAACTTCCTGGACCTACTTCCTGGGCTTTCCCTGGCCAGGGAATTCATCACAGCATGCCAGCCAAATCTTAAATTCTTAACCCTGTTAAGTAGGGAAGGATTCTCTAATTTTATGTAGGGCCAAACGCCTTCTGTCTTCCGTATCTATCAAATTTCTATATAAAGTCCTAGAGTTGGAAGAGATCAGGTGGGCCATGCATTCCAACCCCATTCTGCCAAGAAGCAGGAAAATCACATAAGCACCCCTGGCAGATGGTCATCCAGCCTCTGCTTCAAAGGCTCCAAAGAAGGAGCCTCCACCACACTTTGGCGCAGAGAGTTCCACTGCTGAACAGCTCTCACGGTCTGAAAGTTCTTCCTAATGTTCAGGTGAAATCTCCTGTAGTTTGAAGCCATTGTTCCATTGTGTCCTGGTCTCCAAGGCTTGCTCAGTTGTTGTGATGACCTGCCCATATAAAATTAGCCAAATCTTTCCTCCATTGTTCAAAGATATTTTATTCCTTTAATAATCAGTAATTTTTTAAAAAACAAAAACATTTTAGGTAATACCATCATTTTTTATCACTGCTATCCTCCCCATCCAAGTTAGTTGGTTGGATGCTTTGCCATCTCTAAATTCTTTTTTTACCTCCTCCTAACCTTTTTAGAAGGACTTCTTGCACAAATTCCCAACCGACATTATCAATTATTTATTTATTGTATTATACTGCCTTTCTTAGCCTTTCGGCAACTCAAGGCGGTTTACAGGCTGAAAGTCAATACACATAATATCAAAATGCACATAAAAACATTAAACACAATATGAAACCACTCTAAATTACTTTGTGACATTGTATATTTATATTAATTGAATTTATATTGCATACTTTAATGAGAAATGGTACAATATAAGAGGAAATAAACAAGAAAAAATAAAAATGTAAACTAGAAACAATTGTTTTAGAACTGACACATAGCAGTAGACATATTCCCACATATTCCAAATGCTCTGTCCATCCTGTTACTACCTGTAGCAGAATCACTTTTCTTCTTTCAGAGTGCCATGTGTCACTACTGCATTTGTGCCATTGCGCCTGGGGGCTATAACTCTTAGTGAAAGAGGCATGGACGTGACATGTTACCCCCAGGGGATTGCTTCTTGCCCTCCTTTAGGAAAACTGGAACTCCCAAGGACCAAAACACTGTAGATAACTCAAAATAGGTTTTATTGTTCACAAAGAGTTATCCCTTTAAGGCAATAAGCTGGAAGTTTCAAAGGGGTAAAGGAAAATATACATTACAGTCTCTGGTTGTCTTGGGTCCAAGGAGTTTTGAGGCTGAGAAGCTTTTCCAGGTCCCTCTTTCTCAATGGCTGTGAATATCGGAATAATCACAACCCCAATTCCAATGGCCTATATTTTGAAGGCACAAAGCCTTCCTCTGGTGCCAAAGAACTGATTTGAAGGCGCTTGAGACTTCTCAACCTCGTCCAGGTTGATCTGAACATGAAGCATAAGTCTCAAGGTAAGAACCTCAGAATTGGTGCTGAGAAGTAACTTAATCAAGGGCTTCAGAGCCAAGTCTCTCTCACATCCATCTGATAGAAAGTTTTATGGTGGAATGGAAAAGGAAACGCTGTCCTGCTCTCTAGGAAGAGGTGAGGTCAAACAATTGAGCAGGAGGAACAATTCAACTGGTGCAAACAACATTGACAGCTATAAATAGCCAATCAATCCAACTATACATTTACAGGGTAAAAAGGCAAAATCGGGCATGATACAGTTCAAATCCTGCAACTTACAGTTCTACATATAGGTGGCACCACTTGCGCCGTCACAGCATTAGAAAACAAACACTGCATATAAAAATGATCCGAGCAATTGCCTCAAGGGGGAGCTTCCAGTTCATCTTGCTGATCCATTGCAATTTCAATCAAATCAATCAATCAAAGATTTATTACGGTCAGTGACCAGCATTGAAAAGGTCTAAGTGACAGGGTGTACAAACGTCAGGTTACACACACATCCGGGTATCAAAAAACAATGTCAAAGCAAAGTTTAAAACACAATATTGAACAAAATAATTAAAATGGTATTAAACGTTTAGATGCTAAAATGGCAATGGTAAAACTGAAATATATATTAAAACTTTCTAAGACTGTGACAGCATCTTGCGGCGACAAGCTATTGCTGCTGCATAGAAACTGGCAACCCTTACCCTGACCTTGGGATGTTGGTCAGACAAGAGAATAATCTATATAAAACCTTATAGATCTTCCTGGGAGACTTTCTAAAATTGGATTTATAAAATGTTTACGAAGGTCACAGTAAAAAGAGACGTACAACAAAACGTGCTCCACAGTTTCCACTGCCGCCTCCTTGCAGGGACATAGGCGTTCATTGTATGGTACTTTGTTGTATCTTCCTCCACTACAGCAGAAGGGAGTACATTGTATTTAGCCAAAGAGAACGCCTTCCTATGTTTAGGGATAGTTAGGTTGCCTAAGTACTCTGCAGGAAGCAATGCCCTTCCATTATCTTTAAAGATTGGAAGGAAAGAGGCTACATTTAGATAGTTTTGCATCTCAGTGTCCCAGATACGCTGTCGTATGCTGTCAAGGTGATGCATGCCATTTGCCAGCAAATATGGAAAACACAAGAATGGCCATCAGATTGGAAAAAATCAACTTCTATCCCCATACCAAAAAAGGGAAATGCGAAAGACTGCTCCAACTTCCGTACAGTGGCCGTTATTTCTCATACCAGTAAGGTAATGCTCAAGATCCTGCAAGGAAGACTCCAGCAATACATGGAGCGAGAGTTGCCAGATGTTCAAGCTGGGTTTAGAAAAGGCAGAGGAACCAGAGACCAGATTGCCAATCTCCGGATGCTGGAGAATGGAGAAAGGCAGGGAGTTTCAGAAAAAACATCTACTTCTGGTTCATTGACTATTCTAAAGCCTTTGACTGTGTGGATCATAATAAATTGTGGCAAGTTCTTGGTGGGATGGGCATCCCAAGCCCCCTTCCCTCTCTCCTGAGGAATCTGTACAAGGACCAAGGAGCCACAGTCAACAACAATACAATACAATAAGCCTTTATTGGCATAACATGGCAGAGAGTATAAAAAATAGTACACATAATAAAAAAGGGCTTCTCGTTTGCTACACATTCAGTTTGCAGACTTCATTCAGGAATCTTGCCACTGAAAGGCAGCAGCTAAAGTCCTGGCAATTTAAAAGCAAAATCACTTTGTCAGAATCGCTGCGGTTCTTCAGTGAGTCTAAAACTTGTGTTAGCAGGCTGGATCTTAGCTCCTGGTAGAGTGGACAGTGCAGGAGAATATGCGGAATGGAGTCCAGCTGTCCTGTGCTGCAGAGGCAGACCCTCTTGTCGCTCGGGAGGCCGTTGAGTCTTCCTCTATGGAGCGGCGATGGCATGATGTTAAATCTAGCCAGCATGTAGGCTCTTCTGTAAGAGGGGTTGGTGAACTCCGTGATGTAAAAGGCTGGATTTCCCTGTGTGTATGGAATTGCCAAGTTAATAGGTGAGCAGGATTTGTTTGCCAAGCTCAACAATTGGTTGTGGTCCCTTTCTAGCAGCCTCCTAGGAGCCACAGTCAGAACTGACCACGGAACAGGAGACGGGTTCCAGATTGGGAAAGGCGTCCGGCAAGGCTGCATCCTCTCACCCAACCTTTTTAACTTGTATGCAGAACACACCATGCGAGGATGTGCGGGGCTGGATGAATGCAAAGCTGGGGTGAAAATTGCTGGAAGAAACATGAACAACCTCAGATATGCAGATGACACCACTCTGATGGCCGAAAGCGAGGAGGAGCTGAGGAGCCTTCTAATCAAGGTGGAAGAAGAAAGCGCAAAAGCCGGGTTGCAGCTAAACGTCAAAAAAACCAAGATTATGGCAACAAGAATGATTGACAACTGGAAAATAGAGGGAGAAACCGTGGAGGCCGTGACAGACTTTGTATTTCTAGGTGCAAAGATTGCTGCAGATGCAGACTGTGGCCAGGAAATCAGGAGACACTTCCTTCTTGGGAGGAGAGCAATGTCCAGTCTCGATAAAATAGTAAAGAGTAGAGACATCCCACTGGCAACAAAGATCCATTGCCTAGTCAAAGCCATGGTCTTCCCTGTAGTCACCTACGGATGTGAGAGCTGGACCTTAGTTAGGGAAGGCTGAGCGAAGGAAGAGAGATGCTTTTGAGCTGTGGTGTTGGAGGAAAGTTCTGAGAGTGCCTTGGACTGCGAGAAGATCCAACCAGTCCATCCTCCAGGAAATAAAGCCCGACTGCTCACTGGAGGGAAAGATACTAGAGACAAAGTTGAAGTACTTTGGCCACGTCATGAGGAGACAGGAAAGCCTAGAGAAGACAATGATGCTGGGGAAAGTGGAAGGCAAAAGGAAGAGGGGCCGACCAAGGGCAAGATGGATGGATGGCATCCTTGAAGTGACAGGACTGACCTTGAGGGAGCTGGGGGTGGTGACGGCCGACAGGGAGCTCTGGCGTGGGCTGGTCCATGAGGTCACGAAGAGTCGGAGACGACTGAACGAATGAACAACAATGAACAATGTTTTCTTTGGCTTTTGTATAGCCCAGAATGGTATTAACTGAAAATGCCTTGGGTGCACGCCGAGATATCATTTTCCAGCTGTTATCCTTATCTGCCACAAGATGCAGACAAGTGTCTACTTAGTCCCATCCCCCCACCACATAACTCTAACCGCCTCTTATCTTTTAGACAGATTATATCATCTTCTTAGTAACTTAGGTGGAAGTGTAACACGTTCAAAACAGGTTCCACAACCAATCGTGAAACGCACACGTCGTTTTCTCAGGGGCTACAGCATGTCTTGCCGAGGATATTGCTTGGTACACAGCATGCCCCCCCCCCCCCAATGTCCCCATCATCAACGTGACCCATGTGACCCCCGAAAGTCGCCCGAAGGCCTTAATTTTGCAATCATCTTCCAACAGCCTGTCACCCTGGAGTTTCTCCGGTCCTGGCTCGTTGTTAACATCTGACAAGAAAATTGAAACAACAAAAAGTTGGGGAGGGGGCCCTAATACCGCAGGTCACCCGCCGCTGCCCGCCCGCAACGCTTCATTCGCTGTGACCACATCCTGTCAAAACAATTGTAACTTAACAATCAGACGGGCATATCTCACACCCGGGGTTTTTGATGCCGGCCAGTGATAATGTAATGGCTATTATATGTGTTGTTCAATTTAAGTGGACCTAGCCAGAACCAAAACGTCCCATTGGTGTCTGTATAGCATAGTAGCTGACACCTTTCGTTGGACCCATGATCCCTCATATGGCAGTTATCAGCTTGTCCGCTGGAACTCTGAAAGTGAATATTGGTGTTATGAGCCCAGGGTTTTTTTGTCTTTATTCTCCCCCCCCCCTTTTTTTTTTTTTTGAAATATCGAGGTATCTGATAAGAGCAATGGCCTAGAATAAGTTGATTAAGATGGCCAATGAAATAAAATTTTTTGTATATGAACGTTATTAACCTCTACAAGGGGTGTAGACGGGGCGGGGGGGGGGGCAAATAAACCCGTCGCGCCCCATCTTAATAAACCCCTTTCGGCAAAACCAGTTGTATCCCTAAGAGGTTACAGAATCACGGGGAAACGAGGAGTGGGTTTAAACGTACTTTTATTAAGCTTAATGAATACACCACAATTCTGGGCACCACAATTCAAGAGAGATATTGACAAGCTGGAATGTGTCCAGAGGAGGGCGACTAAAATGATCAAGGGTCTGGAGAACAAGCCCTATGAGGAGCGGCTTAGGGAACTGGGCATGTTTAGCCTGAAGAAGAGAAGGCTGAGAGGAGATATGATAGCCATGTATAAATATGTGAGAGGAAGCCACAGGGAGGAGGGAGCAAGCTTGTTTTCTGCTTCCTTGGAGACTAGGACGCAAGGGAACAATGGCTTCAAACTACAAGAGAGGAGATTCCATCTGAACATTAGGAAGAACTTCCTGACTGTGAGAGCCGTTCAGCAGTGGAACTCTCTGCCCCGGAGTGTGGTGGAGGCTCCTTCTTTGGAAGCTTTTAAGCAGAGGCTGGATGGCCATTTGTCAGGGGTGGTTTGAATGCAATATTCCTGCTTCTTGGCAGGGGGTTGGACTAGATGGCCCATGAGGTCTCTTCCAACTCTTTGATTCTATGATTCTATGATTCTATGACCACCGCCGGTACATTACAGTGGGCAAGGAAAATGCGCTGTGATCCTCTGAGGAGGCGGAAAAAAAACCCTGTTGTGATAGACATCTCTCTCTCTCTCTATCTTTTTTTTTGAAATCTTTTCACTCCTAATTTAGTTTAGTTTAAATGTGAAGTTTTCATCAATAAACATAACTGTGTAAAGTATCTATGGGGCCATACAAACAAGCTGTTAACATGATACGATAAATGTCCTGATAACAACACAAACTATGGTAACCTTGGTAACACCTTGACACGATTGTGAGGCCTAACTGGACTCTCGCATCTCGTATGGCTATTGTCTAGCTGGGCCCCATTTGGCCTAATGCAACCGGACTATGTCAGTATGCAATCCTATATAGTTATGTTGTTTTAACTATAGAGCATTGTAAGCCCTAACGTCATATAAAAGTAAATGGAAACCGGTCAAGATATCTGAACAGTGACTGAGCCCGCGACGGGTAATGATGAATCAAAACGCTAGCATAAATCATAAAACAATTAAACCAATTTGCCCAGCACTGATCTACTCTAAATGCCGGAGGTGGCAATTCGTGGTTCGGGTCATTTTCGTCAGATTGGGCTTGCCTCTGCTTCTGCACAGCTCTTTTCAGTCAACTGCTCCCACAGTCTGCAGCCATGCTGGAACCTTTTACAAACACTTGAGCACATGCCCGGCCATTGTCAGTTTTACCATTGTCTTTCCCCCAGTCTAGATGATATTACAGACTCACCACAGCACGCAGCCATATCTTGTCCTAGTAGACAGGTTCTTTAATTACATATAGCCTTCGACAAAACAACATCACGACACGATATCTGAGAGGAAGCCACAGGGAGGAGGGAGCAAGCTTGTTTTCTGCTTCCCTTGAGACTAGGACACGGAACAATGGCTTCAAACTACAAGAGAGGAGACTGTGAGAGCCGTTCAGCAGTGGAACTCACTGCCCCGGAGTATGGTGGAGGCTCCTTCTTTAGAAACTTTTAAACAGGCTGGATGGCCATCTGTCAGGGGTGATTTGAATGCAATATTCCTGCTTCTTGGCAGAATGGGGTTGGACTGGATGGCCCATGAGGTCTCTTCCAACTCTTTGATTCTAGGATTCTATGATTCTACAAGGAGAAATATACACTGTACATGGTTTCCTTATATACAATTCATTTACACATAGCAATCTCTGATTGGTTACCAACTCATTGACCCAACCAAACCCAGGACTGCATCATTCACAATCACCTGGAGTAGGCCAGAACACATTCCCCAAATGATTCCCCATACACAATCAATGTATGACTCAGCATTCCTAATAGAAGCCTATTAGCACTGCATGACTCAGTTTGTTGTTGTTCATTCGTTCAGTCGTCTCCGACTCTTCGTGACCTCATGGATCAGTCCACGCCAGAGCTCCCTGTCAGCCGTCACCACCCCCAGCTCCTTCAAGGTCAGTCCAGTCACTTCAAGGATGCCATCCATCGACTTCCGGTGGGTGATGGCGACGGGCAAGCCTCGTTGAGAGGGAGCTCCGACGGGGACCAGCGTAGAGGCGCCTAGAGGGTGAGCTTACAGCTCCCCCACCCTTGCCGGATCGAAGGCAAGGGTGTAGCGAACCCGCAGAAGGCTCGTAGAACCCCAAGATCCCCCTTCCCTCAAGGAGGGGGGCCGAGAGGGTCCGGGCCGGCGGGAAGCAAGCGCCCCGCTGGGATCGGGCGAAAGCCCGTCCTAACCGCAGCCAGCCCGCACAATATTACAAGAAAAAAGAATAAAAGAATTCTCGGAGGAGAACACTAAGAAGATCTCACCATCAGGTAACTTTGGGATAACGAATAAAGTGGCAGAGTTGAGAAGAAGAAATAAGAGGAGTCAACGAGAGAGAGGAAGATAAAGGAAAGAATCTAGGTGATAGACAGTGAAGATCAATTATAATTGTGATCCGGAAAGAAAGGAATTAATTGACAACTTTGGAAATATTCTATTAAGGACATAATAATTAAAAACATTAGCTGCCGTTCTTTTTGAGGAGAGAACTGGAGAGGGAAGAGACTTGAAGCCTGATAAATTTTGAATCAATTGAGAGGAAAACTAAACCACCCTTCTCTTCCCCCGCCCTCCCGTCCCCCTCCCCATTGGGGAGAGAAAGAGAGAAGAAAGAATATACGACCTTGACACCATATTGTTATGGCTAGCGACTCCCCTTCTTCATAAACAAAGTGGGAAAAGAGAACAGAGGAAGTGACGAAGAAGGGAAGGGAAGTGACGAAAAGGAAGAGGAGGCAAGCAAGAAGAAGGGCGGAAGAGGCGTCGAATGAAAGAAGGGCGGAAGCTGGAAGCAGGAAGCAGGAAGAACCATAGAGAAAGTCCGCTACGGAGCGGCAAGAACGGCAGATATTGAGCTTCTTATTGAAGCAAATAGATACAAACAGAGGGAATAGACATATGGAGGAAGAGAAATAGACGGAGGAGAAACCAGGTCAAGAAGAAGACGGGATTCCAGGAAGAGAAGCAGACGAAATCAGTGGAGATACGAGGAAGAGAAGTAGACGAACGACAGGACCAGGAAGAGAAGTAGACGAGAATCCAGGAAGAGAAGTAGACGAAAATAGTGGAGGAGAAAGAAGAGAAGCAGTGTCCCAGGCAGGGATAAGGAAGATTGAAGAAAATTGGGAAGGATTAGAGATTCAATTGGGAAAGATAAGTTATTGAATGAGACAAGGGAAAATAATCTTTGAATAATAGAGGAAAAATAAGATCAATATTATTATTTAATTGAATGAGTTTTGAATATTAAATTGAATTAATTAATTAAATTGAATTAATTAAATTGAAGCAATTTTGAACCAAATAAATTTTAAATAAAATTAAATATATAAAATTGAAGAAAACACATCTTATACATACATACACATAATTAAATTATAAAGCTAAGATATTAAATTTATAATAAATAAATATTCGGTAATATATATTGGAAAGTTAATGAAATAGAAAGTATAAATTGATTAGAAATTGATATTGCAAACATTAAAGAGTAGATGTCATCAAAAGGGAAACAAGAGAAGGAGAAGATTCAGATAAGAAGAGGATCACTTGATACCAGCCTCAACATGGAAAATATTTTGAAAGAAATTAAAAAACTGTCAGAAAAACAAGACTCACTAAAAAAAGATATGGTGGATAAACAAGAAGAGTTCTTTAAAAAGCAAGAAAAGGATTATAAAAAAATGACGGAAGAGTTCCAAGGAATGAAAAAGAAAATGGAAGAGGAATTTGGGCAAATAAAAAAAGATATAACTCATCTGTACGGAGAAGTAAAAGAATTAAAAACTAGTAAGGAAAAGATGGAAGAAACACAATCTCATATGCTGAAGAGAATTAAAGGTATTGATAGACAAAAGGAAAAAATAGAAATGGAGCAAGAAAAATTACTACAAAAACAAATGGACTACCACTTAAGATTCAGAAATATTCAAGAAGAGAAACAGGAGGATATAGGTCAGTTGATGACGAATTTGATTGCAAAATGCCTGGAATGTGAAGAAGATGAGCTGGAGGTGGAGCTAGACCAAATTTATCGAGTATCTTCATTCTACTCAAGGAAAAATAAGACACCACGAGATGTGATAGTACAATTCACACGGAAAAAAACTAGAGATGAAGTGTTATTCAGAAGTAATAAAAACCCAATTTATTATAAAGAGACCAAGATTGCAGTTCTGAAAGAATACCCGCAAGCGACATTAAGCAGAAGAAGAAAGTACTACTTCCTTACGGACGAACTTAAGAAAAGATCAATCAGATTTCGCTGGGAAAGAATTGAAGGCATAATGGTAACATATAAAGAAGAAAGATATTGGTTGACATCGGAGCAGAAGGCAAAGACCTTCTATGAGAACCTAATGAAGGAATCAGAAGATGAAAGACCTGGAGAAAGGAAAGGAGATAAAAAGGCACTAACACCTGGAAATGGAAATGGCAATGGCAAAGAGAAGAAAAAACCAAGAATTGAAACCCCAGAAGAATACAGAAGATTTAGCAAAAGCTATGGGAGTGGAGTACCAGTATCAGAAGATCTAGGAGAAGGAGCCTACGGACCGGACGTGACAGCGCAAGGAATTTCGGAACTGAATCTTGGCGATATAGGACAGGATACAGACCTACTCGGATAAAATGGCGGAAAGACAAATTAAATGCTTATCGATCAACACTAACGGTATGAACTCACCCCAGAAACGGAAAAAGATATTTGGAAAATTACAAAAGGCAAATTTAGACATCATATCATTTCAAGAAACACACATTTGCCACAAACATGTGGCACATCTGGAAAATAAAAGGTTAGGCAAGTCATTCTATTCATCATATGAAAAGAAGAAAAGAGGGGTAGTCACATACGTAAAGGAAAATTTGGCACCGGAATTGGCATTTAAGGATGTGGAAGGAAGATGTGTTGCAGTTAAAATTTTGATGGGTAATTGGAAAATTTTGGTATGTAATATATATGCCCCAAATGGCCCAAAAACCAAATTCGTTCAATTCTTATCTACAAAACTGAGAGAAACAGAATTTGATGAGCTCTTATTGATAGGAGACTTTAATGGAGTGATGGATAAGAAGAAAGACAAGAACAGGTCGAAAAGAAATGGAGATCGAGGAGGGCTGTTGCCGCAAAAATTCTTCGAACTTAAAAAAGAGTTCGATCTGGAAGATATTTGGAGAGTGAGAAATGAAAAGAAACAGGACTATACCTTCTACTCCTATCGACACCAAACATGGTCAAGAATAGACATGGCGTGGATGACAAAAAACTTAGCTACCAGGGTAGCAGAAATGGAAATATTGCCGAGAGACTTTTCAGACCACTGTCCATTGGAAATAAAAATAAACCACAAGAATTACCAAAGAAAATGGAGACTAAATGAAAATCTGATTAAGACAGAGGAAGATAAAATCCATTATAATAAAATCATCAAAGACTATTTGGAAATCAATGATATTGAAGAGACAAAGGCACAAGTAACCTGGGATGCGCTGAAGGCTGTGTTAAGAGGTTGCCTTATCCAACATGGAGCTAGGAAGAATAAAGAAAGAAATAAACGAATGAATGAAGTGATGAACAAAATTGGACATAAAGAGATAGAGTTAAAAAAGAAACCAGACAGTAAAAAATTGAATAAAGAATTAGCGAGACTTAAACAGGAGAAGTCCCGCTTGGAGGTGGAAAAACAAGCAAGAGAGCTAAAATTTCTGAAACAACAAACGTTTGAGAATGCAAATAGATCTGGAAAATGGTTGGCGAGACAAGTACGGAAGAAGAAGCAGGCCATACAGATAACGAAAATAATTGAGGGCGATAAAATACTCACGACAGATAAGGAAATTATGGAAGAATTTAAGAAATACTACAGCAAATTATATACCAGTGATGGAATAAAGAAAGAGGAAATCACTGAATATATAAGTCAATTGAAATTACAAAAAATCTCAGAGGAGATACGGGAAAAGCTAAACAAAGAGATTACGGAAGAAGAAATAGATAAAGCAATGAATAAAATGGATGCAGATAAGGCCCCAGGCCCGGATGGATTTACAGCAGGTTTTTATAAATCAATGAAGAGAACTTTATTACCAATAATGAAAAGGGTCTTGAATGAGGCATTATCGCATCAGATAATTCCAGACTCTTGGAACCAAGCTGAAATAGTAATGATACATAAAGAAGGCTCAATACCAGAGGATATCAAAAATTATAGACCGATTTCCTTATTAAATGTGGATTACAAAATATTTACGAACGTCCTGGCAACAAGATTAAAAGAATTTTTGATGGACTGGATAGGGGAAGACCAAGCAGGGTTTCTCCCAGGAAGATATATGAAAGACAATATACGTACAGTTCTGGACCTGATAGAGTACTTTGAAGTGAACCATCAGAAGGAAGCTGCCATATTATCAGTGGATGCGGAAAAAGCATTTGACAATTTAAATTGGGACTTCTTCAAGATTTTGATTCAAGAATTGGATATGGGGACAAAATTTATAAATGCAATTAATGCCATTTATGATGTACAAAGAGCAAAAATTCGGATAAACGGCCAACAATCTGAAGAATTTACAATTACAAAAGGAACGAGACAAGGATGCCCGTTATCCCCCTTGATCTTTATTATGGCACTGGAACCGCTGATGATGAAAATAAGAGAAGACACAAATGTTAAGGGAGTAAGAGTAGGAAAATATGAATACAAGATCAAAGCCTTCGCGGATGATCTGTTAGGAATTGTGGAAGACCCAACAAATAACCTTCAGAATTGGATAACGAGAATGCAGGAGTTCGGAAAAGTGGCAGGCTTCAAAGTAAATAAAGGAAAAACAAAAATTTTAACAAAGAATGTAAAGAGGGAAAACCAGGAGAAGATAGCAACGGTTACAGGAATGGAAATTGTCAAAAAAATAAAGTACTTGGGAATCTGGATAACTGCAAAGAATGGTCAATTGCTTAAGAATAATTATGAAATGGTATGGAGCAAGATACAGAAAGACCTTAAGAATTGGAAATCACTGAAATTATCTTTATTAGGAAGAATAGCATTAGTTAAAATGAATATATTGCCAAAATTATTGTTTCTATTTCAAAATATACCCGTAATCAGAAACCAGACAATTTTTAAAAGCTGGAATAAAGAACTATTGAAATTTGTGTGGAATGGAAAAAGACCTAGAATTAAATACCTAAATTTGATTGATAAAAAGACAAGAGGCGGACTGGGTTTCCCAGATCTAAAAACTTACCATGACGCATGTGCCCTCTTATGGATTAGAGACTGGATGTTGTTGGAAAATGAAAAAGGTCTGAACTTAGAAGGCCATGACCTACGAGTAGGCTGGCATGCCTATACGTGGTATGATAGAGAGAAAAAAGAAAAAAACTTTGGAAACCACTTTGTAAGAGCATCTCTGTTGAGAATATGGATGAAATATAAGAATTACTTTTATAATAAAACACCATTATGGGTTTCTCCAATGGAGGCACACCAAAGAAGGTTGTTAGGTTGGAGAGTATGGCCAACCTACAAAGATATTTTAATAGAGAAGACAGCTGAAATCAGGACATATCAGCAATTGAAGGAAAAAAATAAGAATCTGACATGGCTGCATTATCTACAAATGAAGGAATATCTCAAGCAGGATAATAAGATAGGCTTTGCCTGGGAAGAATCACTATGGGATAAAATTCTGAAATTAAAGAAAAAAGTAATCTCACTGATTTACAATACATTGGTAACCTGGTTAACGGAACGCGAACAAGTTAAACCATGTATGATAAAATGGGCAGAAAATATAAGAAGACCTATACAATTTAGAGAGTGGGAACAGATGTGGAACAAAAAGTTGAAATATGTTTACGCAACAGACTTAAAGGAGAACTGGATAAAAATGTTCCACAGATGGTATACCACTCCAAAGAAATTATCTTTGATAAATAAAAATACTTCTGATAAATGCTGGAAAGGATGTCAGCAGACAGGTACCTTTTATCATATGTGGTGGACATGTAAAGAAGTATTGAAATACTGGTCAATGATACACGAAGAAGCACAAAAAATTTTGAAAAAAGTATTCAAGAAGAAACCGGAATATTACCTATTAGGCTTCACAGATATAGAACTACAACTACAGGAGAACGAGGACAGACTTTTTACATATATTACGTCGGCAGCAAGAATTATGTTAGCAAAAATTTGGAAACAGGACAGTATCCCTACCAAGGAGGAATGGTTAGGGAAAGTTAGAGAAATAAGAGAAATGGATGAACTAACTTTCTGTTTAAAAAAGAATACCGGAAATCCGATAAAGAGGACAGACTGGACACT
This sequence comes from Anolis sagrei, assembly GCF_037176765.1. Classification (NCBI taxonomy): domain Eukaryota; kingdom Metazoa; phylum Chordata; class Lepidosauria; order Squamata; family Anolidae; genus Anolis; species Anolis sagrei. Next base: position 301,250,067 of record NC_090022.1, on the reverse strand, counting down.
TTTTGATAGGTACGAGAAAGAAGACAGCAAATAAGAGAACTACATCAAATTTAAGGGAATGGAAAATCTTTTTTTTTTTTTGGAGACAAAACACCTGATGAGGAGATGGAAGTCAAACTTTTTTTTATCTTAATATAGCTTTTTTTTCTTTTTTTTAGGACATTATACTTTTTAATAATTTTTTATTATCACTTTTTTGTTGTTGTTGTTGTTTTTTTTCCCTGTTTTTTTTCCCCCCTCCTTTTCTTCTTTTTTACATATTCCTTTCCTGCTGTTCTATCTCCTTTTAAATGTTCACCCTCTTTCGTTGTATGTAAGATATAATTTAATAAAAATTCATTAAAAAAAAAAAAAAAGGATGCCATCCATCCATCTTGCCCTTGGTCGGCCCCTCTTCCTTTTGCCTTCCACTTTCCCCAGCATCATTCCCTTCTCTAGGCTTTCCTGTCTCCTCATGATGTGGCATTCAAAGGACTTCAACTTTGTCTCTCGTCTCCTTCCCTCCAGTGAGCAGCTGGGCTTTATTTCCTGGAGGATGGACTGGTTGGATCTTCTCGCAGTCCAAGGCACTCTCAGCACTTTCCTCCAACACCACAGCTCAAAAGCACCAATCTTCCTTCGCTCAGCCTTCCCTAAGGTCCAGCTCTCACATCCGTAGGTTACTATCCGTATCCGTAGGTGACTCAGTTTATTACATTATAATACATTGTAAAACCTAGGGGGATGTTTGTAGTTTGAAAATCCAAAATAACTCTGTAACAAGTACCTTTTAACATCAGCATTAGGTTCAGGTGATACCTTCACAAATGACCAGCCACTGCCAGAAGGGACAGAGAGCTTCATCTATGCTGATGATCGTGCCATCACTGCTCAAGCAGGGAGCTTTGAGATGGTAGAACAGAAGCTCTCCGAAGCTCTAGGTGCTCTTACTGCCTATTACAGGGAAAACCAGCTGATCCCTAATCCATCTAAAACACAGACATGTGTTTTTCACCTTAACAACAGACAAGCAAGATACTGATCCTCACATTGAGAGCTCAAAATGGCCAAGGACCTTTATATCTTAGGGACCGCCTCATTCCTTTTCTCCATCCGTGGTCACCTCGATCCACCCAGGAAAATCTCCTATACATACCGGGACCTAGAGAGGGAGGTACACCTGGAAGCTACAAAGCATCGTAGAGCTTTTTCGACCTATGCTCCAATCCTGTGGAACTCATTGCCTCCATATGTTAGAGCAATGTTGGAGTTGCGACCTTTTGTAAAGGCCCTCAAGACTTGGCTGTTTGGTTGTGCATTTAAGGAATCAGATCTAATTACCAAATAGTCAGTGTTGAATGTTTTTATGTTGAATGTTTTTATATTGTGTAAATGCTTTTTTAGATTGTAAGTCGCTCGGAGCACCTTGGTGGAGAGCCACTAATTAAGACATGAAGTGAAGTGAAGTGAAGTGAAGAAGCATCCTGAGCTCTGAGGATCACCTGAGAAGGAATCCCACTGGAGCATTGCAGCGCACCCAAATCCCTGGGAGTCACTCTGGACCGTGCTCTGGCCAATTTGCCCTGCCAACAGGCGAAATTCCTACCCGGCCCCTCAATGGCATCCCTAATATACTGTTTAATGGGCGGGAGTGGTGAGTCAATGCTCGGCTCCAGAATGCATAAAGGGAGGGGGGGCAAGCCTTTAATAAGTTCTCAAACGAAACTTAATTCTCTCCTTTGGAGGAGGAGGTAAACCCCTCTCCCACTATATCTGTGTTAGTGTGGGAAAGCTTCTTGCCTGCCAACCCCCAAAATAACGAAATCACACACAAGTATTTGGGTTTAAATATGGGCAACTTAGAACAATTGTATAAGTTAGGGCCCGTGCAAATGAGATGGTGCGTTAAGGACAAGAGAATTGACAATGCGGCCGGAGTTGTTACAATCCTTGATGAGCTAGAAGGAGATTTTGAAATGAGAAATATGAGTGTAGCGTGTAAGAAGCATTACAGAGAAAAGGCGGGAAATGTTATGACTAGAAATTCTGTGAGAGCGGAAACGTCAACACAAGCCTTATGGGAGAAATAGGAAACGATAACTCAAACCTATGAAATGCCCAAAGTTAAGTCCTGAAGAGAGAGCTAATTTACCTCAGAAAAATGCCAGAAAGAAAGCGTCAACAGAAGCCTTATGGGAGATATCGGAAACAATAACTCAAACCTATGAAAGGAATAATTATTACTTCAGAAGAGAAATGCCAACAAGAAGTTTTGAGAAGATTATTTGTTTACATTGTCAAGTACCGAGGCATGTCAGATCCAAATGCCCAAAGTTAAGTCCTGAAGAGAGAGCTAATTTACCTCAGAAAAATGCCAGAAAGAAAGCGTCAACACAAGCCTTATGGGAGATATCGGAAACAATAACTCAAACCTATAAAAGGAATAATTATTATTTCAGAACAGAAATGCCAACAAGAAGTTTTGAAAAGATTGCTTGTTTTCATTGTCAAGAACCGAGGCATGTCAGATCCAAATGCCCAAAGTTAAGTCCTGAAGAGAGAGCTAATTTACCTCAGAAAAAATGCCAGAAAGAAAGCGTCAACACAAACTTTATGGGAGAAATAGGAAACGGTAACGCAAACCCATGAAAGGAATAATAATTACTTCAGAAGAGAAACGCCCACAAGAAGTTTTTATTTTTCAATATTTTTTATTGTTTTCTTCATGTTTACATAAAACGGGTAGGAGCGGTGGGATATTAGGGAAGTGAGAGGGAGAATGTGAGGGTAACTTGGGAAAGGGGGAGGAAGACCGGGATGGGGTACATAGGGTACTTCCAGGGTCACCCAGGGTGTCTTGTTTAATTATACATTTATGTACGTTTGTAAATATGTATACACAACACATTCATCTATTTATCTATCTATAAATACACACTCATGTCCTTGCTTGATTCAATTGTCCAACGGGACAGCAAAACGCAACCCCCCCCCCCAACGAAAACTTACGAAATTTACCATGCACGTACCTCAACCCACAAGGTATGCACAAACCGATTCAAAATTCTAAACAACATTTCGACACAATAACAAAAACCAACTGAGCGTGCACAAAGCCGCCCCGCCCGCAAGTCCCCGGCGCGGGCACATGGCCAGCCGGCCAACGCACCCTCCACGCAAGCCACGCCCCCATCCTCCGTCACCCAGCCCCTATCCTTTGATACGCCCTCTTTCCAACGCACCCTCCGTCTTACCCCGCCCATGCCCCCAACGTTCACACCATGCCCCCTCCCTCCCCCCCGCCCCCCACGTTCACACCACGCCCCCACGTTCACACCACGCCCCCTCCATCCCCCGCCCTGCCCCTAAACGCCCATAACCCCAACCTTACCTCCTTCCCCCAGCCACGCCACCCACGTTCATGCCATGCCCCCACGCCCCCCACGTTCACACCACACCCCCTCCCTCCTCGGCCATGCCCCCACGTTCACGCCACGCCACCTCCCTGCCTGTTCACACCCCCACGTTCACACCATGCCCTATGCCCCCTGTTCATGCCATGCCCCCTGTTCATGCCACGCCCAACGTTGACACCACACCCCCTCCCACACCCCCTCCCTCCCCCCATGCCCCCTGTTCATGCCATACCCCCACGCCCCCCACATTCACGCACCGCCCCCACCCTCCCCCACCCCGCCCCCCACGTTCACCCCACGCTCATGCCATGCCCCTCCCTCCCCGGCCACGCCCCCCACGTTAACACCATGCCCCCACATCCCCCACGTTCATGCCCTGCCCCCACCCTCCCCCGCCCCTAAACGCCCATAACCCCAACCTTACCTCCTCCTTCCCCGGCCATGCCCCCCACGTTACATGTAGAGAAGGAAGAAAGAAGGGAAAGAAAAAGAGGGAAGGAATGAAAGGGCGAGGGAAGGAAAGATAGGAAAAAAGAAGAGGAAGAGGGAGGGGAGGTTGGCTACAGCAACGCGTGGTGGGTCCAGCTAGTCCTTTAATAAACATGATTTAACAAATTTATGCTTTCTATTCATTATTGTCTATTGTTTTTTTCTTACAGGAAAACACGGATCACTCCAGATGTTTCATAGACATTGAGTACGGTCATTCAGGGAGAAATCACGACGCTCGCATTTTTCGGTCATGCAATGGAGGGGAAGGTGCATTCATACCAGGATATCCTTCCGTGACAATTCCTGGTATACAAGTGCCACTTTTGTTCATTCTGGGAGACCGGGACTCCAACCTACTACGACGATTACTAGTATGAAGCCTTATGTGGGAAACCTGGATGAAAGAAAGAAAGAAAGAAAGAAAGAAAGAAAGAAAGAAGGCATTTCATCTAGACTTGAACAGGGCGAGAAATGTGGGAAGAGCACTTGTTGACATTAGTCCATGTAGGGCTGTCTTTCCACACATCTGACACTGGTTGATTGAGTCTGCATCTTAAAATCTCTGAAAGTTCAGGGGAAGTAACTTACCAATTGAATGCAGTACAGAGCATAATACGAAGTACGTATAAGTGGAGAGGGGGAGGCCTGGTCTCTGAGAGGTCCCCTCTCTCTCTCTTGTGGGGTTCCTCAGGGGGCCATTCTCTCCCCTCTGTTATTTAACATCTAGGGCTGGGCGGTTTCGTTCGTTATTTTCGTTATTTGTTATTTTTTCGTTATTTTTTTTTTATAACGATGCGATATTGATATTTTTTTTCAAACCCAGAAGTGTATTTTCTAGGGCTGGGCGGTTTCGTTCGTTAATTTTGTATATCGTTAATTATTCGTTATTTTTTTCATTTACAAAATGATATTGAAATATATTTTCAAACCCGGAAGTGTTTTTCAATACCGAAACGGCATCCTCCATCTTTTTTACGAGCTTCCGCCCGTTTCGGAAATGACGTTTAAAGATGGAGGATGCTGGGTGCGCCGGGAGCCAATCCGGCGCTCCCAAGCACCGTGTCTCATTCTGATTGGGCGGGCTGCCCTTTAAAAGCGGCTCCGCGTGGCCGCATTGCTCAGTTTGGGCTGGGAAGGCGAGGAGACGGGAGGTGCGGGAGGCTTGCTTGCTTGCTTGCATTCATTCATTCATTGCTGTGTGTTGGGAGAGCGAGGGCGGTTTAAGGAGCTGGGAGCAGCAGGGAGGCATTGCTTGCTGCTCTGCCTGTGTGTGTGTTTGTCCCTGTTTTACCCAGTTGTTGTGGCTGTTTTTGCCCCACTACAGGGCAAGCATTTTGTTAATTTTCTAGTTTTAAACTTTTTCTGCTAAATATTTCTTTTATTCTTAAAAAATATTCAAAAAATATTCAAAAAAAGAGAAAAAAAACCCCCTTTGGCTTTGGTGATTCGGAAGTGATTTGTGCATGCGCGGGGGGTCCGCCTTCTTAACGAATCGATTCGTTAATAATAACGAAATTTCGTAAATATCGAACTTTTTAAAAGAAAAAATTCGGAATTCTTTTAAATAACGAAACGCAAAACCCAAAAAACGAATCAATTTTAGAAACAAATTTTTCCGTTGTTACCCAGGCCTAGTATTTTCTAAAACGAAGCAGCATCCGCCATCTTTGAAACGACTTCCGCCCGTTTTGGAAATGACGTCAAAGATGGTAGGATGCTGGGAGCGCCGGGAACCAATCACAAGAAGACACGGGGCAATCAGGGCGGGCATTGCCCTTTAAAAGCGGCGGCGCGCTCCGCGTGGCCGCATTGCTCTTGGGGAAGCGAGGGTGGGACGGAGCTGCGGTTTGGGGGAAGCCTTGCCTTGCCTTGCCTTGCCTTTGCCTTTGCCTTTGCTTTTGCTTTTTGCTTTTTGCTTTTTGCTTTTTGCTTTTGCTGCGACGTGGTTGCTTGGGGCTGGGGACAGGGAGAAGCTGTTTTGCCTCCCAGTCCCTGGCTGTGGCTGTTACTTGCCTTCCTGATTTTTGGGAGGGCAAGCATTGTTGCTACTAAGAGGTTGCAATGTACTTTATCTAAGTTGTTGTAAGGATCAATGTTGTTTGTGCTATACCTTTAACTTACTGTAAGGTTCAGGGCTGTTTGTCCTACAGCTGTTTCAGTTAATTGAAGAGTTAATTGAGAGTATTATTTTCATGTGTATAAAGATAGCTACTGTGTGTTTAGTTTTTTGCCTTTGTGCCTTAATGCCATTGTGCCTTAATGCCATTGTGCGTGTTTGCCTCTGTGCCGTTCTGTCGGGGACTATGCTGCAGATGTCCTGTGAAGACCCAGCCTTGAGAAGAGGACAAGGATTCCTGCTTATCTCAGCTGAGTGGTGATATCTCTCAGAAGATATTGTATTATGTTATTTTTGTGGAAACAGTAATCCTGCTACTTTATTTTGTATGCTGCCAATACAACAATATTTTCTTTTCTACTTGAAGTCAACGTCTCATGTATTTTTCTTTTATGAGCCAATTCATCACACACTGTTTACTGGGCTAGAGTCTATCCGCATGCTTCTCATGCTAGCGCATGACAAGCATTTAGTTAATTTTACTTCTTAAACCATTTTTCATTATTAATATTATTATTAAGTTAAAAAATATTTTTATTTAATTATCAAAAATAATTAGTAGTGTTGCTGTTCCTTTGTTTTGGTTGCCAAGGGGATTTCTCCCTGGCAATCAGTGCTTTTTGGAAACTCATTTTTGTTCTGTTAACTCAAAGTTAACTGTTCTTGTAAGCCGCTCCGAGCCCCAGGGGAGTGGCGGCATATAAGTTAGTTTGAATAAATAAATAAATAAATAAATAAATGGAAAGTTGGGTTCATTTACTTTATTTTTTTTTCTTTAGGAGCAGAAGGCAACGTAGAGGTTAGAGCTGAAGAGATCAACAAGCATCACCGGCAAGTTCTTAAGAACATCGTAATCAGCTATTTCGTTTCCCGAACGTTAGGGTGGCTTTCTTGTTGTTATTTGTGTAAACACGTTTTCCATTTAGCAGCACAAGAAAACAATTAATTCAATTCAATTGAGTGGTTTTGATTGATTGATAAGTAAATGGAACCTGTTGAGACACCTTCACTTCCAGCACAAAATTCATCTCCTGGGGGATTCTTCCCGGGTTCAACATCTGCTTTGGTAAGTGCTGTTGATAATTCAGTAACATTTGCATATATTTACTTTAACTATAGTTTTCAGTTTTCGGATAGTTTTCGGATGTGAGAGCTGGTTTTCGGATGTGAGAGCTGGACCTTAGGGAAGGCTGAGCGAAGGAAGATCGATGCTTTTGAGCTGTGGTGTTGGAGGAAAGTTCTGAGAGTGCCTTGGACTGCGAGAAGATCCAACCAGTCCATCCTCCAGGAAAGAAAGCCCGACTGCTCACTGGAGGGAAAGATACTAGAGACAAAGCTGAAGTCCTTTGGCCACATCATGAGGAGACAGGAAAGCCTAGAGAAGACAATTATGCTGGGGAAAGTGGAAGGCAAAAGGAAGAGGGGCCGACCAAGGGCAAGATGGATGGATGGCATCCTTGAAGTGACTGGACTGACCTTGAGGGAGCTGGGGGTGGTAACGGCTGACAGGGAGCTCTGGCGTAGGCTGGTCCATGAGGTCACGAAGAGTTGGAGACGACTGAACGAATGAACAACAACAACATAGTTTTCAGATCAGTGTTTTAATACTGCTCACAAAGCCTCAAGAGCAGCAGCGGTCTGTGGCTGATTAGCTGTGATAACAACTTTAGAAGAGAACAGGTAAGTGCATTTATTTACTTTACTTTACTTTACTTTACTTATATACCGCTGTTCTCAGCCCGAAGGTGACTCACAGCGGTTCACAACAAATAAGAACAGCAAAAATTCAATGCCACATTGTAACAATTACTACAATAACCATTCACTATTCTCTATTTACTGCGATATTTATTTACTATAGCCCTACCCTGCCCCATTTTGCCCCAAAAGAGACTCGGTGACTCACTCAAAATGTGTACGCTAATCAGACATAGAATCAGAATATGGAATCACAAATTAAAATATATAGAGCCTTACGATTTGAAAGAGAAATCCAGCCACAGCGCACACACACACTCCCGATGGCCGGAATGAGTATAACCTCCAGGACGCCAAAGTTGAAAAAATGCCGAGGCACATACCTATCTGTCTGTACTGTATTTTTTTTTTTTAGTAATTTTTATTAGATTATGTAGTAAATACAATGAAAGAGGGTGAACATTTAAAAGAAGATAGAACAGTGGGAAAGTATAGTAAAAAAGGAAAAAAGAAAAAAAAAGAACTCCACAAAAAGGGTGGAGAAAAAAGAGAGAGAGAAAAAAAACACACACACAAAAAGAAAACACAACTTCTAAAACTAAAAAGGTTTGACTTCCATCTCCTCATCAGGTGTTGTATCTCAAAAAATGTTTCCATTGTCTTAAAAAAAATAATCCTCTTATTTATTCTCTTCTTTCTCGTAATTATCATAAAGGGTCCCGTCTGTTCTCTTTATCGGATTTCCGGTATTTTTTTTCAAAAAAAAAGTTAATTCATCCATCTCTCTTATTTCTCTAATTTTCCCTAACCAATCTTCCTTTTGTTGTTCATTCGTTCAGTCGTCTCCGACTCTTCGTGACCTCATGGACCAGCCTACGCCAGAGCTCCCTGTCGGTCGTTACCACCCCCAGCTCCTTCAAGGTCAGTCCAGTCACTTCAAGGATGCCATCCATCCATCTTGCCCTTGGTCGGCCCCTCTTCCTTTTGCCTTCCACTTTCCCCAGCATCATTCCCTTCTCTAGGCTTTGCTGTCTCCTCATGATGTGGCCAAAGTACTTCAGCTTTGTTTCCAGTGTCTTTCCCTCCAGTGAGCAGTCAGGCTTTATTTCCTGGAGGATGGACTGGTTGGATCTTCTCGCAGTCCAAGGCACTCTCAGCACTTTCCTCCAGCACCACAGCTCAAAAGCATCGATCTTCCTTCGCTCAGCCTTCCCTTTGGTCCAGCTCTCACATCCGTAGGTGACTACAGGGAAGACCATGGCTTTGACTAGGCAATGGATCTTTGTTGCCAGTCTGATGTCTCTACTCTTCACTATTTTATCGAGACTGGACATTGCTCTCCTCCCAAGAAGTAAGCGTCTTCTGATTTCCTGGCCACAGTCTGCATCTGCAGTATCTTCCTTGGTAGGTACATTATCTTGTTTCCAAATTTTTGCTAATGTAATTCTGGCTGCCGTCGTTATATAAGTAAAAAGTCTGTCCTTATTTTCCTGTAATTGTAAATCCAAGTCTGTGAAGCCCAATAAGTAGTATTCCGGTTTCTTCTTAAAAACTTTTTTCAAAATCTTTTGTAATTCTTCATGTATCATAGACCAATATTTCCCTATTTCTTTGCATGTCCACCACATATGATAAAAGGTACCTGTCTGCTGGCATCCTTTCCAACATTTATCGGAAATATTTTTGTTTTTGTCTGTACTGTATTGAATGCTTGCTGCTTATACTTTTTATTGAGAATTATAAAAATGGATTTAGATTTTAAAAAATAAAGATACTAGGCCTGGGCGGTTTCGTTCGTTAATTTTGTAATTAGCTTAGGCTCGTGCGCAAGCTGCGCCCGTATCTCGGGAAGTCTGACTTGGCCACGGTGGTACACGCTCTTGTCACATCCCGCCTGGATTACTGCAACGCTCTCTACGTGGGGCTGCCCTTGAAGACGGCCCGGAAGCTTCAGCTGGTCCAGCGTGCGGCAGCCATGTTACTAACTGGAGCGGGTAGCAGGGAGCACACAACGCCCTTGTTGTCCCAGCTCCACTGGCTGCCGATTTGCTACCGGACCCAATTCAAGGTGCTGGTCTTGGCCTACAAAGCCCTAAACGGTTCCGGCCCAAAATACCTTTCTGACCGCATCTTGGCCTACGAGCCCACGAGGACCTTGAGATCGTCTGGGGAGGCCCTTCTCTCGATCCCGCCTGCATCACAGGCACGGCTGGCGGGGACGAGGGAGAGGGCCTTCTCGGTGGTGGCCCCCCGGCTGTGGAACACTCTCCCGGCACACATCAGACAGGCGCCCTCCCTTTTGTCCTTTCGAAAAAGCCTTAAGACCTGGCTGTTCGAGAGGGCATTTAATTAAGTGCTAAGCAACAACATTACGGTAATGAGAACTGGAATGGTACAAGGAAAATGAGACTGGCTATGATTCTACTAAGAGACGAAGCGGATTTTTATGTAGTTTGTATTTGTTGTATAGTCATATGTTGTTGATACTGGCCTCTGTAACTGTCTTTTTATGTGTACTGTACACCGCCATGAGTCGCCCGTAAGGGCTGAGAATGGCGGTCAATAAGTGCATCTAATAAATAAATAAATAAATAAATAAATTGTTAAATATTTGTTATATTTAACCATTACAAAATGAATATAAAACACATTTTCAAACCCGGAAGGGTTTTAAAATAACGAATCGGCATCCCCCATACTTTTAACGAGCTTCCGCCCGTTTCGGAAATGGGATGGAGGATGCTGGTGCCCTGGGAGCCAATCCGGCGCTCCCAAGCACCCAAGCAGTGCACCGTGGCTGTTTCTGATTGGCCGGCTAGCCCTTTAAAAGCGGCTCCGCGTGGCCGCACAGCTCATTTGTTGCGCGGACGCGAGGGAGAAGAGAGGTCCGGGAGAGTTGGCTTGGTTGGTTGGAAAAAGACTTGCATTGGGTTGGCTTGGTTGGAAAAGACTTGGGAGGGATAGCCAATAGTCCAGAGGACAGGAGCAGAATTCAAAACGATCTTGACAGACTAGAGAGATGGGCCAAAACTAACAAAATGAAGTTCAACAGTGACAAATGCAAGATACTCCACTTTGGCAGAAAAAATGAAATGCAAAGATACAGAATGGGGGACAATGCCTGACTCGAGAGCAGTACGTGTGAAAAAGATCTTGGAGTCCTCGTGGACAACAAGTTAAACATGAGCCAGGAATGTGATGTGGCGGCAAAAAAAGCCAATGGGATTTTGGCCTCAGGCATCAATAGGAGCATAGTGTCTAGATCTAAGGAAGTAATGCTACCCCTCTATTCTGCTTTAGTTAGACCACATCTGGAATATTGTGTCCAATTCTGGGCACCACAGTTCAAGAGAGATATTGACAAGCTGGAATGTGTCCAGAGGAGGGCGACTAAAATGATCAAGGGTCTGGAGAACAAGCCCTATGAGGAGCGGCTTGGGGAACTGGGCATGTTTAGCCTGAAGAAGAGAAGGCTGAGAGGAGATATGATAGCCATGTATAAATATGTGAGAGGAAGCCACAGGGAGGAGGGAGCAAGCTTGTTTTCTGCTTCCTTGGAGACTAGGACGCGGAACAATGGCTTCAAACTACAAGAGAGGAGATTCCATCTGAACATTAGGAAGAACTTCCTGACTGTGAGAGCCGTTCAGCAGTGGAACTCTCTGCCCCGGAGTGTGGTGGAGGCTCCTTCTTTGGAAGCTTTGAAACAGAGGCTGGATGGCCATCTGTCAGGGGTGATTTGAATGCAATATTCCTGCTTCTTGGCAGAATGGGGTTGGACTGGATGGCCCATGAGGTCTCTTCCAACTCTTTGATTCTATGATTCTATGATTCTATGACTCTTCTGTGTGTGTTTGCTCTCGTTTGCCCTGTGTTTTGGCTTCACATCAGGGCCAGTTTTTGGCTAATTTTCCATTTTTGAATATTTTTAAAAAAATACCGGTCTTTTATTCTTAAGAAAAAAACCAAAAATATTCTTAAAAAAGGAAAGCCTCTTCTGTGTGTGTTTGCTCTCGTTTGCCCTGTCTTTTGGCTGTGTTTGCTTCACATCAGGGCCAGTTTTTGGCTAATTTTGCATTTTTGAATATTTTTTATCTGGAGTGTTAAATACCATCTGTGTATCATTTTGAAAAGATTTTCTTTTAACTCATGAATAAGTGTACTTCATTTTTTGGTTCGAGATTTTCTCCCATTTGTTTAGATCTATTTGTTGGCCAATATTTTGTGCCCATTTTATCATTGATTCTTTGATTTGCTCAATTTCAGTGGCCCATTCGAGTAATTTTTTGTATAGTTTTGTGATTAACTTGTTATTTGACTTCATGATGGTGTACCAGAAACCAACAAGAAGTTTTGAAAAGATTACTTGTTTTCATTGTCAAGAACCGGGGCATGTCAGATCCAAATGCCCAAAGTTAAGTCCTGAAGAGAGAGCTAATTTACCTCAGAAAAAATGCCAGAAAGAAAGCGTCAACACAAACTTTATGGGAGAAATAGGAAACGGTAACGCAAACCCATGAAAGGAATAATAGTTACTTCAAAAGAGAAACGCCAACAAGAAGTTTTGGAAAGATTACTTGTTTTCATTGTCAAGAACCGGGGCATGTCAGATCCAAATGCTCAAAGTTAAGTCCTGAAGAGAGAGCTAATTTACCTCAGAAAAATGCCAGAAGGAAAGCGTCAACACAAGCCTTTATGGGAGAAATAAGAAACGATAACTCAAACCCATGAAAGGAATAATAGTTACTTCAAAAGAGAAACGCCAACAAGAAGTTTTGAAAAGATTACTTGTTTTCATTGTCAAGAACCGGGGCATGTCAGATCCAAATGCCCAAAGTTAAGTCCTGAAGAGAGAGCTAATTTACCTCAGAAAAAATGCCAGAAAGAAAGCGTCAACACAAACTTTATGGGAGAAATAGGAAACGGTAACGCAAACCCATGAAAGGAATAATAGTTACTTCAAAAGAGAAACGCCAACAAGAAGTTTTGGAAAGATTACTTGTTTTCATTGTCAAGAACCGGGGCATGTCAGATCCAAATGCTCAAAGTTAAGTCCTGAAGAGAGAGCTAATTTACCTCAGAAAAATGCCAGAAGGAAAGCGTCAACACAAGCCTTTATGGGAGAAATAAGAAACGATAACTCAAACCCATGAAAGGAATAATAGTTACTTCAAAAGAGAAACGCCAACAAGAAGTTTTGAAAAGATTACTTGTTTTCATTGTCAAGAACCGGGGCATGTCAGATCCAAATGCCCAAAGTTAAGTCCTGAAGAGAGAGCTAATTTACCTCAGAAAAATGCCAGAAAGAAAGCGTCAACACAAGCCTTTATGGGAGAAATAAGAAACGATAACTCAAACCCATGAAAGGAATAATAGTTACTTCAAAAGAGAAACGCCAACAAGAAGTTTTGGAAAGATTACTTGTTTTCATTGTCAAGAACCGGGGCATGTCAGATCCAAATGCCCAAAGTTAAGTCCTGAAGAGAGAGCTAATTTACCTCAGAAAAATGCCAGAAAGAAAGCGTCAACACAAGCCTTTATGGGAGAAATAAGAAACGATAACTCAAACCCATGAAAGGAATAATAGTTACTTCAAAAGAGAAACGCCAACAAGAAGTTTTGGAAAGATTACTTGTTTTCATTGTCAAGAACCGGGGCATGTCAGATCCAAATGCCCAAAGTTAAGTCCTGAAGAGAGAGCTAATTTACCTCAGAAAAATGCCAGAAGGAAAGCGTCAACACAAGCCTTTATGGGAGAAATAAGAAACGATAACTCAAACCCATGAAAGGAATAATAGTTACTTCAAAAGAGAAACGCCAACAAGAAGTTTTGGAAAGATTACTTGTTTTCATTGTCAAGAACCGGGGCATGTCAGATCCAAATGCCCAAAGTTAAGTCCTGAAGAGAGAGCTAATTTACCTCAGAAAAATGCCAGAAAGAAAGCGTCAACACAAGCCTTTATGGGAGAAATAAGAAACGATAACTCAAACCCATGAAAGGAATAATAGTTACTTCAAAAGAGAAACGCCAACAAGAAGTTTTGGAAAGATTACTTGTTTTCATTGTCAAGAACCGGGGCATGTCAGATCCAAATGCCCAAAGTTAAGTCCTGAAGAGAGAGCTAATTTACCTCAGAAAAATGCCAGAAGGAAAGCGTCAACACAAGCCTTTATGGGAGAAATAAGAAACGATAACTCAAACCCATGAAAGGAATAATAGTTACTTCAAAAGAGAAATGCCAACAAGAAATTTTGGAAAGATTACTTGTTTTCATTGTCAAGAACCGGGGCATGTCAGATCCAAATGCCCAAAGTTAAGTCCTGAAGAGAGAGCTAATTTACCTCAGAAAAATGCCAGAAAGAAAGCGTCAACACAAGCCTTTATGGGAGAAATAAGAAACGATAACTCAAACCCATGAAAGGAATAATAGTTACTTCAAAAGAGAAACGCCAACAAGAAGTTTTGGAAAGATTACTTGTTTTCATTGTCAAGAACCGGGGCATGTCAGATCCAAATGCCCAAAGTTAAGTCCTGAAGAGAGAGCTAATTTACCTCAGAAAAATGCCAGAAAGAAAGCGTCAACACAAACTTTATGGGAGAAATAGGAAACGGTAACGCAAACCCATGAAAGGAATAATAGTTACTTCAAAAGAGAAACGCCAACAAGAAGTTTTGGAAAGATTACTTGTTTTCATTGTCAAGAACCGGGGCATGTCAGATCCAAATGCCCAAAGTTAAGTCCTGAAGAGAGAGCTAATTTACCTCAGAAAAATGCCAGAAAGAAAGCGTCAACACAAGCCTTTATGGGAGAAATAAGAAACGATAACTCAAACCCATGAAAGGAATAATAGTTACTTCAAAAGAGAAACGCCAACAAGAAGTTTTGGAAAGATTACTTGTTTTCATTGTCAAGAACCGGGGCATGTCAGATCCAAATGCCCAAAGTTAAGTCCTGAAGAGAGAGCTAATTTACCTCAGAAAAATGCCAGAAGGAAAGCGTCAACACAAGCCTTTATGGGAGAAATAAGAAACGATAACTCAAACCCATGAAAGGAATAATAGTTACTTCAAAAGAGAAACGCCAACAAGAAGTTTTGAAAAGATTACTTGTTTTCATTGTCAAGAACCGGGGCATGTCAGATCCAAATGCCCAAAGTTAAGTCCTGAAGAGAGAGCTAATTTACCTCAGAAAAATGCCAGAAGGAAAGCGTCAACACAAGCCTTTATGGGAGAAATAAGAAACGATAACTCAAACCCATGAAAGGAATAATAGTTACTTCAAAAGAGAAACGCCAACAAGAAGTTTTGGAAAGATTACTTGTTTTCATTGTCAAGAACCGGGGCATGTCAGATCCAAATGCCCAAAGTTAAGTCCTGAAGAGAGAGCTAATTTACCTCAGAAAAATGCCAGAAAGAAAGCGTCAACACAAGCCTTTATGGGAGAAATAAGAAACGATAACTCAAACCCATGAAAGGAATAATAGTTACTTCAAAAGAGAAACGCCAACAAGAAGTTTTGGAAAGATTACTTGTTTTCATTGTCAAGAACCGGGGCATGTCAGATCCAAATGCCCAAAGTTAAGTCCTGAAGAGAGAGCTAATTTACCTCAGAAAAATGCCAGAAAGAAAGCGTCAACACAAACTTTATGGGAGAAATAGGAAACGGTAACGCAAACCCATGAAAGGAATAATAATTACTTCAGAAGAGAAACGCCCACAATATTTTTAAAAAATACCGGTCTTTTATTCTTAAGAAAAAAACCAAAAATATTCTTTAAAAAGGAAAGCCTCTTCTGTGTGTGTTTGCTCTCGCTTGCCCTGTCTTTTGGCTGTGTTTGCTTCACATCAGGGCCAGTTTTTGGTTAATTTTGCATTTTTGAATATTTTTAAAAAATACCTGTCTTTTATTCTTAAGAAAAAAACCAAAAATATTCTAAAAAAAGATACGCTTTTCCCTCCACTTAATCTTTCCCTTCCCTTTTCTCTCTTTTCCACGTGTTGCTGTGGCCCTCAGAGAACAGAGGAATTCCAAGCATGAGGCAATAGACAGAAGAGACAGACGGAACAGAAGGTAGGACAGAACATAGACAGATTGATTGATTGATTGATTGATTGATTCATGGGGTTGTAAGAGACCCCTAAGGGCCATCCAGTCCAACCCCTAAGATGACAGACTGATTGACTGATTGATTCATGGGGTTGTAAGAGACCCCTAAGGGTCATCCAGTCCAACCCCTAAGATGACAGACAGATTGATTGGTTGATTCAGGGCCATCCAGTCCAACCCCTAAGATGACAGATTGATTGATTGACTGATTCATGGGGTTTTAAGAGACCCCTAAGGACCATCCAGTCCAACCCCTAAGATGACAGAAAGACAGATTGATTGATAGGGTTGTAAGAGACCCCTAAGGGCCATCCAGTCCAATCCCTAAGATGATTGATTGATTGATTGATTCATGGGGTTGTAAGAGACCCCTAAGGGCCATCCAGTCCAACCCCTAAGATGACAGACTGATTGACTGATTCATGGGGTTGTAAGAGACCCCTAAGGGTCATCCAGTCCAACCCCTAAGATGACAGACAGATTGATTGATTGATTGATTCAGGGCCATCCAGTCCAACCCCTAAGATGACAGATTGATTGATTAATTGATTGATTGACTGATTGATTCATGGGGTTGTAAGAGACCCCTAAGAGTCATCCAGTCCAACCCCTAAGATGACAGACTGATTGATTGATTGATTGATTGATTGATTCAGGGCCATCCAGTCCAACCCCTAAGATGACAGATTGATTGATTGATTGATTGATTGATTGATTGATTCATGGGGTTGTAAGAGAACCCTAAGGACCATCCAGTCCAACCCCTAAGATGACAGAAAGACAGATTGATTGATAGGGTTGTAAGAGACTCCTAAGGGCCATCCAGTCCAATCCCTAAGATGATTGATTGATTGATTGATTGATTGATTCATGGGGTTGTAAGAGACCCCTAAGGGCCATCCAGTCCAACCCCTAAGATGACAGACTGATTGACTGATTGATTCATGGGGTTGTAAGAGACCCCTAAGGGTCATCCAGTCCAACCCCTAAGATGACAGACTGATTGATTGATTGATTGATTGATTCAGGGCCATCCAGTCCAACCCCTAAGATGACAGATTGATTGATTGATTGATTCATGGGGTTGTAAGAGACCCCTAAGGACCATCCAGTCCAACCCCTAAGATGACAGAAAGACAGATTGATTGATAGGGTTGTAAGAGACCCCTAAGGGCCATCCAGTCCAATCCCTAAGATGATTGATTGATTGATTGATTGATTCATGGGGTTGTAAGAGACCCCTAAGGACCATCCAGTCCAACCCCTAAGATGACAGAAAGACAGATTGATTGATAGGGTTGTAAGAGACCCCTAAGGGCCATCCAGTCCAATCCCTAAGATGATTGATTGATTGATTGATTCATGGGGTTGTAAGAGACCCCTAAGGGTCATCCAGTCCAACCCCTAAGATGACAGACTGATTGACTGATTGATTCATGGGGTTGTAAGAGACCCCTAAGGGTCATCCAGTCCAACCCCTAAGATGAAAGACAGCTTGATTGATTGATTGATTCAGGGCCATCCAGTCCAACCCCTAAGATGACAGAAAGACAGATTGATTGATAGGGTTGTAAGAGACCCCTAAGGGCCATCCAGTCCAATCCCTAAGATGATTGATTGATTGATTGATTGATTGATTCATGGGGTTGTAAGAGACCCCTAAGGGCCATCCAGTCCAACCCCTAAGATGACAGACTGATTGACTGATTGATTCATGGGGTTGTAAGAGACCCCTAAGGGTCATCCAGTCCAACCCCTAAGATGAAAGACAGCTTGATTGATTGATTGATTCAGGGCCATCCAGTCCAACCCCTAAGATGACAGATTGATTGATTGATTGATTCATGGGGTTTTAAGAGACCCCTAAGGACCATCCAGTCCAACCCCTAAGATGACAGAAAGACAGATTGATTGATAGGGTTGTAAGAGACCCCTAAGGGCCATCCAGTCCAATCCCTAAGATGATTGATTGATTGATTGATTGATTGATTCATGGGGTTGTAAGAGACCCCTAAGGGCCATCCAGTCCAACCCCTAAGATGACAGACTGATTGACTGATTGATTCATGGGCTTGTAAGAGACCCCTAAGGGTCATCCAGTCCAACCCCTAAGATGACAGATTGATTGATTGTTTGATTTGCTTGTTTATTGTTGTGTTATGTTTTCTATTGTATTGTGTTTTGTGGCTTCGGCCCGTGTAAGCCGCATCGAGTCCTGCGGGAGATGCTAGCGGGGTACAAATAAAGTTAATAATAATAATAATAATAATAATAATAATTGATTGATTGATTGATTCAGGGCCATCCAGTCCAACCCCTAAGATGACAGTTTGATTGATTGATTGATTGATTGACTGATTGATTCATGGGGTTGTAAGAGACCCCTAAGGGTCATCCAGTCCAACCCCTAAGATGACAGACAGATTGATTGATTGATTGATTGATTCAGGGCCATCCAGTCCAACCCCTAAGATGACAGATTGATTGATTGATTGACTGATTGATTGATTCATGGGGTTGTAAGAGAATCCTAAGGACCATCCAGTCCAACCCCTAAGATGACAGAAAGACAGATTGATTGATAGGGTTGTAAGAGACCCCTAAGGGCCATCCAGTCCAATCCCTAAGATGATTGATTGATTGATTGATTGATTCATGGGGTTGTAAGAGACCCCTAAGGGCCATCCAGTCCAACCCCTAAGATGACAGACTGATTGACTGATTGATTCATGGGCTTGTAAGAGACCCCTAAGGGTCATCCAGTCCAACCCCTAAGATGACAGATTGATTGATTGTTTGATTTGCTTGTTTATTGTTGTGTTATGTTTTCTATTGTATTGTGTTTTGTGGCTTCGGCCCGTGTAAGCCGCATCGAGTCCTGCGGGAGATGCTAGCGGGGTACAAATAAAGTTAATAATAATAATAATAATAATAATAATAATTGATTGATTGATTGATTCAGGGCCATCCAGTCCAACCCCTAAGATGACAGTTTGATTGATTGATTGATTGATTGACTGATTGATTCATGGGGTTGTAAGAGACCCCTAAGGGTCATCCAGTCCAACCCCTAAGATGACAGACAGATTGATTGATTGATTGATTGATTCAGGGCCATCCAGTCCAACCCCTAAGATGACAGATTGATTGATTGATTGACTGATTGATTGATTCATGGGGTTGTAAGAGAATCCTAAGGACCATCCAGTCCAACCCCTAAGATGACAGAAAGACAGATTGATTGATAGGGTTGTAAGAGACCCCTAAGGGCCATCCAGTCCAATCCCTAAGATGATTGATTGATTGATTGATTGATTCATGGGGTTGTAAGAGACCCCTAAGGGCCATCCAGTCCAACCCCTAAGATGACAGACTGATTGACTGATTGATTCATGGGCTTGTAAGAGACCCCTAAGGGTTATCCAGTCCAACCCCTAAGATGACAGACAGATTGATTGATTGATTGATTCAGGGCCATCCAGTCCAACCCCTAAGATGACAGATTGATTGATTGATTGATGGATTGATTCATGGGGTTGTAAGAGACCCCTAAGGACCATCCAGTCCAACCCCTAAGATGACAGAAAGACAGATTGATTGATAGGGTTGTAAGAGACCCCTAAGGGCCATCCAGTCCAATCCCTAAGATGATTGATTGATTGATTCATGGGGTAGGAAGAGACCCCAAGGGCCATCCTGTCCAACCCCTAGTTAGGTAGGTAGATGGGATGGGAATGGTAGATGGATGGATGGATAGTTAGGCAGACAAACACACAGCCAAAGGGGTTTGGACTGGGTGGCTTTTGGGGCTCCCTTCCTACTGTTTGGCCATCTCTCGGGTGGGCTTTGATGTTATCTTCCTTGTCAAATTATGTGGGACTGGATGGCCTTTGGGGCTCCTTTCCAACTGGATGGCCATCTGTCAGGAATGATTTGAGATTAGGGATTTTTAGTTCATCTTCAATCATTGCGCATGCCGAACTCCACCACTGACAAAATTGAACAGAGGGGGAGGGTGAGGTAAGGTGGCCTCCTGGGTGCTCCTATCCTCCCTGGCCTCTTGCCCTGATCCAGCAGTGAGGGAGGATGGCCGTTGGTGCCTCTCGCGCTGGCTTTGCTGGCTTTCGAGTTCTGTTAATCCCACAAACAAACATTACATTTCTATTTATATAGATGACGCTTCGGACTATGGCTTGTAACTGGTTAATCCACCAAGGGTTGAGAATCAAAACAGAAGGAGCTGTCGCATGAAGAACACCAGAGGAAGAAGTCCCAACAGCTGGAACACCAGAGGAAGAAGTCCCAACAGCTGGAACACCAGAGGAAGAAGTTCCAACAGCTGGAACACCAGAAGAAGTCCCAACAGCTGGAACACCAGAGGAAGAAGTCTCAACAGCTGTAACACCAGAGGAAGAAGTCCCAACAGCTGTAACACCAGAGGAAGAAGTCTCAACAGCTGTAACACCAGAGGAAGAAGTCCCAACAGCTGGAACACCAGAGGAAGAAGTCTCAACAGCTGTAACACCAGAGGAAGAAGTCCCAACAGCTGTAACACCAGAGGAAGAAGTCCCAACAGCTGGAACACCAGAGGAAGAAGTCTCAACAGCTGGAACACCAGAGGAAGAAGTCTCAACAGCTGGAACACCAGAGGAAGAAGTCCCAACAGCTGGAACACCAGAGGAAGAAGTCCCAACAGCTGGAACACCAGAGGAAGAAGTCCCAACAGCTGGAACACCAGAGGAAGAAGTCCCAACAGCTGGAACACCAGAGGAAGAAGTCCCAACAGCTGGAACACCAGAGGAAGAAGTCCCAACAGCTGGAACACCAGAGGAAGAAGTCCCAACAGCTGGAACACCAGAGGAAGAAGTTCCAACAGCTGGAACACCAGAAGAAGTCCCAACAGCTGGAACACCAGAGGAAGAAGTCCCAACAGCTGGAACACCAGAGGAAGAAGTTCCAACAGCTGGAACACCAGAAGAAGTCCCAACAGCTGGAACACCAGAGGAAGAAGTCTCAACAGCTGTAACACCAGAGGAAGAAGTCCCAACAGCTGTAACACCAGAGGAAGAAGTCCCAACAGCTGGAACACCAGAGGAAGAAGTCTCAACAGCTGGAACACCAGAGGAAGAAGTCTCAACAGCTGGAACACCAGAGGAAGAAGTCCCAACAGCTGGAACACCAGAGGAAGAAGTCCCAACAGCTGGAACACCAGAGGAAGAAGTCCCAACAGCTGGAACACCAGAGGAAGAAGTCCCAACAGCTGGAACACCAGAGGAAGAAGTCCCAACAGCTGGAACACCAGAGGAAGAAGTCCCAACAGCTGGAACACCAGAGGAAGAAGTCCCAACAGCTGGAACACCAGAGGAAGAAGTCTCAACAGCTGGAACACCAGAGGAAGAAGTCTCAACAGCTGGAACACCAGAGGAAGAAGTCCCAACAGCTGGACAGCTGCCCCCGGATGGCCTCCACCACTTTCCAGATGTTGTGACGCTTGAGCTTCTCCTTGCCACAGGGCAAAAGCCTCACTTTTCTCCTAGGGGACCTTCAGGTGGTTCCAGTACACCAGGACCCTGGAGCGCAGATCTTTACACAGCTCCTTCTGGGTTCTCCTGACCTCCTGAGTCATGACCTCTTTTCCTGGTGTTGTGGGGAACCACAAAAGTAGGTCATGCCTTGGCTGGTATACCGCACACCTGAAGCAAAGGAGAGCTGGGTTCTCCTGACCTCCTGAGTCATGACCTCCTTTCCTGGTGTTGTGGGGAACCACAAAAGTAGGTCATGCTTTGGCTGGTATAGCGCACACCTGAAGCAAAGGAGAGCTGGGTTCTCCTGACCTCCTGAGTCATGACCTCCTTTCCTGGTGTTGTGGGGAACCACAAAAGTAGGTCATGCCTTGGCTGGTATACCGCACACCTGAAGCAAAGGAGAGCTGGGTTCTCCTGACCTCCTGAGTCATGACCTCCTTTCCTGGTGTTGTGGGGAACCACAAAAGTAGGTTATGCCTTGGCTGGTATACCGCACACCTGAAGCAAAGGAGAGCTGGGTTCTCCTGACCTCCTGAGTCATGACCTCCTTTCCTGGTGTTGTGGGGAACCACGAAAGTAGGTCATGCCTTGGCTGGTATACCGCACACCTGAAGCAAAGGAGAGCTGGGTTCTCCTGACCTCCTGAGTCATGACCTCCTTTCTTGGTGTTGTGGGGAACCACAAAAGTAGGTCATGCCTTGGCTGGTATACCGCACACCTGAAGCAAAGGAGAGCTGGGTTCTCCTGACCTCCTGAGTCATGACCTCCTTTCCTGGTGTTGTGGGGAACCACAAAAGTAGGTCATGCCTTGGCTGGTATATCGCACACCTGAAGCAAAGGAGAGCTGGGTTCTCCTGACCTCCTGAGTCATGACCTCCTTTCCTGGTGTTGTGGGGAACCACAAAAGTAGGTCATGCCTTGGCTGGTATATCGCACACCTGAAGCAAAGGAGAGCTGGGTTCTCCTGACCTCCTGAGTCATGACCTCCTTTCTTGGTGTTGTGGGGAACCACAAAAGTAGGTCATGCCTTGGCTGGTATATCGCACACCTGAAGCAAAGGAGAGCTGGGTTCTCCTGACCTCCTGAGTCATGACCTCCTTTCTTGGTGTTGTGGGGAACCACAAAAGTAGGTCATGCCTTGGCTGGTATACCGCACACCTGAAGCAAAGGAGAGCTGGGTTCTCCTGACCTCCTGAGTCATGACCTCCTTTCCTGGTGTTGTGGGGAACCACAAAAGTAGGTCATGCCTTGGCTGGTATACCGCACACCTGAAGCAAAGGAGAGCTGGGTTCTCCTGACCTCCTGAGTCATGACCTCCTTTCTTGGTGTTGTGGGGAACCACAAAAGTAGGTCATGCCTTGGCTGGTATACCGCACACCTGAAGCAAAGGAGAGCTGGGTTCTCCTGACCTCCTGAGTCATGACCTCCTTTCCTGGTGTTGTGGGGAACCACAAAAGTAGGTCATGCCTTGGCTGGTATACCGCACACCTGAAGCAAAGGAGAGCTGGGTTCTCCTGACCTCCTGAGTCATGACCTCCTTTCTTGGTGTTGTGGGGAACCACAAAAGTAGGTCATGCCTTGGCTGGTATACCGCACACCTGAGAGCTAACCAGGATGGAGGGTCTCCAGGAAAGGAGGAATGACATCCAGCTACTGCAGGAGCCCCTTGAGGGTGGCGATCTTCTCAGCAGAGAGCCAGAAGGCCGCCTCATCCTCGCAGACCATGACCTGCTCGAAGCTGGTCTCGGGGCTCTCTTCCAGCACCTCAAAGCAGAGCATGATGTGCCGCATATAGAATCATAGAATCATAGAATCAAAGAGTTGGAAGAGACCTCATGGGCCATCCAGTCCAACCCCATTCTGCCAAGAAGCAGGAATGTTGCATTCAAATCACCCCTGACAAATGGCCATCCAGCCTCTGCTTAAAAGCTTCCAAAGAAGGAGCCTCCACCACACTCCGGGGCAGAGAGTTCCACTGCTGAACGGCTCTCACAGTCAGGAAGTTCTTCCTAATGTTCAGATGGAATCTCCTCTCTTGTACTTTGAAGCCATTGTTCCCTTGCGTCCTAGTCTCCAAGGAAGCAGAAAGGAAGCTTGCTCCCTCCTTCCTGTGATGTCCCCTCACATATTTATACATGGCTATCATATCTCCTCTCAGCCTTCTCTTCTTCAGGCTAAACATGCCCGGTTCATTAAGCCGCTCCTCATAGGGCTTGTTCTCCAGACCCTTGACCATTTGAGTCGCCCTCCTCTGGACACATTCCAGCTTGTCAATATCTTTCTTGAATTGTGGTGCCCAGGATTGGACACAGTATTCCAGATGTGGTCTAACCAAAGCAGAATAGAGGGGTAGCATGACTTCCTTAGATCTAGACACTAGGCTCCTATTGATGCAGGCCAAAATCCCATTGGCTTTTTTTGCCGCCACATCACATTCCTGGCTCATGTTTAACTTGTTGTCCACGAGGACTCCAAGATCTTTTTCACACGTACTGCTCTCGAGCCAGGCATCCCCCATTCTGTATCTTTGCATTTCATTTTTTCTGCCAAAGTGGAGTATCTTGCATTTGTCACTGTTGAACTTCATTTTGTTAGTTTTGGCCCATCTCTCTAATCTGTCAAGATCGTTTTGAATTCTGCTCCTGTCCTCTGGACTATTGGCTATCCCTTCCAATTTGGTGTCATCTGCAAACGTGATAATCCTGCCTTCTAGCCCTTCATCTAAGTCGTTAATAAAGATGTTGAACAGGACCGGGCCCGGGGGGAACCCTGCGGCACTCCACTTGTCACTTCTTTCCAAGATGAAGAGGAATTGCAGAATTATGGCCCGATTATGGCCTTAATCACTATATTTGAGGTTTTCGTTATTTCACTTCTGCACTTTATGGGGACTGATACTGTATACAGCCGCTATTCTCGTAGTTTGCTGGGTTTTATAGTATTTTAAAATTATTTGGGGTCTTATTGCAGTTGTAAGTATAATTGGGTCAATTTTATTGTTATTAATTTATGCTTTTCTGTATTTGTTGTATTTGTATACTCTTTAACTTGTGAGTGCTTTGTGTATTGTTGCACTATTGCGCCAACCCTAGTCCCTTTGGGGAGATGGCGGTGGCATACAAATAAAGCTTTGTTATTATTATAGTTATGGAGTGTATGCATATTTCTTTTGCAGACTGTACTATTGTTCCCTGCTGCAGCACAATAATAATAATAATAATAATAATAATAATAATAATAATAATAATAATTTATTAGGTTCCTGTGGGTTGTTTCGGGCTATAGGGCCATGTTCTAGAGGCATTTCTCCTGACGTTTCGCCTGCATCTATGGCAAGCATCCTCAGAGGTAGTGAGGTCTGTTGGAAATAGGAAAATGGGTTTATATATCTGTGGAATGACCAGGGTGGGACAAAGGACTCTTGTCTGCTGGAGCTAGGTGTGAATGTTCAGCTGACCACCTTCATTAGCATTTGAAGGCCTGCCTGAGCCTGGGAAAATGTTCTGTTGAGAGGTGTTAAGATGTGCCTGGTTGTTTCCTCTCTGCTGTATCCCATGCAGCTGTGGACAAGTCTACAGAGGGACCACCAAACGCAGAAATGCCCAAACACGAATCAAGGAACGTGAAAGGCACTGCAGACTCCTTCAACCAGAGAAGTCAGCCAGAGCAGAGCACCTGATGAACCAGCCTGGACACAGCAGATTATTTGAGAACACAGAAATGCTGGACCACACCAAGAACCACCACGTCAGGGTACACAGAGAAGCCATTGAAATCCACAAGAAGCATGTGGACAATGTCAACAGAAAGGAGGAGACCATGAAAATGAACAAAATCTGGATACCAGTATTAAAAAACTCTAAAATTACAACAGCAAAACAGCAGAGAGGAAACAACCAGGCACATCTTAACACCTCTCAACACAACACCTCTCAACAGAACATTTTCCCAGGCTCAGGCAGGCCTTCAAATGCTAATGATGGTGGTCAGCTGAAACATTCACACGTAGCTCCAGCAGAGAAGAGCTCTTTGCCCCACCCCAGCCATTCCACAGATATATAAACCCATTGTCCTAATTCCAACAGACCTCACTACCTCTGAGGATGCTTGCCATAGATGCAGGCGAAACGTCAGGAGAAATGCCTCTAGAACATGGCTCTATAGCCCGAAAAAACCCACAAGAACCTAGTGATTCCAGCCATGAAAGCCTTCGACAATAATAATTTATTTGTACCCCGCTACCATCTCCCCATGGGATTCGATGCGGCTTACATGAGGCCAAGCCCGAAATCCATCAAACAACATCCATAACACAACATTAATAAACAATAAAATACAAAAAATATAAATCACATAATGAAAACCACAATCAATAATGACATATTAAAAATGGCCAGGCCAAATGTAATAGATTAAAATTGAAAATATGCTGGCGTGAACAGGTAAAATGTAACTGGGATAGGATTTTTCAGAGAGAAACGAGGGAACGTTTCTCTGTGATGTGGCGGCAAAAAAAGGCCAATGGGATTTTGGCCTGCATCAATAGGAGCCTAGTGTCTAGGTCCAGGGAAGTCATGCTACCCCTCTATTCTGTTTTGGTTAGACCACATCTGGAATATTGTGTCCAGTTCTGGGCACCACAATTCAAGAGAGATATTGACAAGCTGGAATGTGTCCAGAGGAGAGCGACTAAAATGATAAAAGGTCTGGAGAACAAGACCTATGAGGAGCGGCTTAAGGAGCTGGGCATGTTTAGCCTGAAGAAGAGAAGGCTGAGAGAGGGGATATGATAGCCATGTATAAATATGTGAGAGGAAGCCACAGGGAGGAGGAGGGAGCAAGCTTCCTTTCTGCTTCCTTGGAGACTAGGACGCAAGGGAACAATGGCTTCAAACTACAAGAGAGGAGATTCCATCTGAACATGAGGAAGAACTTCCTGACTGTGAGAGCCGTTCAGCAGTGGAACTCTCTGCCCCGGAGTGTGGTGGAGGCTCCTTCTTTGGAGGCTTTTAAACAGAGGCTGGATGGCCATCTGTCAGGGGTGATTTGAATGCAATATTCCTGCTTCTTGGCAGAATGGGGTTGGACTGGATGGCCCAGGAGGTCTCTTCCAACTCTTGGATTCTATGATTCTATGAACATGATCCACCCTAAGTCAGTATTAAAGTGCATTATGAGGGCATATTGCTGAGAGATTCTCCTTATTCTGGGAAGGCACACTGGAACAACCACGTTTTCAGGCTCCTCCTAAAGACTGCCAACGTTGGGGCATGTCTAATGTCCCTGGGAAGTGAATTCCAGAGTCGAGGGGCCACCACCGAGAAGGTCCTCTCCCTCATCCCAACCAATCATGCCTGTGATGGAGGTGGGAGCACGAGCAGGGCCTCTCCAGATGATCGACGAGGTTGTGTGGGTTCATACATAGAAATGTGGTCACGGAGGTAGGCAGGTCCCAAACCATTCAGGGCTTTGTAGGTAAGCACCAGATAATAATAATAATAATAATAATAATAATAATAATAATATCTTCCAGTTGCTTCTCGTCAATCCTGCTGTTGCCTGGGATTGCAACATCGACGATCCATACTTTGTTTTTTGCCATGACTGAGGCAACAGTAGAGTTGACAAAAACCAACTGGAAAAGCTGACACAATATGAGGATGTAAAAAGATTGAACTGCAAAGACTCTGGCACAAGCCAGTCAAGGTGGTCCCCAGTGGTGACAGGCACACTGGGTGCAGGGCTTCAAGACCTTGGCCTGCACTTAAAAACAATCAGTACTGACCAGGTCACCACCTGTCACCTGCAAAAGGCCACCTGACTCGGATCTGCACGTATTATTCACTGATACATTACACAGTCCTAGACACTTGGGAAGTGTCTGTCTGATGTGTGATCCAATACAACAGCCAGCAGAGTGACCTTGTTCGCTACGGACTCATCTTGTGGGTCGTTGTAGGGTTTTTCAGGCTATATGGCCATGTTCTAGAGGCATATAGCCCCAAAAAACGTACAACGACCCAGTGATTCCGGCCATGAAAGCCTTCGGCATTTCATCTTGTGTTTCAAATAATATATTATTTGAAACGCAGCAAGATGAGTCAACAGCATGCAGTTTGTTTACAACATTTATACGCCACCCTTCTCACCCCGAAGGGACTCGGAGCAGCTTTATATAGAGAGAGAGAGACAGAGAGAGAGCCGCTCTGAGTCCCTTCGGGGTGAGAAGGGTGGCGTATAAATGTCGTATACAAATACTGCTCTCGAGCAAGGGTCCTGACCTCAAATGTTGTATCCTTGGTCACTGGTGGGATCCTGAAACATCTGGCACCAGTAAAAGTGTTCTGAACATCACTCAGTGGCTCATTTATTTATTTATTTTAGAATCATAGAATCCAAGAGTTGGAAGAGACCTCCTGGGCCATCCAGTCCAACCCCATTCTGCCAAGAAGCAGGAATATTGCATTCAAAGCACCCCTGACAGATGGCCATCCAGCCCTGTTTCAAAGCTTCCAAAGAAGGAGCCTCCACCACACTCCGGGGCAGAGAGTTCCACTGCTGAACGGCTCTCACAGTCATAGAATCATAGAATCAAAGAGTTGGAAGAGACCTCATGGGCCATCCAGTCCAACCCCATTCTGCCAAGAAGCAGGAATATTGCATTCAAATCACCCCTGACAAATGGCCATCCAGCCTCTGCTTAAAAGCTTCCAAAGAAGGAGCCTCCACCACACTCCGGGGCAGAGAGTTCCACTGCTGAACGGCTCTCACAGTCAGGAAGTTCTTCCTCATTTTCAGATGGAATCTCCTCTCTTGTAGTTTGAAGCCATTGCTCCATTGTGTCCTAGTCTCCAGGGAAGCAGAAAACAAGCTTGCTCCCTCCTCCTCCCTGTGGCTTCCTCTCACATATTTATACATGGCTATCATATCTCCTCTCAGCCTTCTCTTCTTCAGGCTAAACATACCCAGTTCCTTAAGCCGCTCCTCATAGGGCTTGTTCTCCAGACCCTTGATCATTTTAGTTGCTCTCCTCTGGACACATTCCAGCTTGTCAATATCTCTCTTGAATTGTGGTGCCCAGAATTGGACACAATATTCCAGGTGTGGTCTAACCAAAGCAGAATAGAGGTGCGGTAGCATGACCTCCTTAGATCTAGACCAGGGGTCCTCAAACTTTTTACACAGAGGGCCAGGTCACAGTTCCTCAAACTTTTGGAGGGCCGGATTATAATTTAAAAAAAAACATGAATGAATTCATATGTACATTGCACATATCTTATTTGTAGTGCAAAAACCACTTAAAAACAATTATTAACTTAATTTTACTCCGCTAGCATCTCCCGAAGGACTCGATGCGGCTTACACAGGCCAAGGCCTCAATAACACAACAGCATAACAAACATGTAACTTAAAACAAATCAAACATTAAAACAATAGAAGTAAACAATAAAAACAATACACCATAACACAATAAAACAATACAATAATTAAAATGAAGAACAATTTAAACAAATATAAACTTGTATTGTCGAAGGCTTTCATGGCCGGAATCACTCAGTTCTTGTGGGTTTTTTCGGGCTATATGGCCATGTTCTAGAGGCATTTCTCCTGACGTTTTGCCTGCATCTATGGCAAGCTTCCTCAGAGGTGAGGTCTGCTGGAGCTGGGAAAAAAGGGGTTTATATATCTGTGGAATGACCAGGGTGAGACAAAAGGCTTTTGTAAGTTGGGCTGGGTGTGGATCTTTCCACTGACCACCTTGATTAGCATACAATGGGCTGACTGTGCCTGGAGCAAACTCTTAATGAAAGGGGATTAGATGTCCCTGCCTGTTTTTCTCTCTGCTGTTTTAATTTTAGAATTTTTTAATACTGGTAGCCAGACTTTGTTCATTTTCATGGTTTCTTCCTTTCTGTTGAAATTGTCCACATGTTTGTGGATTTCAATGGCTTCTCTGTGTAGTCTGACATGGTGGTTGTTGGTGTGGTCCAGCGTTTCTGTGTTCTCAAATAATCTGCTGTGCCCAGGCTGGTTCATCAGGTGCTCTGCTATGGCTGATTTCTCTGGTTGAAGGAGTCTGCAGTGCCTTTCATGTTCCTGGATTCTTGTTTGGGCATTTCTGCGTTTGGTGGTCCCTATGTAGACTTGTCCACAGCTGCATGGTATACAATGGTAGACTCCTGCAGAGGTGAGAGGATCCCTCTTGTCCTTTGCTGAACGTAGCATTTGTTGGATTTTCTTGGTGGGTCTGTAGATTGTTTGTATGTTGTGTTTCCTCATCAGCTTCCCTCTGCAGTCAGTGGTTCCCTTGATGTATGGCAGGAACACTTTTCCTCTGGGTGGATCTTCATCTTTACTCTTGTGGCTTGTTCTTGGTCTTGCAGCTCTTCTGATGTCTGAGGTGGAGTATCCATTGGCCTGTAGAGCCCAGTTTAGGTGGTTCAGTTCATCTTGGAGGAGGTGGGGTTCGCAGATTCTTTTTGCATGGTCTGCCAAGGCTTTAATGGGGCTTCTTTTTTGACTTGGGTGATGGTTGGAGTTTTTATGTAGATATCTATTTGTGTGTGTGGGTTTTCTGTAAACGGTGTGACCCAATTGTTGATCTGGTTTGCGGATGACTAGGACCCCACCTCCTCCAAGATGAACTGAACCACCTCAACTGGGCTCTACAGGCCAATGGATACTCCACCTCAGACATCAGAAGAGCTGCAAGACCAAGAACAAGCCACAAGAGTAAAGATGAAGATCCACCCAGAGGAAAAGTGTTCCTGCCATACATCAAGGGAACCACTGACTGCAGAGGGAAGCTGATGAGGAAACACAACATACAAACCATCTACAGACCCACCAAGAAAATCCAACAAATGCTACGTTCAGCAAAGGACAAGAGGGATCCTCTCACCTCTGCAGGAGTCTACCATTGTATACCATGCAGCTGTGGACAAGTCTACATAGGGACCACCAAACGCAGAAATGCCCAAACACGAATCCAGGAACATGAAAGGCACTGCAGACTACTCCAACCGGAGAAGTCAGCCATAGCAGAGCACCTGATGAACCAACCTGGACACAGCATTTTATTTGAGAACACAGAAATGCTGGACCACTCTCACAACCACCATGTCAGACTACACAGAGAAGCCATTGAAATCCACAAGCATGTGGACAATTTCAACAGAAAGGAAGAAACCATAAAAATGAACAAAGTCTGGCTACCAGTATTAAAAAATCCTAAAATTTAAACAGCAGAGAGAAAAACAGGCAGGGACATCTAATCACCTTTCAAGAAGAGTTTGCTCCAGGCACAGTCAGCCCATTGTATGCTAATCAAGGTGGTCAGTTGAAAAGATTCACACCCAGCCCAACTTACAAAAGCCTTTTGTCTCACCCGGGTCATTCCACAGATATATAAACCCCTTTTTCCCAGCTCCAGCAGACCTCTGAAGATGCTTGCCATAGATGCAGGCGAAACGTCAGGAGAAATGCCTCTAGAACATGGCCATATAGCCCGAAAAAACCCACAAGAACTGAAATATAAACTTATTAGTATTTCAATTGGAAGTTTAGGCCTGGTTTTAGCTGATGAGATAGGATTGTTGTTGTTGTTGTATGCTTTCAAGTCGTTTCAGACTTAGGTTGATCCTGAGCGAGGGCCTGGTAAATGACATTGGAGGGCCGCATCCGGCCCCCGGGCCTTAGTTTGAGGACTTCCCTGGATCTAGACACTAGGCTCCTCTTGATGCAGGCCAAAATCCCATTGGCTTTTTTTGCCACCACATCACATTGTTGGCTCATGTTTAACTTGTTGTCCATGCGGACTCGGTATTTATATACCGCTTTTCTCAGCCCTCAGGCGACTTTTAGACTTCTGCACAAATATTGTGCAGTATTTACAGGGGACCCTGGAGAAGATGCTTCAGCTATACTTCCTAAAAAGGAAAAATCAGCCTGTTTAGTAAATCTTGCAATTGCTGATCTGTTTTCAGTAAATGCTTGGTTTCATACTTACCTTATATACATATATAAGGGGTTGGACTGGATGGCCCATGAGGTCTCTTCCAACCCCTTGATTCTATGATTCTATATATATCTGGGGTCATATAAAAATTGGGCCGAAAGTTGGAAAGTTTAAGAAGCCCATAAAGAGCCCTGAGATGGGAAAAGGTCTTGCCAGCAGAGAGCGCTCCTGCATTATGGAATGCATTAAGAACACAATTTTTGGGAAAGCTTTCCCTTTCACCTATTTATTTCTGCTCTCCACCTCACTTCCTCTCTCTTTCCCTGGGGCCTGTCTCCTTTCCTCCTGTCCCATTGGCCCTTGGCTGGTGCTGGGATCCTGGCCAGATCTCTTTGCCTGGAGACTGGCTTCCAAAACAAGGTCCCTGGATCAGCTGAGCAGAGCAGACCTGCAGCTTGCAAGACCTAGATTTTGACAGCTGTCTCTATCGAGAGAGACTTCTACGGAGCAGCTAAGCTTGGGCAAGGTCTGTGTCACTGTCCTCTGGTGCAATAGTCTTCTCCCCTTGGATATCCAGAATTTCCAGAGAGCTTAGCAAACAGATGGTGTTTTTGAAGGTCCTCTTGATAAGAGCCACACAGAAGACCTGCTGAGATGCAGAAGCAGCATGGAGAAGCTTTTCCACAGCAGAGGAAGGAAGAGAAGAGCTCCAGATGGAAACCCAGCTCTTCGGAGCCATCCTCCCAACAGTTTCAATTTGGTGTAGGGACATTATTGGTTGTGGGGCTCCTCTTTGGGGTCTTTGCGGCTGCATGGCGTGGTTGCAAGGTTGCTCTGAAGAAGACGGAAAGGTTGAAGAAGGGGCAGCTGGACTTAATGCAGGATGGGTTTTCCCTCAAAAGCCAGAATGGAGAGGAGGTGGTCTTCAGGCAGATCTTCCAGTCGGGCCACCTGGACCTGGAGTCTTGCTCTGAGGAAGGCGACATTGTGACCTGTTCTGGGATGGACCCATGGAAGAGCCGTTTCGCCATCCAGATGGTCAGGCCTGAGGAAACAATGGCCTGTTACCATGTCACTTGGAAGGAGATGGTAGCAGATTCAACAGTGGAACACAAGATGTTCTGGGAAGATGCCCACTGGTATGGCGGCCATGAGATGAGCATCCAACACTGGCCCATTTGGCTACCAGCTGATCAAGAACCCATGCCCTTTGTGACCAGCGATGTCTATTCTTTCCGGAACAGCTTTGGAGGCATCCTGGAGAGGTACTGGCTCTCCTCCAAAGCGGTGGCCATTAAGATTAATGACTCTGTGCCCTTCCATCTTGGGTTCAATGCCACCGAAAGGTCCCTGACCTTCCAAGCCAGGTATAAAGACTCTCCCTACAAGCCCCCATTGGGACGGTCGCCCTTCCTAGTACTGAGTTACCACATCTGCTTAGGTTCGGATCTTACTTCGGTCCACAAATACATGGCACAAAGCTATTTCAGAAAGCCCTCAGAGGTGCCTTCAGAAAAGATGTTCAGGCTTCCAGTCTGGTCAACATGGGCCTTGTACAAAAAAGAAGTGGACCAGGATAAAATTCTGGAATTTGCCCAAACGATACAAAAGTATGGTTTCGGATATAGCCACCTCGAGATAGATGACATGTACACGCAGCATTATGGAGACTTTGAGTTTGATCCTGCAAAGTTTCCTCGTGTAACAGAAATGTTTGAAAAACTTAAGAGGGATGGGTTTAGTGTTACGGTCTGGATCCATCCCTTTGTGCACAAGGATTCCCCAAACTTTGAGAAAGGGATGGAGAAAGAGCTTTTCGTCACAGAGGCAATGGGGAGCTCTCCTGCCATGGTGGAGTGGTGGAACGGCATTGGCGCCGTATTAGATGTCACCAATCCTTCAGCTAGAGATTGGCTTCAGAGCCAGTTGGGGCAGCTTCGCTCCAAGTATGGCATATCGTCCTTCAAATTTGATGCTGGCGAAACCTGTTACCTTCCTGACCAGTTCAGAACCTTCCAGCCATTATTTGACCCCAGCCTTTGGTCTAGACTTTATGCCGAAATGGCTATTCCTTTTTATGAGATGTCAGAAGTCCGCGTTGGCTACCAATCTCAGCATGTTCCTTGCTTCGTCCGTGTTATTGATCGAGACTCCATTTGGGGTTATGAACTTGGACTGAAGTCCTTAATACCTACAGTCTTGACTCTGGGCCTTTTGGGATACCCTTTCGTACTTCCGGATATGATCGGTGGGAATTTTCTTCCCAACAAGACAGACGGCGCAGTGGACATCCCAGACCGGGAGCTGTACATACGTTGGCTGGAGCTCTCGGCCTTCATGCCCTCCATGCAGTTCTCCATTCCTCCCTGGCTTTACGATCAAGAGGTCATCAACATTGCTCTCAAGTTCACCAAGCTCCATGAGTCTCTGGTGGCACCGCTCTTGCTGGAATTGGCCGCAGAGGTAAGAGACACCGGAGACCCCATCATCCGTCCCATCTGGTGGATCTCACCCAACAACGAGTTGACCCACAAAATAGACTCCCAGTTCCTCATTGGGGACACCTTGATGGTGGCCCCCGTTTTGGAGAAGGGCAAGCAAGAGCGGGACATCTACATCCCGGCCGGCAAATGGCGCAGCTACAAAGGAGAGCTCTTAGACAAGACACCCATGTTGGTCACGGACTACCCTGTTGACTTGGATGAAGTGGCCTACTTCTTTCAAGTTTCTTGAGTTGCTTCCAGAGCCATGTAAAATACTTTAGTTAAAAAATACATCAGCTATTAAAACATAACAAAGTTGTCTCCTAATTGTTGTGACTCAGCTGGAACCACAGACACAGACTGATAGTGTTGTGACTCAGATGGGGTCTCAGAGTGACTCTGACGAGGATGATGGGATTCAGGTTCACAATCAGGTTCAAAATGTTCCTGTTGTAGACAATGAGGAACAGGGTGTGCAAGTTCAGTATCTCAAATTCAGTTTCCCAAAAAAGCCAATGGGATTTTGGCCTGCATCAATAGGAGCCTAGTGTCTAGATCTAGGGAAGTAATGCTCCCCATGCTCTATTCCGCCTTGGTTAGACCACACCTGGAATATTGTGTCCAATTCTGGGCACCACAATTCAAGAAAGATATTGACAAGCTGGAATGTGTCCAGAGGAGGGTGACTAAAATGATCAAGGGTCTGGAGAACAAGCCCTATGAGGAGCGGCTTAAGGAGCTGGGCATGTTTAGGCTGAGAGGAGATATGATAGCCATGTATAAATATGTGAGAGGAAGCCACAGGGAGGAGGGAGCAAGCTTATTTTCTGCTTCCTTGGAGACTAGGACGCGGAACAATGGCTTCAAACTACAAGAGAGGAGATTCCACCTGAACATGAGGAAGAACTTCCTGACTGTGAGAGCCGTTCAGCAGTGGAACTCTCTGCCCCGGAGTGTGGTGGAGGCTCCTTCTTTGGAAGCTTTTAAACAGAGGCTGGATGGCCATCTGTCAGGGATGATTTGAATGCAATATTCCTGCTTCCTGGCAGAATGGGCTTGGACTGGATGGCCCAGGAGGTCTCTTCCAACTCTTTGATTCTATGGTTCTATGATTCCTACAGAAGGGAATTATGTTTTTGAGACTGAAACTAGCCAGGTGCAGATGGACTCAGAAAAGGAGGCCTGATAGCAAGCAGGAAGGCAACCAGGCTGACACCAACGAGCAGCCTGACCTTGACGAAACAGGAATCTTAGATCGGGCTGACGGTTTGGAACTCAGAGTTCAAAGGAGTGTGAGAATAGCCAACAAGAAGGAGGTCAGAGGCCAAAGGAATACTTTCATGTATTACAAAGAGTATTAAGCAGTGTGTTTGAAAACAAACCTTTGTCAGAGCAACTTCTCACTCAACCAAGCAGCTTGTTCTCATTTACCTGGATTATCTTATAGTTCTTGTGTCCATGGTCTTGGGATTTTGTCATATTCTCATGGGACTTTGTTTCATTGGTGCCTCTTGGAATCCTGCTTTACTGTGCTATGTTTTATTGACCTTTGGAACATTGCTTGTTTTTATAAACTTTTCATCTTTTACTTTTTAATAAACTACAAAGACTTCAATCTGTGTGCAGTTTTGGTGATTTCAGCAAGGTGAATCTATTCTGAGGTGCGACACTAATCCAGTATGGCTGGTTTTTAAAGTATCGATTGAAGGCAGTTTATCATTTTGGAACAAATCCCACACTCGGCAGATATCATAACCTTTCGGTCATGTTACTGAAGCAACAAATGGAGATATGGTTGGGTAGTGGGTATGAGTAAATCAAATGGCAGGAACCATAAGATGCAATTGGGATGCCATAAAGGTTAATTGCCCCCGGCCTTTCCATTCACTGGAAATGGAAAGATCCATGTGATTTATGATCCTGGGTTAAAGGAAGCCCTACACTTGCTCCAACAGAGTACACAGAGACTTGAGAGTGTGAAGAGAAGGAAAGAGGAGCTTTTGGAAAATGCTATATAGTACAAAGCACTTTGTCCAGTGTATATAGATTTAAAGGAAGCTTTTGAGGTCAAGAAATGCAACATCCTGCCCCTGCATCAAGATACTGAGCGTGCGATAGAAACCTACAGTTGGAAGAGACCTCCTGGGCCATCATCCAGTCCAACCCCATTCTGCCAAGAAGCAGGAAAATTGCATTCAAAGCACCCCTGACAGATGGCCATCCAGCCTCTGTTTAAAAGCTTCCAAAGAAGGAGCCTCCACCACACTCCGGGGCAGAGAGTTCCACTGCTGAACAGCTCTCACACTCAGGAAGTTCTTCCTAATGTTTAGGTGGAATCTCTTTTCCTGTAGTTTGAAGCCATTGTTCCATTGGGTCCTAGTCTCCAGGGCAGCAGAAAGGAAGCTTGCTCCCTCCTCCCTCTCCTCTCACCTCTTGATCCCTGGTCCTCTTCATGTCTCCTCTCAGTCTTCTCTTCTGCAGGCTAAATGTGCCCAGCTCTTGAAGCCGTTCCTCATAGGGCTTGTTCTCCAGACCCTTTTATTTATTTATTTATTTACTGCATTTGTATACTGCCTTTCTCAGCCAGAGGCGACTCAATCATTTGACTCGCCCTCCTCTGGACACATTCCCACTTGTCAACATCTCCCTGCACCTGGAGCTGAATTGCCAAATGGGATTTACCCAATGATCCACAGAGTGATGGCCATATTTAAGATAGGAATTTAGCCCATGGTTTTCTGAGGTTCTCAGTTTTAACATTTGGATCCTCTGTTTAGAAAAGGAAGGAGCCTTAAGACTGGTCATGGACAAGGAGGTCGGTGGGATTTCTGTTAGTAGCATCGGCTGCACAACAAGGCAAGGAACACGATCATCACAGTCACCTTTAGGCTATAGCCATGTATAAATATGTGAGAGGAAGCCACAGGGAGGAGGAGGGAGCAAGCTTGTTTTCTGCTTCCTTGGAGACTAGGACGCAAAGGAACAATGGCTTCAAACTACAAGAGAGGAGATTCCATCTGAACACAAGGAAGAACTTCCTGACTGTGAGAGCCGTTCAGCAGTGGAACTCTCCGCCCCAGAGGGAGTGTGGTGGAGGCTCCTTCTTTGGAAGCTTTTAAACAGAGGCTGGATGGCCATCTGTCAGGGGTGATTTGAATGCAATATTCCTGCTTCTTGGCAGAATGGGGTTGGACTGGATGGCCCAGGAGGTCTCTTCCAACTCTTTGATTCTATGATTCTATAAACTACTTTATTTACAGCTATACACAGTAGCACATCGTAAAACTGCTTCCTCTCCTTCCAGTAGCTACGTCGCGAACACGCTGTTATCAGTACTAGTCCACACCTCCTGCATTCCAGAGTGACGTACGGCATATGACTCACAATGCTGCGTCCATTGCTTTATACACTTAGATTTATGACCTGTCTAGGAATGTCGTTCCTCCATGGTACAGTTAACTCTTTCCACAAAGGGATACTCTTGGCACATAGCATTGCATTTTAAACATACATACATACTTCGAAATCTACATTATACATTACAAACAGCTCCAACAATTTCTGGTTCTGGGTACAATTGAGGCATGAGCCTTCTATATGAGTAACCCTGGGGGGAACCCTTTTTCGTCTGCACAAAAGAGATCTTGTAGTATCGGCAATGTTTCTCTGTTGGCTATGTGGACTTTGAAAATACAGTATCTTCTCACAGAACCACAGCTGGTGCATAAAGGAACCCGACAACAGAGTTGTTTCCCGCAGTTCTGGAACTTCTGGAACCCCCTTTGCAGGTTTTTCTAATAGAGGTTGGATAGCATCTGTTTGAGACTGAATATGTTTCTGTATGTCAGAAAGGGGTCAGGCTGGATGATCCTTGAGGATCCTTCCCAACCCTAGTAGAATATGGACTGATTAGGAGTGTGGTGGGGTTTCCTTCTCAAGGTTTTTAAACAGACATCTTTCAAGAGAGTTAGAATAGGAAGAGAACTCATGGGCTATCATCCAGTCCAACCCCATTCTGCCAAGAAGCAGGAATATTGCATTCAAAGCACCCTTGACAGATGGCCATCCAGCCTCTGTTTAAAAGCTTCCAAAGAAGGAGCCTACACCACACTCCGGAGCAGAGAGTTCCACTGCTGAACGGCTCTCACAGTCAGGAAGTTCTTCCTCATGTTCAGATGGAATCTCCTTTCTTGTCGTTTGAAGCCATTGTTCCTTTGCGTCCTAGTCTCCAAGGAAGCAGAAAACAAGCTTGCTCCCTCCTCCCTGTGGCTTCCTCTCGCATATTTATACATGGCTATCATATCTCCTCTCAGCCTTCTCTTCTTCAGGCTAAACATATCCAGCTCCTTAAGCCGCTCCTCATAGGACTTGTTCTCCAGACTCTTGATCATTTTAGTCACCCCCCTCTGGACACATTCCAGCTTGTCAATAGCTCCCTTCAATTGTGGTGCCCAGAATTGGACACAATATTCCAGGTGTAGTCTAACCAAAGCAGAACAGAGCATGGGGAGCATGACTTCCCTAGATCTAGACACTATGCTCCTATTGATGCAGGCCAAAATCCCATCGGCTTTTTTTGCTGCCACATCACATTGTTGGCTCATGTTTAACTTGCTGTCCACGAGGATCTTTTTCACACTGCTCTCGAGCCAGGCATTGTCCCCCATTCTGTATCTTTGCATTTCGTTTTTCCTGCCAAAGTGGAGTATCTTGCATTTGTCACTGTTGAACTTCATTTTGTTTGTTTTGAAGTTCAACAGTGAGAAATGCAAGTTGATATTCCTGCATGGCAGAGATGGGGTTGGACTAGATGTCCCTTGGGTGCCTCTTCCAACTCTAGGATTCAGAATCTGGATGAGGTTTTAAAATAGAGATTGGATAGCCATCTGTCAGGGGGGCTTGGATTGTGCCTTCCTGCCTGCAGAAGGAGGTTGGACTGGATGGCCTTTGGGTGTCCCTTCTAAGATTTCTAGTGTATCCACAATTTAATTCTACTGCTTGTAATAAGTACAGCTGACCTTCTGCCAGGGACTTGCATTTCCATAAATGACCTTAGTGTGAGAAAATTTTGAAATCAATCATAGTCACCATAACAATGGCATTACAAGATGTGGGCACCCATTGTGTGATGATAACTAGCCTTGGGCAATCCATGGTTCTAAATGGTTCTAAAGTACTTACAAAACTAAAGTTCTGGTGGTGAAAATTTCAGAACTCTTAACAAAACTTTCAAAATTTAATTATTATTTCATTATTGGTGATTTTAATGACAGAACCAATTAGGAACTGCCATTTATTATGAAATTTTGAGAGTTTTGTTAGAGTTCTGAAATTTTCACCACCAGAACTTTAGTTTTGTAAGTCATAGAATCATAGAATCATAGAATCAAAGAGTTGGAAGAGACCTCATGGGCCATCCAGTCCAACCCCCTGCCAAGAAGCAGGAATATTGCATTCAAATCACCCCTGACAGATGGCCATCCAGCCTCTGCTTAAAAGCTTCCAAAGAAGGAGCCTCCACCACACTCCGGGGCAGAGAGTTCCACTGCTGAACGGCTCTCACAGTCAGGAAGTTCTTCCTAATGTTCAGATGGAATCTCCTCTCTTGTAGTTTGAAGCCATTGTTCCGCGTCCTAGTCTCCAAGGAAGCAGAAAACAAGCTTGCTCCCTCCTCCTCCCTGTGGCTTCCTCTCACATATTTATACATGTTCAACCTTTCGGAAGCCGCAACCCCTTAATACAGTTCCTCATGTTGTGCTGACCCCCAACCATAATTTTTTTTTTTGCTACTTCATAACTGTAATTTTCCTACTGTTATGAATCGTCATGAAAATATCTGATATGCAGGATGTATCTTCATTCAATGGACCAAATTTGGCACAAATACCCAATACACCCAAATTTGATTTCTGGTGGGGTTGAGGCAGATTGATTTTGTCATTTGGGAGTTGTAGTTGCTGGGATGTATAGTTAACCTACAGTCAAAGAGCATTCTGAACTCCGCCAATGAAGGAAACGAACCAAACTTGGCACACAGAACTCCCATGACCAACAATAAATACTGGAAGGGTTTGGTGGGCATTGACCTTAACTTTTGGAGTTGTAGTTCACCTACATCCAGAGAGCACTGTAGACTCAAACAATTATGGATCTGGATCAAACTTGGCACAATACTCCATATGCTCAAATGTGAGCACTGGTGGAGTTTGCGCAAAACAGACCTTGACATTTGGGAGTTGTAGTTGCTGGGATTTATAGTTCACCTTATAATTCCATTGTCCACCAACAATGGAATTGAACCAAACTTGGCACACAAAACTCCCATGTTTGGTTTGGTGGGCATTGACATTGAGTTTGGGAGTTGTAGTTCACCTCTATCCAGAGAGCACTATGCACTCCCAACAATGATGAATCTGGACCAAACCTTGGTACAAATACTCAATATGCCCAAATGTGAACACTGGTGGATTTTGGGGAAAATAAGCCTTGACGTTTGGGAGTTGTAGTTGCTGGGATTTATAGTTCACCTACAAAATACTGTGTTTCCTGATGGTCTGTGGTGACCCCTCTGACACCCCCTCGCAACCAGGTGTTTTGGACTTCAGCTCCCAGAAATCCCACCCAGCTTACTTTCTGTTGGGAATTGTGGGAGCTGAAGTCCAAAACACCTGGAGGAACACGGTTTGAGGAACTCTGATGTAGAGACATGTCCTGAATTGATATCCTCCCAGAAGAGGGAATTTCAGCAAGTGTTGCTTGGTCTAGAAGGAGAAGTCCACGTTGCATCTGGTACTAAAAGCATTCGTAGACTCATAGAGGTTGGGAAAAGGTCACAAGGGATGCCTGTCCAGTCCAGACCCAAGCAATGGCTTCCATGTCAGGATTATTGAAGGTATGCATGTATGTTTTTTCAATGTGTTTCTATATGATTAAGAATGGTGTTCATATGTATTCAAGATGGATTCTCTTATGTTCAATTGTGTGTTGGAATTGTTGTTGTAAGAGACCGAGAGGTACAGAGAGAAGAGACCTTGACAGAAGTTAGATAACGAGTTTCTCTGGCCGGGAAGAAATAGGGAGTATCCGGCTTACAGCCAGAGAGCCTGATAAGCAGATGTTCTGAAACTGTACTGAAGCTGTGCTTTGTAGTTCCTGATTGTGCCCACTTAGAAGTAGACGTGTATTGAGATGTACTTAGTAAACTTTATGTTATTTTTGAAACTGGAAGACTGCAGTGCCCTGATTTGTGTCTATGTCATCTAGTAACCTCATCCGCTGCGCATAGCACCCCGAATTTCACTCTGACATTCCATAATGAATTTGGGGTGGGCGGTTGCATTCTGAAAGCAATGAGAAGCTGGGTGGATCCCCTCTTTGGATACCCAGAAGATGAAGACCTTACCTGGATGTCCAACATTGAGAAACAGGTTGGATTCATCACCTGCCTCCTCTATGTCATTCCACATCCTTCTCAATGACTTGGATGATGGAAACTGTACCTCCTTCCTCTGCATTCAAACTTGATTTCTCTTTCTTATTTATAGAGTTACACGCTTGGTAGACGAAGGGTATGCTGTAGATGTAGTGTATCTTTGTTTCTGTACGGCCTTTGACAGTGCTCCTGCGAGGCAGATTAGGAATTGGTGGAACGGCCCAACTCAAAAGGTACTTCTGTCCAATGGCACGTCCTCTTCTTCCTGGAGAAAAGTGACTATTGGGGTGCTCCAAAGAGGCATCTTTTGGGGCCTTTCAGGGCTATCCAGGGTCT
Source organism: Anolis sagrei (assembly GCF_037176765.1). NCBI lineage: Eukaryota > Metazoa > Chordata > Lepidosauria > Squamata > Anolidae > Anolis > Anolis sagrei. The sequence goes on along the minus strand of NC_090022.1, from coordinate 301,208,524 downwards.
TATCAAGGACTTGGAATACCAGGCATGCCTCTCAAATTTGGGAAGGAAAACCAATATCAATTTCTGCTCTCCATTTGAGTTTCAGCAAACGACCCAAGAGGACCTCTTCCTGCAAAACCACAACTTCCCAATTTTCTAATTGACTTCCTGAAACAAAGCACAGAAAAATGTATCGCTTCCCTCCCAAGAAAGGAAAGTGAACATTTACATTTTTAATATTATTTTGCAAAACACATGTTGCAGTTTTTGCTTTGTTTCAAATTGTGACCAGACTGGTGGATGGCCACTTTCGAGTCCCTACAAGGAGGAAGGCAGGGTGTAAAGCAGTGGTTCTCAACCCTCCTAATGCCGGGACCCCTTAATGTAGTTCCTCATGTTGTGGTGACCCCCAACCATAACATTATTTTTGTTGCTACTTCACAACTGTAATTTTGGTACTGTTATGAATCGTCATGTAAATATCTGATATGCCAGAAACACAGCTTCATGGTGTAACATTAGAAACATTTTGGTCCCTTGGCAGCCACCTCTCCACAAAAGTCAACATTGACACCGAAATTCAACACCGCCTGAGCTCTGCGAGTGCAGCATTTTCCCGAATGAAGCAGTGGGTGTTTGAGGACCGGGACATCCATAGGGAGACCAAGGTGCTTGTCTATAAAGCTATTGTCTTCCCAACCCTGCTCTATGCCTGCAAAACGTGGACTGTTTACAGGCGTCACATGCAACTCCTGGAACGATTCCATCAGCGCTGCCTCCGGAAAATCCTGCAAATCTCTTGGGAAGGCAGGTGGACAAACGTCAGCGTGCTGGAAGAAGCAAAGACCATCAGCATTGAAGTGATGGTCCTCCGCCATCAACTCCGCTGGACCGGCCACGTTGTCTGGATGCCTGACCACCGTCTCCCAAAGCAGTTGCTCTACTCCAAACTCAAGAATGGAAAACAGAATGTTGGTGGGCAGGAAAAGAGATGGGCTCAAAGCCAATCTTAAAAACTCTGGCATAGACACTGAGAACTGGGAAGCCCTGGCCCTTGAGCGCTCCAGCTGGAGGTCAGCTGTGATCAGCAGTGCTGCAGAATTTGAAGAGGCACAAATGGAGGGCGAAAGAGATAAACGTGCCAAGTGGAAGGCGAGTCAAGCCAACCCCGACCGGGACCGCCTTCCACCTGGAAACCAATGCCCTCACTGCGGAAGAAGGTGCAGAGCAAGAATAGGGCTCCACAGCCACCTACGGACCCACTGGCAGGACACCGAACTTGAAGGACCATCATCCTCGTTCTACGAGGGATCGCCTAAGTAAGTATCCGATCTGCAGGATGTATTTTCATTCACTGTTGTCAAATTTGCACAAATACCTAATATGCCCTAATTTGAATACTGGTGGAGTTGGGGGTGGTGTTGATTTTGTCATTTGGGAGTTGTAGTTGCTGGGATGTATAGTTCACCTACAGTCAAAGAGCATTCTGAACTCCACCAACAATGGCTTTGAACCAAACTTGGCACACAGAACTCCCATGACGAACAGAAAATACCAAAAGGGTTTGGTGGGCATTGACCGTGAGTTTTGGAGTTGTAGTTCACCTACATCCAGAGGGCACTGTGGACTCAAAACAATGATGGATCTGGACCAAACTTGGTACAGAGACTCAATATGCTAAAATGTGAACACTGGTGGAGTTTGGGGAAAATAGACGACTTTTGGGAGTTGTAGTTGCTGGGATTTATAGTCCACCTACAGTCAAAGAGCATTCTGAACTCCACCAATGATGGCATTGAACCAATCTTGGCACACAGGACTCCCATGAGCCACAAAAAACACTGTAAGGGTTTGATGGGCACTGACCTTGAGTTTTGGAGTTGTAGTTCACCTACATCCGGAGACCATTGTGGACTCAAAACAATGATGGATCTGGACCAAACTTGGTAGAGCGACTCAATATGCTAAAATGTGAACACTGGTGGAGTTTGGGGAAAATAGACTTGACATTTGGGAGTTGTAGTTGCTGGGAGTTATAGTTCACCTACAATCAAAGAGCATCCTGAACTCCACCAACGATGGCTTTGAACCAATCTTGGCACACAGAAGCTCCATGACCAACAGAAAATACTGTGGTTTCCGATGGTCTTTAGTGACCCCCTCCCCGACACCCCCTTGCAACCCGACCCCCAGGTTGAGAAAAGCTGGTAGAAAGTAAATCATCAAAAAAGGATGCAAGGCTGTTCTGATGCTCAAACAGAAGAGCCTACTCTGTGGCCAAAATGTGAAGAAACCCCTTGGTGCATAAATATGAAACCTGGAAGAAAGAAACCACACACGCTTGCCTGGTGTATTGCACAGCACACACGTAAGTATATGGAGAACCGCTTTATTCCATGTCCTGTTAGTAAATTAACAGCAAAACTCCCCTCTCGTCCCCATCGCATCAAACCCTCCTGATTTGGCAGGGACAACGCCCACAAATCCTTTTGTTTTTCAGTTGCATTTAAAATGTCCCAGCTTCCTCTCTCCTCACTTCTCTCTTTAGTTCCCGGCAAACTTAAACGGATGCAAAAAGTGCAAAAACAGTTCACAAGTTGGCTAAGTACAAACTGGGTTGCTGTGCATTTTTTGGACCGCCTGGCCATGTTCCAGAAGCATTCTCTCCTGATGTTTCGCCCACCTCTATGGCAGGTATCCTCAGAGATTGAGGGGTCTGTTGGAAACTAAACAAGTGAGGTTCATATATCTGTGGAATGACATCCAAGGTGAGCGAAAGAACTCTTGTCTGCTTGAGGCACATGCGAATGCTGCAACTTGCCACCTTGATTAGCATTTCAGGCAGCAACAAGCCAGGCCTTGAAACTACAAGGCCATTAAATGCTAACCATGGAGCTCCCGGTGGCGCAGTGGGTTAAACCCCTGTACCGACAGGACTGAGGACTGACAGGTCGCAGGTTCGAATACGGGGAGAGGCGGATGAGCTCCCTCTATCAGCTCCAGCTCCTCATGCGGGGACATGAGAGAAGCCTCCCACAAGGATGATAAAAACATCAAATCATCCGGGCGTCCCCTGGGCAACATCCTTGCAGATGGCCAATTCTCTCACACCAGAAGCGACTTGCAGTTTCTCAAGTTGCTCCTGACACAACCAAAAAAAATGCTAATCAAGATAGCAAATTGCAACCTTCACACGTGCCTCAAGCAAAGGTCATGAATAACTTTTCAATAACTTTAAAGCATAGGTTCTTTTCATTGCAATTTCCACTGTGAGAAAGGATATCAGAACTTTTTCACAAAGAATGACTTTGGACATACAGACATACCGATTCTATGCAACTACATTGGATTTACAATTACATTGGCTAACAAACAAAGGAGAGTTACATTTTCAATCACCATTCACACACATGTACATGCATTCGTCGTCATGCATCCAATTATTACCATATCATTTTCTCCCTCCTTGGAGAAGCACCTGTTAGGCCAGGCTCTGCTTCCTTGCAGCCTGCCAATACATAGTCCCAAAACTTCCATAATGCCAAAACTTCAAAATGCCAAACATTTTCTCTAAGAATAATTCCAAGGACCAGATCTGTTTTCCATACAGTAGAACCTGACTTCCTGCACAAAATCTAAGACTCCAAAAGCGCACTTCTTCTTCCTCTTCCCTTGAGAAAGAAGCCCCAAAGTGACCAGGCTGCTCCCTTGCAAATCTGCCACCCTCCAAATACACCATCTTTCTCCTTCTCATGGAGCAGAACATGGCGGGTGAACCAGACTCCTCAGGTCTGCCACACTTTGAGCATTATTAGATCGAGTCTTTTATAGGAATATTCTGCTGATGTCGTCCCAAAGTTGTACATTAATGATAGACGTCTTCCATCCTGACTCCATCTCAGTTTCCTGGCCAGATGTTGATTCTTCTCGATTGGTGTTTGTTAGAGTTCATTTCAGAAGTAACTAGTAAGTGATGTAAGTGATGCAAGGATCAATGCAGCAGGGAATGAGCCAAACCACCTGGTCAACACGGTATGGTTACAGCCAGGGTTAGGCAGTTGCAAGGGGAATAAAGGGACCAAAGTACTACTCTGTGGTGTGGGTTGTTGGAGGTGGTTGCTGGAGCTGGATTGTTGGAGAGATGCGTTTGGAGGAGTTTGCTGGAAGGAGTTTGGAGTTCTACAAGGCTTGTGTCTCAAAGACAACATTTGGACTCTGTATGTATATATATGTTCTTTTATAAACTCTGCAAAAGACAACGACTGAGTTTGTTCCTTGGCCAAAGGCAAAAAAGGCTTCTGCATTTGTGAGTGTCTGCATTCATCTTTATCGCGGCATTGTTAACCTTGTGTTGACTTCCTTCTTTTTTTTTTTTGAAATTAATTTTTATTAAAAAGTTATGTGGTTATATGGAAAGTGGGGGAATATTGTGAAGGAGACAGAAAAGTAGGACTTCCTTTTTAACATTGTAAACATTGATCTTAGCACTGTTCAGTTCTTATCCCAGTTTACTTTTCAGTTCCTATTAGCAACTTTTAATTACAGTCCAGCAAGCAGGTAGTCCATTGCAGGCCTTGGTCTTTTACTGATGTTTCCAAAATTATTAGCTCCATCCATACATTTTTCCATTCATTCCCACACATATATTAAATTCACATTTATCAAATCTACACATTGAATTTCTTATTCCACAGACGAGTTCTTTCTCCCATCCTGGACTTTCCACAGATATATAAGATACATAAACCTCACTGACTTGGTTTCCAACAGACCCTTCAATCTCTGAGGATGCCTGGCATGGATGTGGGTGAAACATCAGGAGAGAACGCTTCTGGAACATGGCCAGCCAGCCCCAAAAAATGCACAGCAACCCAGTGATTCCGGCCATGAAAATCTTCGACAACACTAAGTACAAACTATTTTTGCAACTCAAGTGAGCCGAAAACTAAGGGGAAAATAGAGGAGAAGGAAGTCTCTTGTCCTTCCCAATGGCACTGGGCAAAAGCACACTGCTGCGACCTCTCTTTGCTTGTATGCGTTCTTCCTCATGAGCAACTTTTGCCATTCTGATCACGTCTGATGTTGCTTGCACACAAATATCCCACTTTTAACCCTTTGCCCTCAGCAATATGAGTCTCGATGACAACCTGTGCTCTTTTTAGAAGACGTCTGTGCTCTTTGCAGTCGATGAGCTGAAAAGGGAAACTCCGACGGCAGCAAAGTTCCCAAGGCATCTCTGAGAAGGAGCCAAGAAAACACGGCAGCCGGGGAAACCGATAGGAAAGGAACGACTGCCTTGACCCTGCCTCAGTCCCATTTAAAGCGCATGATCCGTGTGCAACGGCATCCGTTCCCAGAAGTATTTTTGGCTAAGCCGCATCTGAGTACCCGGTGGCCCAGCCCAGGAACCCAATAAAAGGGGTGCGGCATGTTCTGTTGTTCGTCCACCAGCCTCGCCCCATATCAGACAAGGAGACAGATAGATACATTTATAAATATATAGGCATATATCTCTATTATTATATGTTTGGAATTACTCTCTTTTAGAAAATAAAATGTTGTTTTCAAATAATACCTCGCTGCATTGTAAAACTTAAGGCAAACCCTGGAAAACCCAAACCTGCCTCTTCCTACGAGGGCAAGCATTTCCGCTGGCATTTGTCAAGACTTCTCTTGGCTTATAGCTGGAGGAAATTAGAAGCTTGTACAAAGGTCGATCCCAAACTTTTCCACTCACAGCTGACGACTCAGTCCGAACAGAGGGAATGGCAATGGATCTATACAATGGATCTATTGCCATGAGCTGTCTAAGGTGCTGAACCCCTTTGTGATCTGGGTTTCAGGACCTTGGACAGTTCCTTCCAACCTGGAGTAGATCCATCCTCATAGAAGCCACCACTTTCGTTTGGACTTGAAATTGTCCACTGGAGGCTTCTAGTACTTTTTTTTCTCCCCAAACTACAAATCCCAGCATCCCCCAAGAGACAGCTATGCCTCAAATTCACACTTCCAAAATCATGGAAGAAATACATTTGGGTCTGGGCACATCAGGCTCGGTATCTCTTGGTTTCCAGGTGGCTTCATTTGAATTAATGTGCGGAGTTCATGACACCGTGAGCCTCTATCAGCGTGTCTAGATCACAAGGATTCATACAAGGTTTCTGTATTGCTTTCTATGAGCTGTCTAAGGTGCTGAACCACTTTGTGATCTGGGGTTCAGGACCTTGGACAATTCCTTCCAACCTGGAGTAGATCCATCCTAATAGAAGCCACCACTTTAGCTTGGACTTGAAATTGTCCACTGGAGGCTTCTAGTACTTTTTTTTCTCCCCAAACTACAAATCCCAGCATCCCCCAAGAGACAGCTATGCCTCAAATTCACGCTTCCAAAATCATGGAAGAAATACATTTGGGTCTGGGCACATCAGGCTCGGTATCTCTTGGTTTCCAGGTGGGTTCATTTGAATTAATGTACGCATTTCATGACACCGTGAACCTCTATCAGCGTGTCTAGATCACAAGGATTCATACAAGGTTTCTGTATTGCTTTCTGAGCTGTCTAAGGTGCTGAACCACTTTGTGATCTGGGTTTCAGGACCTTGGACAGTTCCTTCCAACCTGGAATAGATCCATCCTCATAGAAGCCACCACTTTAGTGTCAGTTTGGACTTGAAATTGTCCACTGGAGGCTTCTAGTACTTTTGTTTCCCCCAAACTACAAATCCCAGCATCCCCCAAGAGACAGCTATGCCTCAAATTCACGCTTCCAAAATCATGGAAGAAATACATTTGGGTCTGGGCACATCAGGCTCGGTATCTCTTGGTTTCCAGGTGGGTTCATTTGAATTAATGTACGGATTTCATGACGCCGCGAGCCTCTATCAGTGTGTCTAGATCACAAGGATTTATACAAGGTTTCTGTATTGCTTTCTATGAGCTGTCTAAGGTGCTGAACTATGTGATCTGGGTTTCAGGACCTTGGACAGTTCCTTCCAACCTGGAGTACATCCATCCTCATAGAAGCCACCACTTTAGTTTGGACTTGAAATTGTCCACTGGAGGCTTCTAGTACCTTTGTTTCTCCCCAAACTACAAACCCCAGCATCCCCCAAGAGACATCTATGGTAGTTACAATGCTGGAATACAAGGTTGGTGTTACAAATGCCTCAAATTAACGCTTCCAAAATCGTGGAAGAAATACATTTGGGTCTGGGCACATCAGGCTCGGTATGTCTTGGTTCCCAGGTGGATTCATTTGAATAAATGTGCGGATTTCATGACACCGTGAGCCTCTATCAGCGTGTCTAGATCACAAGGAAAGCTAGCAGGTCTAAACACAATTATGTGACCTATGGAGAGGCAGCCTAGAGAATTTCCAATGTACGGCACTCCCACTCCCATAATCCCTGACCATTTGCCACGTTGGCCCAGACTTAGGGGAGTGGTGTGCTGAACATCTGAATGAGGAAACACTACGGTGCCCATCCTTGATTTAGCAAGTCCTGGCTTTCCACTTCCATCCTGCGAGTGGATTTGGATCGCTAGCTCTCAGGCTCATAGGCTAAGGCAAGGTTGCTTCCACAAAGCTTGGCAGCTGTGACGAGTCAGTGGACTGCAGACGTCCATCCGTTAGGACACCCAGACGAAATAGGCCACTTCGTCCAAGTCAACAGGGTAGTCGGTGACCAACGTGGGCGTCTTGTCGAAGAGCTCTCCTTTGTAGCTGCGCCATTTGCCGGCCGGTATGTAGATGTCCCGCTCTTGCTTGCCCATCTCCAAAACGGGGGCCACCATCAGTGTGTCCCCAATGAGGAACTGGGAGTCTATTTTGTGGGTGGACTCGTCGTTGGGAGAGATCCACCAGACGGGGCGGATGATGGGGTCTCCGGTGTCCGTGACCTCCCCGGCCAACTCCAGCAAGAGTGGTGCCACCAAAGACTCATGGAGTTTGGTGAACTTGAGGGCGATGTCCACGACCTCTCGGTCATACAGCCAGGGAGGGATGGAGAACTGCATGGAGGGCATGAAGGCCGAGAGCTCCAGCCAACGGATGTACAACTCCCGGTCCGGGATCTCCACTGCGCCGTCCGTCTTGTTGGGGAAGAAGTTCCCGCCGATCATGTCGGCTGAGATGAAAGGGTATCCAAGCATGCTTATCGTCAGGACGGTTGGGATCAAGGACTTCAGGCCGAGCTCGTAGCCCCACACCGAATCCCTGTCAATGATCCGGAAGAAGCAGGAGATGTTTTGGGACTGGTACCCCACCCGGACTTCGGCCAGTTCGTAAAAAGGGATGGCCATTTCCGTGTAGCGCCGAGACCAGATGTTGGGGTCGGACAACGGTCGGAAGGTGCTGAACTGTTTGGGCAGGTAGCTGATCTCCCCGGCGTCGAACTTGAAGGAGGAGATGCCGTAGTTGTTGCGGAGCTGCCTCAGGTGGTTCTGAAACCAGTCCCTGGCGGAAGGGTTGGTGAAATCCAAGATGGCGCCGATGCCGTTCCACCACTCCACCATCGCCGGCAGCCTCCCCGTCGGCTCCTTGATGAACAGTTGCCGCTCGATCCCCACTCCGAAGTTGGAGGAGTTGTAGTTGATGAAAGGGTGCGTCCAGAGGGTGATCTCAAACCCGTCTTCTTTGAGCTTCTCGAACGTCTCCGTCGCGTTGGGAAACTTGACGGGGTCAAAGTCGAAGTCCCCGTAGGCCTGCGTGTACGTATCGTCGATTTCAATGTGGCTGCAGTTGAACTTGTATTTCTTAATCTTTTCCGAAAAACGGAGCAGCTTGTCTTGGTCGATGTCGTTCTTATACAAGGCCCACGTCGACCAGATCGGGTACCGGAAGGCGTTCCTTGAAGGGATCTTGGACGGCTTGTAGAAGTATCTCCGCACCATGTATTTGTGGATGGAGGTGATGTCGGAACCGATGCAAACCCGGTAGCTGAGCTCTGGGAAAGGCGGCTGTCCCAACGGAGGCTTGTAAGGAGAGTCCTTATACCTGGCTTGGAAGGTGAGAGACCTCTCGGTGGCGTTGAACCCCAAGTGGAAGGGCACCGAGTCGTTGATCTTGATGGCCGCCGCTTTGGAGGAGAGCCAATACCGCTCCAAGATGCCTCCAAAGCTGTTCCGGAACGAATAGACATCGCTGGTCACAAAAGGTGTGGGTTCTTGGGACCCTGGGAGTTGGATGGGCCAGTGCTGGACGCTCATCTCGCAGCCACCATACCAGTGGGCATCTCCCCAGAACATCTTGTGCTCCACCACAGTGTCCGCCACAAACTCCTCCCACCGCACGCGGTAACACATCACCGTGTCCTTGGGGGTCACGATCTTGATGAAGAAATTGACCCTCCCTTTGTCCGTCCGGGTGCAAGTCAGGTTCGCCCCTTCCCTGGAGCAGGACTCCAAGTCCAGGAGCCCCGACTGGAAGTCCAGCTGGAAGACCAGCTCCCCGTTCTGGTTCTTGATGGTGAAGCCGTCCTGGTGGAGGTCCATCTGCTCCGTCTTGAGCCGCTCGGCCTTCCGGAGGGACGCCACGTAGTAGCACCAGGCCACCACGGCCGCGATGAAGAGGCCCAGGCCCAGCACGATGGCCACGATCATGGGCTTCAGGTCTTTCACCGGCTTCTGCTTCACCGGAGTGAAGTTCTCCGGCAAAAAGGTGTACATGGTCCCGTCTTATCGGGAGAAGCGCACTTTGCAGAATCGAGGCACAATAATCCAGTTCTGGCAAAGGGTTGCTGAAGCATTGGGAGCGTCTCTTTCCTCCCTGGCAACTCGGAGTTCGGACTTGTTCATTTCCATGTGTTCGTCTTCGTTAAATGATCTCCAATTCTCTGCCTGGACCCGGTCACTCCCAGCATGGTGTTTTCTGCAACAAAGAAAAAAGGAAGGAAGCATTAAACTATTGTATTATCGAAGACTTTCATGGCCGGAATCACTGAGTTGTTGTAGGTTTTTTCGGGCAGTATGGCCATGGTTTAGAGGCATTTTCTCCTGACGTTTTGCCTGCATCTATGGCAAGCATCCTCAGAGGTAGTGAGGTCTGTTGGAAGTAGGAAAAATGGGTTTATATATCTGTGGAATGACCAGGGTGGGACAAAGGACCTTTGTCTGCTGGAGATAGGTGTGAATGTTTCAGCTGATCACCTTGATTAGCATTCAATGGCTTGGAAGTGCCTGGGAGGAATCTTTTGTTGAGAGTGATTTTATGTGCCTGTTTGTTTCCCCTCTGTTGTTTTGCTGTTGTAATTTTTGAGTTTTTTAATACTGGTAGCCAGATTTTGTTCATTTTCATGGTTTCGTCCTTTCTGTTGAAATTGTCCACATGCTTCTTGTGGATTTCTATGGCTTCTCTGTGACGTCTGACATGGTGGTTGTGGGAGTGGTCCAGCACTTCTGTGTTCTCAAATAATATGCTGTGTCCAGACACATGTAATCACCTCTCAACAAAAGATTCCCCCCAGGCACTTCCAAGCCATTGAATGCTAATCAAGGTGATCAGCTGAAACATTCACACCTAGCCCCAGCAGACAAGAGTCCTTTGTCCCACCCTGGTCATTCCACAGATATATAAACCCATTTTTCCTACTTCCAACAGACCTCACTACCTCTGAGGATGCTTGCCATAGATGCAGGCGAAACGTCAGGAGAAAAATTGCCTCCAGAACATGGCCATATAGCCCGGAAAAACCTACAACAACCCATTAAACTGTTGTTAATGCAAAAACAAACAGAATACTTCCCTAGATATAAAGGAGGCCAAGAAACCTGATGCTTTTCATGTTAAGCCACTTTGATTCTCATGCAGGAGAAATCAAGCAGGGTATAAATAACAACAACAGCAACAACATAAGCCAGTAAAGATGGTCCCAGTCACTTGCTGCAGTACCTAAAGACCTTGGCCTGTACTTAAAAACAATCAGTGCTGACAAAATTACCATCTGCCAGCTGCAAAAAGCCACCCTATTCAGATCTCCACACATCATTCACTGATACATCACACAGTCCGATGTGTGATCAAATACAAAAACCAGCAGAGTGACCTTGTTTGCTGTGTACTAATTTTTTATGTATCAAACAATAATAATGATTGTCGAAGGCTTTCATGGCTGGAATCACTAGGTGCTTGTGGGTTTTTTCGGGCTATATGACCATGTTCTGGAGGCAATTTTTCTCCTGACGTTTCGCCTGCACCTATGGCAAGCATCCTCAGAGGTTGTGAGGTCTGTTGGAAGTAGGAAAAATGGGCTTATATATCTGTGGAATGACCAGGGTGGGACAAAGGACCTTTGTCTGCTGGAGATAGGTGTGAATGTTTCAGCTGATCACCTTGATTAGCATTCAATGGCTTGGAAGTGCCTGGGGGGAGTCTTTCTTTGAGAGGTGATTTTATGTGCCTGTTTGTTTCCCCTCTGTTGTTTTGCTGTTGTAATTTTTGAGTTTTTTAATACTGGTAGCCAGATTATGTTCATTTTCATGGTTTCCTCCTTTCTGTTGAAGTTTTCCACCTGCTTCTTGTGGATGTCAATGGCTTCTCTGTGTAGTCTGACATGGTGGTTGTGGGAGTGGTCCAGCACTTCTGTGTTCTCAAATAATATGCTGTGTCCAGGCACATGTAATCACCTCTCAACAAAAGATTCCCCCCAGGCACTTCCAAGCCATTGAATGCTAATTTTCTCCTGACACTTCGCCTGCATCTATGGCAAGCATCCTCAGAGGTAGTGAGGTGTGTTGGAACTAGGAAAATTGGGTTTATATATCTGTGGAATGACCAGGGTGTGACAAAGAACTCTTGTCTGTTGGAGCTAGGTGTGAATGTTTCAACTACCTGGAGCAGAAAGGAGGAAAGGAGAAGGAGGAAACCATGAAAATGAACAAAATCTGGCTACCAGTATTAAAAAACTCTAAAATTACAACAGCAAAACAACAGAGAGGAAACAAACACTAAGTGCTACAACAATTGGCAATGATCATTGGAACGGAATATGGATAACGAGATTGGTTTATGATTCTACAATGAGACGGCGCGGATGATTTAGTGTAATTGTATTATTGATAGTCATGTTGATATTTTGTTGTGATATTCCCTTATTGTAAACTGTTTTTATATGTTGTACACCGCCGTGAGTCGCCTTAGGGCTGAGAACAACGGTCAACAAATGCTGTAAATAATAATAATAATAAATAAACAAGTACATCTAATCACCTCTCAACAAAAGTTTGCTCTACGCACTGTCAGGCCATTATATGCTAATCAAGGTGGTCAGTTGAAACATTCACACCTAGCTCCAACAGACAACAAGCAAAACAACAGAGAGGAAACAATCAGGCACATCTAATCACCTCTCAACAAAAGATTGCCCCAGGCACCAACAAGCCACACCAAAAAACTGCCAGGCCATCAAATGCTAATCAAGGTGGTCAGTTGAAACATTCACACCTAGCTCCAACAGACAAGAGTCCTTTGTCTCACCCTGGTCATTCCACAGATATATAAACCCATTTTCCTAGTTCCAACAGACCTCACTACCTCTGAGGATGCTTGCCATAGATGCAGGTGAAACGTCAGGAGAGAATGCCTCTAGAACATGGCCATATAGCCTGAAAAAACCTACAACAACCCAGCGATTCCGGCCATGAAAGCCTTCGACAACACGTGTCCAAACTGCCTTGGTTCCTACAGTGCAGATGCTCCCTTTCACAAAGAGCGCAGGAATGAGTCAAACGTACGCCGGAACTAAAGGATGTTATCGTAAAGAATGCAAAAATATTGTTGAAAGAACTATAGCCGTGGAATAGTAACAACAACAATCAATCCAATCGTGCAAAGAAAGCGAGCAAACCCAATCGTGTAAATCCAATCGTGCAAAGAAAGCGAGCAAGTCCCCTGAAGCGCAGGGCAAGCCGAGCTGCGCAAATCTTTTCATCCCTTTAACTTTGTAGCGTTTCAGTTGTTTGGAGTGAAGGGATTAGGATGGGATTAAGAGAGATTAGCCAAAGGGAGGCAGAGGCGGGAGCATAGCAAGAGTCCACCCGCCCCCCTGATCTCCCTTAAGAAGGGACGCTTATTAAACACGGCCGTCAACACTGGAAGTTTTAATGAGCGGCGCATGTGGATATTGGCCCAGGAAGCAGAGGAGCAACACGGAGCGGGATCCAAAGTTTCCGGAGCAAAAGGAGAGCGGCTCCAAGTGCCGTTCTGCAAGTAGAATCATAGAATCCTAGAATCAAAGAGTTGGAAGAGACCCCATGGGCCATTATCCAGTCCAACCCCATTCTGCCAAGAAGCAGGAATGTTGCATTCAAATCACCCCTGACAGATGGCCACCCAGCCTCTGCTTAAAAGCTTCCAAAGAAGGAGCCTCCACCACACTCCGGGGCAGAGAGTTCCACTGCTGAACGGCTCTCACAGTCATAGAATCATAGAGTTGGAAGAGACCTCATGGGCCATCCAGTCCAACCCCATTCTGCCAAGAAGCAGGAATATTGCGTTCAAATTACCCCTGACAGATGGCCATCCAGCCTCTGCTTAAAAGCTTCCAAAGAAGGAGCCTCCACCACACTCTGGGGCAGAGAGTTCCACTGCTGAACGGCTCTCACAGTCATAGAATCATAGAGTTGGAAGAGACCTCATGGGCCATCCAGTCCAACCCCATTCTGCCAAGAAGCAGGGATATTGCATTCAAATCACCCCTGACAGATGGCCACCCAGCCTCTGCTTAAAAGCTTCCAAAGAAGGAGCCTCCACCACACTCTGGGGCAGAGAGTTCCACTGCTGAACGGCTCTCACAGTCATAGAATCATAGAGTTGGAAGAGACCTCATGGGCCATCCAGTCCAACCCCATTCTGCCAAGAAGCAGGGATATTGCATTCAAATCACCCCTGACAGATGGCCACCCAGCCTCTGCTTAAAAGCTTCCAAAGAAGGAGCCTCCACCACACTCCGGGGCAGAGAGTTCCACTGCTGAACGGCTCTCACAGTCATAGAATCAAAGAGTTGGAAGAGACCTCATGGGCCATCCAGTCCAACCCCATTCTGCCAAGAAGCAGGGATATTGCATTCAAATCACCCCTGACAGATGGCCATCCAGCCTCTGCTTAAAAGCTTCCAAAGAAGGAGCCTCCACCACACTCCGGTATATTTGCTATGCTCAGGACGGAGCATAGCAAATATACAGCAAACATTCAATGACGGGACACACATTCTTATATACATACATAAACATTTAAAACATTTATCAAAATATTATAATACACCATTTTAAAACCGTCCTAGTCATCCGCGTCAAATCTAATTGGCCTGGTCATCTTTCCTATTGCCGCTTTATTGCCCTGTCCTGAAAGCTTGGTCCCACAGCCAAGTTTTGACCATCCTTCTAAAGGACAGGAGGGAGGGAGCCAACCTGATCTCACCAGAAAGGGAGTTCCATAGCTGGGGAGCCATCACCGAGAAGGCCCTGTCTCTCGTCCCTACCAATTGCGGGACAGAAAGCAGGGCCTCCCTGGAGGATCTTAATATCCGCAATGGTTCATAGGGGGAGATGCGTTCGGACATGTAATTTGGGCCGGGGCCGTTTAGGGCTTGGTAGGCCAAAGCCAGCATTTTGAATTGTGCCCGGTAGCAAACTGGCAGCCAGCGGAGCTGGCGTAACATGGGAGTTGTATGCTCCCTGTATGCCGCCCCAGTTACTAACCTGGCTGCCTCTCACTGGACTATTTGAAGCTTCCGAGCAGTCATAGAATCCTAGAATCAAGGAGTTGGAAGAGACCTCCTGGGCCATCCAGTCCAACCCCATTCTGCCAAGAAGCAGGAATATTGCATTCAAATCACCCCTGACAGATGGCCATCCAGCCTCTGATTAAAAGCCTCCAAAGAAGGAGCCTCCACCACACTCTGGGGCAGAGAGTTCCACTGCTGAACGGCTCTCACAGTCAGGAAGTTCTTCCTCAGGTTCAGACGGAATCTCCTCTCTTGTAGTTTGAAGCCATTGTTTCGCGTCCTAATCTCCAAGGAAGCAGAAAACAGGCTTGCTCCCTCCTCCCTGGGGCTTCCTCTCACATATTGATACATGGCCCTCATCATATCTCCTCTCAGCCTTCTCTTCTTCAGGCTAAACATGCCAAGCTCCTTAAGCCGCTCCTCATAGGGCTTGTTCTACACACCCTTGATCATTTAGTCACCCTCCCTACGACATATTCCCTTCTCATATTTATACATGGCTCTCATCATATCTCCTCTCAGCCTTCTCTTCTTCAGGCTAGACATGCCCAGCTCCTTAAGCCGCTCCTCATAGGGCTTATTCTCCAGACCCTTGATGATTTAGTCACCCTCCCTACAACATATTCCCTTCTCATATTTATACATGGCTCTCATCATATCTCCTCTCAGCCTTCTCTTCTTCAGGCTAAACATGCCAAGCTCCTTAAGCCGCTCCTCATAGGGCTTGTTCTCCAGACTCTTGATCATTTTAGTCGCTCTCCTCTGGACACATTCCAGCTTGTCAATATCTCTCTTGAACTGTGGTGCCCAGAATAGGACACAATCTTCCAGGTGTGGTCTAACCAAAGCGGAATAGAGCATGGGGAGCATGACTTCCCTAGATCTAATCATGGTATTTACTTTTAAAGTAGTTCCTCTACTCCAGAAACTTCATAGTTTTTGTGTTGCCACAAAGTTATGTTGAACTGGTTGAGACTCAATTGGAAAACTATCACAAAATGTGAGGCAGGATGTCGCTCCTGCAAATTTTTTGCAGTTTAATAAACTTTCCCCATGTTTTGATGATAGAACCAATTAGGAAACGACATTGAAAACCCAGGAGACTTAATTGGAAAACTATCACAAAATGTGATGCAGGATGTCGCTCCCGCAAAGTTTTTGCAGTTTACTAAACTTTCCCCATGTTTTGATGATAGGACCAATTACGAAATTATGTTTATAACCCAGGAACAAAGTCGTGTGATATAGTGTTATTGGGGGGCAAAATCCCTTGCCTTTTCCATGTCCCCATTGCTGCTGTGGGCCAGGCCTTCCAAGCAGCGCTGCCGCCGTTTCCCAGCCTCGGCCTCTATCCATCCGGTGCCAAGAGCACAACCCTCTTTGCCAGAAGACGCCCGGGTTTCGTAACGACAACAAGAACAACAACAAAGAGCCTTGTGACGGAGGAGGGAGGAGGGAGGAGGCCGGAGAGGGCCTTTCGAGGGCAGGGAGAGACACACACAGTTAGTGTCCCTGCGCTTGGGATTTTGAGGGGAACTGTCCAAAGGCATTTGACCCGGCAGGTCTCTCCAAATTGTCACGAGGGGCAAGGAACCAAGTTCATCTGCCACTAGTCTTTAGCTTTGCCAGCCTCCTGGGATCATGGGGAGGAGAAGGCCCCATTGAGAAGTAGTCAAAGCAACACCAAAGGTCATCTAGTCCACTGCTTCTTAAACTGTGGTTTCTTCCCCAACCCCAACTAGGGTCTCCTTAGTTTGAAAAACTTTTGGAAAATAGCATTCATAACCTTTTGGGAAAATCAGGAATCTCCACAGGCTTTTGGAAGCGTGACCCTTTTGGAGATTAATTGGCATTCTGGAATAACCATAACCTTTGGGAGAAAGTGACCTTGTTAGAGATTCAACCTTTTGTAAAGTATGATCGACACCAAATTGGGAGGGATAGGCAATAGTCCAGAGGACAGGAACAGAATTCAAAACGATCTTGACAGATTAGAGAGATGGGCCAAAACTAACAAAATGAAGTTCAACAGTGACAAATGCAAGATACTCCACTTTGGCAGGAAAAACGAAATGCAAAGATACAGAATGGGAGACAATGCCTGGCTCGAGAGCAGTACGTGTGAAAAAGATCTTGGAGTCCTCGTGGACAACAAGTTAAACATGAGCCAGGAATGTGATGTGGCGGCAAAAAAAGCCAATGGGATTTTGGCCTGCATCAAGAGGAGCCTAGTGTCTAGATCTAGGGAAGTAATGCTACCCCTCTATTCTGCTTTGGTTAGACCACATCTGGAATATTGTGTCCAATTCTGGGCACCACAATTCAAGAGAGATACTGACAAGCTGGAATGTGTCCAGAGGAGGGCGACTAAAATGATCAAGGGTCTGGAGAACAAGCCCTATGAGGAGCGGCTTAGGGAACTGGGCATGTTTAGCCTGAAGAAGAGAAGGTTGAGAGGAGATATGATAGCCATGTACAAATATGTGAGAGGAAGCCACAGGGAGGAGGGAGCAAGCTTGTTTTCTGCTTCCTTGGAGACTAGGACGCAGAACAATGGCTTCAAGCTACAAGAGAGGAGATTCCATCTGAACATGAGGAAGAACTTCCTGACTGTGAGAGCCGTTCAGCAGTGGAACTCACTGCCCCGGAGTGTGGTGGAGGCTCCTTCTTTGGAAGCTTTTAAGCAGAGGCTGGATGGCCATCTGTCAGGGGTGATTTGAATGCAGTATTCCTGCTTCTTGGCAGGGGGTTGGATTGGATGGCCCAGGAGGTCTCTTCCAACTCTTTGATTCTATGATTCTATGATCTTCCTGTGAAGAATTAAAAACTTGCTTGAGTCAACCTTCTCCTTAGTGGTGTATCATGTTTTGCAGTTGATAGTGGTTGGTGGTGGTAGGCCTAGCAGTTGGTGATGGAAGGGTTAATGTAAGTCTTAGTTCTAAAGGGTTGAGTAATCTGTAAGTAAGAGTTCATGGGTGAAAGCAATTAAGGTTGGAGCGATGCAGGAGATGGGTTGCATATAAGGATATAAGGAGCTAGCCTTGGGACTGATCTTCGGGAGAAAAGTATTTGTGTTATCTATTGTGGTGGTAGATGCTGCTGGTTTTCCCCCAGGTTTCTGGATTTTCATTACCCTGACTTGTCTCCTGAACCTTTGGAAGCCTGAAACCTTGAATCTCTGAACTGGCTTCTGACTATAGTATAGACAAGGGGTCCTCAAAGTTTTTAAACAAAGGGTCAGGTCACAGTCCCTCAAACTGTTGGAGGGCTGGATTATAATTTGAAAGCAGCCAAGTGCTGTTATCGCAGTAGCAGGAACAGCAGGGAAGCCTGCTCGACCCAGACGTGGAAGCCCGGGCTTGGGGCGACACATGGGAGCACGGCAATATGACCTCCTGCTCCTCCTGCTCTTACACCTTCTCTTCTCTGAGATGCTGTAGGGAAATGTGAGATAAGCAAGACTGTTGGGACTCACCCTGTGATTGAACCTATTGAACCTGAACCTGTGAGTGTGTTTCAGTTTCCTGATGTTTCTGTGTCTGATGTGGGTAATGAGGAGGGAAATCAGTCCCCTGTTGCTTCTGATGTGGGGGATGCTGGGACTGACTCTGAGGTGCAAGATGGAGACACTTTGGTCAATGAGTTTCATGCA
This sequence comes from Anolis sagrei, assembly GCF_037176765.1. NCBI lineage: Eukaryota > Metazoa > Chordata > Lepidosauria > Squamata > Anolidae > Anolis > Anolis sagrei. The sequence continues at coordinate 301,190,173 of NC_090022.1, read as the reverse complement.
GACACTGACAGAGAGGCTTCGGTGCGAAGGGCAGATTCTCATGAGAATGTTTCTGTCAGGCCTTGGGAGAAAGGTTTACTCCCTCCGTCTGTGAGCACTCTTGATCCTAGTTTGGAAAACAGTCTGACACCTGGGAAAGTTAATGAAGAGTCAGATAAGCAGAGTCGGTGGCTGGAGAGTAGCCAGAATCGAGAAGAGGCCCAGTGTTTACGTAGATCCAAAAGAATTCTGATCTACCACAGAATCGACCACACCTGGAATATTGTGTCCAATTCTGGGCACCACAATTCAAGAGAGATATTGACCATCTGGAATGTGTCCAGAGGAGGGCGACTAAAATGATCCAGGGTCTGGAGAACAAGCCCTATGAGGAGCGGCTTAAGGAGCTGGGCATATTTAGCCTGAGGAAGAGAAGGATGAGAGGAGATATGATGATAGCTATGTATAAATATGTGAGAGGAAGCCACAGGGAGGAGGGAGCAACTTGTTTACAGCTTCCATGGAGATTAGGACAAGGAACAATGGCTTCAAACTACAAGAAAGGAGATTCCATCTGAACATGAAGAAGAACTTCCTGACTGTGAGAGCCATTCAGCAGTGGAACTCTCTGCCCCGGAGTGTGGTGGAGGCTCCTTCTTTGGAATCTTTTAAACAGAGGCTGGATGGCCATCTGTCAGGGGTGATTTGAATGCAATATTCCTGCTTCTTTGCAGAGGGTTGGACTGGATGCCCCATGAGGTCTCTTCCAACTCTTTGGTTCTATGATTCTATTGAACCTGAACCTATGAGTGTGTTTCAGTCTCCTGATGTTTCTGAGTCTGATGTGTGTAATGAGCAGGGAAATCGGTCCCTTGTTGCTTCTGATGTGGGGGAAGCTGGGACTGACTCTGAGGTGCAAAATGGAGACCCTTTGGTCAACGAGTTTCATGCAGACACTGACAGAGAGGTTTCGGTGCAAAGGGCAGATTCTCATGAGAATGTTTCTGTCAGGCCTTGGGAGAAAGGTTTACTCCCTCCGTCTGTGAGTGCTCTTGATCCTAGTTTGGAAAACAGTCTGGCACCTGGGAAAGTTAATGAAGAGTCAGATAAGCAGAGTCGGTGGCTGGAGAGTAGCCAGAATCGAGAAGAGGCCCAGTGTTTACGTAGGTCCGAAAGAATTCGTCAATTAAAGTCAAAGCCTGGGGGGAAACGAAACCAGTTTTTGGGATTTAAAGTTTGCCTTTAGAGAATCTTGTCAGATCAGGCATCATCTGGAAACTTAAGTCCAAGCCTCATGGAATTCCTGTTCAAGTGGTTTCGTCTTCATGGATTTTTCTAGCCTTTCCAGGTTACTAGCAGCGTCTGGTCTGTTCTTGCTTCTTAGAATCATAGAATCAAAGAGTTGGAAGAGACCTCCTGGGCCATCCAGTCCAACATCCTGCCAAGAAGCAGGAATATTGCATTCAAATCACCCCTGACAGATGGCCATCCAGCCTCTGTTTAAAAGTTTCCAAAGAAGGAGCCTCCACCACACTCCGGAGCAGAGAGTTCCACTGCTGAACGGCTCTCACAGTCAGGAAGTTCTTCCTCATGTTCAGGTGGAATCTCCTCTCTTGTAGTTTGAAGCCATTGTTCCATTGCGTCCTAGTCTCCAAGGAAGCAGAAAACAAGCTTGCTCCCTCCTCCTCCCTGTGGCTTCTTCTCACATATTTATACATGGCTATCATATCCCCTCTCAGCCTTCTCTTCTTCAGGCTAAACATGCCCAGCTCCTTGAGCCGCTCCTCATAGGGCTTGTTCTCCAGATCCTTGATCATTTTAGTCACCCTCCTCTGGACACATTCCAGCTTGTCAATATCTCTCTTGAATTGTGGTGCCCAGAATTGGACACAATATTCCAGGTGTGGTCTAACCAAAGCAGAATAGAGGGGTAGCATGACCTCCCTAGATCTAGACACTATGCTCCTATTGATGCAGGCCAAAATCCCATTGGCTTTTTTTGCCGCCACATCACATTCCAGGCTCATGTCTAACTTCCTCTCCACGAGGACTCCAAGATCTTTCTCACACGTACTGCTCTTGAGACAGGCATTGTTCCCCATTCTGTATCTTTGCATTTTGTTTTTCCTGCCAAAGTTTGATTCTTGTCTGGATAATCATTGCCTTGGATTATATTTTCATGCTTTTTGGATATTGCTTTTGATTGCTACATTTGGACACTGTTTCATCTTGCTTCCTTTGAATGCCTTGTTGCTTTTTGGAATCTTATCTATCATTACAAGCATTTATTTCTATTGGCTTTTTTACTAAGCTTTAATAAAAAGGATTGTTCCTTCACTCAGCGTGTGATGTGTTTTAGTCCCGTCCCCCGTCCCTCCGCCGCCAAAGTTTCTTACACAGTGTCATTGGGGCCTGGGAGTTGTATCCCAAGTGGAACCAGGTATGTTTTGTTGGTGCAATCGGTGTTGGGTCCCATATTGGGACAAGAGGAGGATGTTGCTGTTTTGGGGGCGGAACGGAAAGGGCTTTGTGTCCTCACTTGCCTCCTGCTGTCTCTCCCAATCAATCTGTCTTGCCAGAAAGGTGATCTTGCTTTGGCTCTGGACACTAAAAAAAAAAAAAACCTGTTTGGCTTCCTCCCTTTCTTTGCTTTGTTTGCGACTTTGTGCTGAATGGAAAAAGATAAAGGACGAGAGAAACTGAGAGACAAAAGCGCCGAAAAGCTGAATGACTGAAACCTGACCTTTCCAAAAGAAGGAGAAGAGTCATTTTTGGAAAAGGGTAACCAAGGTTTCTATTCCAGGCATGGGCAAACTTCAGCCCTCCCTCCAGGTGTTTTGGACTGCAACTCCCACAATTCCTAACAGCTGGTTTCTTCAGAGGAAGAAACTGGCAAAACCACCTGGAAGGATCCCTTTGTCTAAGCCAATATTTCTCAACCTTCCAAATGTTGTGACCCCTTAAAACAGTTTCTCGTGTTGTCGTGACCCCCCAACCGTAACATTATTTGCGTTTATTCATTTTGCTTGTATACCGCAATTTCTCAGCCTTGTAGGCGACTCAACGCGGTTTACAACAAGAGCAAAAGACAATCCAACAGCATACAAAATTTAAAAACCATTAACAGCATAATATACAAAATGACACATCAATAACAACACATTAACGTCTCGTAACTAGAATCGTGATCCAATTCGTCTTCCATAATTCCGTTTCCTATATTCATCGTGTACATTGCAATTGTTTAACCGAACGCCTGTTCGAACAGCCAGGTTTTTAGTTTTCTTCGAAACACCATTAACGAAGGGGCTGATCTAATGTCCATGGGAAGGGCGTTCCACAGCCGTTGCTACTTCCTAACTGTAGTTTTGCTACTGTTACGAATCATGATGTAAATATCTGATATGCAGGATGTATTTTCGTTCACTGGACCAAATTTGGCACAAATACCCAATACACCCAAATTTGCACAGCTTTGCAGTTGCTCTTTAAATGCCGCCCGTCGTGCAGCGATGGCGGTGCCGCCTCCCATCTGTCTGTCTCCTCCTTCCTTGTCTATGAAACCCAAGTTTAAAAATAAGAGCGGCTCACGTTCCACTCCGTGGGTTGTTTTTCCGGCGGCAGCCAAGCGAGTTCTGTTGCAAGTGCCACGGCCTGGCAGAGTCCCAAGGAATGGCCGGCGGAGATAAAGGGCAGACAGTTGCCCAGAGGCTTGGAGCAGCAACACCCAGGCGCATTTCAGAGGCTGTCAAAAGGCTTCTCATAGCCACCGCTTTCCTTTTTGGTGCCAGATATTCTTACGTCCTGCAAAAGCCACCGATTATTGCATTTCCCAAAGTGTTTTCAGCCTTGGACTACGGGCACATCATCCACATTGGAGAATGAATGCAGTTTGACACCATCCAAACTGCCCTGGATCAATGAGATACAATCATAGAATTCTACAGTTGGAAAAGACCTCATGGGCCATCCAGTCCAACCCCATTTTGCCAAGAAGCAGGAAAATTGCATTCAAAGCACCCCCGACAGATGGCCATCCAACCTCACTACCTCTGAGGATGCTTGCCATAGATGCAGGCAAAACATCACGAGAGAATACCTCTGGAACATGGCCATATAGCCCGAAAAAAACCTACAACCACACATCCAGCCTCTGTTTAAAAGCCTCCAAAGAAGGAGCCTCCACCACACTCCAGAGCAGAGAGTTCCACTGCTGAACAGCTCTCAAAGCTAGGAGGGTCTTCCTCATGTTCAGATGGAAACTCCATTGCATCCTAGTCTCCAGGGCAGCAGAAAACAAGCTTGCTCCCTCCTTCCTATGACTTCCCCTCACCTATTTATACATGGCTATTGTGACTCCTCTCAGCCTTATCTTCTGCAGGCTAAACATGCCCAGCCCTTCAAGCCGCTCCTCATAGGGCTTGTTCTCCAGACCCTTGATCATTTTAGTCGCCCTCCTCTGGACACATTCCAGCTTGTCAATGTCTCTCTTGAATTGTGGTGCCCAGAATTGGACACAGTATTCCAAGGCAGAACTCCTGCTGTTTATAAATTTATTTATTTATTTATTTACTACGCTTATATACCGCAATTCTCAGCCTACTGGTGACTCATTGCGGTGTACAACATAGAAAAAAGGTGCAAAATACAACATAAAATAAAATAATCCACAGTACATAATTATCAAACATCATCAAATCATCAACCTTACTACAAGATCATTCCGAGTCGTCTCATCGTGAAATTCACAATCCAATACCATTTCCGTTGTTCCATTCCTATGGTCAAATTACCAGTCATTGCACTTCTATTCAAAAGCCTTCTTAAACAAGCCATTGTCCTCCCAACCCTGTTATATGCCTGCGAGACGTGGACTGTCTACAGACGTCACATGCAACTCCTGAAACGATTCCATCAGCACTGCCTCCGGAAAATCCTGCATATCTTTTGGGAAGACAGGTGGACAAACATCAGCATGCTGGAAGAAGCAAAGACCACCAGCATTGAAGCGATGGTCTTCTGCCATCAACTCTGCTGGACCAGCCATGTTGTCCAGATGCCCAAGTATCACCGTCTCCCAAGGCAGTTGCTTTGCTCTGAACTCAAGAATGGAATACAGGATATTGGTGGACAGGAAAAGAGATTGAAAGATGGGCTCAAAGCCAACCTCAAAAACTGTGGCATAGGGACCGAGAACTGGGAAGCCCTGGCCATTGAGTGCTCCAACTGGAGGTCAGCTGTGACCAGCAGTGCTGTGGAATTTGAAGAGGAACGAATGGAGGGTGAAAGAGAGAAACGTGCCAAGAGGAAGGCATTGTTGGGGTTCAGCCTGCATGTGAACCTGAACCTGATTCTCTGATTGTATTTCCTGATGCTACTGAAGATGTATTTTTCCCTGATGGTAATGAAAATGTTGATTCTGAGGTCAGTGGCTTGGAAAGTGAAACTGTTTCAGAGCCAAGTGGTGATAGCTCTCCAGAGGAGTTAACACCTGGCTTTCTTAATGAGGATAGAAAAGGACAGATTTGGGAAAACAGGAGTGAATCGCAGAGTCTGCAAAGGTCAAGCGGATTAAGGGAAAAGGAAGCACAGGCTTCAAAGCCTGGAGGCGTGTCATGAAATAGTTTCTTCAGTTTTAAGTGCCTCTCGCCGGGTTGTCTCGTTAGATCAGGCATCGTTTAGCCTGAGGCATTACCTTGGCAGATTTCCCTGTTTCCCGTGGCCTACATCCCAAGAGGCTTCTAGTGCTGCAAGTACGGTTAGTGGTTTGCTAACAGGTTCCAGATTCTTACAGTGTTGCTTTTGGATGTTCATGGATATTCCTGACTGCTGAATTTTACAGTGGCTTTTGACTTTGCATTTTCCTCTATTTTGCTAACCATTTTTCATCAATAAAAAGGGATTGTTTTTTCCCCACAGTCAAGTGTGGTGGATTGTTGTCTTAGGGTCTCGTTTCCTGCTCTGGGTTGCAACAGGCGTGTCAAGCCAACCCCGACTGAGACCTCCTTCCACCTGGAAGCCGATGCCCTCACTGTGGGAGAAGATGCAGGTCAAGAATAGGTCTCCACAGTCACCTATGGACCCACTGCCAGGACACCGATCTTGGAAGACAATCCTACTCGGACAACGAGGGATCGCCTAAGTAGGTAATATGTAAGTAAGTAAATAAGTAATGGTGCTGGGACACACTGCTGCCAATAAGTTACCCATCTGTACATTTATGGGGAGGGTCTTTTGTTAAGAAGCCCACTCGCCCTACAAGATGCCCTCTTGTTGTGGCATTTTGCTCAGGAAAGACGAGAACGAACGAGGCAAAAGGCAGAGCAGGTGTTTAGCCTTTTGCCGACCAGCCTCATTGAGTCAATAATCAAGCGCTTGGCTTGTTGCCTCGGCAGTAAAAATACTTGTTGCACATGTGCGCATAGCCGTGGGCCAAATGTGACAAGTTCCATTAAACATGTGCTCAACGGTATGCGTTGCGTTCTTCTGGAGCAGTTTATACACCTGTTAAAGCGAGCCCACTTTCCCACATAAAAACAATAATACTCAAGGTGAAAAATGTAAAATGGGTTCCCCATCCTCACCGTAAAGACATATGATGAAAATATTATTGTCTTCCTGCTAATATTAGTGGTTTCCCCACATTGGGATTGTGGAAAGGCTTCGGTTAGGTTCTTTGGGGGCTGATGTGTAATGCTTTATGCATTTTTAATTGGCTTTAATTCATAGAATCCTAGAATCAAAGAGTTGGAAGAGACCTCCTGGGCCATCCAGTCCAACCCCATTCTGCCAAGAAGCAGGAATATTGCATTCAAATCACCCCTGACAAATGGCCATCCAGCCTCTGCTTAAAAGCTTCCAAAGAAGGAGCCTCCACCACACTCCGGGGCAGAGAGTTCCACTGCTGAACGGCTCTCACAGTCAGGAAGTTCTTCCTCATGTTCAGATGGAATCTCCTCTCTTGTAGTTTGAAGCCATTGCTCCCTTGCGTCCTAGTCTCCAGGGAAGCAGAAAGGAAGCTTGCTCCCTCCTCCTCCCTGTGGCTTCCTCTCACATATGTATACATGGCTATCATATCTCCTCTCAGCCTTCTCTTCTTCAGGCTAAACATGCCCAGCTCCTTAAGCCGCTCCTCATAGGGCTTGTTCTCCAGACCCTTGATCATTTTAGTCGCCCTCCTCTGGACACATTCCAGCTTGTCAATATCTCTCTTGAATTGTGGTGCCCAGAATTGGACACAGTATTCCAGATGTGGTCTAACCAAAGCAGAATAGAGGGGTCTTCCCTAACCTGGAGCAGCCTATACACCTGTTAATGCTTGCCCCCCTTTCCCACATACAAACAACAATCATCCAGGTAAAGGTGTACAATGAAAACATTGTGGTCTTCCTGGTAATATTAGTGCTTTCCCCAAATGGGGACAGCGGAGAGCCGTCAGTTAGGTTCTTTAGATCAGTGGTTCTCAACCTTCCTAATGCCACGACCCCTTAATATGCTTCCTCATGTTATGGTGACCCCCAACCATAAAATTAGTTTCATTGCTACTTCATAACTCATTTTGCTGCTGTTATGAATAGTAACAGATTTGGGGGAGGGTATTGATTTTGCCCTGTGGGAGTTGTAGTTGCTGGGATTTATAGTTCACCTACAATCAAAGAGCATTCCGGACTCCACCAATGATGGAACTGAATCAAACTTGGCATACAGAATTCCCATGACCAACAGAAAATACTAGAAGGGTTTGGTGGGCACTGACCTTGAGTTTTGGGAGTTGTAGTTTACCTACATTCAGAGAGAACCGTAGACTCAAACAATGATGGATCTGGACCAAACTTTGCACGAATTCTCAGTATGCCCAAATGTAAACACTAGTAGAGTTTGGGGGAAATAGACATTTGGGAGTTGTAGTTGCTGGGATTTATAGTTCACCTACAATTAAAGAGCATTCGAACCCTACCAAGGATTGAATTGGGCCAAACTTCCCACACAGAACCTCCATGACCAACAGAAAATACTGTGTTTTCTGGTGGTCTTTGGTGACCCCTCTGACACCCCCTCGTGACTCCTCTCAGGGGTCCCGACCCCCAGGTTGAGAAACACTGCTTTAGAAGTTGTTGTGTAATGCTTTATGAATTTTTAATTGGCTTTAATTGTTCAATTACTCCTTTTAGATAACTCTGTGCTTAATTCTGTTTTAATGTCTATAGCCTTGAGGCTTTAAATTGCATATTGCATTGCTTTCAACCACTGCTCACTGCTTTGAGTCTCTTGCAGGGAATTAAAAAAAAGAGCAGTATAATCATCATCATCATCATCATCATCATCATCATCATCATCACCTATATAAATAAAAACATAATGTTTGTGGGATTAGCGGAACTCAAAAACCACTGGACGAATTGACACCAAATTTGGACACAAGACACCTAACAACCCAATGTATGTCCTTCACTCAAACAATTGATGTTGTCATTTGGGAGTCGTGGTTGCTGGGATTTATGGTTTACCTACAATCAAAGAACATTCTGAACCCCACCAACGATGGAATTGAACCAAACTTGGCACACAGTTCTCCCCTGACCAATAGAAAGCACTGGAAGGGGTTGGTGGGCAGTGTCCTTTGGTTTAGGAGTTGTAGTTCACCTACATCCAGCGATCACTGTGGACTCAAACAATGATGGATCCGGACCAAACTCTACAAGAATACTCAATATGCCCAAATGTGAACACTGGTGGAGTTTGGGGAAAATAGAATCTTGACATTTGGGAGTTGTAGTTGCTGGGATTTATAGTTCACCTACAATCACAGAGCATTCTGAACCCCACCAACGATAGAATTGGGCCAAACCTCCCACACAGAACCCCCATGACCACTAGAGTGGACCACAGCAACACATGGCAGGGGATAGCTAGAAATCTATATAAATAAAAATGTAATGTTCGTTTGTGGGATTAACATAACTAACATAACTGGACAAATTGACACAAAATTTGGACACAAGACACCTGTCAGGCCAACGGGTGACCATCACTCATAAAAACACTGAAAAACACAGCGAAAAAGACTTTAACTGCAAAAAAACAAAAAAATACATTAAAATGTATGGACAAAGCCACATATATACACAAACACACATATATACACACAAAACACATATACACAGACTGAGCCACAGCTACATGTGGCAGGGGACAGCTAGTAATAGTAATAATACCCAATGGTGTGAAGCAATAATAACTAAGATCAAGGGAAATCCTATTTCCACTCTGGCCCCTTCTACACAGCTGCATAAAATCCCAATTATCTGCTTTGAACTGGATTATATGGCAGTGTAGACTCAGATAATCCAGTTCAAAGCAGATAATGTGGATTATCGGCCTTGATATTCTGGATTATATGGCAGTGTAGAAGGGACCTAAGTCTTCTGCTTTGGAAGTCTAGTGGAGTCTCCATCTGAAGGTACTTTATCAGAGGCTGCATGGCCATCTGTTGGAAGGGCTTTGATTGTGCCCTCCTTCCTGGTAAAAAGAAGGGGTTGGACAGGATGGCCTTTGGAGGTCTCTTCCAACTCTAGGAGGCTATGTATTGTCTTAAACAGATCAGGTTCTGAATCAGTATTGGGCAGCTTCATAACCTACTACATATCCAATGGTGCGCAGCTATGGGATGGGATGCCTACAGTGTGTTCCTGCAACTTGCATGCTTTGCGGTGCAGATATCATTGCACGCCAATGCTGCTCGGTTGCCACAATGGCAATGGAGAATATGGTGGAAAGCAGTGCGTGGTACTGTATGAGAGACAGCAACATGGAGAACCATGCGCTGCTAGAAGCAAGGTGACCGAGCCTGGTGTTCAAGGTGACCTTCCTTCCCGTCGTCACAGATGAAATCTGTCCTCGTTATCTGTGATGCTTAACCCATTTGGTGCCCATCTGCAAAGCAACCGGAAAGTGATGCAACCTGGATCTAAATGAGATGGAAGCAGCCAGCTACATATTGCCTCCAGATAGATAGATAGATAGATAGATAGATAGATAGACGAGACAGTAAGTCCTTCTGGATCTCCTGACATGACCGATGTGGAGGAATGAAGGCTATCTGGAGAGGGGAGAATGAACATCTTGTGCATCTTGCATGTCTTGCCTTCCAGTAGAGAATCCTAGTTGGAAAGGACCCCAAAGGCCATCCAGCCCAACTGTTGGGAGTTCAGCCTGTGATCGTGTTTCAGGATGAGGGTGCTTTGGATGTGGGAAGTGATGCCAATGAGTTTCAAGATGGCAATGGTTTGGTCAATGATACTGATGCAGAGAATGACCAGGAGACCCCTGTGCAAAGTGTAGTTTCCCATGAGAATGTCCCTGACTGGTGTGGGGATGATAGTGTACTCCCTGAATTGCCACCAGAGGGTTCCCTGGATTTGGGGCTTAAAAACAACGGGGCACCTGGCCCAGCTGTGAGACTTAATGAGCAAATAGATAGGCAGCAGGAAATTAGTCAAAACAGACAGGCTGAACAGTGCCTTTGGCGTTCTGCCAGGCTCCAACAGAAAAAGATAAGGGGATCTCAAGTAAAGTGAAACCAATTCCTGAGTGCGAGGAATAGCTTAATGGGGGGATAAAAGTCCCAGGTTTGGGAAATATAGTCAGATGAAGCATTGCCAAGCACAATTCAAAGTGCTTCAATAGGAGCATAGTGTCTAGATCTAAGGAAGTAATGCTACCCCTCTATTCTGCTTTAGTTAGACCACATCTGGAATATTGTGTCCAATTCTGGGCACCACAATTCAAGAGAGATATTGACAAGCTGGAATGTGTCCAGAGGAGGGCGACTCAAATTATCAAGGGTCTGGAGAACAAGCCCTATGAGGAGCGGCTTAGGGAACTGGGCATGTTTAGCCTGAAGAAGAGAAGGCTGAGAGGAGATATGATAGCCATGTATAAATATGTGAGAGGAAGCCACAGGGAGGAGGAGGGAGCAAGCTTGTTTTCTGCTTCCTTGGAGACTAGGACGCGGAACAATGGCTTCAAACTACAAGAGAGGAGATTCCATCTGAACATTAGGAAGAACTTCCTGACTGTGAGAGCCGTTCAGCAGTGGAACTCTCTGCCCCGGAGTGTGGTGGAGGCTCCTTCTTTGGAAGCTTTTAAGCAGAGGCTGGATGGCCATCTGTCAGGGGTGATTTGAATGCAATATTCCTGCTTCTTGGCAGGGGGTTGGACTGGATGGCCCATGAGGTCTCTTCCAACTCTTTGATTCTATGATTCTATGATTCTATGATTCTATGCTGGTTTTGACCTATAAAACCCTATACGGCTCCGGCCCAACGTACCTGTCCGAACGTATCTCCTTCTATGTCCCACCTCGGAGTTTAAGATCTTCTGGGGAGGCTCTGCTCTCAGCCCTGCCTCTATCACAAGTGAGGCTGGTAGGGACGAGGGACAGGGCTTTCTCAGTGGTGGCCCCTCGCCTGTGGAATTGACTCCCTGGGAAAATTAGGTCATCAACATCCCTCCTCTCCTTCAGAAGGAAGCTGAAAACATGGATATGGGACCAGGCTTTTGGGTAATCTGGCAGACTGACAAGATAATGACGACCAGAATTTGGAAAGGACTATGGTAATGCTGAATGCACTTACGGATTTTAGAACTCGGTGAACGTTTGGCCACTAGATTGGCTTTTTAGTTGTTATTGTATTAACTGATTGTTTTTAACTATTGTGGCTATTGCTGTTATGTATTTTATCTGTTGAATTGTTGGCATCGAATTGTGCCGGTTGTAAGCCGCCCTGAGTCCCCTCCTGGGGGTTGAGAAGGGCGGGGTAGAAGTGCCTGAAATAATAATAATAATAATAATAATAATAGTAATAATAATAATAATATATGAATGCCTACTCATGCCTTGGATTAATGTTTCCTGTTTTCCTGAATTATATTAGAGAAGTGTAGACTTTGTTTTATGGAAGTTGCTGAATTTTACCCTGGATTATTTTTGCTCCTGTTTATCTTCTTACCTAATTGGATTTACCTATTTCTTTTAAGTGCTTTTTACTTGCTGCTTTCTAATTATCTTCAATAAAAGGATTGTTTTCCATTCAGCGGTGTGGTGTTTTAAAGTCAGAGGGCTTTTCCTGTCCTGGAGTGCAACACCAATCTCCTCCTGCCAGGCAGGAAGGCACCATTCAATCTTTCCCAACAGATGGCCATCGAACCTCTGCTTAAAAACCTTCATAGAAGGAGAGCTAAATTATTAAGACAGATATGAGTTGCGCCCTGCATTCCATAGCACTACTTCCTTCTCTACAATTGCAATATCTTGCCTCCATTAAGCATGTGGGAAAGCAGGAGAGATTTACAGGTATCTTACTAGGAGAATAGTCTTCCTTTTCAGTTGAACCCCCCCAATGTCTGCTATGCATGCGCAATGATTCAGCCTTGGCACATATGCAGATTACTTAGAGCTTCATTCACAGCAAATTATTGGAGAACCCAAAAATGCTGGACCACTCTCACAACCACCATGTCAGACCACACGGAGAAGCCATTGAAATCCACAAGCACATCGACAATGTCAACAGAAAGGAGGAAAACCGTGAAAATGAACAAAATCTGGTTACCGGTATTTAAAAACTCTAAAATCATAACAGTAAATAAAGAACAACATTGAAAAATAGGGGAACTCCAGACAAGAAACAATCAGGAATAGCTCATCACCTCTCAACAAAGGATGCCCCCAGGAGGTAAGAAGCCAGGTCTTGAAACTGCTAGGCCATTAAATGCTAATCAGGGTGGCCAATAACCCTAACCAACAATAAAGAACAACACTCCAAAACTGGGGAACTCCAGACAAGAAACAATCAGGGACAGCTCATCACCTCTCAACAAAGGATTCCTCAGGCAGTAAGAAACCACACCTTGAAAACTGCTAGACCATCAAATGCTAATCAAGGTGGCCAATTGAAACATTCACCCCTGGCTCCAACAGACAGGAGTTCTTTCTCCCACCCTGGACGTTGTGCAGATATATAAACCCCATTTTCCTAGTTGTCAACAGACCTCACAACCTCTGAGGATGCCTGTCATAGATGTGGGTGAAACGTCAGGAGAGAATGCTTCTGGAACATGGCCATACAGCCAGAAAAAATTACAACAACCCAGTGATTCTGGCCACAAAAGCCTTCAACAAGATTCAATAAATAGGTTCTTGTGGGTTTTTTCGGGCTATAGAGCCATGTTCTAGAGGCATTTCTCCTGACGTTTCGCCTGCATCTATGGTAAGCTTCCTCAGAGGTTGTGAGGCCTCACAACCTCTGAGGATGCTTGCCATAGATGCAGGCGAAACGTCAGGAGAAATGCCTCTAGAACATGGATCTATAGCCCGAAAAAACCCACAAGAACCTAGTGATTCCAGCCATGAAAGCCTTCGACAATACAAGATTCAATAAAATTTCGCAACCATAAAAAAAAATGGAACTGGAAGAGACTGACTCACTTTTTGCCATGTAGAAAGACACAATCCAAGCCCTCCCGACAGATGGCCATCCACTCTATTTAAAGACCTCCAGATGAGGAGGTTCAAACTGCTATCCCTCCCCAGCACTTAATTCTCTGTTGGCACTGACTTTCTTTCTTTGGAACGAGAGCGGCAGTCTTGGAAGGCACGATCCAAACTCGATGAGTCCAAATCGCCTAATTGCAACTCTCAGGATACACCTTTGCAATTGGGTTTCCTGCAGCAGCTTTTGGCAATTACAGGTCTTTGGAGGAAAGTTGCCGATTAGAGGCTTCCTCCACAAGACCGCCAACGACCTGTTATGAATATTACAGTCATTTCACACTCAGGGGACTAATTACAAAGAGACGGGCGCCTGAGGAAAGCCGTCCTCAGACCTTGCACCAAATGGGCACGTAAGGCCCACCTCACAATGGGATGGTCTCCTTCCACAAAGATGAGATTTTCCTACGCTTTTCTGCCTGGCAAGCATGGAGAGACTACAACCCATCAATAGCACTTTAGCAGTGTCTGCAAGAGTTTCCAGAACAAAACGTTTTTGGCTAGTTTAAACAGTAGAATCATAGAATCCTAGAGTTGGAAGAGACTTCCTGGGCCATCATCCAGTCCAACCCCATTCTGCCAAGAAGCAGGAATATTGCATTCAAATCACCCCTGACAAATGGCCATCCAGCCTCTGCTTAAAAGCTTCCAAAGAAGGAGCCTCCACTACACCCCCGGGCAGAGAGTTCCACTGCTGAACGGCTCTCACAGTCAGGAAGTTCTTCCTCATGTTCAGATGGAATCCCCTCTCTTGTAGTTTGAAGCCATTGCTCCATTGCGTCCTAGTCTCCAAGGAAGCAGAAAACAAGCTTGCTCCCTCCTCCTCCCTGTGGCTTCCTCTCACATATTTATACATTGCTATCATATCTCCTCTCAGCCTTCTCTTCTTCAGGCTAAACATGCCCAGTTCCCTAAGCCGCTCCTCATAGGGCTTGTTCTCCAGACCCTTGATCATTTTAGTCGCCCTCCTCTGGACACATTCCAGCTTGTCAATATCTCTCTTGAATTGTGGTGCCCAGAATTGGACACAGTATTCCAGATGTGGTCTAACCAAAGCAGAATAGAGGGGTAGCATGACTTCCCTAGATCTAGACACTATGCTCCTATTGATGCAGGCCAAAATCCCATTGGCTTTTTTTGCTGCCACATGACATTGTTGGCTCATGTTTAACTTGTTGTCCACGAGGACTCCAAGATCTTTTTCACACGTACTGCTCTCAAGCCAGGCGTCCCCCATTCTGTATCTTTGCATTTCATTTTTTTCTGCCAAAGTGGAGTATCTTGCATTTGTCACTGTTGAACTTCATTTTGTTAGTTTTGGCCCATCTCTCTAATCTGTCAAGATCGTTTTGAATCCTGCTCCTGTCCTCTGGAGTATTGGCTCTCCCTCCCAATTTGGTGTCGTCTGCAAACTTGATGATCCTGCCTTCTAGCCCTTCATCTACGTCATTAATAAAGATGTTGAACAGGACCGGGCCCAGGATGGAACCCTGCTGATGGCACTCCACTCGTCACTTCTTTCCAAGATGAAGAGGAAGCATTAGTGAGCACTCTCTGTGTTCGTCCACTTAACCAATTACAGATATGTAGAGTCACAGAATCCTAAAGTTGGAAGGGATCTCCAGAGGCCATCCAGTCCCACCCCCTTCTGTCACAAAGGAAGACACCACCCAAGCCCTCCCAACAGATGCCCATCCAGCTTCTGCTTAAGACCCTCCAGGGAAGGAAGCTCCGCCAGATTGTTCTGAGCATCATCAGTATGTTTAGGTGGGATCTCGTTTTCACCAGAGTTTGAATCTATGGGTCCATCATGTCCAAGTCACTGGAGCGGCAAAAAACAAGCCTGATCCCTTCTCAATATGGCATTTCTTTCCAATCTATATAAATAAAAATGTAATGTTCGTTTGTGGGATGAACATAACTCAAAAACCTCTGGATGAATTGACACCAAATTTGGACACAAGCCACCTAACAACCCAATGTAAGTCCTTCACTCAAAAAATTGATTTTGTCATTTGGGAGTTGAAGTTGCTGGGATTAATAGTTCATCTACAATCAAAGAACATTCTGAACCCCACCAACGATGGAATTGAACCAAACTTCGCACACAGTTCTCCCCTGACCAACAGAAAATACTGGAAGGTTTTTGGAGGGGAGTGTCCTTTGGCTTTGGAGTTGTAGTTCACCTACATCAAGAGATCACTGTGGACTCAAACAATGATGGATCTGGACCAAACTCTACACGAATACTCAATGTGCCCAAATGTGAACACTGGTGGAGTTTGGGGAAAATAGAATCCTGACATTTAGGAGTTGTAGTTGCTGGGATTTATAGTTCACCTACAATCAAGAGCATTCTGAACACCACCAACGATGGAATTGGGCCAAACCTCCCACACATGTGGGCCACAGCAATGCGTGGCAGGGGACGGCTAGTATTTCTATAAAAGGTAAAGGTTTCCCCTTGACATGTCTGACTCTGTGGGGTGGTGGTGCTCATCTCAATTTCTAAGCCGAAGAGCTGGCATTGTCCATAGACACCTCCAAAGTCATGTGGCCACTGGCAGGACTGCATGGAGTGTTGTTATCTTCCTGCCAAAGTAGTACCTATTGATCTACTCCCACATTTGCATGTTTTCGAACTACTAGGTTGGCAGAAGCTGAGGCTAACAGCGGGAGCTCACCCCACTCCCTGAATTCGAACTGCCTACCTTTCGGTCAGCAAGTTCAGCAGCTCATTGGGGGATGTTAAGCCTGTAGAAGGGAAGGTTGAGAAGAGACATGAGAGCCATGTATCAATAGTGTTCCCTCACTTATTACATTCCAGAGCCTCCCGCAATAAGTGAAAAACAGTGATGTAGGGACGCTATATTTATTGTAATATTTATACATTATTTTAGTAGTTATACGCTATTTTATGTCTTTATAAACTTAAAATAAAGTGAAAGAAAAGAAGGAAAGGCTCTTCATGGCTGGAGGAAGGACGGAGGAGGGGAAGTGCCTCGGAGAGCAGCGGCAAAAACCCATGAAACAGTGAGTCCACTAAAAGCGAACCACGAAGTAGCGAGGGAATTCTGTATGAGAAAGGATGTCCTAAGGAAGCAGGAGTAAGGCTTCCTTTCTGCTGACCTGGAGACTAGAATTCAGTGGAGCCATGGCTTCAAACGACAGGAAAGGAGATTCCACCTGAGCATTAGGAAGAATTTCCTGACAGTTAAGAAGAGCTGTTCAACAGAGGAACTCTCTCCCTCAGGGTTGGCAAAAATAGCCAATGGGATTTCAGCCTGCATCAATAGGAGCCTAGTGTCTAGATCTAGGGAAGTCATGCTACCCATGCTCTATTCTGCTTTGGTTAGACCACACCTGGAATATTGTGTCCAATTCTGGGCACCACGATTCAAGAGAGAGATTGACAAGCTGCAATGTGTCCAGAGGAGGGCGACTGAAATGATCAAGGGTTTGGAGAACCAGCCCTATGAGGAGCGGCTTAAAGAGCTGGGCATGTTTAGCCTGAAGTAGAGAAGGCTGAGAGGAGACAGGATGAGGGCCAGGTATAAATATGTGAGAGGCAGCCACAGGGAGGAGGAGGGAGCAAGCTTGTTTTCTTCTTCCCTGGAGACTAGGATGCAATGGAATAATGGCTTCAAACTACAAGAGAGGAGATTCCATCTGAATACGAGGAAGAACTTCCTGACTGTGAGAGCCGTTCAGCAGTGGAACTCTCTGCCCCGGAGTGTGGTGGAGACTCCTTCTATGGAGGCTTTTAAACAGTGGTTGGATGGCCATCTGTCAGGGGTGCTTTGAATGCAATATTCCTGCTTCTTGGCAGAATGGAGTTGGACTGGATGGCCCAGGAGGTCTCTTCCAACTCTTTGATTCTATGATTCTATGATTCTTCAGCAGTGGAACTCTCTGCCTCAGAATATGATGGCAGCTCCTTCCTTGGAGGCTTTTAATCAGAAGCTGGATGGCCATCTGTCAGGGATACTTAGTGTTTTTCCTGCATTTAGGAAGAGGGCTGGACGAGATGGCCTTTGTGATCTCTTCCAACTCTGTTATTCTATGATTCTAAGCACAGCTGGGAGTGATTTGAGGGTGGTGGACTAGATGACCTCTGAAGCCCCTTCGAAAAGAGGAGAAGGGCATCACCCTTTTCTTCCTTTCTTGTCTAAGGAGACAGTTGGCTCATTCTCTCTACAAAACGGACTGTAGGGAGGGAGGGAGAGGGGGGCCTGTCAGACCAAGGAAGAGAAGATAAACTCTGGAAGATCCTGTCAATTTGCTTCCCTGTAATCTTGACAGCAAAGGCAGACATCCTGGAGATAAGGCACCCCTTCCACTCCTAAAACAGATTCCGTGACAGCGCAGAATCCATCGACTTTGGGGGATTTTAAAGTTTTATTTCCCTCATCCTTCCTTCACTTCCTTCCCATCAGAGAAGGGATCCTCCGAGGGCATCTAGTCCAACCCCATGACAGGTAGAAATCCCACCACACCTGAAATCCTCCAAAGATCCAGAATCTGCCACTCTCTGTGTTTACATCTTTAGGAAAAAATAATATTCTCTTCTCTCAATAGCAATCCGTTGCCCTGTGCTATTTATTTATTTGTCGTGTCAGGGCAACCAGTCAATTATATCACATTTCTAACAGAACAAAGTAAACAAACAGACAAAATACAAAATTTGTGAGTTTGGTAGTTGATTAAATGTCCTTTGACCAGTATCTGCCCACTTGGAGGGCTTCTGGTGTTGCCGCAAGAAGGTCCTCCATTGTGCATCATGTGGCAGGGCTCAGGGTGCATTGCAGCAGGTGGTCAGTGGTTTGCTCTTCTCCACACTCGCATGTCGAGGATTCACTTTGTGGCCCCATTTCTTCAGGTTGGCTCTGCATCTCGTGGGGCCAGAGCGCAGTCTGTTCAGCGCCTTCCAAGTCACCCAGTCCTCTGTGTGCCCAGGAGGGAGTCTCTCATTTGGTATCAGCCATTGGTTGAGGTTCTGGGTTTGAGCCTGCCACTTTTGGACTCTCGCTTGCTGAGGTGTTCCAGCAAGTGTCTCTGTAGATCTTAGAAAACTATTTCTAGATTTAAGTCGTTGACATGCTGGCTGATACCCAAACAAGGGATGAGCTGGAGATGTCTCTGCCTTGGTCCTTTCACTATAGGCTGCTACTTCCCGGTGGATGTCAGGTGGTAAAATACCGGCTAAGCAGTGTAATTTCTCCAGTGGTGTAGGGTGCAGGCACCCCGTGATAATGCAGCCTGTCTCATTAAGAGCCACATCCACTGTTTTAGCGTGGTGAGATGTGATCCACACTGGGCATGCATACTCAGCAGCAGAGTAGCACAGCGCAAAGGCAGATGTCTTCACTGTGTCTGGTTGTGATCCCCAGGTTGTGCCAGTCAGCTTTCTTATGACATTGTTTCTAGCCCCCACTTTTTGCTTGATGTTCAGGCAGTGCTTCTTGTAGGTAAGAGCACGGTCCAGGGTGACTCCCAGGTATTTGTGCTAAATGGGTGGCGCTGTATTGTTGAATTATTAATGCAATTTGAGACCACTTTAATGGCTGTACTTAAATGCTATGGAATTATGGAACTGTAGTTTTGCAAGGCCTTTAGCCTTCTATGATGGTGCCTCTGCAAACTATGTATAGTTAGCCAAAGAGTGATGGTGCCTCTGCAAACGATGTATGATTCACAAGATTCCACAGCAACCCAAGTGGTATCAAACTGCATTAATTCTCCAATGCAGATGCAACCAGGATCCTTTTGAACCTTGAGCCTGTCCTCTGGGTTATCTACTATCCTCCCTGATTCGGTGTCATCTGTCAATGTGATACGCCATCCGATTCATTGATCGGTTACTTATTTATCCTTCCTTTCTTGCACTGAGCTCAAGGTGGTTTGATATGTACTTCTGCTTCTCTTCCCTGCAAGACACACAACCTTGAAAGGTAGGTCAGGCTGAAAAATATAATATAAGTGGCCGATGACTCCTAAAACCAACACTATATAACATGATGATTTTTGTTCTTGGGTTATAGATGTCATTTCCTCATCAGTTCCATCATAGAATCATAGAATCAAAGAGTTGGAAGAGACCTCCTGGGCCATCCAGTCCAACCCCATTCTGCCAATAAGCAGGAATGTTGCATTCAAATCACCCCTGAGAGATGGCCATCCAGCCCCTGTTTAAAAGCTGCCAAAGAAGGAGCCTCCACCACACTCCGGGGCAGAGAGTTCCACTGCTGAACGGCTCTCACAGTCAGGAAGTTCTTCCTCATGTTCAGATGGAATCTCCTCTCTTGTAGTTTGAAGCCATTGTTCCATTGCGTCCCAGTCTCCAGGGAAGCAGAAAGGAAGCTTGCTCCCTCCTCCTCCCTGTGGCTTCCTCTCACATATTTATACATGGCTATCATATCCCCTCTCAGCCTTCTCTTCTTCAGGCTAAACATGCCCAGCTCCTTAAGTCGCTCCTCATAGGGCTTGTTCTCCAGACCCTTGATCATTTTAGTCTCCCTCCTCTGGACACATTCCAGCTTGTCAACGTCTCTCTTGAATCATGACCCAATTCTATCGTTGATGGGGTTCAGAATGCTCTTTGACTGCAGCTGGACTATAAATCCCAGCAACTACAACTCCAGAACGTCAAAGTCTATTTTCCCCAAACTCCACCCATGTCCACATTTGGGTATATTGAGTATTCATGTCCAGTTTAGTCCAGATCCATCATTGTTTGAGTCCAAAATGCTCTCTGGATGTCGGTGAACTACAACTCCCTAACTCAAGGTCAATGCACACCAAACCCTTCCAGTATTTTCTGTTGGTCGTGGGAGTTCTGTGTGCCAAGTTTGGTTCAATTCCATCATTGGTGGAGTTCAGAATGCTCTTTGACTGTAGGTGAACTATAAATCCCAGCAACTACAACTCCCAAATGTCAAGATTCTATTTTCCCCCAAACTCCACCCATGTCCACATTTGGGCATATTGAGTATTCATGTCCAGTTTAGTCCAGATCCATCATTGTTTGAGTCCAAAATGCTCTCTGGATGTCGGTGAACTACAACTCCCTAACTCAAGGTCAATGCACACCAAACCCTTCCAGTATTTTCTGTTGGTGATGGGAGTTCTGTGTACCAAGTTTGGTTCAATTCCATTGTTGGTGGAGTTCAGAATGCTCTTTAAACTGTAGGCGAACTATAAATCCCAGCAACTACAACTCCCAAATGTCAAGTCTATTTTCCCCAAACTCCACCAGTGTTCACATTTGGGCATATTGAGTATCTGTACCAAGTTTGGTCCAGATCCATCATCATTTTGAGTCCATAGTGCTCTCTGGATGTAGGTGAACTACAACTCCAAAACTAAGGTCAATGCCCACCAAACCCTTCTGGTATTTTCTGTTGGTCATGGGAGTTCTGTGCGCCAAGTTTGGTTCAATGCCATCATTGGTGGAGTTCGGAATGCTCTTTGACTGCAGCTGGACTATAAATCCCAGCAACTACAACTCCCGAACGTCAAAGTCTATTTTCCCCCAAACTCCACCCATGTCCACATTTGGGAATATTGAGTATTCATGTCAAGTTTAGTCCAGATCCATCATTGTTTGAGTCCACAATGCTCTCTGGATGTCGGTGAACTACAACTCCCTAACTCAAGGTCAATGCACACCAAACCCTTCCAGTATTTTCTGTTGGTGATGGGAGTTCTGTGTACCAAGTTTGGTTCAATTCCATTGTTGGTGGAGTTCAGAATGCTCTTTAAACTGTAGGCGAACTATAAATCCCAGCAACTACAACTCCCAAATGTCAAGTCTATTTTCCCCAAACTCCACCAGTGTTCACATTTGGGCATATTGAGTATCTGTACCAAGTTTGGTCCAGATCCATCATCATTTTGAGTCCATAGTGCTCTCTGGATGTAGGTGAACTACAACTCCAAAACTAAGGTCAATGCCCACCAAACCCTTCTGGTATTTTCTGTTGGTCATGGGAGTTCTGTGTACCAAGTTTGGTTCAATTCCATTGTTGGTGGAGTTCAGAATGCTCTTTGCTTGTAGGTGAACTATAAATCTCAGCAACTACAACTCCCAGGTGACAAAATTAATCCCAACTCCACCAGTATTGAAATTTGGGTGTATCAGGTGTTCCAGTGAATGAAAATACATCCTGCATATCAGATATTTACATTACGATTCATAACAATAGAAAAAGGACAGTTGTGAAGTATCAACGAAAATAATGTTATGGTTGAGGGTCAACACAACATGAGGAACGGCATTAAGGGGTCGTGACATTAAGAAGGTGGAGGACCACTGATCTATGGCAAGGTGGGCAAAGCATGCCAGAGGGCACATTGGATTGTTTAAATAGTTGTATAGTATTTTTAATGTTTCAAGTGAATGTATGTTGGAGACAACGATCTTCTCAAGCCTCCTCTATTTAATGTTACGTCTATTTATAATGTGTCGTTTCCTGAAGTGTATGTCTTTTCTGATTTGGAGTTTTGTTAGCTCTATATATTTGAGGCAGTGGGAGGGGCTGCAGATCATTGTAAATATGATGACGGTTGAGCCTTGAGTCAGCTTGAGTACAGACGTCAGAGTTAGAAGTTAGAAAACAGTAATGCCATGAGAGTAAGGGCAAGGATCCACCCAGAGGAAAAGTGTTCTTGACATACACCAAGGGAACCACTGACCACAGAGGGAAGCTGATGAGGAAACACAACCTACAAACTATTTTGACCTGAATCAATAGGAGCCTAGTGCCTAGATCCAAGGACGTCATGCTCCCCATGCTCTATTCTGCCTTGGTTAGACCACACCTGGAATATTGTGTCCAATTTTGGGCACCACAATTCAAGAGAGATATTGACAAGCTGGAATGTGTCCAGAGGAGGGCGACTCAAATGATCAAGGACCAGGAGAACAAGCCCTATGAGGAGCGGCTTAAGGAGCTGGGCACGTTTAGCCTGAAG
Source organism: Anolis sagrei (assembly GCF_037176765.1). Taxonomy (NCBI): domain Eukaryota; kingdom Metazoa; phylum Chordata; class Lepidosauria; order Squamata; family Anolidae; genus Anolis; species Anolis sagrei. The sequence goes on along the minus strand of NC_090022.1, from coordinate 301,167,669 downwards.
AAGAGAAGGCTGAGAGGAGATATGATAGCCATGTATAAATATGTGAGAGGAAGCCACAGGGAGGAGGGAGCAGATCAAGGGTCTGGAGAACAAGCCCTATGAGGAGCGGCTTAAAGAGCTGGGCATGTTTAGCCTGAAGAAGAGAAGGCTGAGAGGAGACATGATGAGGACCATGGATCAATACGTGAGAAGAAGTCATAGGGAGGAGGGAGCAAGCTTCCTTCCTGCTTCCCTGGAGACTAGGACGCAATGGAGCAATGGCTTCAAACTATAAGGAAGGAGATTCCATCTGAACGTTAGGAAGAACTTCCTGACTGTGAGAGCCGTTCAGCAGTGGAACTCTCTGCCCCGGAGTGTGGTGGAGGCTCCTTCTTTGGAAGCTTTTAAGCAGAGGCTGGATGGCCATCTGTCAGGGGTGATTTGAAAGCAATATTCCTGCTTCTTGGCAGGGGGTTGGACTGGATGGCCCATGAGGTCTCTTCCAACTCTTTGATTCTATGATTCTATGATTCTATTATTCTAAGACAATTTTCCTGCTTCTTGGTGGAATGGGGTTGGACTGGATGGCCCAAGAGGTCTCTTCCAACTCTTTGATTCTATGATTCTATGATTTAAATAGAGGCTGGATGGGCCATCTGTCAGGGGTGCTTTGAAGGCAATTTTCCTGCTTCCTGGCAGAATGGGGTTGGACTGGATGGCCCAGGAGGTCTCTTCCAACTCTTTGATTCTATGATTCTTGGGTCTGAGGGAGTGGATTCTAATCCAGAGCCAAAGAGTTTGCAAGAACAGGCTCCAGATCCCTTTCTGGGGGAGGAATCCAGAGCAAAGGCAGAACCACAGTGAGAGAGAGTCGGCAGCTGCCACACAAGCAGGCAGAGCTCTTGCCAAGATTTGCAAAGCTCCCCCAAAGCAAGGAAGGAGGGAAGGGGGGGGGGGGTCCAGACAGGAGCTGTCACACATTAGATCCCCTCCTTGGCCTCCCGTGCGGACGATCCACTTCAGGCGTGGGTTCCCAGGGCGCAACGCCCCAAGCGCACCGCCTTTCCAAATAAACTCATAAACAGGAAGTGCAAGTTTCCAGGCAAACCCTGAACGTGGAAGTCAGAACAGAAACAATATAGCAAGGTTCGGATCAAAGTTGCCTTGCAGAGAGCCCAGGCAGGCTAATCATCATCACTAATACTAGTAGTAGTAGTAGTAGTAGTAGTAACAAATCCATATAAAAGTCAAGCAAGACAGCTGTGTGCCACTTCCAGCAATCCAAGGCATGGGAACAATGGAATCATACAATAATAAACAATAGCCTCATCACACTAGAGAATGAATCCACTCTAATCCCAGTTTCTGCCTCCTGCAGAATTCTGGAGTTTGTAGTTTAGTGGGGATGTTAAAGGCCCATTCCTGAACTACAAACCCCAGAATTCTGCAGAGGGCAGAAACCAGATTTAAAGTGGATTCAATCTCTAGTGTGATGAAGTAGTAACTAATAATAGAGTTGGAAGAGACCACATAAGCTATCTAGTCTAACTCCCTGCCGTGCAGGAAAAACACAATCAAAGCACTCCCGACAGATGGCCACCCAGCCTCTGCTGGAACATTAGGAATATTCACAATCCAATAGGATCACATAGACTGTCTTGTCTAACTCCCTGCCGTGCTGGAAAAACACAATCAAAGCACTCCCGACAGATGGCCACCCAGCCTCTGCTGGAACATTAGGAATATTCACAATCCAATAGGATCACATAGACTATCTTGTCTAACTCCCTGCCATGCAGGAAAAACACAATCAAAGCACTCCTGACAGATGGCCACCCAGCCTCTGCTGGAACATTAGGAATATTCACAATCCAATAGGATCACATAGACTATCTTGTCTAACTCCCTGCCGTGCTGGAAAAACACAATCAAAGCACTCCCGACAGATGGCCACCCAGCCTCTGCTGGAACATTAGGAATATTCACAATCCAATAGGATCACATAGACTATCTTGTCTAACTCCCTGCCGTGCAGGAAAAACACAATCAAAGCACTCCCGACAGATGGCCATCCAGCCTCTGTTGGAACATTAGGATCATTCACAATCCAATAGGATCACATAGACTATCTTGTCTAACTCCCTGCCGTGCAGGAAAAACACAATCAAAGCACTCCCGACAGATGGCCATCCAGCCTCTGCTGGAATATTAGGAATATTCACAATCCAAGAGTAAATTTAAGTAAGAGTCAAGCAAGGTAACTGAGTGGCCCTTCCAACAACTCAAGTCATGCAACAACAACAACAACAACAACAACAACAACAATTATTATTATTATTATTATTATTATTATTATTATTATTATTATTATATGAAAGTCTTAAAAATCATCCAAGTCAGCTCTGTGCCCCTTCCAGCACTCCAAGGCATGGAACAATAGAATAATAAGAGTTGGAAGAGATCACATAGGCTAGTCATGCAACAACAACAACAACAATTATTATTATTACTACTACATGAAAGTCTTCAAAAATCATCCAGGTCAGCTGTGTGCCCCCTTCCAGCACTCCAAGGCATGGGAACAATAGAATAATAAGTGTTGGAAAAGATCACAAAGACTATCTAGTTTAACTCCCTGCCATGCAGGAAAAAAACACAATCAAAGCACCCCTGACAGATGGCCATCTAGCCTCTGCTGGAACATTAGGAATACTCACAATCCAAGAGTAAATTTAAGTAAGAGTCAAGCAAGGCAACTGTGTGCCCCTCTCAACAAGCCAAGTAATGCAACTACTACTACTACTACTACTACTTCAACAATTATTATTATTATTATTATTGGAAAAACATAATCAAAGCACCCCTGACAGATGGCCACCCAGCCTCTGCTGGAACATTAGGAGTATTCACAATCCAAGAATAAATTCAAAGAAGGGTCAAGCAAGTTAACTGAGTGCCCTTTCCAACAACCCAAGTCATGCAACAACAACAACAACAACAACAACAACAACAACAATTATTATTATTATTATTATTATTATTACTACTAGAAAGTCTTAAAAAATCATCCAGGTCAGGTCTGTACCCATTCCAGCAATGCAAGGCATGGGAACAACAGAATAATAAGAGTTGGGAGAGACCGCATAGGCTATCTAGTCCAACCCCCTTCTCCCATGCAGGAAAAACACAATCAAAGCACCCCTGACAGATGGCCATCCAGCCCCTGCTGGAACATTAGGAATTTTCACAATCCATGAGTAAATTAAAAGAAGGGTCAAGCAAGTTAACCGAGTGCCCCTCCCAACAACCCAAGTCATGCAACAACAACAATTGTTATTATTATTATTATTATTATTATTATTATTATATGAAAGTTTTCAAAAATCATCCAGGTCAGCTGTGTGCCCCTTCCAGCACTCCAAGGCATGGGAACAATAGAATAATAAGAGCTGGAAGAGATCACATAGGCTATCTAGTCTAACTCCCTGCCATGCAGGAAAAAATCACAACCAAAGCCCCCCTGACAGATGGCCACCCAGCCTCTGTTGGAACATTAGGAATACTCACAATCCAATAATAAATTTAAAGAAGTGTCAAGCAAGTCAATTGTCTGGCCCTCCCAACAAACCAAGTCATGCAGCAGCAGCAGCAGCAGCAGCAGCAGCAGCAGCAGCAACAACAACAACAACAACAACAACAACAACAACAACGTCCTCAAAAGTCATGTAAGTCAGCTGTGTGCCCCTTTCCAGCACTCCAAGGCATGGGAACAATCTATATAAATAAAAATGTTATGTTCGTTTGTGGGATTAACAGAACTCAAAAACCACTGGATGAACTGACCCCAAATTTGGACACAAGACATCAAACAACCAATATATGTCCTTCACTCAAAAAATTGATTTTGTCATTTGGGAGTTGTAGTTGCTGGGATTTATAGTTCACCTACAATCAAAGAGCATTCTGAACCCCACCAAGGATGGAATTGAACCAAACTTGACACACAGAACTCCCATGACCAACAGAAAATACTGGAAGGGTGTCCTTTGGTTTTGGAATTGTAGTTCACCTCCATCCAGAGGTCACTGTGGACTCAAACAATGATGGATCTGGACCAAACTCTACACGAATACTCCATATGCCCAAATGTGAACACTGGTGGAGTTTGGGGAAAATAGAATCCTGACATTTGGGAGTTGTAGTTGCTGGGATTTATAGTTCACCTACAATCAAAGAGCATTCTGAACCCCACCAAGGATGGAATTGAACCAAACTTGACACACAGAACTCCAATGACCAACAGAAAATACTGGAAGGGTGTCCTGTGGTTTTGGAGTTGTAGTTCACCTCCATCCAGAGGTCACTGTGGACTCAAACAATGATGGATCTGGACCAAACTCTACATGAATACTCAGTATGCCCAAATGTGAACACTGGCGGAGTTTGGGGAAAATAGAATCCTGACATTTGGGAGTTGTAGTTGCTGGGATTTATAGTTCACCTACAATCAGAGCATTCTGAACCCCACCCATGACAGAATTGGGCCAAACCTTCTACTCAGAACCCCCATGTGGGCCACAGCAACGCGTGGCAGGGGACGGCCACACGAATAATAAAAGTTGGAAAGTATCACATAGGCTATCTAGTTTAACTCCTTCCATGAAGGAAAAAAACACAAACATGAGGAAGAACTTCCTGACTGTGAGAGCCATTCAGCAGTGGAACTCTCTGCCCCGGAGTGTGGTGGAGGCTCCTTCTTTGGAGGCTTTTAAAGAGAGGCTGGATGGCCATCTGTCAGGGGTGATTTGAATGCAACATTCCTGCTTCTTGGCAGAATGGGGTTGGACTGGATGGCCCAGGAGGTCTCTTCCAACTCTTTGATTCTATGATTCTATGAAAGCACCCCCGACAGATGGCCACCCAGCCTCTGCTGGAACATTAGGAGTATTCACAATCCAAGAGTAAATTCAAAGAAGGGTCAAGCAAGTTAAGCAAGTGTCATTCCCAAGAAGCCAAGTCATGCAACAATAATGTCAAAGTCTTCCAAAGTCCTGCAAGCCAGTGGTGTGTCCCTTCCACCACTCCAAGGCATGGGGAGACTCATGGCCAATGCAAAGGGGAATGCAAAGGGAGTCCTGCAATGTGCAGAGAGGGGCCAAGCCGGGGGGTGAGGGGGGGGGTCCCCACCCCATGCCCTCCCCTTCCCCTTCCCAGAGGCACGAAGCTCACCGCCTTCTCCTGTAAAGGTCACCCGAGGAGAGGAAGAAGAAGAGGAGGAAGAAGAGCCTCCGTCCCGAGGCGCCTGCTGCCCAAAGCCTTGCCACCTCCTCCTCCTCTTGCTTCTGCTTCTGCTTCTGCTTGTGTTGCTCTTCAGGTGTGAAGGGGAGGGGAAGAGGTTTGCCAAGAGCCGAGAGGAGGACTCTGGGAATTGTAGTTCGCCCAGGGGGAGGGATCCCAACCCTTTGGATCTCCTCCTCCTCCTCCTGCCTTCCTGGCTTCCTCCTTCCCTTCCTTCTCCCTCCAGTGGTGGATCCGAGGAAGGAAAGCAGAGCCCATTCCATCCCTCAAAATGCAGTTTCCTTGCAAATGTGGAATCTTGTCTGGATCCCTCTGCTTGAAGGGCATCCCTTGACTCAACCCAAGAAACACAACTTTGGAAGAGGTCCCCAGAGGTCATCCAGCCCGCCCACCCCCTTGGCAGAGCCAATTCCATCCCTAAAAATGCAGTTTCCTTGCAAATGTGGAATCTTGTCTGGATCCCTCTGCTTGAAGGGAATCCCTTGACTGGACCCAAGAAACACAACTTTGGAAGGGGTCCCCAGAGGTCATCCAGCCCACCCACCCCCTTGTTTCTGCCTTGCACAGAACCCAAACGGTTTTGGTCGCCTTGGTGGATGACCTCCGCAAGGAGCTGGACAGGGGGAGTGTGACCCTGCTGGTTCTCTTGGACATCTCAGTGGAAAAAAGGGGTTTATATATCTGTGGAATGACCAGGGTGGGACAAAGGACTCTTGTCTGCTGGAGCTAGGGGTGAATGTTTCAACTGACCACCTTGATTAGCATTTGATGGCCTGGAAGTGCCTGGAGCAAACTTTTGTTGAGAGGTGATTAGCTGTCCCTGATTGTTTCCTCTCTGTTGTTTTGTCCCACCCTGGTCATTCCACATATATATAAACCCAATTTTCCTAGTTCCAAGAGACCTCAAAACCTCAGAGGATACTTGCCATAGATGCAGGTGAAACGTCAGGAGAGAATGCCTCTAGACCAGGGGTCAGGAACCTTCGGCCCTCCAGGTGTGGTGGACTTCAACTCCCACAATTCCTTGGGCCAAGGTAAGCCTTTGGGGCAAATGCCGAGCCTCAAGGAATTGTGGGAGTTGAAGTCCACCACACCTGGAGGGCCGAAGGTTCCCCATGCCTGCTCTAGACCATGGCCATATAGCCCAAAAAAACCTACAACAACCATGAAATCCTTCGACAATAGATCTGATATCGTTTGGGAGGGAATTCCATAGCCGTGGGACCACCACAGAGAAGGCCCTGTCTCTCGTCCCTACCAAACGTGTTTGCAATGGTGGGGGGACTGAGAGCAGTCCCCAAACTACAAGAGAGGAGATTCCATCTGAACATTAGGAAGAACTGAACATGAGGAAGAACTTCCGGACTGTGAGAGCCGTTCAGCAGTGGAACTCTCTGCCCCGGAGTGTGGTGGAGGCTCCTTCTTTGGAGGCTTTTAAGCAGAGGCTGGATGGCCATCTGTCAGGGGTGATTTGAATGCAATATTCCTGCTTCTTGGCAGAATGGGGTTGGACTGGATGGCCCAGGAGGTCTCTTCCAACTCTTTGATTCTATGATTCTATGATTCCAGAGTTACATTACACAGCATAGGATCTTGTCTGTCCTGCAACACGGGCCCCAAATCCACCCAGGAAAGACCGGCCAGGACTGAACTGGACTTTGGCCTGGGGTCAGTGCCGCCGGCCGGGCAACTCAAATATGTTGGAGTCTTTACTCTGGATTTTTCTCTTTGCATGAATCAGCAGAGCAAGGTCCATCTCCCCAGACATTAAACATTGACTCGGTCAACATTCCTGCCTCCAACCAAGGCAAGAATAACAACCAGAAGAAGAGTTCTTTCCTTCTCCCCATATTTCGACTCAGAGCCCCAGATACTACACTTGGATCCTAGCGAAAAGGCCGAGAAGCTCCCCAAACAGCTAAAATAGAGGGTGTCAAACAATAATTCTGCCCCCAAATGACATTTTATTTTCACTCTCAAAATATTTATCTATCTATATCTATGGCTCTTTGTCAGGAGGGCTTTGATTGTTTTCTTGCCCTGGTGAAGGGAGTTAGACTGGATGGCCTTGAGTATTTTCTCTTGGTCATGGAGTTTCTGTGTGGGAAGTTTGCCCAATTCTGTCACTGGTGTGGTTCAGAATTCTGTTTGATTGTAGGTGAACTATAAATCCCAGTAACTACAACTCCCAAATGTCAAGGTTTATATTTGGGCATACGGAATAATGCAAGATACTCCACTTTGGCAGGAAAAACGAAATGCAAAGATACAGAATGGGGGACAATGAGGCCTGGCTCGAGAGTAGTACGTGTTCAACAGGGACAAATGCAAGATACTCCACTTTGGCAGGAAAAATGAAATGCAAAGATACAGAATGGGGAATGCCTGGCTTGAGAGCAGTACGTGTGAAAAAGATCTTGGAGTCCTCGTGGAGCCAGGAATGTGATGTGGCGGCAAAAAAAGCCAATGGGATTTTGGCCTGCATGAATAGGAGCCTAGTGTCTAGATCTAAGGAAGTCATGCTCCCCATGCTCTATTCTGCTTTGGTTAGACCACATCTGGAATATTGTGTCCAATTCTGGGCACCACAATTCAAGAGAGATATTGACAAGCTGGAATGTGTCCAGAGGAGGGCGACTAAAATGATCAAGGGTCTGGAGAACAAGCCCTATGAGGAGCAGCTTAAGGAGCTGGGCATGTTTAGCCTGAAGAAGAGAAGGATGAGAAGGAGATATGATAGCCATGTATAAATATGTGAGAGGAAGTCACAGGGAGGAGGAGGGAGCAAGCTTCCTTTCTGCTTCCTTGGAGACTAGGACGCAATGGAGCAATGGCTTCAAACGACAAGAGAGGAGATTCCATCTGAACATGAGGAAGAACTTCCTGACTGTGAGAGCCGTTCAGCAGTGGAACTCTCTGCCCCAGAGGGAGTGTGGTGGAGGCTCCTTCTTTGGAAGCTTTGAAACAGAGGCTGGATGGCCATCTGTCAAGGGTGATTTGAATGCAATATTCCTGCTTCTTGGCAGAATGGGGTTGGACTGGATGGCCCAGGAGGTCTCTTCCAACTCTAGGATTCTATGATTCTATGTTGTTTAACATCGTCATGAAGCCGTTGAGTAACATTATCCAGAGTTTTGTAGTTCAGTGCCATTTATTTATTTATTTACTGTATTTGTATACCGCTTTTCTCAGCCAATCGGCGACTCAAGGCGGTTTCCAACAAATCAATATACATAAAACATAGTATAGGTAAAAACATTAAACAGTATAAGACTTCATTAAAAAAAGCAATAAAAGCAACATCATCAGCGTCTCATTATTCTCAAGCGTTGTCCAGTTCCATTGTCAAATAGTTTGATTTCCAATATTAGCTACTCTGCATTTGTAAATGTTTGCTTGAATAGCCATGTTTTAACTTGCCTCCGAAACATCAAGAGGTAGGGAGCAGATCTGTCTCCCTAGGGAGGGCATTCCATAGCAGAGGGGCCACCACTGAGAAGGCCCTGTCTCTCGTCCCCGCCAAATGTGCATGTGACGAAGGCGGGACCGAGAGCAGGGCCTCCCCAGATGATCTTAAAGTCCTCAGTGGTTCGTAAGGGGAGATACGTTCAGACAGGTAAGTTGGGCCAGAACCGTTTAGGGCTTTATAGGCCAAAGCCAGCACTTTGAATTGGGCCCGGTAGCAAACCGACAGCCAGTGGAGCTGGCGCAACAAGGGGGCTGTATGCGCCCTGAGCGCCGCTCTTGTTAACAACCTGGCTGCCGTTCGTTGGACTAGTTGAAGCTTCCGGAAAGTCTTCAAAGGCAACCCCACGTAGAGAGTGTTGCAGTAGTCTATACGGGATGTAACTACTGTGGCCAAGTCAGACTTCCCAAGGTACGGGCACAGCTGGCGCACAAGTTTTAACTGTGCAAATGCTCCCCTGGTCACCACCAAGACCTGAGGTTCCAGGCTCAGCAATGAATCCAGGATCACACCCAAGCTGTCTGTATGCCATCTGTATGCCAATGATGTCCAACTCTATCACTCCTTTCCACCAGATGCTAAGGAGGCTGTCCAAGTCCTGAACCGGTGCCTGGCCGCTGTGACCGTCTGGATGAGGGCAAGCACATTGAACTTGAATCCAGACAAGACAGAGGACCTCCGGGTCAGTTGCAAGACTGAACAGGGCATAGAGTTACCTGTTTGCTGGAGTCATCTGCTATTGAGGTCTTCCAAATTATGGTAACACTATCATAGAGTCTTCTTGGAAGTGATGGTTCAGAGGGGGTTCGCCATTGCCTTCCTCTTTCTTTTTCGTGTCAGGAGCTACTTGAGAAACTGCAAGTTGCTTCTAGTGTGAGAGAATTGGACATCTGCAAGGAAGTTGCCCAGGGGACACCCGGATAATTGATGCGTTTCCATCCTGTAGGAGACTTCTCTCAAGTCCTTGCATGAGAAGCTAGAGCTTAATAGACAGGAGCTTACCCCATTCCCTGGATTTGAACTGCCAACCTGTTGGTCAACCAGTCGAACCCACTGCACCACCAAGGGCTCCTTCCTCTGAGGCTGAGAGTGTGTGACTTTGCCCAAATTCTTCCCGTGGGTTTTCATGTTCTAGAAGGAATTCAAAACCTGGGGTGCATCTACAGTGCAGAATTAATGCAATTTGATTCTGCTTCAACTGCCATGGCTCAATGCAGTGGAACCCTGTGGTTTGTAGTTTTACAAAGTTGGTATCCTTCTCTGCGCACGAGGACTGGTGCTTCACCAAGGATTCCCTAGCACAGAGCCTTGGCAGTTGAAATGGGGTCAGTTCTGCAGTGTAGATGCAACTGTTGTGTGATTTTAGCTCCGCATGAACTGGTGTTTCGGGGTCCCGGCTGCCTTAGCTCTGAAGTTCCAAATCAGACACGAATGGGGTGAAGGCAAGGATCAGAGGTTTATTCACTTTGGCAAGAGTGGATGTCGGAAAGAGAGACATTTTCAAATCATAAAGGCAAAGAATACATAGAGAGCCATTTTCCTTCCATCCCTTCTCTTCCTCCCTTTCTTTCTTTCCTTTTTCTCCTCCCCTCACCAGATTCATCCTCCTTTATTAAGTCTACAGTGTAGATGCACCCAGTGTCACCCCTTCCACACTGCCATGTAAAATCCAGATTATCTACTTAGAACTGGATTATATGGCAGTGTAGACACACACACACATATATGGGTGGATACTGGATGACTGGTGTGTGTCTAATATATATATATATATATATATATATATATATATATATATACACACACACTTTATATATTACTATTATATATATTGCTATATAATACATATATATTGCTCTATGATACATATATATTATATATATTCTTGTTACGTATATTACTATATAATATAATGTTACTATTATATATTACTACTAGCTGTACCCGCCACGCGTTGCTGTGGCAAACCTTCCCTCCCTCTTTCTCCTCCTTCTTTTTCTCTCTCCTTCCTTCCTTCCCTCCCTCTTTCCTTCTTTCCCTCTTTATCTTTCTCTTCTTCTTTCTTCCTTCTCTACTGTTTCTTTTCTCGCTTCCTTTGCTGTTTGGTTTCATCCCTCCTTGTCTCCTTCCTTCCTTCCTTCCTTCCTTCCTTCCTTCCTTCCTTCCCTCTTTTGTTCCTTCTCTCTTTCTTTCCTTCCTTCTTTCACTTTTTTATTTCCTTCTCTCTTTCCTTCCTTCTATACCTTTCTTTTTTTCCTTCTCTCCTTCTTTCCCTCCTCTCCCCTTCCTTCCTTCCCTACCCTGCTTTCTTTCTTTCCTTCCCTCCTTCTTTCCCTCCTTCTTTCCCTCTTTCTCTCCCGTTTTGTGTCGTTTTAGTTGCCCTCAGCGGCCCCCTGCAGCTCCCATGCCCTCCCCGAGCATGAGTGCTTACATCGGTTTGGTGGGCTTTCTCAGGCTGGGCTCATGTAGAGGGAGGCAGGCAGATGGCAGTGCGCATGCGGAGGGAGATTTGGGCGCGGGGGAAGCTGGGAAATGGAGTCCTTCATCGTTTTCCTTCCGAGGCCTCTGCGCATGCTCCGTGTTTTTCAGGTATTGTGTGTTTGTGTTGTTGCGTATTGGTGTTTTGAGGGTTATTATTATTATTATTATTATTATTATTATTATTATTATTAACTTTATTTGTACCCTGCTAGCATCTCCCGAAGGACTCGATGCGGCTTACACGGGCCGAAACCGCAAAACACAATACAGTAAAAACATAACACAACAATAACAAAAGCAAATCAAATAGTTAAGCCGAATAACAACAACAGTGACAATACATCAGGACACTTTAAAAACTGGGCCGGCCAGAGCAGTGGGGTACGGGTTAAAAGTGCTGAAATGGCAGGAGGAACGTAGGATTAAAATAGTGCGGTGTGCAGCAATCTTAATTGTACTAAAGTGCTTCTAGGACTTGGGATGGGGAATTCCTAATCTGAGAAGGCACATCGGAACAGCCAAGGTTTTAGGTTCTTTCTGAAAGCTGCTAGAGTAAGGGCCTGTCGAAGATCTTTTGGAAGGGCGTTCCAAAGTCGGGGGGCCGCCACAGAAAAGGCCCTGTCCCGTGTCCCCACCAAGCGCGCTTGCGACGTGGGTGGGATCACGAGCAGGGCCTCCCCAGATGACCGGAGCGAGCGTGTGGGTTCGTAGATGGAGATGCGGTCACGCAGGTAGGGTGGTCCCAAACCGTTCAGGGCTTTGTAGGTGAGCACCTGCACCTTGAATTGGGCTCGGAAAATAAACGGCAGCCAGTGGCGCTCCTTAAACAGAGGGGTAGACCTCTCTTGATAATGAGCCCCGGTTAGCATCCTGGCTGCTGCCCGCTGGACCAATTGAAGTTTCCGAGCCGTCTTCAAGGGCAGCCCCACGTAGAGCGCATTGCAGTAATCCATTCTAGAGGTGACCAAGGCATGGACCACCCCGGCCAGATCAGCCTTCACGAGGTACAGTCGCAGCTGGCGCAGGGTTGTTGGTCATACCTTGGGGGAAGAGGTATTAGCAGGGCAAATGTGGTGAAAATTTGTCCGGTGGTTTAGCCATTTTTGACCGCTTAATTACGACCTTAAGGTTCTTATATATATAGATATTAAATAGACTCCTAGAATAGAGTTAGAAGGGACTCTACCATGGTATTGGGGGAGAACAGACAGGAAGGAAGGAGAGAAGAAAGGAGGGAGGGAAAAAGGGAAGGAATGAAGGAGGGAAAGGGGGGAGGAAGGAAAGAGAGAAGGAAGGAAGGAAGAAGGAAGAAAAGAAAGAGATACCAAAGAAAGAAAAGAAAGTAGAAAGGAAAGAAAAAGGGGAGGAAAGGCAGGAATGAGATAAAGAAGTAAGGAGAAAAGAAAGGAGGGAGGGAAAAAGGGAAGGAAGGAGGGGAAGGGGAAGGGAAGGAAAGCGAGAAGGAGGAAGGGAAAGAAGGAAGGAAGGAAGGAAGGACGGAAGGAAGGAAGAAAGGAAGGAGAGAAGGAAGGAGAGAAGGAAGAAAAGTAAGAGATACCAAAGGAAGAAAAGAAAGTAGAAAGCAAAGAAAAAGGGGAGGAAAGGCAGGAATGAGATAAAGAAGGAAGGAAGGAGAAAAGGAAAAAAAAGTGAAAGAAGGAAGGAAACAGAGAGGGAAGAAAGGATACAAAGGAAGAAGTAGAGAAAGGGGGAGGGAAGGAAGGAAAGAGAGAAGAAAGGATGAAACCAAAAAGCGAAGGAAGAAATGAAAGAAAGAGGTAGAGGCATTCTCTCCTGACGTTTCGCCTGCATCCATGGCAAGCATCCTCAGAACTTGTGAGGTCTGTTGGAACTGGGAAAATGGGTTTATATATCTGTGGAATGACCAGGGTGGGACAAAGGACTCTTGTCTGCTGGAGCTAGGTGTGAGTGTTTCAACTGACCAACTTGATTACTATTTGATGGCCTGGCAGTTGTTTGGTGTGGCTTGTTAGTGCCTGGGGCAATCTTTTGTTGAGAGGTGATTTTCCTAGTTCCATTTTTTTCCTAGTTCCAACAGACCTCACTACCTCTGAGGATGCTTGCCATAGATGCAGGCGAAACGTCAGGAGAGAATGCCTCTAGAATATGGCCATGTAACCCGAAAAAACCTACAACAACTATGCTCCTATTGATGCAGGCCAAAATCCCATTGGCTTTTTTTGCTGCCACATCACATTGTTGGCTCATGTTTAACTTGTTGTCCACGGAAAAGATCTTGGAGTCCTCGTGGACAACAAGTTAAACATGAGCCAACAATGTGATGTGGCGGCAAAAAAAGCCAATGGGATTTTGGCCTGCATCAATAGGAGCCTAGTGTCTAGATCCAGGGAAGTAATGCTACCCCTCTATTCTGCTTTGGTTAGACCACATCTGGAATATTGTGTCCAATTCTGGGCACCACAATTCAAGAGAGATATTGACAAGCTGGAATGTGTCCAGAGGAGGGCGACTAAAATGATCAAGGGTTTGGAGAACAAGCCCTATGAGGAGCGGCTTGGGGAGCTGGGCATGTTTAGCCTGAAGAAGAGAAGGCTGAGAGGGGATATGATAGCTATGTATAAGTATGTGAGAGGAAGCCACAGGGAGGAGGAGGGAGCAAGCTTGTTTTCTGCTTCCTTGGAGACTAGGACGCAATGGAACAATGGCTTCAAACTACAAGAGAGGAGATTCCACCTGAACATTAGGAAGAACTTCCTGACTGTGAGAGCCATTCAGCAGTGGAACTCTCTGCCCCGGAGTGTGGTGGAGGCTCCTTCTTTGGAAGCTTTTAAGCAGAGGCTGGATGGCCATCTGTCAGGGGTGATTTGAATGCAATTCCTGCTTCTTGGCAGAATGGGGTTGAACTGGATGGCCCAGGAGGTCTCTTCCAACTCTTTCATTCTATGATTCTATGATTCTATGATACAAGAGAGGAGATTCCATCTGAACATTAGAAAGAACTTCCTGACTGTGAGAGCCATTCAGCAGTGGAACTCTCTGCCCCGGAGTGTGATGGAACTTTTGTGTACTTTAGAAATGGTTCTAAAGTACTTACAAAACTAAAGTTCTGGTGGTGAAAATTTCAGAACTCTAACAAAACTTTCAAAATTTAATTATTATTTCATTATTGGTGATTTTAATGACAGAACCAATTAGGAACTGCCATTTATTATGAAATTTTGAGAGTTTTGTTAGAGTTCTGAAATTTTCACCACCAGAACTATAGTTTTGTAAGTACTTTAGAACCATTTAGAACCATGGATTGCCCAAGCCTACTGTGTATCTTGGGGGAAGCTCATTCATTCCCAAAGACCAGCTGGTGGGACCCTCTGTGGCCATCCGATTGAGGATCTTGGAGTCCCGGATCTCGAGAACGGAACCTTTGAAGGAAGGCCTTCTTCAGCCCAAGAAAAGCGGAGAGGCGGTGCTATAAGTCACCAGCGGCGATTTTAATGCCAGCCTGTCTCGGCTCTTTGCTACCAGTAATGGGGGATCGGGTATGACTCTGACACGAACTCGGGGTGGATGATGTAGCTGTCCCTCAGGGCCCCTCCGGCCCTCTTGAAATGGCTTGTGTCCCACCTGAAATGAGAGGAAGACAGACAAAACACGCATCAGGAGAGGACGCCCATTGAAGAAACCCAAGCAATGGTCACCCAGTCCAACCCTCTTCTGCCATACGGGAAGACCTCATCCAAGCCCTCCTGACAGATGGTCATCCAACCTTTCCAGAGAAGGAATATGTTGCACTCCAGGATAGGAATAATCTTCTGACTTTAAACACTACATGTTGAGTAGAATCATAGAATCACAGAATCAAAGAGTTGGAAGAGACCTCCTGGGCCATCCAGTCCAACCCCCTTCTGCCATACGGGAAGACACCATCTACGCCAGTGGTTCTCAACCTTCCTAATGCTGCGACCCCTTAATACAGTTCCTCATGTTGTGGTGACATCCAACCATAAGTAGGTTGTGGTAGGTTTTTTCGGGCTATATGGCCATGTTCTAGAGGCATTCTGACATTTCACCTGCATCTGTCCAGAGGAGGGCGACTAAAATGATCAAGGGTCTGAAGAACAAGCCCTATGAGGAGCGGCTTAGGGAACTGGGCATGTTTAGCCTGAAGAAGAGAAGGCTGAGAGGAGATATGATAGCCATGGATAAATATGTGAGAGGAAGCCACAGGGAGGAGGAGGGAGCAAGCTTGTTTTCTGCTTCCTTGGAGACTAGGACGCAATGGAACAATGGCTTCAAACTACAAGAAAGGAGATTTCATCTGAACATGAGGAAGAACTTCCTGACTGTGAGAGCCGTTCAGCAGTGGAACTCTCTGCCCCGGAGTGTGGTGGAGGCTCCTTCTTTGGAAGCTTTGAAGCAGAGGCTGGATGGCCATCTGTCAGGGGTGATTTGAATGCAATATTCCTGCTTCTTGGCAGAATGGGGTTGGACTGGATGATGGCCCAGGAGGTCTCTTCCAACTCTTTGATTCTATGATTCTACGATTCTATGATTCTATCTATGGCAAGCATCCTCAGAGGTAGTGAGGTCTGTTGGAACTAGGGAATTGGGTTTATATATCTGTGGAATGACCACGGTGGGACAAAGGACTCTTGTCTGCTGAAGCTAGGTGGCAATGTTTCAACTGACCACCTTAATTAGCATTTGATGGCCTGGCATTTGTTTCATGACCGTGAGAGCCGTTCAGCAGTGGAACTCTCTGCCCCGGAGTGTGGTGGAGGCTCCTTCTTTGGAAACTTTTAAACAGAGGCTGGAAGGCCATCTGTCAGGGGTGATTTGAATGCAATATTCCTGCTTCTTGGCAGAATGGGGTTGGACTGGATGGCCCATGAGGTCTCTTCCAACTCTATGATTCTATGATTCTATGATTCTATGGTGTGGCTTGTTAGTGCCTGGGGGAATCTTTTGTTGAGAGGTGATTAGCTGTCCCTGATTGTTTCCTCTCTATTGTTTTGCTGTTGTAATTTTAGAGTTTTCAAATAGTGGATTTTGTTAATTTTCATGGATTCCTCCTTTCTGTTGAAATTGTCCACATGCTAATCACCTCTCAACAAAAGATTGCCCCAGGCACTGCCAGGCCATCAAATGCTAATCAAGGTGGTCAGTTGAAACATTCCCACCTAGCTCCAACAAACAGGAGTTCTTTGTCCCACCCTGGTCATTCCACAGATTTCAGTCGCCCTCCTCTGGACACATTCCAGCTTGTCAATCTCTCTCTTGAATTGTGGTGCCCAAAATTGGACACAATATTCCAGGTGTGGTCTAACCAAAGCAGAATAGAGCATGGGGAGCATGACTTCCCTGGATCTAGGCACTATGCTCCTCTTGATGCTGGCCAAAATCCCATTGGCTTTTTTTGCCGCCACACAGGGGCGGCTCAACCCATTACGCAAAGTAAGCATTTGCAGTAGAGTTGATTTTGCCCAGGGGCTCTCTTGAGGCGCTCTTGGGGGAAAATAGACCTTGACATATGCGAGTTGTAGTTACTGGGATGTATAGTTCACCTACAATCAAAGAGCATTCTGAACTCCACCAATGATGGAATTGAACCAAATATGGCACACAGAACTCCCACAATGAACAGAAAATATATATCAGTGATTGGTTTGGGGGGGGGGGGGCAAAATACTGTTTGCTTACCATTGAAAATTACCTAGGGCCGCCTCTGCCGCCACATCACATTGTTGGCTCATGTTCCCCTTCCTCCCCACGAGGACTCCAAGATCTTTTTCACACGTACTGCTCTCGATCCAGGCCTCATTGTCCCCCATTCTGTATCTTTGCATTTCGTTTTTCCTGCCAAAGTGGAGTATCTTGCATTTGTCCCTGTTGAACTTCATTGTGTTAGTTTTGGCCAATCATCTCTCTAATCTGTCAAGATCCCTTTGAATCCTGCTCCTGTCCTCTGGAGTCTTGGCTCTCCCTCCCAACTTGGTGTCGTCTGCAAACTTGATGATCCTGCCTTCTCGCCCTTCATCTAAGTCATTGATGAAGATCCTGATCAGGACCGGGCCCAGGACGGAACCCTGCAGCACTCCACTCGTCACTTCTTTCCAAGATGAAGAGGAAGCATTAGTGAGCACTCTCTGTGTTCGTCCACTTAACCAATTCCAGATCCACCTCACTGTAGCTTTGCCTCGCCCACATTGGCCTAGTTTCCTTGCCAGAAGGTCATGGGGGACCTTGTCGAAGAAGGCCTTACTGAAATCCAGACACGCTCCATCCACGGCATTCCCCGCATCTACCCAGCTTGTAGCTCTATCGAAGAAAGAGATCAGATGAGTCTGGCATGACTTGTTTTTGATCAATCCATGTTGACTCTTAGCGACGACCGCATTTGTTTCTAAGTGTTTGCAGACCACTTCCTTCACAATCTTTTCCAGAATCTTGCCTGGTATCAACGTGAGGCCGACCAGACATGGGTCATTGTTTGGGTCATCCTTTTTTCCCTTCTTGAAGATTGGGACCACATTGGCCCTCCTCCAATCTGCTGGAACTTCTCCCGTTCTCCAAGAACTCTCAAAGATGGTTGCCAATGGTTCCGAAATGACTTCCGCTAGTTCCTTCAATACTCTTGAAATTTCTTACTGAAATCCAGGTACGCTACATCCACAGCATTCCCCACATCTACCCAGCTTGTAACTCTATTTGAAGTTTCTCAACAGTCTTCAAGGCAACCCCACGTAGAGTGCGTTGCAGTAGTCTATCCTGTATGTGACCAGAGCATGGACCACCGTAGCCAAGTCTGGTGCACAAGTTTTAATTGTGGAAACGATCACTAGCCACAACCGCAACCTGGGGTTCCAGGCTCAGCGATGAGTCCAGGATCATCCCCAAGCTGTGAGTCCAGGATCACCCCCTCCAGCACAAGCTGTGGCCCTATACCCTGTTCAGCCTTGCGACTGACCAGGAGGAACTCTGTCTTGTCTGGATTCAACTTCATTTTGTTCGCCCTCATCCAGACTATAACTCCCAGGAGTCAACTGCATTGTGCCACTGCAGTGAAAGTGGGGTTTACAGTGCAGATACAACCTTTCTCTCTTGCATTGAAAGGAGATTCCATCTGAACATGCGGAAGAACTTCCTGACTGTGAGAACCGTTCAGCAGTGGAACTCTCTGCCCCGGAGTGTGGTGGAGGCTCCTTCTTTGGAAGCTTTGAAACAGAGGCTGGATGGCCATCTGTCAAGGGTGCTTTGAATGCAATATTCCTGCTTCTTGGCAGAATGAGGTCCACTACCTCTGAGGATGCTTGCCATAGATGCAGGCGAAACGTCAGGAGAAATGCCTCTAGAACATGGCCATATAGTCCGAAAAAACCCACAAGAACTTAATATCCCTGCTTCTTGGCAGAATGGGGTTGGACTGGATGGCCCAGGAGGTCTCTTCCAACTCTTTGATTCTATGATTCGATGATTCCTAACTCAAAACATCAAGCTACTTTGCTAAATGACAACATCCATCTGGTTGGGGGATTCTGGGATCTGTAGTACCAAATGACCTTTCTAAGTTCCAGTTGCAGGTCTTGACGTGAACGGCACTTATTTTGGATGGCATATAGATAGCCATATATCAATGTAAGTTCAGAATTGAGCATATCTTGGATGTATAATGACCATCGTGTCCAGTGTCCAAGGCTAGTGCTATATATCTCCTGAGAAGGGGCTTTGCAGAGATTAAGGGGTCAGGTCAAAGGCCAAAGCTCAGTTGAAGCAGGAAGGGAGTGACCTTCACAACAGGAAGGTCTGTTTACAGAAAGGCAGCGGCATTTGGATAAGACGAGTCCGGTGAGCTAGCTAGTATTTTTACAAGAGGTTCATCTACATCAGGCATGGGTGAACTTGGGCCCTCCAGGTGTTTTGGACTTCAACTCCCACCATTCCTAACCGCCGATAGGCAGTTAGGAATGGTGGGAGTTGGAGTCCAAAACACCTGGAGGGCCCAAGTTCACCCATGCCTGATTTATACTGTAAAATGAATGTTTGGCACCATCTGAGCTGCCATGGCTTACTTACTTACTTGGACGATCCCTCGTTATTTATTTTATTTATCGTGTCATCAGCAACCATTGTATTACAATTCGAACAGAGCAAAACAAACACAGAGATTAAAAAGAAAAAGAAAAAGAAAAAAAACCACACAGATTTTGTAAATTTGGTATTTGGTTAAATGTCCTTTGACCAGTATCTGGCCACTTGGAGTGCCTCTGGGGTTGCTGCAAGAAGGTCCTCCATCGTGCATGTGGCAGGGCTCAGGGTGCATTGCAGCAGGTGGTCAGTGGTTTGTTCTTCTCCGCACTCGCATGCCGAGGATTCCACCCTGTAGCCCCATTTCTTAAGATTGGTTCTGCATCTCGTGGTGCCAGAGCGCAATCTGTTCAGCGCCTTCCAAGTCGCCCAGTCTTCTGAGTGCCCAGGGGGGAGTCTCTCATCTGGTATCACCCATGAATTGAGGTGCTGGGTTTGGGCCTGCCACTTTTGGACTCTCGCTTGCTGGGGTGTTCCAGCGAGTGTCTCTGTAGTTCTAAGAAAACTATGTCTTGATTTAAGTCGTTGACGTGCTGGCTGATACCCAAACAAGGGATGGGCTGGAGATGTCTCTGCCTTGGTCCTTTCACTATTGGCTGCTACTTCCCGGCGGATGTCAGGTGGTGCAATACCGGCTAAGCAGTGTAATTTCTCCAGTGGTGTGGGTTGCAGACACCCCGTGATAATGCAGCATGTCTCATTAAGAGCCACATCCACTGTTTTAGTGTGATGAGATGTGTTCCACACTGGGCATGCATACTCAGCAGCAGAGTAGCATAGCGCAAGGGCAGATGTCTTCACTGTGTCTGGTTGTGATCCCCAGGTTGTGCCAGTCAGCTTTCGTATGATGTTGTTTCTAGCGCCCACTTTTTGCTTGATGTTCAGGCAGTGCTTCTTGTAGGTCAGAGCACGGTCCAAAGTGACTCCCAGGTATTTGGGTGCGCTGCAATGCTCCAGTGGGATTCCTTCCCAGGTAATCCTCAGAGCTCGGGATGCTTGTCTGTTCTTAAGGTGAAAGGCGCATGTCTGTGTTTTAGATGGATTAGGGATCAGATGGTTTTCCCTGTAATAGGCAGTAAGAGCACCTAGAGCTTCGGAGAGCTTCTGTTCTACCATCTCAAAGCTCCCTGCTTGAGCAGTAATGGCACGATCGTCAGCATAGATGAAACTCTCTGTCCCTTCTGGCAGTGGCTGGTCATTTGTGTAGATGTTGAACATGGATGGAGCAAGCACGCTCCCCTGAGGCAGGCCGTTCTTCTGTTTCCGCCATCTGCTTCTCTGGCCCTGGAACTCAACAAAAAAGCTCCTGTTTTGTAGCAGGTTTCTTATCAGGCGGGTGAGGTGGTAGTCCTTTGTGATATTATACATTTTTCTCAGGAGGAGGCGGTGGTT
Source organism: Anolis sagrei (assembly GCF_037176765.1). Classification (NCBI taxonomy): domain Eukaryota; kingdom Metazoa; phylum Chordata; class Lepidosauria; order Squamata; family Anolidae; genus Anolis; species Anolis sagrei. The sequence goes on along the minus strand of NC_090022.1, from coordinate 301,146,989 downwards.
CACAGTATCATAGGCTGCTGACAAGTCTATGAAGACAGCTCCTGTGATCTGCTGCCTTTCAAAGCCATCTTCTATGTGCTGGGTCAGGTTCAGCACTTGCGATGTGCAGCTTTTGCCTTTTCTGAAGCCAGCTTGCTGTGGGATCAGACAGGGGTCTATATTTTCCATAATTCTATGCAAAATAAGTCTCTCCAGAACTTTGTAGAGGTGGCACAACAGGGAGATTGGTCTGTAGCTTTTTGGGTCATTACGGTCTTTGCCTGGCTTCAAGATGGCGATGACTCTTGCTTTCCTCCAGATTTTGGGGATCTGACAGGATGCAGTGCAGTTGTTCATCAGCTCCAGCAGCCAGCGCCTTGCTTTTGGACCAAAGTTCTTGATTTGTTCCATCCGTAGATCATCCAAGCCAGCTGCTTTGCCATTCTTACATTTGTTGAGAGCCATGTCCAATTCAGTAGATGTAAAGGGTTCATGGAGGTTGTTGTTCTCAATCTCTGGTTGTCTGGCTATTGGTTTCTTTCCTACTTTGGTGGCAAGGTTGGGTTTCCCATTCTTCAAGAGTTGGTGTGCTATCTGATCTGCCTTTATGTTGGCATGGGTATTAGTTTGTGAGGGATCGTTGCTCAGCCGTCTCAGCAGCCTCCACGCCTTCTGGCTGCTCCTGCCCATGTCGACCTCTGTGATCAACTTGATCCACTGTTCTTTCTTGGCTTCAGAGATGGAGGACACAATGCTCTGCGCTGCCTGAAGAGTCTGCTCACTGAATGGGTCTTCGTTGTGGAGCCTGTAATAGTTTTCCAACAAGGCGGCTGTTTCAGGAGTAATGCCCTGGAGGTAGTGGGTTCTGCAGCCTCTCGGTATCGAGGCCCGTGAGCAGGTTTTCACTATTTCAATAAAATGTTCGTACTCCTCAGGGACTGGCGCGACCGATGTGATCATGTCGTCTAACATGTCTGAGAATTTAGTCCAATCTGCCTTTCTGAAGTTGTATCTTCGTTTAAATCGAACTTCCTGAGGCCTTATTGTTGGGAACAGTTGGCATATTATTGGTCGGTGCTGTGTGTTTGGGATTGGTGGTCCCACTGATTTGGTGCATTGCTGTACGATGCTGTCGCTCACAAATAAGAGGTCTGGGTTATAACCTCGGTGCCATCTCCCGCTGTTGTAGGATGGTGGGAGCTTGCTATCATGGATGAGTGATAGTTTGTGCAGTTCAGACCAGGACAGGACAGCCTCTCCATTTCTGTCCTCTTGGGCATAGCCCCATACATGGCTATGGCTGTTGAAGTCACCAATTACTACCGCCCTTTGGTGCCTGTCAAAGTTCTCGGGGGAGGAGAAGCAGAAATCTTCATTTGGGGGCTTGTACACAGAGGTGATGGTGATGTTATTAAGCTCTACTGTTATAACCTCGATATTGTTTTCTTCAGTGTTGTGGGCACTGCTGACTTGGAGGCCTGGTTTGACAAAGACAGCACTTCCATACTGCGCATGTGGTCTTTCCGCTACTAGGATCATTCCTGGAACTTTGGGTCGTTTCTGTCGTTCATCCCTGTGTGTTTCTTGGACACACAGCACGTCACATTTCTTATCTCGGCACAGTTCATAGAGCAGTTGTTCTTTGGCAGCTGACATGCCTTCGATGTTGATTGCGATCAACATCGAAGGCAGCTGACATGCCTTCGATGTTGATCCCTCGTTGTCCGAGTAGGATAATCCTCCAAGGCGGGTCTGTAGGTGACCGTGGAGCATCTTCTCCCGCAGTGAGAGCATTGCTTTCCAGGTCCCGGTTGAGGTTGGCTGATGGGCCTTCCTCTTGGCACGTTTCTCTCTTTCACCCTCCATTCATGCCTCTTCAAACTCCACAGCACTGCTGGTCACAGCTGACCTCCAACTGGAGCGCTCAAGGGCCAGGGCTTCCCAGTTCTCAGTGTCTATACTACAGTTTCTAAGGTTGGCTTTGAGCCCATCTTTCAATCTCTTTTCCTGTCCTCCAACATTACGTTTCCTATTCTTGAGTTCGGAGTAGAGCAACTGCTTTGGGAGACGGTGGTCTTTGGGCATCCGGACAATGTGGCCAGTCCAGCGGAGTTGATGGCAGAGGAGCATCGCTTCAATGCTGGTGGTCTTTGCTTCTTCCCGCACGCTGATATTTGTCCACCTGTCTTCCCAAGAGATTTGCAGGATTTTCTGGAGGCAGCGTTGATGGAATCGTTCCAGGAGTTGCATGTGACGTCTGTAGACAGTCCAGGTTTCGCAGGCATAGAGCAGGGTTGGGAGGGGAATAGCTTTATAGACAAGCACCTTGGTCTCCCTACGGATGTCCCGGTCCTCAAACATTCTCTGCTTCATTTGGACAAATGCTGCACTCGCAGAGCTCAAGTGGTGTTGTATTTCTGTGTCGATGTTGACATCTGTAGACAGTCCATGTTTCGCAGGCATAGAGCAGGGTTGGGAGGACAATAGCTTTATAGACAAGCACCTTGGTATCCCTATGGATGTCCTGGTCCTCAAACATTCTCTGCTTCATTTGGACAAATGCTGCGCTTGCAGAGCTCAGGCGGTGCTGTATTTTGATGTTGATGTTGACTTTGGTGGAGAAGTGGCTGCCAAGGGAGCGGAAATGGTCCACATTTTCTAATGTTCCACCATTAAGCTGTATCACTGGCATTGGAGAAGGGTTGGCTGGTGACTGATGGAAGAGCACTTTGGTTTTCTCGATGTTCAATGACAGGCTGAGCTTCTCGTATGCTTCTGCGAAGGTGTTTAGAGTGGCTTGTAGGTCTTCTTCTGAATGCACATAGATGACATTGTCATCAGCATATTGGAGTTCTATAACAAATGTTGTTGTGACCTTGGATTTGGCTTGCAGTCTGCTGAGGTTGAATAGCTTGCCATCTGTCTGAGAGATAGATGATTTCCACTCCGGTGATAGATGATTTCCACTCTGATAGATGATTTCCACTCCGGTGATAGATGATTTCCACTCTGATAGATGATTTCCACTCCGGTGGGAAGCTTCCCATCAACAAGGTGAAGTATCATAGCGATGAAGATGGAGAATAAAGTTGGGGCAATAATAACACATCCCTGTTTGACACCTGATTCCACCTTAAATGGGTCACTTTGGGAGCCACTGCTGTCCAAGACTGTGCCATGACATAGTGCTATTGGATCCTGGGAGTTATAGTTTAGAAGACACCAGAAATCTTTAGGCAGAGAAGCCAAGACCTTGAAAAACTACAACACCCATGATTCAATAGGATTGAGCCATGGCAGTTGAAGTGGTGCCAAACTGCATTCATTTTACAGTGTAGATGCACACAATTTAAGAGGTGCCACGTTGAAGGTGGACTGAGCTTGCTTTCTGCTGCTCCAGAGACATTTGGATTTAAATGGGAAGAAAAGAGATTCTCCCTAAAAGTTAGGAAAACTCGTCTTTGCTGGAATTCATTATCTTAAAGTATGCTAGACTCCTCTTATTTGGATGGTCATCTCTCAAGAGTGTTCTAGATGTGGATTCCTGTGCAATGGGATTGGACTAGATGACCTTTGGGGGAACCCTTCCAACTCTGTGATTGTATGCCTACATTTTGAACTTATTCCCCATAGGTAAAGGTAAAGGTAGTCCCCTGACATTAAGTCCAGTTGTGTCCGACCCTGAGGGTTGGTGCTCATCTCCATTTCCAAGCCAAAGAGCCGGCGTTGTCCATAGACACCTCCAAGGTCATGTGGCCAGCATGACTGCATGGAGTGCAGTTACCTTCCCACCTGAGCGGTACCTATTGATCTACTCACATTTGCATGTTTTTGCAGTTTGAAATCATGCAAATGTGAGTAGATCAATAGGTACCGCTCTGGCGGGAAGGTAACGGCGCTCCGTGCAGTCATGCCAGCCACATGACCTTGGAGGTGTCTATGGACAACGCCGGCTCTTTGGCTTAGAAATGGAGATGAGCCCCACTCCCCAGAGTCGGACACAGCTGAACTTAATGTCAGGGGACTACCTTTATCTTTACCTTTAGGTTGGCAGAAGCTGGGGCTGACAGTGGAAGCTCACGCCGCTCCCCGGATTCGAACCTGCGACCTTTCGGTCAACAAGCTCGGCAGCTCAGTGGTTTAACCCACTGCGCCACCGCATAGATGCACATTAAATTTGGCACCACTTTCACTGCCATGTCTCAATGTGTTGGAAACATGGGAGCTGTAGTTTGGTGAGTGGACGGCCTTCTTTGGCAGAGCATGCAAAACTACGACTCCCAGGACTCGATAACATTGAGTGCATGATTTATGCAATGTAGATGCTCTCTCCTTAGGAAATGTTGCAAAGAGCGATAAGCACTATGATCCCACATTAACTTTCCTGGTTGCCTCTGGCAGAATTCTGGGATTTGTAGTTTGGCAGTTTGCTTCCCCAAACTACAAATCCCAAAACTCAATGGCAACAAAAGTGGTGCCAAAGTGCTATAAGTTTGTAGTTTGAAAGGGGGGAAAAGTCTAATGCATGCTTGTTGTGTGTTCTCTTGAGGTCGTATCTTCATCCATGACATAGATGTAAACAAAATCAACAATGCAGGTGTGTTTCCCTCAGTCTAGGTGTTCTGCATGGTGCAACTAGTGCCTCCAAAAGGCTGTGAAGGTCTTTTCCAAAGACATTTCGTGCCTGCGCATGATAAGCATGCATAGAATCCATGCTCCGTGCTAATTGGGGCTCCTAGTTAATTAGGAAATGCCTTTCTTTGTGCTACTTTATCCTAAACGGGCTTTACTTTGGAAATTTGTCACATCTCACACTTTCAAGGCCAGAGAGAAAACCCATTCCGTTCCCAACGTGCCTCCACACAACCCAAGGCTCTCGCAACACAAATGCAACACCTTTGGGTGCCTCAAATGTTGGCCCTGCTTCTGGGTAGATTGCACTTGTTAATTCCAAAAAAGGCACACGTTTCCCCTATCAGCTCTAATCTTATATATATGACCTTGACCAGTCACCCATAGAAAAACATGGTAGCCACTAGGCTTGGGCAATCCATGGTTCTAAATGGTTCTAAAGTACTTACAAAACTAAAGTTCTGGTGGTGAAAATTTCAGAACTCTAACAAAACTTTCAAAATGTAATTATTATTTCATTATCGGCGATTTTAATGACAGAACCAATTAGGAACTGCCATTTATTATGAAATTTTGAGAGTTTTGTTAGAGTTCTGAAATTTTCACCACCAGAACTTTAGTTTTGTAAGTACTTTAGAACCATTTAGAACCATGGATTGCCCAAGCCTAGTAGCCACGTGTAAGAAACTAGAGCTGTTGCAATCTGTTCAATGCCCTTTTCTGAATCAACACCTCAATCACCCAGAGATGCAGGTGAAATGTCGGGAGAGAATGCTGCTAGAACATGGCCAGAGAGCCGGGGAAACTCACAGCAACCCAATATATTTTTCTGTTGAACAGCTTTGACTGTCAATTCTGGGCACCACAATTGAAGAGAGATATTGACAAGCTGGAATGTGCCCAGAGGAGGGCGACTCAAATGATCAAGGGTCTGGAGAACAAGCCCTATGAGGAGCGGCTTAAGGAGCTGGGCATGTTTAGCCTGAAGAAGAGAAGGCTGAGAGGAGACATGATAGCCATGTATAAATATGTGAGAGGAAGCCACAGGGAGGAGGAGGGAGCAAGCTTGTTTTCTGCTTCCCTGGAGACTAGGACGCAATGGAACAATGGCTTCAAACTACAAGAAAGGAGATTCCATCTGAACATGAGGAAGAACTTCATGACTGTGAGAGCCGTTCAGCAGTGGAACTCTCTGCCCCGGAGTGTGTTGGGGGCTCCTTCTTTGGAAGCTTTTAAGCAGAGGCTGGATGGCCATCTGTCAGGGGTGATTTGAATACAATATTCCTGCTTCTTGGCAGAATGGGGTTGGACTCGATGGCCCATGAGGTCTCTTCCCACTCTATGATTCTATGTTTAGGTTTGAATCCCTTTTCCTGCCCTTTGTGCCTCCTTCCATCCCTTCTTACCTAAGGTTCATATACGGGAAAGATGGCGGCGGGGCGGGCATGCGTGCACAGAGCGTCGTCTCTTGGTGGTGGTCGCAATATGGGAAATTCCTGCAAAGAAAAAGGAGGAAGAAGAGAAAAGCTTCAGTTACAAACAAGGAAAGCGTTTGCTGTGTGGACAAATGCAGAGTTTTGCAGGCTGGTCGAAGGAGAGTCTTGCAAAATGGGATTTTTTTGCATGCTTGCAAAACAGCGTTTGGTCGCTTGCCAAGGAAAGGACTGCCTTTGCATGTTGATAAAAGGTGTGTTTTATAGGTTGGAGGAGGAAGGCTTTGTGTGTGGGAAAAACAGAATCTGGCAGACTGGGGGGTTTTATAGGCTGGTTAAAAGAAAGTCTCGCAAGATAATGTTTTGCCAAATGTCTTCCCAACACAACCTCTTTTTGGGGGTGTTTTCGTACATTGGCAAAAGTATTCGTTTGCAAGGAGTGTTCTGCACACGATGCAAAAAGAGAACTTGCATTCCTCCAAAAGGCAAACAAAAAAAACCCTTTGCAAGAGGGCAAAGGAATACCCTGCATACCGATGAAGGAGAACTCTGCAATTAGGTTCTTGTGGGTTTTTTCAGGCTATATGGCCATGTTCTAGAGGCATTTTCTCCTGACGTTTCGCCTGCATCTATGGCAAGCATCCTCAGAGGTAGTGAGGTCTCTTGGAACTAGGAAAGTGGGTTTATATATCTGTGGAATGGCTGGGGTGGGGCAAGGAGCTCTTCTCTTTCTTCTCTCTTTCAGCTGACCACCTTCATTAGCATTTGAAGGCCTGGCTGAGCCTGGGAAAATGTTTTGTTGAGAGGTGTTAAGATGTGCCTGGTTGTTTCCTCTCTGCTGTTTTGCTGTTGTAATTTTAGAGTTTTTTTAATACTGGTAGCCAGATTTTGTTCATCTTCATGGTCTCCTCCTTTCTGTTGAAATTGTCCACATGCTTCTTGTGGATTTCAATGGCTTTTCTGTGTCGTCTGACATGGTGGTTGTGAGAGTGGTCCAGCACTTCTGTCTTCTCAAATAATATTCTGTGTTCAGGTTGGTTCATCAGGTGCTCTGCTATGGCTGAGTTCTCTGGTTGAAGGAGTCTGCATGTAGTGCCTTTCATGTTCCTTGATTCATGTTTGGGCAACGCTGTGTTTGGTGTTCCCTATGTAGACTTGTCCACCATGTCAGACTACACAGAGAAGCCATTGAAATCCACAAACATATGGACAATTTCAACAGAAAGGAAGAGACCATGAAAATGAACAAAATCTGGCTACCAGTATTAAAAAACTCTAAAATTAGAACAGCACAACAGCAGAGAGGAAACAACCAGGCACATCTTAACACCTCTCAACAAAAGATTTTCCCAGGCTCAGCCAGGCCTTCAAATGCTAATGAAGGTGATCAGTTGAAACATTCACACCTAGCTCCAGCAGGGAAGAGCTCTTTGCCCCACCCCAGCCATTCCACAGATATATAAACCCATTGTCCTAATTCCAACAGACCTCACTACCTCTGAGGATGCTTGCCATAGATGCAGGCGAAACGTCAGGAGAAATGCCTCTAGAACATGGCCCTATAGCCCGAAAAAACCCACAAGAACCTAGTGATTCCAACCACGAAAGCCTTCGACAATACATTGAACTCTGCAATTGTCCATCTCTTGCAAGAGAATGCGGGGTCCAAAAAGCATTGAGAACGAAGTGGGAATTTGGATCAGAACTGTCCCAATTTGGAAGGGATGGCATTTGTACGCAGAGGCTCCTTTAAACTCCAGGGTGTCCCCAAAATCTTCAAGCCCATATGATATTCTATATAAATAAAAATGTAATTTTTTTATTTATCCCGGCACCGGGACTGTGACGCAGTTGGCTGAGTGTTAGCTGCATTAAGATCACTTCTGACCATGAGTGCGAAGCCAGCCTGGGTCAGAGTGAGCTTCCAACCAATTCTGTAGCTTGTTGTCGACCTTTGCAACCTGAAAGACAGTTATTAAGATCGTCTGGAGAGGCCCTGCTCTCGGTCCCACCGGCCTCGCAAGCGCGTCTGGTGGGGACGAGGGACAGGGCCTTCTCGGTGGTGGCCCCTCGATTCTGGAACTCTCTCCCACTGGAGATCAGAACCGCCCCGTCTATCCTGACATTCAGGAAACAGGTGAAGGCGTGGTTATGGAGACAGGCATTCGACGAGTGAGCCAATACCCTGAGATATGGATGGAGGAGGATGAGCAGCGATTTCAGTGTGACGACTGAGCATTATAGTTATCGATTGTAATTGCTGTTTTAATGTTTTACTGTAATATGTATTATGATGTTTTATTGATTGTATGTGATATTATGGTTGGAAACCGGTCTGAGTCCCTCAAGAGAGGTGAGAAGGCCCGTATACAAAACTTTTAAATAAATAAATAATAAATAAATCTGTCAAGTAGGAAAATTAGGTACCACCTATGTGTGGGGAGGCTTATTTAACTAATTTATGAGGCTCCAGCAAAAAGCATGCGGGGAATGAGGAAGTACTTCATCAGTGTCGCAGATGGACGATGAAAGCGACAGCTCCCCTGGCAGCCAGAAAAAGTTAAATAGCCTCTGACGTCTGTCTGTATCTGTTGTGTATCTTTGGCATTGAATGCTTGCCATGTATGTGTACATTGTAATTTGCCCTGAGGCAAAGGGTGGAATAGAAATAGTGTAAATATATAAAATAAATAATGTTTGTTTGCGGGATTAACATAACTCAAAAACCACTGGATAAATTGACAACAAATTTGGACACAAGACAGCTGTCAGGCCAATGAGTGACCATCACTCATAAAAACACAGCGGAAGGGACTTAAAAAGGCAGAAAACAAAAATACATTGCAAGACATGCACAAAACCACATATATACGCAAACACACATATATAAACATATGCACAAATGTATACAGACATATACACATAACGTAAACATACAAAACACATGTACATAGACTGGGTCACAGTAACGCGTGGCAGGGGACGGGTTTACTTTGTTGCAATCAATAATCAATTAGTTTGCAACTCCTTGCTTTTAATGTGCCGCAGGCACAGCTCAAAATGCCAGGAAATGCCTCAAGAGCTATAACTAACTTGTGGTGCATCTGTACTTTAGAATTAATGCAGTTTGATCCCACTTTAACTGCCATGAATCAGCAGCAGAGAAGCCTAGGAGTTGTAGTTTTGCAAGTTTTGTAGTCCACGCTCTGGTTACATCCCATAACTACTGCAACGCTCTCTACGTGGGGCTGTTTGAAGGAGGACAGACGATGGATGATGGGACTTGCAGTGCCTTCATTCATTTCCTGAAACCACAGTGATACTCATCCAAATACCAATAAAGACCAAACTTGGCACAGAGAGCCCCCATGGCCAACTCAATATTCTGGTGAGGTTTGGAGGAGAACAGACTACGGATGATGGTACTTCAAGTACCTCCACTCCCTTCCCAAGACTGCTGCAACCCTCATCTAATGACCAATCAAGACCAAACTTGGCACACAGACCCACCCTACATTCCGGTTGGGTCAGTGATAACAACTGCAGTTTGGAGATAAGCCAGAACCGCAGGGAGGCTCAATGTTTACATAGGTCCGAGAGAATCTGACAACTGAAACCAAAGATTAGAGTTAGCCAGAATCAGTTTTTGGGATTTAAGAGTGGCCATGAGGGGGATTTCCTCAGACCAAGCATTGTTTAGTATCAAGTACAAACCTCCTGGGTTTTCCAGTTTCCAGTGGTCTGGTCTCTAAGGGAAATTCTTGCTATTCAAGTGAGATTTAGCAAGGGGCTAGTCTATTCATGGATTTCTATTTAGAGTTTTCTGGACATTACTGCTTTGGATTTTCTGCAAGCTTTCTGGACTTTGCTATTTCATTTTGGCTTTTTTTACCTTTGGACTTCTATATATTTTATATTCCTCATTCAATAAAAAGGATTGTATTTTTCCTGAAACCATGGTGTGGTGTATTAATGACAAGAGGGCCCTGTTTCCTGCTCTGGAGTGCAACATACTCTTGTCTGTGTGTCTTGTGCATGGGACGTGGCTAAGATCCACTTGCTGCGCAACATATTCCACTAGAGTTTGGAGGGACTCCAAGGTCCATCCAGTCCAACCCCTTTTGGCCGTAGAGAAAGACACAATCCAATCCCTCCTGAAGGAATCAGCTTCTGCCTAAAAACCTCAAGTTAGGAAGGATACTCCACCAGAGTCTTAGGGTCGCCCTAAGTCTGAAACAACTTGAAAGCATTAGGTTCTTGTGGGTTTGTGTTCTCAAAATGCTGGACCACTCTCACAACCACCATGTCAGACTACACAGAGAAGCCATTGAAATACACAAACATGTGGACAATGTCAACAGAAAGGAGGAAACCATGAAAATGAACAAGATCTGGCTACCAGTATTAAAAAATTCTAAAATTGCAACAGCAAAAACAGCAGAGAGAAAAACAGGCAGGGACATCTAATCACCTTTCAAGAAGAGTTTGCTCCAGGCACAGTCAGCCCATTGTATGCTAATCAAGGTGGTCAGTTGGAAGATTCACACCTAGCCCAACTGACAAAAGCCCTTTGTCTCACCCTGGTCATTCCACAGATATATAAACCCATTGTCCTACTTCCAACAGACCTCACTACCTCTGAGGATGCTTGCCATAGATGCAGGCGAAACGTCAGGAGAGAATGCCTCTAGAACATGGCCATATAGCCTGACAAAACCCACAAGAACCTAGTGATTCCAGCCATGAAAGCCTTCGACAATACAAAGCCTCAACTAAAGAGAAACCAATTTCTGACCGCTAGTGACCTAGCTAACGAGGGGAGAAAAGTCTCAAGTTTGGGATGTGTAGTCAGATGAAGCATTGTTTAGAATCACGCCAAGTTCTCATCCTTGTTTTCATGGAAGCCTTGCTTTGAAGATTCAAGCTAAGAAAGCACTCAACAACAACACTCATTAACTTGACTCTTTCATCAATCCAAAGCAGGCCCACACTTCCCAATGAAATACTGGGAAGTTGGTTAAAATTGTCCTTCATTTTGTTCTTCCATTTTTTTTTTTTGCATTGCAAATAAGATGTGTGTAGTGTGCATGGGAATTCATTTCATAGAATCATAGAATCATAGAATCAAAGAGTTGGAAGAGACCTCCTGGGCCATCCAGTCCAACCCCCTGCCAAGAAGCAGGAATATTGCATTCAAATCACCCCTGACAGATGGCCATCCAGCCTCTGCTTAAAAGCTTCCAAAGAAGGAGCCTCCACCACACTCCGGGGCAGAGAGTTCCACTGCTGAACGGCTCTCACAGTCAGGAAGTTCTTCCTCATGTTCAGATGGAATCTCCTCTCTTGTAGTTTGAAGCCATTGTTCCCTTGCGTCCTAGTCTCCAAGGAAGCAGAAAACAAGCTTGCTCCCTCCTCCTCCCTGTGGCTTCCTCTCACATATTTCTACATGGCCCTCATCATATCTCCTCTCAGCCTTCTCTTCTTCAGGCTAAACTTGCCCAGTTCCCCAAGCCGCTCCTCATAGGGATTGTTCTCCAGACCCTTGATCTGCTCCCTCCTCCCTGTGGCTTCCTCTCACATATTTATACATGGCTATCATATCTCCTCTCAGCCTTCTCTTCTTCAGGCTAAACATGCCCAGTTCCCCAAGCCGCTCCTCATAGGGCTTGTTCTCCAGACCCTTGATCATTTTGGTCACCCTCCTCTGGACACATTCCAGCTTGTCAATATCTCTCTTGAATTGTGGTGCCCAGAATTGGACACAATATTCCAGATGTGGTCTAACTAAAGCAGAATAGAGGGGTGTGTGTGTGTGTGTTTTTTTTCAGATGATAGTCCAGCCCCCCAAAAGTCTGAGGGACCGCAAACCAGCCCTCAGATTAAAGACTTTGAGGACCCCTGTGTTAGGATTTAAACTGGAATAGCAGCGTTTTAACAGTGTGGTGTGAACATCTCCTCAGTCCTGCCCCCAAACCACTAACCCACATTCCCTTCCGAGTCTGTGGCTGTGGAAGACAAAAGTCATATTGACCCCTGTGCTCCCCAACATCCAAGACCCCCCCCAAAAAAAAAATACATGAGGGGTGTGGGGAGAGGAGTGTGGGCGCGAGGGCCCTCCGAACCTTACAATCTTCTCAACTAGCTGGCTGATCTGCCTCTCGTTGGTGGGGGCTCCGTCCACGTAGTAGTCCATGCCGCGCAAGCAGTAGTGGCGCCCGGTGCAGGGGCTGTAGTAGCCTTGGTAGGGCATCCGTCCCGGGATGGTGTAGTGGTGCTGCAGGGACGGGAGCTGCTTCCGGGACAGGCTGTTCAGCATGTTCACCACCACTTCCCGCTCTGGAGGCAACGGGGAGGAGGAGGAGGAGGGCAGCGTGAGGTGGAGGGCGTGAAGTGAAAGAGGGGGGAGCTGGTGCCCCGGGGAGCTGGAGAGGGAGGGGAGAGCGGGTTACAACTCCGGGAGGAGGAGGACGAGGAGGGTCAACCACAGAAGGACCACCCAAGGAATCAGGTCCATTCAAGTCAATGGGGCTAAAGCTCAGGGTCACTGGAAGGGGTCATGTCAACCAGGGAAGGGCCACCCCAAGGAATCAGGTCCATTCAAGTCAATGGGACTAGAAATCAGGGTCATTGCAAAGGGTTATGTCAACCGGGGAAGGGCCACCTCAAGGAATCAGGTCCATTCAAGTCAATGGGACTAGAAATGAGGGTCATTGGAAAGGGTTATGTCAACCAGGGAAGGGCCACCTCAAGGAATCAGGTCCATTCAAGTCAATGGGACTAAACGTCAGGGTCACGCCAACCAGGGAAGGGCCACCCCAAGGAATCAGGTCCATTCAAGTCAATGGGACTAGAAATCAGGGTCATTGGAAAGGGTTATGTCAACCGGGGAAGGGCCACCTCAAGGAATCAGGTCCATTCAAGTCAATGGGACTAGAAATCAGGGTCACTGGAAGGGGTCATGTCAACCAGGGAAGGGCCACCCCAAGGAATCGGGTCCATTCAAGTCAATGGGACTAAACATCAGGGTCACTGGAAGGAGTGATGTCAACCAGGGAAGGGCCACCCTAAAGAATCAGGTCCATTCAAGTCAATGGGACTAAAAGTCAGGGTTACTGGAAGGGGTCATGTCAACTAGGGAAGGGCCACCCCAAGGAATCAGGTCCATTCAAGTCAATGGGTCTAAAAGTCAGGGTTACTGCAAGGGGTCATGTCAACCAGGGAAGGGCCACCCCAAGGAATCGGGTCCATTCAAGTCAATGGGACTAAAAATCAGGGTCACTGGAAGGGGTCATGTCAACCAGGGAAGGGCCACCTCAAGGAATCAGGTCCATTCAAGTCAATGGGACTAAAAGTCAGGGTCACTGGAAAGGGTCATGTCAACCAGGGAAGGGCCACCCCAAGGAATCAGGTCCATTCAAGTCAATGGGACTAGAAGTCAGGGTCACTGGAAAGGGTTATGTCAACCGGGGAAGGGTCACCCCAAGGATTCGGGTCCATTCAAGTCAATGGGACTAAAGGTCAGGGTCACTGGAAGGGGTCATGTCAACCAGGGAAGGGCCACCCCAAGGTATCGTGTCCATTCAAGTCACTGGAAGGGGTCATGTCAACCAGGGAAGGGCCACCCCAAGGAATCGGGTCCATTCACATCAATGGGACTAAAAGTCAGGGTCACTGGAAGGGGTCATGTCAACCGGGGAAGGGGCACCCCAAGGAATTGGGTCCATTCAAGTCAATGGGACTAAAAGTCAGGGTCACTGGAAGGGGTCATGTCAACCAGGGAAGGGCCACCTCAAGGAATCAGGTCCATTCAAGTCAATGGGACTAAAAGTCTGGGTCACTGGAAGGGGTCATGTCAACCAGGGAAGCGCCACCTCAAGGAATCAGGTCCATTCAAGTCAATGGGACTAAAGTCAGGGTCACTGGAAGGGGTTATGTCAACCGGGGAAGGGCCACCCCAAGGAATCGGGTCCATTCAAGTCAATGGGACTAGAAATCAGGGTCATTGGAAAGGGTTATGTCAACCGGGGAAGGGCCACCTCAAGGAATCAGGTCCATTCAAGTCAATGGGACTAGAAGTCAGGGTCACTGGAAAGGGTTATGTCAACCGGGGAAGGGTCACCCCAAGGATTCGGGTCCATTCAAGTCAATGGGACTAAAAGTCAGGGTCACTGGAAGGGGTCATGTCAACCAGGGAAGGGTCACCCCAAGGAATCGGGTCCATTCAAGTCAATGGGACTAAAAGTCAGGGTCACTGGAAAGGGTCATGTCAACCAGGGAAGGGCCACCCCAAGGAATCAGGTCCATTCAAGTCAATGGGACTAAAAGTCAGGGTTACTAGAAGGGGTCATGTCAACCAGGGAAGGGACACCCCAAGGAATTGGATCCATTGGACACAGGTCTACTCAAGTCAGTCATGGGTGTGGGACAGAGACACTTAAAGAGGTCTAGGAACTTAGGGACAACCTATTCAAGACAATGGAGCTAGAGGTCAGGGTCACTGGAAGGTTCAAGTCAACTGGGGAAGAATCACCCCAAGGAATCAGGTCCATGGGACCCAGGCTTCCCAAGCCAGTCATGGGTGTGAGTCACGCATCTAAAGATGTCTAGGGACCTAGGGATAACCAATTCAAGTCAGTGGGGCTAAAAGTCAGGGTGACTGGAAGGGGTCAAGTCAACCAGGGAGGGGCCAACCCAGGGGGACTAAGGGCCATGGGATGCAGGTCTCCCAAGTCAGTCATGGGAGTGAGCCCTGAGTGTCCTAAAGACGTTTAGGAGCCTAAAGGCATCCAAGTCAAGTCAACAGAGCTAAAGCTCAAGGTCAATGGAGATGGTCAAGCCCAATGATCCACTCCAAGGAGTCAGGTCCATGAGATGCAGGCCTCCCAAATCAGTCATGGGAGTGGGACCCAGGGTCATCTAAGAAAGTCTACAAACCTAGGGACAATGAGATATAACCAATGGGGATAGGGACATTGGAAGGGGCCAAGTCAGAGAATGTCCTAGCATGAGGAATCAGGTCCATGGGATGCAGTCATAGGAATGGGACCCAGGGAAACCTAGGTAGGTCTCGGGACTTAAAGGACACCAAGTCAAGTCAACTGGGATAGAGGTCAGGGTTAACAGAGGAGGTCAAGTCAACTGATGAAGGGACCATCCAAAGGAGTCAAGCCAATGGAACCCTATATAGGTCTAGGGACTTAGGGACAACCAAGTGAAGTCAATGGAGCTAGAACTCAAGAAGGGGTCAGGTCAACCAGAAGAGGG
Source organism: Anolis sagrei (assembly GCF_037176765.1). Lineage (NCBI taxonomy): Eukaryota > Metazoa > Chordata > Lepidosauria > Squamata > Anolidae > Anolis > Anolis sagrei. The sequence goes on along the minus strand of NC_090022.1, from coordinate 301,131,681 downwards.
CCCACCCTGAGGGGTCAGGTCAATGGGACACAGATCTGCCAGGGTAAATAATGGCAATGGGATCCAGTGTCACCTAGATAGGTCTATGAAAGACCACCAAGACAAGTCAATGAGTCTAGAGGTCAGGGTCAACAGAGTAGGTCCAGTCAACAGGGCCACCTAGGGGAGTCCTCCCCTCTACAGGGAGGGGAGGAAAGGGGCAAAGGAGGTCTGGCAAAAACCTCTCCTAGATGACTATCTTCACCCTGGAATATGGTTCTACTCCAACTCCCAGCATTCCTCACCTTTGGCTATGCTGGGAAGAGGGTGCTTTGACCGCCTTTCAGCAACATCTGGATGACTTTGTGACCCCCTCCCACCCAAATAAAGGGAGAACGGGCCTTAGTTACCATAATTGTTGAGACGTTCCGGTTTCGGAGGGTACTGCATGGGCATCCCGCGGAGTATGGACTCCATTCCAGCCTCCTGCAAAACAAGGTGGTGGTACCATCATCACCATCATCATTATCATCATTGTAATTATTTTCCACTTCTCTCTTAAGAGACTCAAAGCAGCTAACAAAGCTAAACACAACATAATACACAATTTCGATTTTACAACCTATATCTGCTAAAATAGAATTAAACACGGAGCTACTTAAAAATAGGTTGGCGCACATTAATTGCTTTATATTTGAAGCAGGAGTGGGCACATTTGTCCCTCGATATGTAGGTTGTGTAGTGGGTGGGTATTAAGAGGTCCGAGGAAATAGACTTAGGCCAAGTCCACACTACACAATCATAGCACGCCTATGTCTCCATCCTAGTGGACCCTGAGATTTGTAGTTCTGTAAAGGGTGGTCACAATATTCTTTTAGAAAACTCACATGCTTCAGAGGAAGGTACCTCCAAGAAACTGCACATCCCAGGATCCCGCTAAACACAGTCACAGCAGTTGTAACTGGTGTCGGATTGCATTAATTCTACAGTGTAGACACAGTGTAGACCCCTATGGTGTGCATCTACACTTTAGAATTAACACAGCTTGACACCACTTTAATTGCATTTATGCCATGGCAATTCAGTCTGGGATTCCATCCTCTGCTACCAGATTGTCAGAGAATTTTGGGGGTGTATGCGCAGCGGAAGAGGTTGCTAGATCAAGAGACACAGGACTCCAAAAATCAGGACTCTGCAGTCTTACAGTTGCAAAAATAACACAAAGTTTACTAAGCACATCTGCACACATCCATTCTTAGCGGGCTATAATCAGGAACTACAAAGCACAGCGTAAACAGTTTCAGAACACCTGCTTATCAGACCTCTGGCTGCAACCGGATCCTCCTTCTACTTCCCACAGCCAGAGAACATGTCATCTCACTTCTGTCAAGGTTACATTTTCTCTGCTTTTCACAGTATTTCTTATACACAATTGAACAACATAAAATCCATCTTGAAACACATCTTAATCCATCTTGAATTACATAGAAACACGTTGAAAAACACACATGCATACCTCAATGATCCTGACAATATTAAGGTCCTCCTGTCAGCAACTGTGAGGAGGTCCGTACACATCGTCACAGCAACATTTGGAGAGGGGAAACTAAATGTTTCTCTCTCCTCTGAAGATCTCCTTTTCCAAAACTGTTACCGTATATACTCACATATAAGTTTAGAAACTAACCCGGGTTGGCTTATCCATAGGTCAGTGTGGGCAGTGTACCTTAACTCTTATCCAAAAAGGAACCCTCCCCTTCTTTGAGTGGATTGGCGAAAGGTGGGAGCTCAGCCCATCCCAGGAAAACCGAAAAGAAGCTTGATCAGCATTGGGTAGCCACGAAGCTGCAAAGTCAGGTATATACACTACGCTTGCCTCACTTCCAACAGACCTCAGAGTATTCCATGGGTCACAAATGCAGGCGAAATGTTAGGAGAGAATGCTGCTGGAACATGGCCATACAGCTTGAAAAACTCACAGCAGCACAATAATTATAATAATGCTCTCAGAGTAAGCGCCTCATGGCTAGGACCCTATGGACCAGACCGAGCCAAGACCCTGACCATCACAGGGAACTAGCTGGTCAGCCACCACTAATCTGAATCCCGATCCCTTTGCCGGGAACTGTTTTCTGCAGAACCGGATTGGCAAGAGAAGCTGGCCATAAAGGTGCAAAAAAAAGGGGGGGGGGGGATAATGAGCATTGGATTGTTGTAGGTTTTTCGGGCTATATGGCCATGTTCAAGAAGCATTCCCTCCTGGCGTTTCGCCTGCTACTGTGATGCCATAGATGCAGGCGAAACGTCAGGAGAGAATGCTTCTAGAACATGGCCATATAGCCCGAAAAACCTACAACAACCCAGTGACTCCAGCCATGAAAGCCTTCGACAATGCATAATGAGTTTTGCCTGCAAAGAATGCTGACTTTGGGGGGAAAGGCGGAAGTGATGCTGCCATTATTACAATAAATATTATTATTATTATTATTATTATTATTATTATTATTTATTTACAGCATTTTTACCCCGCCCTTCTCAAACTCAGAGCGGCTAACAAAGGCAGCCATTCAATGCCATAAATAACACAGTATAAAACCATAAATACATACATAGTTAAAACAATAGCAATTAATTATAACCAATTATAATAACAGTTATTAAAACAATACTCAGTCCACAAACCCAATGATAGAACCATAAAACTGTATCCTCATACATATCGTCTTGCCAATCCATTTCCAGTCAAAGCGCTGCTTTATGTTTATTGTCCGAAAGCCTGGTCTCAAAACCAAGATTTTAATTACTTCCTGAACGCCAGGAGGGATTGGGTCAATCGTATTTCATTTGGAAGCACGTTCCACAGGTGGGGGGGCCACCACCGAGAAGGCCCTGTCTCTCATGGGGGATGCCTGGCTCGAGAGCAGTATGTGTGAAAAAGATCTTGGAGTCCTCGTGGACAACAAGTTAAACATGAGCCAACAATGTGATGTGGCGGCAAAAAAAGCCAATGGGATTTTGGCCTGCATCAAGAGGAGCATAGTGTCTAGATCTAAGAGAGTAATGCTCCCCATGCTCTATTCCGCCTTGGTTAGACCACGTTACTTGGAATATTGTGTCCAATTCTGGGCACCACAATTCAAGAGAGAGATTGCCAAGCTGGAATGTGTCCAGAGGAGGGTGACTAAAATGATCAAGGGTCTGGAGAACAAGCCCTATGAGGAGCGGCTTAGGGAACTGGGCATGTTTAGCCTGAAGAAGAGAAGGCTGAGAGGAGATATGATAGCCATGTATAAATATGTGAGAGGAAGCCACAGGGAGGAGGAGGGAGCAAGCTTGTTTTCTGCTTCCTTGGAGACTAGGACGCAATGGAACAATGGCTTCAAACTACAAGAGAGGAGATTCCATCTGAACATGAGGAAGAACTTCCTGACTGTGAGAGCCGTTCAGCAGTGGAACTCTCTGCCCTGGAGTGTGGTGGAGGCTCCTTCTTTGGAGGCTTTGAAACAGAGGCTGGATGGCCATCTGTCGGGGGTGCTTTGAATGCAATATTCCTGCTTCTTGGCAGAATGGGGTTGGACTGGATGGCCCATGAGGTCTCTTCCAACTCTTGGATTCTATGATTCTATCCCCACCAGCCGCGTTTGCGATGTTGGCAGGAGCGAGAGCAGGGCCTCCCTGGATGATAGTAAGTTACAAGGTGGGACGTAGAGGCAGATGCGTTCAGACAACTAAGCTGGTCCAGAACCGTATAGTACCACCTGGAATGGGCTGTGATTGGAACGTAAACAAAACATTTCCTTACCCACTGATTTTTGGAATTTCAGATCCCAACAACTGTGTAGTGGAAATATATGCTGGAAAAAAAATCCAGGTTTACCTTGGGGATCCGCGGAAGGTACGTGGTGTATCGGTTCCAGGCTGCGCTGTTGTACGGCCCGGTTCGCCACGTTGCGTACCTGTCGTCTCCAACAAAGACTGGGTTGAACTTCTCTGTGAATTCAAACAATGGGAGAAGGAGTTTCAGTGCCTAGCAAAGGCACAAAGAGAGTGAGAGCCAAGGGGAATGAATGGGCAACTAGCCAAACCCTGAGAGGCAGGGACCAAGCGATCTAGGGTGCAGAATGAATGCAACTTGACTCCCTTTTCACTGCCATGGTTCAATGCTATGCTATCCTAGGAGTTGTAGTTCTACAAGGCCTTTAGCCTTCTCTGCAAAAGAGTGCTGGTGTCTCTCTACAACTCCAAGGCTTCCATCACGATAGCACTTCAAGAGGGGTTAAACTGCATTAACCTTGCAGTGTGGCTACACCTGAGTTATAGCAATCAACCCTGGGAAGGGGCTAAAGGATGCTATTAGACTACAAATCCCAGAAGTCCTACCCAATGCTGAAGAATGCTAGGAGTTCTATTCCAGCAATATGTTTAAGTCTGCACAATTGTTTACCACTGGATAAGAAGTTTGGAAGAAGTGTGCAAGGAGTAGCCTTTTTGCTAGTGACTTGGGAATGTTTTTTGGAAGGGAAAGGAACTTCCTCAAATCCTGGGACTCCCAGAGAGAGCTGCATGGAGTAGCAACTACTGGATGGAGCAGAGGGTGCATCTGCATTGCAGAATTAGTGCAGTTTGACCCCACTTGAGCTGCTATGGCTCACTGCTATGGAGTTGCATCACTAGAGTTCTATGTATTGTGTAGCGCTTTCATGGCTGGACTCACTGGGTTGTTGTGAGTTTTCTGGAGTGTCTGGCCATGTTCCAGAAAGCATTCTCTCCTGACGTTTCGCCTGCATCTATGGCAGGCATCCTCAGAGGTTGCGAGGTCTGTTGGAAACTAGGAAAACATGGGGTTTATATATTTGTAGAATGTCCAGGGTGGGAGAAAGAACTCTTGTCTGTTGGAGCCAGGTGGAAATGTTGCAATTGGCAATCTTGATGAGCATGGAATGGCCTTGCAGCTTCAAAGCCTGGCTACTTCCTGCCTGAGGAAATTATTTATTTATTGATTGATTTCAGACATTTATATCCCATCCTATCTTGACCTCTGCAGAGGGAATCCTTTGTTGGAAGGTGATTAGCTGGCCCTGATAGTTTCTTGTCTGGAATTCCTCACTTTTTCAGTGTTGTTCTTTATTTACTGTTATCTATCTATCTATCTATCTATCTATATTCCACCCTTCTCACCCCACAGGGGACTCAGGGCGGATTACAATGTACATATACATAGCAAACATTTAATGCCATAGATACACAACATATATAGTGTGGGCCAAAGGTGGAAAGCAAAAGGAAGTGTCCAGCGCAGGAGCCGAAGGAAGGAACGCCGACCACTGAATTAATTACCTTCTTCCCGGGTGACCCAATACTTGTACGGCCGGTAAGCCGAGGCCTCTGTCGAGTTCTTGTAGGCGTATTCCTGGACCGCCCTCTTGACCATCTTATCCAGGTGGTTTTGGTCAATCGGATGGTCCACTCTGGGCACGGTCAAGCCCTGCAAGGGAGGAAGGCAGGTCAGGCAGCGCAAAGTGTGAACATGCATGCAAGCACATCCATATGCCCAGAATCCTAGAGTTGGAAGAAACCCCAAGGACCATCCAGGCAGGAAAACACAATCAAAGCCCTCCCGACAGATGGCCATCCAGAGGAGGAGAGTTTGCCGCACTCCCAGGCAATGTGTTCCACTACCAAACAGCTCTAACCATCATGACATTCTTCCTAATGTTGAGGTGGAATCTCTTTGTTCCCTGCGGTTTGAATCCTTGGCTGTGTTGTGTCCCGGTCTCCAAAGCAACAGGAAACAAGCTGCCTCCCTCCTCAATGTGACCTCCTTTCAGGTATTTAAATATGTCTCTCTTCAAGTCCATTTCTTTGGACCTTCTCTTCTCCAAGCTAAGCATCCCCAGCACGCTCCGTAGTTTCCAGACCTTCTCTGGACACTCTTGTGCCCATCATCTCCTTCTTGAATTGCTTTGCCCAGAACTGGACACAAGAGTATTACTCCAAGTGAAGGGATCTGACCAAAGCAAAAGAGAAGGGGACGAGGGCTTCCATTCACCTAATCCCTACACAACTATAGGTACAGCCTAGAATTGCTTTGGATCTTTTAGCCACCAGATCAGTGTGTTGCTATGAGTTTTTTGGGCTGTATGGCCATGTTCCAGCAGCATTCTCTCCTGACATTACGCCTGCATCTATAGCTAATGGTATCTACAGAGGTTCTGTTGGCAGTGATAAGCGGAGTGTATATATACCCATGATGACATGATGGCAACAGTCTTGGACAGCAATGGCTCCCAAAGTGACCCATTTAAGGTGGAATCAGGCGTCAAACAGGGATGCGTTATTGCCCCAACATTATTCGCCATCTTCATCGCTAGGATACTTCACCTTGTTGATGGGAAGCTTCCCAGTGGAGTGGAAATAATCTATTGGACAGATGGCAAGCTGTTTAACCTCAGCCGACTAAAAGCCAAAACCAAGGTTACAACAACATCTGTTATAGAACTCCAGTATGCTGATGACAACGTCGTATGTGCGCATTCAGAAGAAGACCTGCAAGCCACTCTAAACACCTTTACAGGAGCATACGAGAAGCTCGGCCTGTTATTAAACATCGAGAAAACCAAAGTCCTCTTCCAGCAGTCACCAGCCAATCCCTCGCCAATGCCAGAGATACAGCTTAATAGTGTAACATTAGAAAATGTTGGCCATGTTCTAGAGGCATTCTCTCCTGACGTTTCACCTGCATCTATGGCAAACATTTCAGAGGTAGTGGGGATGCTTGCCATAGATGCAGGCGAAACGTCAGGAGAGAATGCCTCTAGAACATGGCCATATAGCCCGAAAAAACCTACAACAACCCAGTGATTCTGGCCGTGAAAGCCTTCGACAATACATTATGCACACTACACTTGCCTCATTTCCAGCAGACCTCTGCCATTAGCCAGAGATGCAGGTGAAAAATCAGGAGAGAATGCTACTGGAACATAGCCAGACAGCCCAAAAGATTCACAGCAACCCAGTGATTCCAGCCATGAAAGCCTTCGACAATACATTATGCACACTACACTTGCCTCATTTCCAGCAGACTTCTAAAGACGCCATTAGCCACAGATGCAGGTGAAAAATCAGGAGAGAATGCTACTGGAACATAGCCAGACAGCCCAAAAAACTCACAACAACCCAGTGATTCCAGCCATGAAAGCCTTCGACAATACATTATGCACACTACACTTGCCTCATTTCCAGCAGACTTCTAAAGACACCATTAGCCACAGATGCAGGTGAAAAATCAGGAGAGAATGCTACCGGAACATAGCCAGACAGCCCAAAAAACTCACAGCAACCCAGTGATTCCAGCCATGAAAGCCTTCGACAATACATTATGCACACTACACTTGCCTCATTTCCAGCAGACCTCTGCCATTAGCCAGAGATGCAGGTGAAAAATCAGGAGAGAATGCTACTGGAACATAGCCAGACAGCCCAAAAAACTCACAGCAACCCAGTGATTCCAGCCATGAATCATAGAATCATAGAATCATAGAATCAAAGAGTTGGAAGAGACCTCATGGGCCATCCAGTCCAACCCCATTCTGCCAAGAAGCAGGAATATTGCATTCAAATCACCCCTGACAGATGGCCATCCAGCCTCTGCTTAAAAGCTTCCAAAGAAGGAGCCTCCACCACATTCCCTCTGGGGCAGAGAGTTCCACTGCTGAACGGCTCTCACAGTCAGGAAGTTCTTCCTAATGTTCAGATGGAATCTCCTCTCTTGTAGTTTCTCTCTTCTCTTGTGAAAGCCTTCGACAATACATTATGCACACTACACTTGCCTCATTTCCAGCAGACCTCTAAAGATTCCGTTAGCCACAGATGCAGGTGAAAACTCAGGAGAGAATGCTACTGGAACATAGCCAGACAGCCCAAAAAACTCAAAGCAACCCAGTGATTCCAGCATGAAAGCCTTTGACAACCCATCAGTGTTGGCTCACGTTCATACCATTCCCACAGACAGTTTTCAAGCCCATTTACCTTGGATATGAACTTATTTGTTTCGAATGCCTCATAAGAAGGCTCGTGGTAGTTGTCCTTGGTGGACCGTGGTGGCCTGTAGGAATCCGTGTAAGTGCTGATGGGAGTCTCGGTTTTGTGCGAAAAGATGAACATCTCTCCAAACGGCTGGCTTTCCGCCTCGGACCACCGCAACTGGGTTTCCTAATCTTGGCTAGGCTTCTTTGTACAAAGGGGAATGAGCTCTGCTCGAGAACCCGCGGGCTAGAACGCTCTGAGCAATACGAAAATAAAAAAATGTGCTCTATTCTCTAGTATCAAACTACAAATGGGCTTCAAAAGTCCCAGCCTCTGGACACCAGCCCTGACTGCATCAGCCGCATCAGCCACGATGTCACAGTCAGGGAGGGCAGACACCAGACACAAGGCAAAGGGGCCAAAAAGGGAGCCCGGCTTGGTTCTAGACCTTGGCTCTAGCACAAAGGAGCTCTTTCCCTTGGCTTCCAAAGATCTCAGAAGGTGGCTAAGGAAATGCAAAGATACAGAATGGGTTGAGAGCAATACATGTGAAAAAGATCTTGGAGTCCTCGTGGACAACAATTTAAACATGAGCCAGGAATGTGATGTGGCGGCAAAAAAAGCCAATGGGATTTTGGCCTGCATCAAGAGGAGCATAGTGTCTAGATCTAAGGAAGTAATACTACCCCTCTATTCCGCTTTGGTTAGACCACACCTGGAATATTGTGTCCAATTCTGGGCACTACAATTCAAGAGAGATATTGACAAGTTGGAATGCGTCCAGAGGAGGGCGACTCAAATGATCAAGGGTCTGGAGAACAAGCCCTATGAGGAGCGGCTTAAGGAGCTGGGCATGTTTAGCCTGAAGAAGAGAAGGCTGAGGGGAGACATGATAGCCATGTATAAATATGTGAGAGGAAGCCACAGGGAGGAGGAGGGAGCAAGCTTCCTTTCTGCTTCCCTGGAGACTAGGATGCAATGGAGCCATGGCTTCAAACTACAAGGAAGGAGATTCCATCTGAACATGAGGAAGAACTTCCTGACTGTGAGAGCCGTTCAGCAGTGGAACTCTCTGTCCCAGAGTGTGGTGGAGGCTCCTTCTTTGGAGGCTTTTAAACAGAGGCTGGATGGCCATCTGTCAGGGGTGATTGGAATGCAATTTTTCTGCTTCTTGGCAGAATGGGGTTGGACTGGATGGCCCATGAGGTCTCTTCCAACTCTCTGATTCTATGTTTCTAACCCAAAGAGAATTGACTTCTTCTCTGTGAGAGGTCCCTATCCTCAGGCCCTGCCAGATTCTGTGTGTGTCTGCCATGTGTTTTCCTATGACTTCACTGTGTCTGGTTTTGGGTACCCACCCAAATACAAACGCTGCAAGATGTCCAGAGAAGGGCAACCAAAATAAGCAGAGGTTTGGAAGCCAAGCGCTGCAAGGAATGGCAACCTGGAGATGTTTGCTTGCTTTCTTCCAGATGTGTTGAAGTCCAAGTCTTGCTATTCTGACTCTTATATTGAGGGTCCTGTTTACATTGATTTATTTGAAAGGCTGTCCCATTGACGAAGGAGACAGGTTTCCTTTCTGCTGCTCCAGAGAATGGGACTCAGTGCAGCAACACATTCAAACTACAGGAAAAAGAGATTCCACAGAAACTTTAGGAAGATCTCGTGGACAACAAGTTAAATATGAGCCAACAATGTGATGCAGCGGCTAAAAAAACCAATGGGATTTTGGCCTGCATCAATAGGAGCCCAGTGTCTAGATCCAGGGAAGTCCTGCTCCCCTTCTATTCTATTCTGGAAACTGGTGCTGCAAAAGAGTTGCTGGGAATTTCCAGATCTGTAGGAATATGGAGACCTGCTCTTGCATTGCAACCTACTATTTCAAAGAGCTTCTCAAGGCTTACATAGCACCTTGGAGAGCTCCTTGAGAAGTTCAAAGTGGACCACTCAGTGAGTTCCTCCCCAGTTTTGTTCCTTCCTTCCTTCCTTCCTTCCTTTCCTTCCCTTCCTTCCTTTCCTTCCCTTCCTTCCTTCCTTTCCTTCCTTCCTTCCTTCCTTCCTTCCCTTTCTTCCTTTCCTTCCCTTCCCTCCCTCCCTCCCTCCCTTCCTTCCTTCCTTCCTTCCTTCCTTCCTTCCTTCCTTTCTTCCCTTCCTTCCTTCCTTCTTTCCTTCCTTCCTTCCTCCCCTCCTTCCTTCCTTCCTTCCTTCCCTTTCTTCCTTTCCTTTCCTTCCCTTCCTTCCTTCCTTCCTTCCTTTCCTTCCCTTCCCTTCCCTTCCTTCCTTCCTTCCTTCCTTCCTTCCTTCCTTCCCTTTCTTCCTTCCCTTTCTTCCTTTCCTTTCCTTCCCTTCCCTTCCTTCCTTCCTTCCCTTTCTTCCTTTCCTTCCCTTCCCTTCCCTTCCCTTCCTTTCCTTCCTTCCTTCCTTCCTTCCTTCCTTCCTTCCTTCCTTCCTTCCCTTCCTTCCCTTCCTTCCTTCCTTCCTTCCTTCCTTCCTTCCTTCCCTTCCTTCCTTCCTTCCTTCCTTCCTTCCTTCCTTCCTTCCTTCCCTTTCTTCCTTCCCTTTCTTCCTTCCTTCCTCCCATTCCTTCCCTTCCCCTTCCCCTTCCTTCCTTCCTTCCTTCCTTCCTTCCTTCCTTCCTTCCTTCCCTTCCCTTCCCTTCCCTTCCCTTCATTCCTTTCATTCCCTTCCTTCCTTCCTTCCTTCCTTCCTCCCTTCCTTCCTCAAGGTTTGTGACTCTTGGCCCTGCGACAAGGAGAGCCAGGCAATGCGTTACCTGTGTGATGAACTTGTTCTCGCTCCATAGGGCCAGCGGTGGGTCCTCAAAGCTCTTCTTCAAGGTGTTGGGGGGCCGGTAGGAGTCGGTGTAGGTGCTGATGGGCGTCCTGGTTTTGCGCGCAAAGAGGAACATCTCGGATGGGAGCCGGGGAGGGTCCCTGCGGTCTCGGGTTCAGTGGCGCTGGTCACGGAGACAACGGGCGGGAGACACGTCATCGGCGAGAGTTGCTTCAGCCTCCGGCACTTGGAGTTTGGAGATCTTTTGGCCCTCTCCTTTGGCTGCCCTGAATGAGGAGGGAAGGAGGGAGGGAGGGAAGGATGGAGAGGGGCTCCTGGTTACGGTGGGGCTGAGGGGGCCACTGGCCCTCCCCTTGAGGAGCAGGACCCTCCCCAGCAGCCATGCCCTCTTGCATCACGCTGATGTCACAGTTGGGAGAGGAAGGGGCTGCTGCTGCTGCTGTCTCTGGGGTGGACCCACAAATGGACCCACATTTGGGTGGCTTAGAAACAGTCCATTTGTGAAAGGGACCTCCAAGAGGACCATGGCTTGCTGATTCATGGATTGGCTCTGTCTGGTGTACGAGGTTTAGCCCTGAAATGGTTCAATGTGGCGGCAAAAAAAGCCAATGGGATTTTGGCCTGCATCAATAGGAGCATAGTGTCTAGATCTAAGGAAGTCATGCTACCCCTCTATTCTGCTTTGGTTAGACCACATCTGGAATATTGTGTCCAATTCTGGGCACCACAATTCAAGAGAGATATTGACAAGCTGGAATGTGTCCAGAGGAGGGCGACTAAAATGATCAAGGGTCTGGAGAACAAGCCCTATGAGGAACGGCTTAGGGAACTGGGCATGTTTAGCCTGAAGAAGAGAAGGCTGAGAGGAGATATGATAGCCATGTATAAATATGTGAGAGGAAGCCACAGGGAGGAGGAGGGAGCAAGCTTGTTTTCTGCTTCCTTGGAGACTAGGACGCGGAACAATGGCTTCAAACTACAAGAGAGGAGATTCCATCTGAACAGGAGGAAGAACTTCCTGACTGTGAGAGCTGTTCAGCAGTGGAACTCTCTGCCCCGGAGTGTGGTGGAGGCTCCTTCTTTGGAGGCTTTTAAGCAGAGGCTGGATGGCCATCTGTCAGGGGTGATTTGAATGCAATATTCCTGCTTTTTGGCAGAATGGGGTTGGACTGGATGGCCCATGAGGTCTCTTCCAACTCTTTGATTCTATGATTCTATGATTCTATGAATTCGTTCCTCCGGGACCGGAGACAACATATCTATCCAGAATTACAAACTGGATAGATGTGGGGAATGCCGTGGATGTAGCGTACCTGGATTTCAGGAAGGCCTTCGACAAGGTTCAATGTCTTTATTAACGACTTAGATGAAGGGCTAGAAGGCAGGATCATCAAGTTTGCAGACGACACCAAATTGGGAGGGAGAGCCAGTACTCCAGAGGACAGGAGCAGGATTCAAAACGATCTTGACAGATTAGAGAGATGATGGGCCAAAACTAACACAATGAAGTTCAACAGTGACAAATGCAAGATACTCCACTTAGGCAGAAAAAACGAAATGCAAAGATATAGAATGGGGGGCAATGCCTGGCTCGAGAGCAGTACGTGTGAAAAAGATCTTGGAGTCCTCGTGGACAACAAGTTAAACATGAACCAGGAATGTCATGCGGCGGCAAAAAAAGCCAATGGGATTTTGGCTTGCATCAACAGGAGCATAGTGTCTAGATCTAGGGAAGTCATGAGGGTGGAGTGGTGAAGCCAAAGCTCTGAAAGCTCCTGCCTTGGCTGTGGAGTGAGTTCCCCAGGGTGCCATCCTCTCGCCCCTGTTATTTCACATGTATGTCTTGCTGGACTGGTGCGGAGCTTTGGCCGAGAGTGGTCCCAGTATGCAGATGATACCCAGCTACTCTTGCGTCTCGAACCTGGAACAACAGTGATTCCTGAGAACTTTAAGCTGTGTTTGGAAGCAGTGAGGAGTTGGCTACGAGCGAGCAGACTCAAAGTGAATCCTGCAAAAATGAGATACTTGCCAGAATTAACCCAGCCTCTGCCTGATTTCGATGGGGAAGCTCTGGTTCCATCAGCCACTGTTCAAAGCCTTAAAGGGGTTGTGTTGGACTCATCGCTGACGATGGAGGCCCAGATCACTGCCAGAAGGAAGCAGGGCTTTTCTCATCTTCGCCAGGCAAGGAAATTGGCATCCGACCTTTCGGTAGAAGCATTGGCAACGGTCATCCACACAACAGTCACCACGAGGTTGGACTATCATAGAATCATAGAATCATAGAATCAAAGAGTTGGAAGAGACCTCATGGGCCATCCAGTCCAACCGCATTCTGCCAAGAAGCAAGAATATTGCATTCAAAGCACCCCTGACAGATGGCCATTCAGACTCTGTTTCAAAGCCTCCAAAGAAGGAGCCTCCACCACACTCCAGGGCAGAGAGTTCCACTGCTGAACAGCTCTCACAGTCAGGAAGTTCCTCCTCATGTTCAGATGGAATCTCCTCTCTTGTAGTTTGAACCCATGGCTCCATTGCATCCTAGTCTCCAAGAAAGCAGAAAACAAGCTTGCTCCCTCCTCCTCCCTGTGGCTTCCTCTCACATATTTATACCTGGCTCTCATCATATCTCCTCTCAGCCTTCTCTTCTTCAGGCTAAACATGCCCAGTTCCCTAAGCCGCTCCTCATAGGGCTTGTTCTCCAGACCCTTGATCATTTTAGTCGCCCTCCTCTGGACACATTCCAGCTTGTCAATATCTCTCTTGAATTGATACCCAGCTACTCTTGCATCTCGAACCTGGGACAACACCGATTCCTGAGAACTTTAGGCTGTGTTTGGAAGCAGTGATGAGTTGGCTACGAGCGAGCAGACTCAAAGTGAATCCTGCAAAAATGGAGATCCTCTGTCCCAGCCAGCCGCCAGAATTAACCCAGTCTCTGCCTGATTTCGATGGGGAAGCTCTGGTTCCGCCTGCCACTGTTCAAAGCCTTCAAGGGGTTGTGTTGGACTCATCGCTGACGATGGAGGCCCAGATCACTGCCATAAGGAAGCAAGCCTTTTCTTATCTTCGCCAGGCAAGGAAATTGGCATTCGACCTTTTGGTAGAAGCATTGGCAACGGTCATCCACGCAACAGTCACCACGAGGTTGGACTATCGCAATGCCTTATATGCCGGCCTTCCAAAGTCAACAACCCAGAAGATTCGGATGGTCCAAAATGCGGTGGCCAGGCTGCTAGCGGGATCATCTATAAGATCCCATGTTACGCCGATTCTGCAACAACTGCATTGGCTACCCATAGAACATCGGATCTCTTGCAAGATCCTGATCCTGACATTGAGAGCTCAAAATGGCCAAGGCCCTTTATATCTTAGGGACCGCCTCATTCCTTTTCTCCATCAGTGGTCACCTGGATCCACCCAGGAAAATCTCCTCTACATACCGGGCCCGAGGGAGGGAGGCACACCTGGAAGCTACAAGGCGTAGTAGAGCTTTCTCGACCTATGCTCCAATTCTGTGGAACTCATTGCCTCCATGTTGTTGTTGTTCATTCGTTCAGTCGTCTCCGACTCTTCGTGACCTCATGGACCAGCCTACGCCAGAGCTCCCTGTCGGCCGTTACCACCCCCAGCTCCCTCAAGGTCAGTCCAGTCACTTCAAGGATGCCATCCATCCATCTTGCCCTTGGTCGGCCCCTCTTCCTTTTGCCTTCCACTTTCCCCAGCATCATTGTCTTCTCTAGGCTTTCCTGTCTCCTCATGATGTGGCCAAAGTACTTCAACTTTGTCTCTAGTATCTTTCCCTCCAGTGAGCAGTCGGGCTTTATTTCCTGGAGGATGGACTGGTTGGATCTTCTCGCAGTCCAAGGCACTCTCAGCACTTTCCTCCAGCACCACAGCTCAAAAGCATCGATCTTCCTTCGCTCAGCCTTCCCTAAGGTCCAGCTCTCACATCCGTAGGTTACTACAGGGAATACCATGGCTTTGACTAGGCGGATCTTTGTTGCCAGTCTGATGTCTCTACTCTTCACTATTTTATCGAGACTGGACATTGCTCTCCTCCCAAGAAGGAAGCGTCTTCTGATTTCCTGGCTACAGTCTGCATCTGCAGTAATCTTTGCACCTAGAAATACAAAGTCTGTCACGGCCTCCACGGTTTCTCCCTCTATTTTCCAGTTGTCAATCATTCTTGTTGCCATCATCTTGGTTTTTTTGACGTTTAGCTGCAACCCGGCTTTTGCGCTTTCTTCTTTCACCTTGATTAGAAGGCTCCTCAGCTCCTCCTCGCTTTCGGCCATCAGAGTGGTGTCATCTGCATATCTGAGGTTGTTAATGTTTCTTCCAGCCATTTTCACCCCAGCTTTGCATTCCTCAAGCCCCACACATCCTCGCATGATGTGTTCTGCATACAAGTTAAAAAGGTTGGGTGAGAGGATGCAGCCTTGCCGTACGCCTTTCCCAATCTTGAACCAGTCTGTTGTTCCGTGGTCAGTTCTGACTGTTGCTCCTTGGTCCTTGTACAGATTCCTCAGGAGAGAGGGAAGGGGGCTTGGTATGCCCATCCCACCAAGAACTTGCCACAATTTATTATGATCCACACAGTCAAAGGCTTTAGAATAGTCAATGAAGCAGAAGTAGATGTTTTTCTGAAACTCCCTGCCTTTCTCCATTATCCAGCATCTGGATATTGGCAATCTGGTCTCTCGTTCCTCTGCCTTTTCTAAACCCAGCTTGAATGTCTGGCAACTCTCTCTCTCTTCATGTATTGCTGGAGTCTTCCTTGCAGGATCTTGAGCATTACCTTACTGGCATGAGAAATAAGGGCCACTGTACGGAAGTTTGAGCAGTCTTTCGCATTTCCCTTTTTTGGTATGGGGATATAAGTTGATTTTTTCCAGTCTGATGGCCATTCTTGTGTTTTCCATATTTGCTGGCAAATGGCATGCATCACCTTGACAGCATCATCTTTTAAGATTTTAAACAGTTCAGCTGGGATCCCGTCGTCTCCTGCTGCCTTGTTGTTAGCAATGCTTCTTAAGGCCCATTCAACCTCACTCCTCAGGATGTCTGGTTCCATACATTAGAGCAATGTCGGAGTTGCCACCTTTTGTAAAGGCACTAATGACTTGGCTGTGTGGTTGTGCATTTAAGTCATCAGATCTAATTTGCCAAATAGTCATTGTTGAATGTTTTTACGTTGAATGTTTTTATATTGTGTAAATGCTATTTTAGATTGTAAGTCACTCAGAGCACCTAGGTGGAGAGCCACTAATTAAGACATAAAGTGAAGTGAAGTGAAGGGAAGAAGAGTCGTAGTGGACCACAAGGTGAACATGAGTCAAGAGTGGGATGCAGCAGCTAAAAAAGCCAATGTAATTCTAGGTCAATGTATTGTCAAACTCTTTCATGGCTGGAGCCACTGGGTTGCTGTGAGTTTTTTGGGCTGTCTGGCCATGTTCTGGCAGCATTCTCTCCTGGCATTTCTCCTGAATCTGTGGCTGGTGATATCTTCAGAGGTTCTGTTGGCAGTGAAGTGAGTGGAGTGTGTGTGTGTGTGTATTCCACATATATGAAAGGAAGAAGTTTGTTCGAAGCAAGTGTTAATGTTGCAGTTAGCAAGCTTGAATAGCATTGAGTAGTCATGGCCCAACCTGGACCCAGAATATTATTTGAGAACACAGAAATGCTGGACCACTCTGACCACCATCATGTCAGATGACACAGAGAATCATAGAATCATAGAATCAAAGAGTTGGAAGAGACCTCATGGGCCATCCAGTCCAACCCCATTCTGCCAAGAAGCAGGAATATTGCATTCAAATCACCCCTGACAGATGGCCATCCAGCCTCTGCTTAAAAGCTTCCAAAGAAGGAGCCTCCACCACACTCCGGGGCAGAGTTCCACTGCTGAACGGCTCTCACAGTCAGGAAGTTCTTCCTCATGTTCAGATGGAATCTCCTCTCTTGTTTGAAGCCATTGTTCCGCGTCCTAGTCTCCAAGGAAGCAGAAAACAAGCTTGCTCCCTCCTCCTCCCTGTGGCTTCCTCTCACATATTTATACATGGCTATCATATCCCCTCTCAGCCTTCTCTTCTTCAGGCTAAACATGCCCAGTTGCCTAAGCCGCTCCTCATAGGGCTTGTTCTCCAGACCCTTGATCATTTTAGTCGCCCTCCTCTGGACAAGAAGACACTGAAACCCACAAGAAGCATGTGGACAATGTCATCAGAAAGGAGGAAACCATGAAAAAGAGCAAGAGTTGGTTACCAATATTTAGAATCAAGATAGTAAATAAAGAACACCACTCGGAAACTGGAGAACTCCAGATAAGAAGAATTCAAATGCCAATTAACACCTCCCAAACAGAGGATGCCTCCAGGCAACAGAGGCCAGGTTACATCCATGCCAAAACCCTCACTGATTGACTTTGCAGCTTCATAATAATAATAATAATAATAATAATAATAATAATAATCCTTTATTTGTACCCCGCTACCATCTCCCGAAGGACTCGGTGCGGCTTACAAGAGGCTGAGCCCAAATACATCAGTAAAACAACAACAACACAACAATAAATAAACTCATAAACAAGCAGTAAACATCAACAATAACACCACAATGCATTAAGAACCTATGGCAGGGCCAAGTGTAATAATTAAAATTGTTTTAAAAAAATGCTAGGCATGACCAGGTGAAATAGGATAGGTATTTTGAAGATAGGTAGGGCGTGCAGACGATCCTAAATCTCTAATAAAGTGCATTTGGGACAAATTGCTTGGAGTTTCCTTATTCTGGGAAGGCACACTGGAACAACCACGTTTTCAAGCTCCTCCTAAAGACTGCCAGTGTTGGGGCATGCCTGATGTCCTTGGGGAGTGAGTTACAGAGTTGAGGGGCCACCACCGAGAAGGCCCTGTCCCTCGTCCCCACCAATTGTGCCTGTGATGGAGGTGGGAGCGCGAGCAGGGTCTCTCCAGATGATCAAAGAGATCGTGTGGGTTCATATACAGAAATGCGGTCACGCAGGTAGGTGGGTCCCAAACCGTTTAGGGTTTTGTAGGTAAGCACCTGCACCTTGAATTGGGACCGGAAAATGAATGGCAGCCAATGGAGTTCCTTAAACAGGAGGGTTGACCTCTCCCTGTAAAGAGCACCAGTTAACATTCTGGCTGCTGGCCGCTGAACCAATTGAAATTTCCGAGACGTTTTCAAGGGCAGCCCCACATAGAGTGAATGACAGAAGTCCAATCTGGAGGTGACTAAGACATGGACCACCCTGGCCAGATCCGCCTTCACGAGGTACGGTCATGGCAGTGCAATGCTATTCAAGCTTGCTAATTGCAACATCCACACTTGCTTTAAACCAGTGATTCTCTACCTTTGGGTCACCAGGTGTTTTGGCCTTCAAGTCCCAGAAATCCTAACATCTGGTAAACTGGCTGTGATTTCTGGGAGTTGTAGGCCAAAACACTTGGGGACCCACAGGTTGAGAACCACTGCTTCAAACAGATGAGGGTTTTTCTCCCACCCTTGACATCATTTCACTGCCATGTATACACTTCACTTGCTTCACAGCCAACAGAACCTCTGCAGATGCGATTAGCCACAGATGAATCCCTCTAAGAAACCGTTTAGGGAGCTGAGGATGTTTAGCTTGGAGATGAGAAGGTTGGGAGAAGGGGACACGAGGACCCTCTTTCAATGTTTGAAAGGACATCACTTTGAAGAGGTCAGCTTGTTTCCTGCTGTTCAAGTGACTAGGACACAATGGAGCAATGTACTTCAACTTAAAGGGGATGTTTAAAATCCACGGTGCCACTCCAAACGAGCACTTTAACCCACTTTATATTCTTATAACTTAGGCTTAGGCGATCCCTCGTTGGACGAGTAAGATGGTCTTCCATTATGGATTTCCTTGTAGGTCCGTATGTGGCTGTGGAGCCCTATTCTTGCTCTGCATCTTCTTCCGCAGTGTGGGCATTGGTTTCCAGGTGGAAGGCGGTCTCGGTCGGGGTTGGCTTGATGCGCCTTCCTCTTGGCACGTTTCTCTCTTTCACCCTCCACTCGTGCCTCCTCAATTTCTGCAGCACTGCTGGTCACAGCTGTCCTCCAGCTGGAGCGCTCAAGGGCCAGGGCTTCCCAGTTCTCAGTGCCTATGCCAGAGATTTTAAGGTTGGCTTTGAGCCCATCTTTCAATCTCTTTTCCTGCCCACCAACGTTCCATTTTCCATTCTTAAGTTCGGAGTAGAGCAACTGCTTTGGGAGACGGTGGTTAGGCATCCGGACTACGTGGCCGGCCCAGCGGAGTTGATGTTGGAGGACCATCGCTTCAATGCTGGTGGTCTTTGCTTCTTCCAGCACACTGACGTTTGTCCGCTTGTCTTCCCAGGAGATTTGCAGGATTTTCCGGAGGCAGCGCTGATAGAAACGTTCCAGGAGCTGCATGTGACGTCTGTAGACAGTCCACATCTCACAGGCATAGAGCAGGGTTGGGAGGACAATAGCTTTATAAACAAGCCCCTTGGTCTCCCTACGGATGTCCCGGTCCTCAAACACTCTCTGCTTCATTCTGGAAAATGCTGCACTTGCAGAGCTCAGGCGGTGTATTTCGGCGTCGATGTTGACTTTGGTGGAGAGGTGGCTGCCAAGGTAGCGGAAATGGTCCACATTTTCTAATGTGACACCATTAAGCTGTATTATTACATTAATTATATACATTATTACATTAAGCTGTATTAAGAATTAATACAGCTTAATTCTTATAAATTGGTGAAGTGACAGCCTTTGGGAAACCCAAGACCATAAAGACTCACCAAGCAATCTTTCCGGCTGAAGCAATGGTCTGAAGGTGGGATGAAGGCTCTGGGACAACAGGGTCCAAATTGCCTCTTGGTTCTGGAAACACACTCTCTCGGCCTCAGAAGGAGATTGTGGCAAAGCATCCCTTAACAAGCCTTGCCGAGAGAGTTGCCGTGTGTTGGAGTTGACTTGAAGGCACGGAACAACAGACTGCATCTAAATTATGTATGTGACGCTCTTTCCTGGGTTATCACCTTTGTTATCGCAGCAGAACAAAAGGAGACATCTAGGAACGTGACTCCGAATGCTTCGTACCTGTTGTTTACCTTTTCTTAGGATCGCTAGGAACATGTTTTCTATGGCAGAGCCAAGTGCTTTCTTCTACATGATGTTTACATCTACTTTCCTGTTATTTCTATTATAATTATATTTTCATATATGCATTTTATAACAATGTATTTTGATATATGCATTTTAGCATATGTTTCATGGTGATGCGTTTTAATTATGTTGTGCCCTCCCTTGAGCTGTGAGGCAAGGAAAGTAGCAAATAATATTATGTATGTACTAGCCGTCCCCTGCCATGCGTTGCTGTGGCCCAGTCTGTGTGTATGGGTTTTATGTGTGTATAGGTGTGTGTGTATATTTGTGTATATGTGTTTGTGTGTGTGTATGCACACACACCCAGCATTATTTTTTTTAAATTTTAATTAGTACATTTGGCCTTGCCATAGGTTTTAAACGTCGCTGTGTTATTGTTAATATTTATTGCTATTTTCTGTTTTCTCTTTGTGAACTTTATTTATTGTTGTGTTATTGTTGCTATTGTTTTATTGTTGTATTGTAAATTAACTGATTTATGAGGTCATAAAGAAGACTCCAGCAAAGCATTCCAGCGGGGAAGCATGTGGGGAATGCGGAAGTGCTTCATCAGCATTGCAGATGGACGATGAAAGCGACAGCTCCCTGGCAGCCAGAAAAAGTTAAATAGCCTCTCTATGTAAAGAATGAATGTCTGTATGCATGCATGTAGAAGGGCAGAAGAAACAGGCCTGAAGAAAACAACATGGAGTTCTCGCAAAGCATTTTGTGGGACGGCCTTGGCAGTCGAAGCGAGGACGCAGCAAGGCATAACTGAATGACATGACCTTCTGGCAAGGAAACTAGTCCAATGTGGGCGAGGCAAAACTACGGTGAGGTGGATCTGTAATTGGTTAAGTGGACGAACACAGAGAGTGCTCACTAATGCTTCCTCTTCATCTTGGAAAGAAGTGACAAGTGGAGTGCCGCAGGGTTCCGTCCTGGGCCCGGTCCTGTTCAGGATCTTTATTCATGACTTAGATGAAGGGCTAGAAGGCAGGATCATCAAATTTGCAGACGACACCAAATTGGGAGGGAGAGCCAATACTCCAGAGGACAGGAGCAGAATTCAAAACGATCTTGACAGATTAGAGAGATGGGCCAAAACTAACAAAATGAAGTTCAACAGTGACAAATGCAAGATACTCCACTTTGGCAGAAAAAATGAAATGCAAAGATACAGAATGGGTGACGCCTGGCTCGAGAGCAGTACGTGTGAAAAAGATCTTGGAGTCCTCGTGGACAACAAGTTAAACATGAGCCAGGAATGTGATGTGGCAGCAAAAAAAAACCAATGGGATTTTGGCCTGCATCAAGAGGAACATAGTGTCTAGATCTAAGGAAGTAATGCTACCCCTCTATTCTGCTTTGGTTAGACCACATTTGGAATATTGTGTCCAATTCTGGGCACCACAATTCAAGAGAGATATTGACAAGCTGGAATGTGTCCAGAGGAGGGCGACTAAAATGATCAAGGGTCTGGAGAACAAGCCCTATGAGGAGCGGCTTAGGGAACTGGGCATGTTTAGCCTGAAGAAGAGAAGGCTGAGAGGAGATATGATAGCCATGTATAAATATGTGAGAGGAAGCCACAGGGAGGAGGGAGCAAGCTTGTTTTCTGCTTCCTTGGAGACTAGGACGCAATGGAACAATGGCTTCAAACTACAAGAGAGGAGATTCCATCTGAACATTAGGAAGAACTTCCTGTGAGAGCCGTTCAGCAGTGGAACTCTCTGCCCCGGAGTGTGGTGGAGGCTCCTTCTTTGGAAGCTTTTAAACAGAGGCTGGATGGCCATCTGTCAGGGGTGATTTGAATGCAATATTCCTGCTTCTTGGCAGAATGGGGTTGGACTGGATGGCCCATGAGGTCTCTTCCAACTCTTTGATTCTATGATTCTATGATTCCATGACAATGGACAATTAGGTGTGCGGCTGAGCATGTAAGGAGTACAGGACGTATGCAGGAGGTACCCCATAAGTCATGAGGCCTGGAATGCGAATGTCTTGAACTTTGGAGAGAACAAAGATTTGATAGGACTTGAAAGAGAACAGAACAACCTGACTACTGAAATGAAGAAAAATGGATTTTGGCCTATAAATGCAGGGGACCCCTGACAATCGGCACGTTTCTGATCTGCGGCAATGGGAACGTCCATACCTTCTTAGAGGAAAGCTGATCATCTTCGTCTGGAGAAGGCCTGTGTGTGCGTAAGTATGAATGAATGTGTGTGTGCACGAGAGTTCTTCTTGACGTGATTCTGATATGATTCTGTGATGATTGTATTTCAATAAATGTTACATGAATAGTGTCAAAACCAAATTTGGTCTCCAAAGTGTCTCATTGATCTAAACTACCTAACTATTCCTTATACACTCTGCACAAAAGAACAGGAACCTCTTTGGGTTCATGTCTGTATATGTTTGTATGTCAAAAATTGGCATTGAATGTTTGCCATATATGTGTACAATGTAATCCGCCCCGAGTCCCCTGCGGGGTGAGGAGAAGGGCAGAATATAAAAGCTGTAAATAAATAAATAAAATTGTGGGTTCGGCCTCATGTAAGCCGCACCGAGTCCCTTGGGGAGATGGTAGCGGGGTACAAATAAAGTTTAAATAACGTTTAATAATAATGTGTGTGTGTGTGGTTTTGCACATGTGTTGTAATGGTGTTTTTTTTTTCCTTTTTAATTCACTGTGTTTTTCAGTGTTTCTATGAGTGACAGTCACTTGTTGGCCTAATACGTGTATTGTGTCCAAATTTGGTGTCAATTCGCCCGGTGGTTTTTGAGTTCTGTCAATCCCACAAACGAACATTACATTTTTATTTATACAGATGTATGTATTTCTGCCCTTTTGTGCTTCTCCCCCCAAAACTGACAGAAGAGTGTTGCTTTGGAAATGCTTTTCAGGATTGTTCCTCTTCCATTCATGTCTGTTGGTGTTTCTAAAGCTGGTTAAGTGTGGTTGGTTCAACATGTTGTTGTTGTTCATTCGTTCAGTCGTCTCCGACTCTTCGTGACCTCATGGACCAGCCTACGCCAGAGCTCCCTGTCGGCCGTTACCACCCCCAGCTCCCTCAAGGTCAGTCCAGTCACTTCAAGGATGCCATCCATCCATCTTGCCCTTGGTCAGCCCCTCTTCCTTTTGCCTTCCACTTTCCCCAGCATAATTGTCTTCTCTAGGCTTTCCTGTCTCCTCATGATGTGGCCAAAGTACTTCAACTTTGTCTCTAGTATCTTTCCCTCCAGTGAGCAGCCGGGCTTTCTTTCCTGGAGGATGGACTGGTTGGATCTTCTCGCAGTCCAAGGCACTCTCAGCACTTTCCTCCAACACCACAGCTCAAAAGCATCTCTCTTCCTTCGCTCAGCCTTCCCGAAGGTCCAGCTCTCAACATAGTTGGGCTGTTTTCTGCTCTGAAACAGATGGAAAACAAGAACTTCCAAACAAGCAAAACTGAGGGAAGGGCAATAGAAACAGCCTTGGGGAATGAAGGAGAAGGGTCTGTTTAGCTGGGAGGAAATATGACAGAGAGAAGAGGACATGTTTAATTATTGGGAAGGATGTTCCATTGAGGCAGCTTGCGTTCTGGTGTTATGGAGAAGAGAGCTGGACCATCAGCCTTGTAATGCGGCTCCTGTGACTTTGCCAAATGCTCCCTCCAGTGGAGTAATGGAAAAATGCAATCACACACACTTCCTCCCCAAAGTTTCCAAACTTGCTTTCCACCTTAGATTTGTTCTATCAAGAAATCTCTATCCGTAACAGCATTCCGGGCCACAGATTCTATGGTGCAGGTTGATCATAATGTACCAGGCCATAGATTCCATGGTGCAGGTTGATCACATTGTACAGGTCAGGTTGGGCAAGTGTTGAGCATTCTGTCATTATAAGATACATCAGGCACAGACTAACTTCGGCCCTCCCTCCAGGTGTTTTGGACTTCAACTCCCTCAATTCCTAACAGCCTACAGTCCAAAACACCTGTTGGGGTTCAGCCTGAGTTTGAACTTGAACCTAATTCTCTGTTTGTTCCTCCTGATGCTAATGAAAGTATATTTACTGATGCTAGTGGAAATGTACCTTTTGATGCCAATGCTCCTGAAATTAGTGAGGAAGAATCTGCTGTAGGTTTGGAAAATGCCAATGTTCCTGAAATTAGTGAGGAAGGAACTTCTGTAGATTTGGAAAATGAAAGTACCAGTGTTCCTGAGAATGTTTCAGAGGGAGACCTTGAACTTTCCCTCCCTTCTGCACCTGTTAACTGTAATGACAACAGAAGGGGCCAAATTTGGGAAGACAGAAGTAAATCACTCAGTTTGCGTCGATCCTCCCGAATTCAAGAATTAAAAACATTGGCTTCAAAACAGAAGGGCGGTTCACGGAACCGATTCTTGAGTTTTAATTGCCTTACGCCGGGCTGACTGTCTCAGTTCAGGCATCGTTTCAGAATTGATGAAGACCTTGGCAGTTCTCCCGGTTCCCTGGCCATAGTTTGGGAAGATTTCTAGGATATCAAGTACGGTTAGTGGATTGCTAACAGGTTCCAGTATTTCACAGTGAGGCTTTTGGTTTTGCTTTGTCCATTTAAATTCATGTTTGCTGATTTTGCTGTGGCTCTTGACTTGCATTTTTCCTTTATTTTGTAACCATTTTTCTTCAATAAAAAGGATTGTTTTTCACAGCCAAGTGTGATGGATAGTTATCTTAGGGCCTCGTTCCCTGCTCTGGATTGCAACAACACCTGGAGGGAGGGCTGTCACGATGCCAGTGCTCTGCCGGTATTCAGGCAGAGATGAATCAAACAAACACCCAGTTTGTATCAGTTTAATTAAAGCAGCATCTACCACCAAGATGTATTTATCGTGTCATCAGCAACCAGACATTTGCATCTATCACCAAGATAAAACAAATACTTTTCAGCCCCAAGGTTAACTCCTTAAATCCAGTGACACCCAGCTGCAACCTATCCCTTGCATGCCTCCACCCTAAATTGCTTTTACCTGTAAACTATTACTGACAAATTACTCAGCCCTTTAGAACTAAGACTTACATTAACCCTTCCATCACCAACTGCTAGGTCTGCCACCACCAGCCACCATCAACTGCAGGACATGATACATGACAAAGACTGAAGTTGGTCCATGCTTGCTCCATTGGATAGGGCATTTGGTCAGTCACCCTTCTCTGGACATATGAGCTGTTTTCCAACCAAGTGTCACCCAGACTGCACTCTGGCACCATGAGATGCAGAGCCAACCTTATGCAATGGGGTCCCAAAGTGGAGTCCAGAACATGCAAGTGTGGAGAAGAAATATCTATCTGTAACAACATTCCGGCCAACAGATTCCATGGTGCAGGTTGATCATAATGTACAAGTCAGGTTTGACAGGTGTTGAGCATTCCGTCATTATAAGATACTTCGGGCACAGGCCAACTTCGGCCCTCCCTCCAGGTGTTTTGGACTTCAACTCCCTCAATTCCTAACAGCCTATAGTCCACAACACCTGGAGGGAGGGCTGTCACGATGCCAGTGCTCTGCCAGTATTCAGGCAGAGGTGAATCAAACAAACACCCAGTTTGAATCAAACAGTTTAATTAAAGCAGCATCTACCACCAAGATAAGACAAATACTTTTCTTCCAAAGATCAGCCTCAAGGTTAGCTCCTTAAATCTAGTAACACCCAGCTGCAACCTATCCCGTGCATGCCTCCATCCTTAGTTGCTTTTACCTGTAAACTGTTACTTACAAATTACTCAGCCCTTTAGAACTAAGACTTATATTAACCAACTGCTAGGTCTGCCACCACCAGCCACCATCAACTGCAAGACATGATACATGACAAGGACTGAAGTTGGTCCATGCTTGCTCCATAGGAAAGGGCATTTGGTCAGTCACCCTTCTCTGGACGTATGAGCTGTTTTCCAACCAAGTGTCACCCAGACTGCACTCTGGCACCACGAGATGCAGAGCCAACCTTATGCAATGGGGTCCCAAAGTGGAGTCCACGACATGGGAGTGTGGAGAAAAGCAAACCACTGACCACCTTCTACAATGCAACCTGATCCCTGCCATGTGCACAATGGAGGACCTTCTTGCAGCAACACCAGAGGCACTCCCAAGTGGCCAGCTTCTATCCAAAGGACATTTAGTATCATGCCAAGTTTTTAAACTCTGTGTTGTGTAAATATATTACAACTGTACTCTTGGTTTGCTTCTGATATGATAAATAAATAAGAACAGAGGAATTGGGAAACAGGATGGCTGGGAAAATGGTAGGGACATCTCTGGCTGTGCATTACTAATGGCAAGAGAAGCGAAGCTATCACCAAGTTTTGGGTTGCAGTATTTTCCAATCTCTGATTATTTATCTATTTATCGTGTCAGGGGCAACCAGACCATTGTATTAAATTTCTAACAGAACAAAACAAACAAACAGATTAAAAAAAACCACAAAGTTTGCAGGCTTGGTAGTGGATTAAATGTCCTTTGACCAGTATCTGGCCCCTTGGAGTGCCTCTGGTGTTGCCGCAAGAAGGTCCTCCGTTGTGCATGTGGCAGGGCTCAGGGTGCATTGCAGCAGGTGGTCAGTGGTGTGCTCTTCTCCACACTCGCATGTCGTGGATTCCACTTTGTAGCCCCATTTCTTGAGGTTGGCTCTGCATCTCGTGGTGCCAGAGCGCAGTCTGTTCAGCGCCTTCCAAGTCGCTCAGTCTTCTGTGTGCCCAGGGGGGAGTCTCTCATTGGGTATCAGCCACTGATTGAGGTTCTGGGTTTGAGCCTGCCACTTTTGGACTCTCGCTTGCTGAGGTGTTCCAGCGAGTGTCTCTGTAGATCTTAGAAAACTATTTCTTGATTTAAGTCGTTGACGTGCTGGCTGATACCCAAACAAGGGATGGGCTGGAGATGTCTCTGCCTTGGTCCTTTCACTATTGGCTGCTACTTCCCGGTGGATGTCAGGTGGTGCAATACTGGCTAAACAGTGTAATTTCTCCAGTGGTGTAGGGCGCAGACACCCCGTTATGATACGGCATGCCTCATAAGAGCGACATCCACTGTTTTAGCGTGGTAAAATGTGTTCCATGCATACTCAGCAGCAGAGTAGCAAAGTGCAAGGGCAGATGTCTTCACTGTGTCTGGTTGTGATCCCCAGGTTGTGCCAGTCAGCTTTCGTATGATATTGTTTCTAGTACCCACTTTTTGCTTGATATTCAGGCAGTACTTCTTGTAGGTCAGAGCATGGTCCAGAGTGACTTCTCCCAGGTATTTGGGTGTGCTGCAATGCTCCAGTGGGATTCCTTCCTTCCCAGGTAATTATCCTCAGAGCTCGGGATGCTTGTCTGTTCTTAAGGTGAAAGGCACAAGTCTGTGTTTTAGATGGATTAGGGATCAGCTGGTTTTCCCTGTAATAGTGTTCTCCCATGGGGGACATGAGAGAAGCCTCCTCGCAGGATTGCAAGACATCCGGGCGTCCCCTGGGCAACGTCTTCATAGACGGCTGATTCTCTCACTCCAGAAGCAACCAGAACCAATCTCTGATGATTGCTCTCTAATGATTATTTGGTATGATAAGCATTTTCCAAAGGCCCTCCCCACTTTTCCTCCCCCGGTTAAAGAACAGGTGACAAAAGTTCCGGAGGCAGATGTCATATGTATGCTTCTTTTTTTTAATATTAATTCTGTTACACTACACACAACCAGTAACAATGATAAATACTGCAATGGAAACGTTAAAAAAATATTATACATGTATCATGATTTTCCAAAAACCACATTTCAAAAAAAATAAATTAAGTAATACATAAACCTGATGGCAAATTAGAGAGAGAGAGAGAGAAAGAGAGAGAGAGAGAAAACACAACCGAACAGATCTGTTTAAGGCAGTATTCTACATGATGGGGAAAAGAAGAAGGACTGTGCTACATCGTCTGAATCAGGAAAGCAAAAGAAGACGGACATTGGCGAGGAGATGGAGGCTGACTTGCGAGGAGGAGCGGCACAAACCAAGGGGGTCCCCGCTGGGGGTCTGCCTTTGTGGGGCAAGGTTCGAGGGGCAGCGATATGACAGGCACCCCAAAAGGGCTCTTAAGCAACGAGCCAAGCTCTCCAAACCCCAAAGGGCCAATTTGGAGGGAGACTCCCATTTGCTTGTGAAATTTGAAACCTGGCTCATCCTCTGGCTTTTCTTAGGACCCTTTTTCCATCAGTCCCTCTTTCAGCCCCAGAGGAACCCAATATTGATTTTATTTATTTCAGATATTTGTACCCCGCCCTTCTCAAACGCCAGCTCAGGAGGAGAGACACTCCAAATGAGAGGGCATTGAAACACCATTGGGTAGAAGAAGGTTGAGTCTCCCTCATCGGGAAATCCCAAATATCCCAAAACCAGAAACACTTCATTTGCCAGCCTTTGGGGAAAGGGGGCCAGTCCCACATCCAGCATTGGTTGAGCTTCCCTTCAAGGAGATCTGGAGGTGGGGGGCTCAGGAGGAGAGACACTCCAAATAAGAGGGCATTGAAATGGCATTGGGTAGAAGAAGGTCGAGTCTCCCTCATTGGGAAATCCTAAATATCCCAAAACCAGAAACACTTCATTTGCCAGCCTTTGGGGAAAGGGGGCCAGTCCCACATCCAGCATTGGTTGAGCTTCCCTTCAAGGAGATCTGGAGGTGGGGGGCTTAGGAGGAGAGACACTCCAAATGAGAGGGCATTGAAACAGCATTGGGTAGAAGAAGGTTGAGTCTCCCTCATCGGGAAATCCCAAATATCCCAAAACCAGAAACACTTCGTTTGCCAGCCTTTGGGGAAAGGGGGCCAGTCCCACATCCAGCATTGGCTGAGCTTCCCTTCAAGGAGATCTGGAGGTGGGGGGCTTAGGAGGAGAGACACTCCAAATAAGAGGGCATTGAAACAGCATTGGGTAGAAGAAGGTTGAGTCTCCCTCATCGGGAAATCCCAAATATCCCAAAACCAGAAACACTTCATTTGCCAGCCTTTGGGGAAAGGGGGCCAGTCCCACATCCAGCATTAGTTGAGCTTCCCTTCAAGGAGATCTGGAGGTGGGGGGCTTAGGAGGAGAGACACTCCAAATAAGAGAGCATTGAAACAGCATTGGGTAGAAGAAGGTCGAGTCTCCCTCATTGGGAAATCCCAAATATCCCAAAACCAGAAACACTTCATTTCCCTTTGGGGAAAGGGGGCCAGTCCCACATCCAGCACTGGCTGAGCTTCCCTTCAAGGAGATCTGGAGGTGGGGGGCTTAGGAGGAGAGACACTCCAAATAAGAGGGCATTGAAACACCATTGGGTAGAAGAAGGTCGAGTCTCCCTCATCGGGAAATCCCAAATATCCCAAAACCAGAAACACTTCATTTGCCAGCCTTTGGGGAAAGGGGGCCAGTCCCACATCCAGCATTGGCTGAGCTTCCCTTCAAGGAGATCTGGAGGTGGGGGGCTCAGGAGGAGAGACACTCCAAATAAGAGGGCATTGAAATGGCATTGGGTAGAAGAAGGTCGAGTCTCCCTCATTGGGAAATCCTAAATATCCCAAAACCAGAAACACTTCATTTGCCAGCCTTTGGGGAAAGGGGGCCAGTCCCACATCCAGCATTGGTTGAGCTTCCCTTCAAGGAGATCTGGAGGTGGGGGGCTTAGGAGGAGAGACACTCCAAATGAGAGGGCATTGAAACGGCATTGGGTAGAAGAAGGTTGAGTCTCCCTCATCGGGAAATCCCAAATATCCCAAAACCAGAAACACTTCATTTGCCAGCCTTTGGGGAAAGGGGGCCAGTCCCACATCCAGCATTGGCTGAGCTTCCCTTCAAGGAGATCTGGGGGTGGGGGGCTTAGGAGGAGAGACACTCCAAATAAGAGGGCATCGAAACACCATTGGGTAGAAGAAGGTCAAGTCTCCCTCATTGGGAAACCCCAAATATCCCCAAAACCAGAAACACTTCATTTGCCAGCCTTTGGGGAAAGGGGGCCAGTCCCACATCCAGCATTGGCTGAGCTTCCCTTCAAGGAGATCTGGAGGTGGGGGGCTTAGGAGGAGAGACACTCCAAATGAGAGGGCATTGAAACAGCATTGGGTAGAAGAAGGTCGAGTCTCCCTCATCGGGAAACCCCAAATATCCCAAAACCAGAAACACTTCATTTGCCAGCCTTTGGGGAAAGGGGGCCAGTCCCACATCCAGCATTGGTCGAGCTTTCCTTCAAGGAGACCTGATAGACAAAAAGAGGGGAGCGACTACTCTTACACAATGACCCTTGAAATATCCCAGATGCAGCTGCAAACATGGGTCAACTCCACTGACCACCACCCAGCCAAGATTAGTAAATATGTCCCCCTCCCTTCCCAGCTACTTTTCTCAAAGGGCAAAAAGTGTGCCAACAATCATGGAAATGGGTTGTTGTAGGTTTTTCTGGGCTATATGGCCATTTTTTGAGTCCACAGTGATCTCTGGATGTAGGTGAACTACAACTCCAAAACCAAAGGACACTGCCCACCAAACACTTCCAGTATTTTCTGTTGGTCATGGGAGAACTGTGTGCCAAGTTTGGTTCAAGTCCATCTTTGGTGGGGTTCAGAATGCTCTTTGATTGTAGGTGAACTATACATCCCAGCAATTACAACTCCCAAATGACAAAATCAATTTTTTTGAGTGAAGGACGTACATTGGGTTGTTAGGTGTCTTGCGCCCAAA
The DNA here is from genome assembly GCF_037176765.1 of Anolis sagrei. Taxonomy (NCBI): domain Eukaryota; kingdom Metazoa; phylum Chordata; class Lepidosauria; order Squamata; family Anolidae; genus Anolis; species Anolis sagrei. Next base: position 301,101,024 of record NC_090022.1, on the reverse strand, counting down.
TTTGATGTCAATTCGTCCAGTGGTTTTTGAGTTCTGCTAATCCCACAAACAAACATTACATTCAGTTCTTGTGGGTTTTTTCGGGCTATATGGCCATGTTCTAGAGGCATTTTCTCCTGACGTTTCGCCTGCATCTATGGCAAGCATCCTCAGAGGTAGTGAGGTCTGTTGGAATTAGGATAATGGGTTTATATCTCTGTGGAATGACCAGGGTGGGACAAAGGACTTTTGTCTGCTGGAGTTAGGTGTGAATGTTTCAACTGACCACCTTGATTAGCATTTGATGGCTTGGCGGTGCCTGGGGGAATCTTTTGTTGAGAGGTGATTAAATGTGCCTGATTGTTTACTCTCTGTTGTTTTGCTGTTGTAATTTTAGAGTTTTTTTTTTAATATTGGTAGCCAGATTTTGTTCATTTTCATGGTTTCCTCCTTTCTGTTGAAATTGTCCACCTGCTTCTTGTGGATTTCAATGGCTTCTCTGTGTAGTCTGGCATTGTGGTTGTGAGAATCAAGGAACATGAAAGGCACTGCAGACTACTCCAACCAGAGAAATCATCCATAGCAGAGCACCTAAGGAACCAACCGGGACACAGCATATTATTGGAGAACACAGAAATGCTGGACCACTCTCACAACCACCATGTCAGACTACACAGAGAAGCCATTGAAATCCACAAGAAGCAGGTGGACAATTTCAACAGAAAGGAGGAAACCATAAAAATGAACAAAATCTGGCTACCAATATTAAAAAACTCAAAAATTACAACAGCAAAACAACAGAGAGTAAATAATCAGGCACATCTAATCACCTCTCAACAAAAGATTCCCCCAGGCACTGCCAAGCCATCAAATGCTAATTAAGGTGGTCAGTTGAAACATTCACACCTTGCTCCAGCAGACAAAAGTCCTTTGTCCCACCCTGGTCATTCCACAGATATATAAACCCATTTTCCTACTTCCAACAGACCTCACTACCTCTGAGGATGCTTGCCATAGATGCAGGCGAAACGTCAGGAGAAAATGCCTCTAGAACATGGCCATATAGCCCGGAAAAACCCACAACAACCCAGTGATTCCGGCCATGAAAGCCTTCGACAATCATGGAAATGTCTGGAATGACTTTGTTTTACAGTGTAACCCAAGTATTTCCCACTTCCCCTTCTTCTCAGTCTTCGTCTGGGCTCCTTGAGGAAACACTCATCCGACGCTGGATGTGCAACTAGCCCCCTTTCTTCCCAGTCCATCATTCACTATGGACATTTCTCGGATGTCATCAATTGTAAGACACATGCTCATTTCAGAACCACCAACAAAATAAATTGCTTTGATTCTAAGAAGAAATAAAACACTGACTTGCCGGACTATTCCCTTGTTCTTCTGCATTTGCAATAACCTTTTGTTTCAATGTGGCTTTGTAGTGCAATCTCAGGTGTGCCATAAGGGATCAAAGATACAACCAGGACTTGCTGCCAATAGTTGTCAGTGACTGAGCTCCACTATAATGGAATAACAGTGGCATCATGCTTGCAAATGCATCACTTTATTCAATGAGAGAGCTGATGGAGCAAGAATGGTCAAATTCTGAGACAGGGTTTAGGTGTTAAAACAAAATGTGGGGTGCCACTTGTCGTTCTTTGCAAATCTAAGGTGCACCCCATTTTTTGAGACATACAATATATGCAAATATAGGCATTCCAAAATCCACCCAAAAATCAGATCCTGAATATTTTGGATAAGGGAGACTCAACCTATCTATGGTCTACCCATGCGTGTGTCTCTTTCTGGACTGGGGAAGAGAGATGTTCTCTTGCATTGCACTTCCAAAGTGGTCAACACCAAGGGACCTCATCACACTAGAGAATTAATCCACTTTAAATCCAGTTGTTGCCTACTGCAGAATTCTGGGGTCTGTAGTTTAGGGAGGATTCTGGGGTCTGTGATGTGGCGGCAAAAAAAGCCAATGGGATTTTGGCCTGCATCAATAGGAGCATAGTGTCTAGATCTAGGGAAGTAATGCTCCCCATGCTCTATTCTGCCTTGGTAAGACCACACCTAAAATATTGTGTCCAATTCTGGGCACCACAATTCAAGAGAGATATTGACAAGCTGGAATGTGTCCAGAGGAGGGCGACTAAAATTATCAAGGGTCTGGAGAACAAGCGCTATGAGGAGCGGCTTAAGGAGCTGGGCATGTTTAGCCTGAAGAAGAGAAGGCTGAGAGGAGATATGATAGCCATGTATAAATATGTGAGAGGAAGCCACAGGGAGGAGGGAGCAAGCTTCCTTTCTGCTTCCCTGGAGACTAGGATGCAATGGAACCATGGCTTCAAACTACAAGAGAGGAGATTCCATCTGAACATGAGGAAGAACTTCCTGACTGTGAGAGCCATTCAGCAGTGGAACTCTCTGCCCTGGAGTGTGGTGGAGGCTCCTTCTTTGGAAGCTTTGAAACAGAGGCTGGATGGCCATCTGTCAGGGGTGATTTGAATGGGGTGATTCCTGCTTCTTGGCAGAATGGGTTTGGACTGGATGGCCCAGGAGGTCTCTTCCAACTCATAGAATCATAGAATCAAAGAGTTGGAAGAGACCTCATGGGCCATCCAGTCCAACCCCATTCTGCCAAGAAGCAGGAATATTGCATTCAAATCACCCCTGACAAATGGCCATCCAGCCTCTGCTTAAAAGCTTCCAAAGAAGGAGCCTCCACCACACTCCCTCCGGGGCAGAGAGTTCCACTGCTGAACGGCTCTCACAGTCAGGAAGTTCTTCCTCATGTTCAGATGGAATCTCCTCTCTTGTAGTTTGAAGCCATTGTTCCATTGCGTCCTAGTCTCCAAGGAAGCAGAAAACAAGCTTGCTCCCTCCTCCCTGTGGCTTCCTCTCACATATTTGATTCTATGAACTCTTTGATTCTATGATTCTATGAGGAGGCTTTAACAGCCTCACTAAACTACAAACCCCAGAATTCTGCAGGAGGCAGGAACCGGATTTAAAGTGGATTCATCTCTAGTGTGGTGAAGTAGCAAGAGAGGTTTGGGTTGCTGCTCTTAGTCAATGGGAAGGGAGAATGCAAGTTTGAGGAGGAGGAAGGGGCTGGTCTTTGTTCAGATAGGAAGGATATGGACCATGCATTCTGACTTGGAATGCACTCGCTTCTTCCCCCCTCATCATACACTCAGACCACCCAAATCTTCCTCCTTCCTTCACTCTTCCTCCATTGGTTTTAAGGGGCAGCTGCAAGGGACATAGGGAGCAGAATATTCTATGGCACCCAACTGATGTCAGTCATTGTTTCCATTGGGGAGGCAAATGACCAACAAAGCCGCCCTTTCTCAATGGCCTTTGCCACAAGACATCACTTGCTCTGCAAGCGGGTTCATCTCTCTCCATCATGGCACACATTTCTGGCACAAAGGAAAGGTCTGTCGCATCTCTGCAGCCCTGGAAACATTGCCTGACAGCGCAGAGAGAAGAGACAGTTCAATAGATAGTGCAAACAAACAAAAAGGTCCTTTCTCCTTCCAAAATTGAATAATAATATTATAATAATAATACAAACAGCTGCTTCCTGCCGGCCAGTTCTGAGGAAAGGAAAACCAAACCAGCAGTGATGGTTTCTTTCCCCATCACTTCCTTCCCCTAATAGCTGTGCTGTAGTGTGTGCAAAACGAGAGTATTAGTTAGTAACGAGAGTATTTTTAAAAGGTGGGGTCGATCTTATGAATCTGCTCTTGGCAATAAATAAGGTGCATGTTCAGTTCTTGTGGGTTTTTTTGGGCTATATGGCCATGTTCTAGAAGCATTTCTCCTGACGTTTCGCCTGCATCTATGGCAAGCTTCCTCAGAGGTGAGGTCTCAGACCTCACCTCTGAGGAAGCTTGCCATAGATGTAGGCGAAACGTCAGGAGAAATGCTTCTAGAACATGGCCGTATAGCCCAAAAAAACCCACAAGAACTGAGTGATTCCAGCCATGAAAGCCTTCGACAAGGTGCATGTTGCCTGATGGGCAACTAGGCCAGGACTTCTACAAGGATCCCACGCTCACCCTTGAGAGAGTTCAGAGAAGAAGATGGCTCCTGGTTAGATTGCAAGAGGGGGACATTAGTCAAAGGAGGGCGAAGCACCTGGAAGGTGGACTAACTGCCATGACCCATCGTATCTTCCACATCATACCCCTGCCCTGACTGTCATGGCCTACTGCATCTCCCATATCTGCCTCCTGCCATTGTCAGAGAACAAGCATGCATGTGTCCAGGCTCTTGCCCAGACTCTCACAGTTTTCATGGCCCAGATGGAACCATACACACTTCCCCATGTGTATTGTACAACTCCCCTTCCAGAGCACCTCATTGGGAAGGCATGGGCAAACTTCAGCCCTCCAGGTGTTTTGGAATGTTAGGAAGTGTGGGAGTTGAAGTCCAAAACACCTGGAGGAAGGGCCAAAGTTTGCCCAGGCCTGTCTTTGGGGAAAGATGGGCTGTTTTTTGGAGCAGGTGGATGGGGAGTAGGTTCTGAACAGGCCTTGTTTACCAATGGGGATGGGAGTGAGGAAGGGGCCAATTGGGATACTTCAATACAGCACAGAGAGACTCTTTTATTCCTAGCAGGGGCACAAGGGCAAGGAGACAACGTTCACAACTAACTTCAAGGTGTGAATGATTAACGTGTGCCATTTAACAAGCCTTACGATCCTACTAGAGCTAGCCACTGGACACAGCTAAAGTACATCTTGACTGCTGCCTGGTGCATCTCTTTGTCCACAACTTCATTGCACTTGCGTTGAGAATTGATTGTGGAAAGCAGAATTCTGATCTTTGGCACGATGGCCTCTAATGTTGTAGGGGAAATAGGCCTCTGCCTCGGCCCATAAGAAAGGTCTATGCGCTGGACAGTATTGCAGCGATGGAAGGCCGCCTTCCTGCAGAAGGCTTGGCATCCTATCTCTTGGAGGAGACAGCCTCTGAGAGAGGGATGAAGGCAAGTGGGCAAGAGGTCCCCTACCTTCTCAGAACATAAAAACACAATGCTCCCAAGCCCTGCACCTTCCTTTCACCTTGTGCAGAAGGAGCAACTTGTATTTTTTATTATGGATTGCCAAGCTGGACTGAACTGATATGGTTATTGACCTCTATGACTTCTCATCTAAGGAAGGTGCCAATCCCAGCATTCTCTCCAAAGTGGCTCACTCCTTGACAAAGAGGACAGATCCCGGTTGCTTAGAGTATGCCAGGAAACCAAGGAACTCAAGTTTACAGGGAGCGAAGGAAGGTCCTGTTGCGCTCCTCTTGACAGCTTCAAGAGTTTTCAGATTCACAGCTCAAGATCTGACAGCTGTTGATCGAATGCTGTGCGCACAGCTATTGGGAATTGCTTCCGCACTGTCAAACCTCTCTGCAGCATTCAGACAATGATACCTGTCACTACTTGCCCCTGGCTACAAACAGCAGGGGTGTAGGAGCAGCAGAATGGAAGCACGTGGCTCTTTCTTCTGTGAGGTGCCTCCAAAAGGGCCACGAAACATGTGCAAAGTGAGGGGGGAGGTAGGCTGGGCTTCCTCTCTCTGCCAAAGAAATACTGTCTTTGGAGGAGAGCTGACATCAAGATGGAACAAAGAAAGACCATGTATTGTCGAGACCTCACTACCTCTGAGGATGCTTGCCATAGATGCAGGCGAAACGTCAGGAGAAAAACTGCCTCCAGAACATGGCCATATAGCCCGGAAAAACCTACAACAACCCAAAGAAAGACCAGTTCTGCCCCTGGAGTGAACAGGAGCGAGGAAGTCACGGTAAAAAGAAGATGCTCGATCCAGATGAGACGACATTCCTAAATACTGGCTGAGCCAAACCTACTGAGGTTGAGTTGCACATGGAGGACTTGTGAAAGAAGGTTCTTGGTGGAAGACAAACGAACCCTGAAAGCAAAGCTATGCTTGAGGGAAAGATTCCCCCAAAAGAACAGTCTGAAGAGTGCAAAGGCAACAACAAAAAAGCTACCATGGAGTTCTCCAAAACCAGAGTGGTGGATGTCCTGCTCCACCAGAGCCAAGTGCTCCTGAATTTGGTGCACTCAGAGAAGTAGTAGTTTCCCCACCTGCTTCTAGCCCACGCATGGGCAAACTTTGGCCTTCCTTCTAGGTGTTTTGGGCTTCAACTCCCACAGTTCCTAATAGTCTACTGGCATTTAGGAATTGCGGGAGCTGAAGTCCAAAACAACTAGAGAGAGGTCCAAAGTTTGCCCTTGTTCTGTTCTAGTCTCATGTCAAAGTACTAAGCACCTTTTGTGCATTCCCTAACAGCTAAATCCAAGGGACGTGTCCCAAGAGGATGGAAATACTTAAAGAAAAACTCATCTCCTGCATTTGAAGAGTAGGGCGAACTGATTAAGTCACCAGAGGGCTTTTTCATGGAGAGACAAGGACCAAAAGAAGCCCTGATGTACTCCACTTGATAGTCTATCAGAACCTCTAAAGATGGGAAATGAAGACAACAAATATTGGGACAAACAAGAGAAACAAAGCTTCCTTGAATCACTCAGGATATTTCCTCTCTCTGTGGCCTTCTGTATCAGTTTCCAGTGTGAATCTTAACGAGAAGTATGATCATGCTCTTCTCCCCGGATGTCAGGCTATTTCTCCAATTAGCAAAGCTCACTATGGAAACTGTTGCAAAGGAAGAGGCAAACTGCAAAGCGAGACGCTGTCTCTCCTTGAAGGCAGCTCTAGAAAAGCTGCGGTTGCAAAGAATGAATGTGTGAATGCATGTAGAAGACCAGAAGAAAACATGGAGTTCATACAAAGCATGATATGGGTCGGACTTGGCAGATGAAGTGAGGAAGCAGTAAGACATAGCTGGATGGACAATGAGGTGTGCAGCAAAGCGTGTAGGGAGTGCAGGTGGTACCCCATAAGCCTAGAATGTCTTGAAACTATGAGAACAGAACAACATGTTCATCAAAAAGAAAGACTGACTTTGGCTATATAACGCAAGGGATCCCAAAATTAAGCACGTTTCCTGAACGTGCATCCTCTTGAAGAAGCCTGATCATCTTCCTTCAGAGAGGCCAGTGTGTGTCTATGAGTATTAGGCATGGTTCGGTACCGTCAGAATCTTTGTAATTTGGAATAAAGTCGGAAAAATTACCTTTTTGAAGCGATTTCGAAGTTTTTAAGAAAACCAGAAGTCCCTTTGCCCTTCCGAAGCCTTTTCTGCCATTTTTGTTACGACTCATGAAGTGAGTCAGAAATTATCCAGCTTTTCCCTGCTTCAGGTCCCTGGACTCGGCTCAAGCCAGAGAAGCCAGTTTTAAACCAGAGAAGGAAGGAATTTCCTGGCCTTGGCTCAAGCCAGAGAAGCCAGTTTTAAACCAGAGAAGGAAGGAATTTCCTGTCCTCAGCTGAAGCCAGAGAAGCCAGTTTTAAACCATAAAAGGAAGGAATTTCCTGTCCTCAGCTGAAGCCAGAGAAGCCAGTTTTAAATCAGAAAAGGAAGGAATTTCCTGGCCTTGGCTCAAGCCAGAGAAGCCAGTTTTAAACCAGAGAAGGAAGGAATTTCCTGGCCTCGGCTCAAGCCAGAGAAACCAGTTTAAAACCAGAGAAGGAAGGAATTTCCTGGCCTTGGCTCAAGCCAGAGAAACCAGTTTAAAACCAGAGAAGGAAGGAATTTCCTGGCCTCGGCTCAAGCCAGAGAAGCCAGTTTTAAACCAGAGAAGGAAGGAATTTCCTGGCCTTGGCTCAAGCCAGAGAAGCCAGTTTTAAACCAGAGAAGGAAGGAATTTCCTGGCCTTGGCTCAAGCCAGAGAAGCCAGTTTTAAACCAGAGAAGGAAGGAATTTCCTGGCCTTGGCTCAAGCCAGAGAAGCCAGTTTTAAACCAGAGAAGGAAGGAATTTCCTGGCCTCCGCTTGAGCCAGAGAAGCCAGTTTTAAACCAGAGAAGGAAGGAATTTCCTGGCCTTGGCTCAAGCCAGAGAAGCCAGTTTTAAACCAGAGAAGGAAGGCATTTCCTCCGCTTGATTTTCTCCATTTCTGAAGTAAAACAACTACTTTCAAAGTAAATACTACCCAATGAAACAGGAAATAACACTTTCAAACCATTAACAAAATGATTCAGAAGTCTAAGAAGTTTCTAAAAGTTTTGAACATTTTTTTTCTGTGAAAATCGGAATTGATTTCAGAATCGAACCACATCCTAAATGAGTTTTGAACCATTTTTTTGGATCAAACAAGCCTAGTGAGTATGTTTGAATGCTTGAGATGAATGAAGGAGAGCTCTGTCTTGATGTGATTCTAATGTGATTGTGTTCAATAAATGTTACATGAAAAGTGTTAAAACCAAATTTGGTCTCTGAAGTGCCTTATTGATCTAAGCTGCCTTCCTATTCCTTGAACACTCTGCATCAAAAGAACACGAACCATTTGGGGTTCATAACATGGTCCTCACTCTCTCAAAGATGGAAAACTAGACCAAAAAGCTACTCAAGAGGGAGAATGGGAAAAAGAGAAGAGGAACGGCTCCCTGCAGACACTTTCCAGGTCTACTGGGGCACGGTGTTGTGAAAGATTCAGGAACCATCAGGGCCAGCATGTAATGACTTTTCTGACAGCTCGTGAGATAAATCTAGCCTGCCTAAGCCACTGCAGAAATAGAAAAACCTTCCAAACAGCCAGCCATCTGCCAGGAATTCTCAGATGCAAGGATGCTGCAGAATCACGACATCCTTCCCAAATCTGAGTGAGTTATGGACTCCTAACGCAATTCCAAGCAGGAAGGAAACCTACAGGAAGCCTTGAATTCCAGTGTGTGCCATGACAAAGAATCAACAACAACAGTAAAATGAATTCAGTGCATTCCCTTTCACAGGCACCTTGCTACGATGCTTTTCATATGCACTTACAATGCCAAGTGTGCATGTAAACAACAGCACTGCATGCTTGCAAGCGTGGGACTCCCATAGACACGCTCAGGAAGGAGCTGCGATGGACTGTATCTTCTTTGAACAGGATGAGCTATGGCAAAACCCAGGTTGGCCCCTGTAACGTGCGAAATGTCCACAAGACGTGGTTGTGGCACTTTTTGTGGATCTGGTACTACATCCAGATTTCAGATGGCAACCCCACAAGATGTCGTGGTTTCCATACTGGCATCTGTCCCTTTCGCAGAAGCATACAGACACAAAAGCAAGGAGAAGCCACAAGATTTTCTCCATCTTAGGTCTCTGAAAGATTGACAGTTTGAATCCAGGAGCAGGGTGAGCTCTTGTTTGTCAGCTCCAGCTTCCCATGCGAGGACATGAGAGAAGCTTCCCACAGGATGGTAACACATCTGGGCGTCCCCTGGGCAACATCCTTGCAGATGGCCAATACTCTCACACCAGAAGCGACTTGCAGTTTCTCAAGTCGTCCTAACATTGAAAAAAAAACTGACCTCTTTAAAACGGAGCTCCCAGGGGCGCAATGGGCGACACCAGTGTTTCTCAACCTGGGGGTCGGGACCCTTGAGGGGGTCATGAGGGGGTGTCAGAGGGGTCACCAAAGACCATCAAAAAACACAATATTTTCTGTTGGTCATGGGGGTTCTATGTGGGAAGTTTGGCCGAATTCTATCGTTGACGGGATTCAGAATGCTCTTTCATTGTAAGTTAACTATAAATTCCAGCAACTACAACTCCCAAATGTCAAGGTCTATTTCCCCCAAACTCCACCAGTGTTCACATTTGGGCATATTGAGTATCCGTGCCAAATTTGATCCAAATCATGGAGCTTCTGTGTGGGAAGTTTGGCCCAATTCTATCATTGGTGGGGTTCAGAATGCTCTTTGATTGGAGTTGAACTATAAATCCCAGCGACTAACACTCCCAAATGTTAAGGTCTATTTCCCCCAAACTCCACCAGGGTTCAAATTTGGGCATATTGAGTATCTGAACCAAATTTGGTCCAGATCCATCATTGTTTGAGTCCACGGTGCTATCTGGATGCAGATGAACTACAACTCCTAAACTCAAGGTCAATGCCTACCAAACACTTCCAGTATTTTCTGTTGGTCATGGGAGTCCTGTGTGCTCTGTTTGGTTCAATTCTATCATGCTATTTGATTGTGGGTGAACTATAGATCCGGGGAGCGGGGTGAGCTCTTGCTTGTCAGCTCCAGCTTCCCATGCGAGGACATGAGAGAAGTTTCCCACAGGATGGTAACACATCTGGGTGTCCCCTGGGCAACATCCTTGCAGATGGCCAATACTCTCACACCAGAAGCGACTTGCAGTTTTCTCAAGTCGCTCCTGACATGGGGAAAAAGCCCTCTAAAACTGGTGGGAGTAGTGAAGATGGAGCAGAGCAATAGCTACACTTTCCATGCTACCTGTGGAAAGCACACACCAGGAAGGAGACCCTGCATCTAAACTAGAAAGTGCCTGAACCGTTTCACCTCTTCAGTGCAGACCGATCAATGCAAAGCCAACTCCTTTCCCAACCCAGACACCTGGCAGGAGATAAAACACAAAAGAAGGGGAGGGAGGTGAAAAGTTAAGCAGTGCAAAGCTAAAAGAGCTGGGATGGTTGCGTGGCTCAACGACCGCAAACCAATTGTGAAAAATTAGATATTGATTAGTTAATCTCTAGGTAGACGCTCTTTAAAGGGGATTAAGGTGTTTTTCCTCAAGTTCGGTCCTTTTGTTTCTGATACGATCGTTTCTCTCCGGCTGGAGTTTAGGAAACGAAGGGCTCAGTCTTGGGTGGGTTTCTCTCTCTATATAGAGTGATGCGGCCCGAGGTCACTGACTTTCAAACGTCAATGGGGGGTGACTTGTTAAATTGTTTTAGTTTGGCTATTCCTGGATAACGGGTGGGAAATAGGCCTCGTATCTCAACTCTGCTTCACAAAACCTAGGGACTGAGCTATATCTCGGTCTAAGGCTGACGTACATAACAACATGTTAAGACAGGTATGGGTAAACTTCAACCCTCCAGGTGTTTTGGACTCCAACTCCCACCATTCCTAACAGCCTCAGGCCCCTTCCTTTTCCCCCTCAGCCACTTAAGCTCATGTTAATGAGGTTCAAGATGAGTTTCAAGATGGCAATGGTTTGGTCAGTGATATTGATGCAGAGAATGACCAGGAGATCCCTTTAGTTTTCCCAGAAGAATGTCCCTGGGGGTGGGGGTGGGGGTGGGGATGAAGATGAAAATAGCTCAGCACCTGCAGAAATTAATGAGCAAGTAGATAACAAGCCGAGAGATAGATGAGAAGAGTTTAGTCAAAACAGGAGGGCTGTGCAAAGGCTTAGGCGCTCTGCCAGGCCTCGACAGAAAACAATAACAAAGCCTCAACTAAAGAGAAACCAATTTCTGACCGCTAGGGACCTAGCTAACAAGGGGATAAAAGTCTCAAGTTTGGGATGTGTAGTCAGATGAAGCATCAATAGATGAGAAGAGTTTAGTCAAAACAGGAGGGCTGTGCAAAGACTTAGGCGCTCTGCCAGGCTTCGACAGAAAACAATAACAAGGCCTCAACTAAAGAGAAACCAATTTCTGACCACTAGGAACCTAGCTAACAAGGGGATAAAAGTCTCAAGTGTGGGATGTGTAGTCTGATGAAGCATCGATAGACGAGAAGAGTTTAGTCACAACAGGAGGGCTGTGCAAAGGCTTAGGCGCTCTGCCAGGCTTCGACAGAAAACAATAACAAAGCCTCAACTAAAGAGAAACCAATTTCTGACCGCTAGGAACCTAGCTAACAAGGGGATAAAAGTCTCAAGTGTGGGATGTGTAGTCTGATGAAGCATCGTTCAGAATCACGCCAAGTTCTCATCCTTGTTTTTATGGAAACTTTGCTTTGAAGTTCCATGCTAAGATATTTCTTGTTCATGGTTTTGGATTCCTGGTTTTCATGATTGCTTACCCAAGCCTTGGATCAATGTATTCCTGATTTTCTGGATTGTTTTGGAGAGGTGTGTATTTTGCTTTTATGAACGTTGCTGAACTCTACCTTGGACTAATTTATTCCTGCTTATCTTCATACCTAATTGGATTTACCTATTTCCTTAAAGTGCTTTTACTTTGCTGCTTTTTACTTATCTTCAGTAAAAGGATTGTTTTTTCCTATGCAACGTGTGGTGTTTAAAGTCAGAGGATTATTCCTGTTTTGGAATGCAACACGAGGGATGTAGTTAACCTAATTTTGCTGGGGAGCAAATTTCATAGGTGGGAGGCCACCGCCGAGAAGGCCCTGTCCCTCGTCCCTGCCAAGTGCACTTGCGAGGCTGGTGGGACCAAGAGCAGGGCCTCCCTGGATGATCTCAAACTGCGAGGGGGGACGTAGAGGGAGATACGTGTTGTGTTTAAAGTCAGAGGAATATTTCAGCTCTGGAGCGCAACACTGAGGCTGTTATGAATTGTGGGAGCTGGAGCCCAAAACACCTGGAGGAAGGGCCAAAGTTTGCCCGTGCCTAGACTACACGATTGTTCATTCCACTGAAGCTCTCTACTGTAAACATAAAGCAAGACCAATAAGAATGAAATTTAGCAAACTCTGACTAGTCTGTGTTGTGCTGCATTATTTACTATAGTTAGTGTTACTTATTTGGAAGCATGCTGCAAAGACCACGGTCATTTAGAAAAATGTCAATACCCAACTAGATCCTCCATTCGTTCCCGCTCCTACCTACCGCCCACGCCCAAGTGAATGCCTGCCAGCCCATCATCCCCTGCCCGGGCAGAGACGGATGCCTTTTGGGCCCTGGCTGCAGGTGGAATGGACAGAGGCAGGAAGGGACACCTGGAGGGGCTCACCTGCCCCTCGCCCTGCTCCAAACCCCATACGGGACGCTTGGAAGCCGGGCTCGGGCTCAAGGGGGCCGACTGGACGCTCTTGGCCAAGAAGCCACACCCGGCACCTCACGGCTCACTTGTGACAACCGAAAAGAAAAATGAGAAAGAGGATTGTAAAATGAAATATTTGTTTTGTTTTGTTTTGTTTTTGGTTTCTCCTGGCTCCATGAACACAAAGAGGTGCACGTCCTACCATAGGAGGAAGCAATGGCTGTTAAGTTTTACAGTTATCGTGGAAAGCACTGATCGTCGCCCCTCGCCAGGCCTCCCTCGCTTCATTACTGGATGTGGCAGGCGGTGGAGGAGGTGGCTTGGCAGCACATGCAGGTGGGGTTCACCGACTTCGGGGGGATGAGGTCCAGGTCCTCGTCGTCCGGGATCTCGTCTAACCGGTAGCCGTCCTTGAGCAGCTGGATGTTCAAGTCCTGGTTGATCTGCTGCAGGCGCAGATGGGACAAGTCACACAACAGACCCTCTCTCAGCATAATAATAATAATAATAATAATAATAATAATAATAGATCTCATTTGCTGTGACATACTGTGTTTTTGTGTCAGTAAAATAACAACAACAACAACAACAACAACAACAAGAAAAGCTGACACGATATGAGGATTTAATGACTGAACTGCAAAGACTCTGGCACTAGCTGGTCAAGGTGGTCGTGGTGGTGATAGGCAGACTGGGTGCAGAGCCTAAAGACCTTGGCCTGCACTTAAACACAATTGGTGCTGACAAAACTACTACCTGTCAGCTGCAGAAGGCCACCCTACTGGGATCTGCACACATTAAGATAAGACTGCCCAACTCTGGTTAAACTATTATTCTGACCTTCTTCAATGTAAATGTGCTTACATATCCTTCCAAAAATAATAGAGTAAAATAATAAATGTAATAATAATAATACGGTAAAATACTGTAAATATAATAATAATAATAATAATAATACAGTAAAATACTGTAAATATAATAATAATACATTAAGTAAAATAATCAATGTAATAAAACTAATACCAATAACAGAGTAAAATAATAAATAACCTTGACTTGAGTATAAGCCAAAAAGGGGGCTGAAAAACTAGGCTTATACTTGAGTATATACAGTATGTGGGGGGGAAATGAGTCTTGGAATTGAAGAAATACAGTAGTCCAGGATGGGCAAGGTTGGGCTCTCCAGATGTTTTGGACTTCAACTCCCACAATTCCTAACAAACTGTGAGAGTTGAAGTCCAAAACACCTGGAGAGAGGGCCGAAGTTGGCCATACCAAGCTTAAACCCTTTTCCTTTGGGAAATGGAAAAGATTTATACAAACAGATAGATGGGACTAGAACTCACCTCAGCTGAAGAGTATCCCGAGGAGGAATATCTAGACATGTCAAAGTCATCATCACTGCAGAAGGAGAGAAAGCAGGGTGAAGAGCGAGCCAAACAAAATGATTACTAATTTTATTTATATTTATCATATCAGGAGTGAAACAAACAGTTGTATTTTGTTAAAAAGAATGCAGTTTTAGATAAAGATAGTGAAACTTCAGAGCTCCAGGTGGAGGCTCCTTCTGGGAGCTCAGGGCCTCTTGGTTCCCAGGGTGACCAGGCCCAATAGGGCAAAGATAATGAGCTATTCGGCCTTGAAGATAGTGGAGACTTGATTAGACAGGACCATTTACAATTAAGAGTTCGCAGAAGAGAACGCCTTGCCACTAAACGTGAAGCTAGAGGTCAACGTAATGCTTTCATGTTGGGGAAACGTATTTAATGATTTGATCGAAGGGCCTTCTTTGTCAGTCCAATGTTGCTTATACCCTGTTAACTTCTGTGGAAATGCCTTGGCTTTTGCGGAAAGCTTCTAGCTCCTTGGGACTTTGATTTTGATCCTGATCTTTGGAGACCTTGTCTTGCTACCATAGACTCTTGTTTAACCAATGCTAAAGGACTATGCTTCATGATATTTGCCTTTGGATCTTGGAAACTTTGCCTTTGCCTTTAAGACTCTGTTTTGCCTATTGAACTTTTGCATCTTTACTTCTCTGCTTGATTTTGCTTTTTCTCAATAAACTACAAAACCTACAGCCTTGGTGTGTGGTGGTGTCTTGAGCAAGGTGAATCTATCCTGAGTTGTGACAGTGTTACTGTTTGCACCTTGGTCTTGTCCCACATTCAAGTCTATGTTAAAGTTCCTTGGGAAAGGTTTGTGCTTATGTTCATGGATTCATGTTTTGAAAGAGGTTCCTGGTTACAGATTTATGCTTATGGTTTGATTTCTGATTTTCCATGTATCTTGTTACTTTTGAACAGAACTCTGATGAACTCTGATGTATGGACTATTGCCTTTTATTAGCCTTTTTCCCTATGGTTTTGGGGACACTACTTTTTGTATTACTTTTTGCCTTTTCCCTTTTTATATTGGTTTTCTTCAATAAGTAAGGCTGGACTCTTGTGTGGTGCAAAGGTGAATCCAGGCCAGAGTGTAACAAGACTAAATTCAAATGGTCAAGCTATCTAATGGTATCCGGGGAGGAAATACTGAAGAATTTGCCAAAAAATTGAGGTTAACATTTGAATACTTGGAAAGAAAAACAAATGTTGACTTTAAAGAGCTGCAAAGGGAATTTACTAAAGTAAAGCCGCAGACAGACAGACAGACAGATCATAGTTAACTTTCCCAGCATCTAAGTCTATACCTGTCTGTATCCAGCGCTACCAATGGCTTTTCGTCAGGACTTTGATCTAATGAGGAATAGCCTTTGTTAGGGACAACCAGCCTGAAAAGAAAGAAAACAGTGTTACACAGATCATGTTGAAAACACACATTAAGCAAGCAAAACATCAAGAAGTAGCAAAGTGATTCTCTTCGATTTCAAAATATCAAAAGACCTAAATAATGTTTGGATGCTCAATTCCCCATGAAGACCAGTTAGTTGAGAGTTTGCTGTATAACTTTACAATTTGATTTGTATATTTTATCATTGCTATTTTGTGTATTGATAACATATACAAATCAAATTGTATATTTTATCATTGCTATATTGTGTATTGTGGAGCCCCGGGTGGTGCAGTGGGTTAAAGCACTGAGCTGCTGAGTTTGTTGATCGAAAGGTCACAGGTTCGATTCCGGGGAGTGGCGTGAGCTTCCGCTGTCAGCCCTAGCTTCTGCCAACCTAGCAGTTCAAAAACATGCAAATGTGAGTAGATCAATAGGTACCGCTCCGGCGGGAAGGTAACGGCGCTCCATGCAGTTATGCCGGCCACATGACCTTGGAGGTGTCTACGGACAACGCTGGCTCTTCGGCTTAGAAATGGAGATGAGCACCACACCCCAGAGTCAGACATGACTGGACTTAATGTCAGGGGACTACCTTTACTTTTTATATTGTGTATTAGTATCTTTTAATACCAATTACTTTTAAAAAGGAAACAGAAACTGGCCCATAATGGAGATGCTAAACAGTTGGACCAGCTGGAGTTGGATGGGAACGTTATTATTATTTGCTCAGGTGAACCAAATTCCAAAAGCAAGCTGGACCTTTATCCTCCTTGGGCTTCTTCTCCCTTTTTGTTGAGGTCTGACTAAAGCTCTTACTTTAACAAAGGCACAGAGCACAGCACTTATGAAACATGCAATGAGGCTATTGCTTTTCCCTGGGATTAATTATTTTTTCATTAATGACTTGATAAAAATCGTAATTACTACTCAATTATAGCATTTTGGAGCAGACTCCGTAGCATTTTAATCCCACTTTGAACCAATTGATAGTTTCTTCAGCACTGCAATGTTGCGCTCTCTTTACATTTTTGAAACTGAAAACTGGGATTAGTGTGATTCCAACAAGAGCTCAAAAATCAATCATACAAGATGCTTGAAAGGTTATGGAGACATATCACAAAAGTATAGTCCTTTTTTAAAAAAATGAGGGGGGAAATGCAAGAGGCAAAGCCTTTACTTCAGGGCAAACTAGGTAGGCTGTTAGGAATTGTGGAAGTTGATGTCCAAAACACCTGGAGGGAGGGCCAGAGTATGCCCAGGCCTGTTTTAATTGTCTGGCCATTTGGGTTGTTGTAGGTTTTTGGTAGGTATATGGCCATGGTCTAGAGGCATTTTCTCCTGACGTTTCGCCTGCATCTATGGCAAGCATCCTCAGAGGTAGTGAAGTCTGTTGGAACTAGGAAAATGGGTTTATATCTCTGTGGAATGACCAGGGTGGGACAAAGAACTCTTGTTTGCTGGAGCTAGGTGTGAATGTTTCAACTGACCCCCTTGATTAGCATTTGATGCCCTGGCAGTGCCTGGAGCATTCTTTTGTTGAGAGGTGATTAGATGTCCTTGTTTGTTTCCTCTCTGTTGTTGTGCTGTTCTAATTTTAGAGTTTTTTTAAAAATACTGGTAGCCAGATTTTGTTCATTTTCATGGTTTCCTCCTTTCTGTTGAAATTGTCCACATGCTTGAGGATTTCAATGGCCTCTGTGTAGTCTGACATGGTGTTGTTGGAGTGGTCCAGCATTTGTGTTCTCGAATAATCTGCTGTGTCCAGGTTGGTTCATCAGGTGATCTGCTATGGCTGACTTCCCTGGTTGAAGGAGTCTGCAGTGCCTTTCATGTTCCTTGATTCATGTGTTGGTCAATGCTGCTGCGTTTGGTGGTCCCTCTGTAGACTTGTCCACAGCTGCATGGTACACGGTAGACTCCTGCAGAGGTGAGAGGATCCCTCTGTCCTTTGCTGAATGTAGCACTGGTTGGATTTTCTTGGTGGGTTTGTAGACAGTTTGTATGTTGTGTTTCCTCATCAGCTTCCTTATGCGGTCAGTGGTTCCCTTGATGTCTGGCAAGAACACTTTTCCTCTGGGTGGATCTTTGTCTTTACTCTCGTGGCTTGTTCTTGGTCTTGCAGCTCTTCTGATGTCTCCAGGCACTGCTAGGCAATCAAATGCTAATCAAGGTGGTCAGTTGAAACATTCCCACCTAGCTCCAGCAGACAAGAGTCCTTTGTCCCACCTTGGTCATTCCACAGATATATAAACCCATATTCCTAGTTCCAACAGACCTCACTACCCCTGAGGATGCTTGCCATAGATACAGGTGAAACGTCAGGAGAGAATGCCTCTCGACCATGGCCATATAGCCCCAAAAAACCTACAACAACCTAGTGATTCCAGCCATGAAAGCCTTTGACAATACATTGAATGTCTGGCCATTTGTTTATATCTGTTGTTCTGGGTCCTGTAGGACCTTCTACTTGAGGAGACAAAGTATGATCCCTGTTTTTATCTCCCACGGTAACAATCAAATCCACATGAGCAGGTCTTATTTTTGTGGATTTGATTAAAATTGATTTTGATTATTTTCAAATATTATTATAAATGTTTGTGGAAAGCCACCTTGGGATTTGCTCCATGAGAAAGGTGCCATATGAAGTAAATATATAACTAACAGATATTGTGAATATTTCTTTTTCAATTTTATTGTGTTTTATTTTATGGATTGTTTTGCTTTTATGTTTTATGGACATTTTGTCCTACATGTAAGCTGCCCTAAGACCCTTTGGGGAGATGGTGGCGGGGTATAAAAATAAAGTTGTTGTTGTTGTTGTTGCCTTATGTTTAGTCACAATCCCTTTCCTCAGTACTACTGATTTATGTCGATCCTTTGGAATGTATAAATTCAATGGCTAAAATGATTGAACTATTGAATAATTCTGATCACCTAAACCAGGGGTCAACAAACTAAGCTTGTGGGCCGGATATGGCCCTCCAAGGTCATTTATCCACTCCCTGACCTAAACATTATCATCATCATCATCATCATCATCATCATCATCATCATCCTGAGGGTTGCTCTGAGTCTGAAACAAGTTGAAGGCCCACAACAACAACGACAACAACAAAAATCTGAATTATTTTCACTATTCTATCAGCCTAAAGCAGGCCAACACTTCCCAAAAAAATCCTGGTAAGTTTATACTGATGCTTGGCTTTAAAAGGTTTGATGACCCCTGGTCTAAAAGGTGCCATTAGAGTCCTTCCTTGTTTCTTTTTGGACTCTGATGAAGATAATCAGCCAGACATCTGTCTGCTCTCATTTTGGAACATCTGCACCAGCAGCCATTCTCCCATAGAATCATAGAATCAAAGAATTGTCGAAGGCTTTCATGGCTGGAATCACTAGGTTCTTGTGGGTTTTTTCGGGCTATAGGGCCATGTTCTAGAGGCATTTCTCCTGATGTTTCGCCTGCATCTATGGCATGTTCCTTGATTCGTGTTTGGGCAATGCTGCGTTTGGTGGTCCCTATGTAAACATGAATCAAGGAACATGGAAGGCACGGCAGACTCCTTCAACCAGAGAAGTCAGCCATAGCAGAGCACCTGATGAACCAGCCTGGACACAGCATAGGATTTGAGAACACAGAAATGCTGGACCACACCAACAACCACCATGTCAGGCTACACAGAGAAGCCATTGAAATCCACAAGGAGCATGTGGACAATTTCAACAGAAAGGAGGAAACCATGAAAATGAACAAAATCTGGCTACCAGTATTAAAAAACTGTAAAATTACAAAAGCAAAACAGCAAAGAGGAAACAACCAGGCACATCTTAACACCTCTCAACAGGGGATTTTCCCAGGCTCAGGCAGGCCTTCAAATGCTAATGAAGGTGGTCAGTTGAAACATTCACACCTAGCTCCAGCAGAGAAGAGCTCTTTGCCCCACCCCAGCCATTCCACAGATATATAAACCCACTGTCCTATTTCCAACAGACCTCACTACCTCTGAGGATGCTTGCCATAGCTGCAGGCGAAACGTCAGGAGAAATGCCTCTAGAACATGGCCCTATAGCCCGAAAAAACCCACAAGAACCTATAGAATCAAAGAGTTGGAAGAGACCTCACGGGCCATACAGTCCAACCCCCTGCCAACCCTATTCTGCCAAGAAGGAGGAATATTGCATTCAAATCACCCCTGACAGATGGCCATCCAGCCTGTTTAAAAGCTTCCAAAAAAGGAGCCTCCACCACGCTCCGGGGCGGAGAGTTCCACTGCTGAACGGCTCTCACAGTCAGGAAGTTCTTCCTCATGCCTCCCATCACGACTCCAGAGCAAACTGTACATGAAGAAATAAAAAAGAGGGCGATGCCCCTCCTCTTTGGTGCTGGGAGGGACCCACCTTGTCCGGGCCATGACGTTGTTCTTCTTGGGCTGTTGGTTGACGGGGCTCCCCATGTTGCCATTTTTCAGAGACCCCTTCCGAGCCAACTCCCTCTGTTTCTCTGCGGAAAAGGAAAGGAAAAGCAGATGTTAAAATACAGGTCAGTGACTCAGCTTCTTCTTTCAAAGAAGAACAATTATAAAGGGGTTTATATAGAGAGAGAGGGGGGGGGGGGGAGAAATTTTACATTTAAATTACAATGATATGTCCCTCCCGAAAGATCTCAGACAAGCCCCTACACTGGCAGTTTTCAGAAAGAATTTGAAAACCTGGCTGTTCCAATGTGCCTTTTCAGATTAGGAATCTCCCAAGACCAAATCCCAGAAGCACTTTAGTTACCAAGATCACCGCACACTGCACACCGCACTTTTATTATAATCCCACTCCCCTCCGACACATCAGCACTTTTAACCCTGTACCCTACTTCGGCCGACTCAGTTTTTAATAATGTCTTGTCGTGTTGCTATTGTCATTGTTTTTGCTTGACTGTTTTATTTGCTATGTATTGTATTGCTGTATTGTTTTGGGCTTCGGCCTGCTGTAAGCCGCATCGAATCCTTCGGGAGATGCTAGCGGGGTACAAATAAAGTTATAATAATAATAATAATAATAATAATAATAATAATAATAATATGTCCTGAAATAAATAAAATACAATTTGCAGAAACCTGTCAAATAAATCTAAAAAAACACTTCATTTAGAATACTTACATATACAGTGTTCCCTCACTACTTCGCAGTTCGCTTATTGCAGACTCGCTGTTTCGCGGTTTTCCTTCCTTGTTACTCACCGGGCTGAGTCCTGGCTCTGCCACCGGGACATGGCCCGGTGAGTAGAGAGCGAGCAAGGGAGGGCGGGTGAGCAAGTGAGGGAAGGCCACAAAGGTAGAAGCAGGAGCCTTGGAAGAGGTGGCCTGGCGGCAGAACCAAGACTTGGCCCGGTGAATAGCAAGTGAGAGGGGTGGGTGGGTTAGTGAGCGAGTGAGGGTGGCAAGGGCAGCAGTGGTGGTAGAAGCAAGAGCCTGGCCATCTCTTTTAGGCTCCTGCTTCTGCCACTACTTCTACCTTTGTGGCCCTTCTTCCCTCCCTCCCTCCCTCATTATGCACTAGGCTGGGTCCTGGTGGCAAAACCAGGACTTGGCCCAGTGAATAGTGAGTGAGCAAGGGAGGACGGGTGGGTGAGCGAGGGAGGGAGGGAAGGGGGGCCGCAAAGGTGGAAGCAGCTCTACTGTACATAGCGTCCCTACTTCGCGGATTTTCACTTATCACGGGTGGTCCTGGAACGTAACACCTGCAATAAGTGAGGGAACACTGTATGCTTTCAAGTTAGAAATGTCTTGAACAAAAATTACATCATACTAGGCATTTGCATTGTACACCACCTTTCTAATATTTTGTAAAAAAATTATGCATGTAGATTCTGTTTAAATTAGGCATGGGCAAACTTCGGACCTCCAGGTGTTCTGGACTTCAAATCCCACAATCCCTACTTACTCAGCTGTACATAATTTTTAATTTTATTATTATTTAAAATTCTAAATAAAAAGATACTTTACATTTCTATACTTATCAACTACTTATATATTTCCATTTACCCCCTAAAAATATAGTGAGGGTAGTCAAAAAGCGTGAGTCCTTTTCTTTGAAAGGTTCCTGAAAAGGAAGACTGCACTTGTCAATCTTCCCATTGTTGTTCTTTGGTTTGACAAAACATATTTTCGTAAGAATGGAAGCTTGCAATCTCGCATGGAACATCCCATTTGAGAGTGCTGCCCATCAAATATGAGCTCCAGTGTGTTCTTACTGGAGTGGGGTACAACCCCCCTGTTATGTCAGCTCCACCAGATATATAAACCCATTTTCCTAGTTCCAACAGACCTCACAACCTCTGAGGATGCTTGCCATAGATGTAGGTGAAACATGGCCATATAGCCCCCCCCCAAAAAACCTACAACAACCCAGTGATTCCAGCCATGAAAGCCGTCGACAGTTTCAAAATGCTTCATGCATTGTGATGACCATCCTATTTCCATACATAATTGTATTACTGTTGCATTTCTGTAAATATTTTTTTCTACACGACCGTAAAATGGATTAGTTGCACTACAAATGGACCCACACATTTCAGATTTTGGAGCTTGAGGATGAGAGAAGTAGCTGACAAGGGAGTAGCAAGCCTGAACAAAAGGGTTGGGTGGGAGGAACAAGGCATCCTGTCTCACGGTTGTTCTGTTCAGCCTGTTCCCAACAGCGACAGCAGCAGGAAAAGGAGGTGAAAGGAAGGGCAACACGAGGCTTCGGGGAAATGCAACGCTTTCTGCTCGTCTCCAAATCAACATCACGGGGGGAAAAAACGAGGCTGAATGTCTGCTCCATCCACACAATCTTTTGCTTCTCTCTCAGACAAGTACAACCAGGTTGAAAGCAATGGCACACATGTCATTTGCGATTACCTGGAACATGAACAACAAAAGATACTTCAACAGGCACCACAATTCAAGAGAGATATTGACAAGCTGGAATGTGTCCAAAGGAGGGCGACTAAAATGATCAAGGGTCTGGAGAACAAGCCCTATGAGGAGCGGCTTAAGGAGCTGGGCATGTTTAGCCTGAAGAAGAGAAGGATGAGAGGAGATATGATGAGAGCCATGTATAAATATGTGAGAGGAAGTCACAGGGAGGAGGGAGCAAGCTTGTTTTCTGCTTCCTTGGAGACTAGGACACAGAACAATGGCTTCAAACTACAAGAGAGGAGATTCCATCTGAACATGAGGAAGAACTTCCTGACTGTGAGAGCCGTTCAGCAGTGGAACTCTCTGCCCCGGAGTGTGGTGGAGGCTCCTTCTTTGGAAGCTTTTAAGCAGAGGCTGGATGGCCATCTGTCAGGGGTGATTTGAATGCAATATTCCTGCTTCTTGGCAGGGGGTTGGACTGGATGGCCCAGGAGGTCTCTTCCAACTCTTTGATTCTATGATTCTATGATTCTAGGTAAAAACATACAGGCAGAAAAAGAGCTCCCAGTGGTGCAATGGGTTAAACCCTTGTGCAGTTCAAATTCGGGGAGCGTGGTGAGCTCCCCTCTGTCAGCTCCAGCTTCTCCACAGGGACATGAGAGAAACATATATGGTAACATATCCGGATGTCCCCTGGACAACGTCCTTGCAGATGACCAATTATCTCACACCAGAAGCATCGTGCAGTTTCTCAAGTTACTTACTTACTTTACTTACTTAGGCGATCCCTCATTGGCCAAGGATGATGGTCCTCCAAGTTTAGTGTCCTGGCGGTGGGTTCGTATGTGACTGTGGAGCCCTATTCTTGACCTGCATCTTCTCCCACAGTGAGGGCATCGGTTTCCAGGTGGAAGGCGGTCTCGTTCAGGGTTGGCTTGACACACCTTCCTTTTGGCACGTTTCTCTCTTTCGCCCTCCATTCGTGCCTCTTCGAATTCTGCAGCACTGCTGGTCATAGCTGACCTCCAGCTGGAGCACTCAAGGGCCAGGGCTTCCCAGTTCTCAGTGTCTATGCCAGAGTTTTTAAGGTTGGCTTTGAGTCCATCTTTCAATCTTTTTTCCTGCCCACCAACATTCCGTTTTCCGTTCTTGAGCAACTGCTTTGGGACATGGTGGTCGGGCATCCGTACAACATGGCCGGTCCAGTGGAGTTGATGGCGGAGGAGCATCGCTTCAATGCTGGTGGTCTTTGCTTCTTCCAGAACGCTGACGTTTGTCTGCTTGTTTTCCCAGGAGATTGGCAGAATTTTCCGGGGGCAGCGCTTATGGAATCGTTCCAGGAGTTGCGTGTGACGTCTGTAGACAGTCCACGTTTTGCAGGCATAGAGCAGGGTTGGGAGGACAATAGCTTTATAAACAAGCCACTTGGTCTCCCTACGGATGTCCCGGTCCTCAAACACTCTCTGCTTCATTCGGAAGAATGCTGCACTCGCAGAGCTCAGGCAGTGTTGTATTTCAGTTTCAATGATGATGTCTGTAGACAGTCCACGTCTCAGAGGAGTACAATAGGGCTGGAAGGGGAATGGCTTTATAAACAAGCACCTTTGTTTCCCTACGGATGTCCCGGTCCCCAAACACTCTCTGCTTCATTCGGAAGAATGCTGCAATCGCAGAGCTCAGGAAGTGTTGTATTTCAGTCTCAATGTTAACGTCTGTAGACAGTCCACGTCTCACAGGAGTACAATAGGGTTGGAAGGGGAATGGATTTATAAACAAGCCCCTTGGTCTCCCTACGGATGTCCCGGTCCTCAAACACTCTCTGCTTCATTCGGAAGAATGCTGCACTCGCAGAGCTCAGGCAGTGTTGTATTTCAGTCTCAATGTTAACGTCTGTAGACAGTCCACGTCTCACAGGAGTACAATAGGGTTAGAAGGGGAATGGCTTTATAAACAAGTACCTTGGTCTCCCTCCGGATGTCCCAGTCCTCAAAACACTCTCTGCTTCATTCGGAAGAATGTTGCACTCACAGAGCTCAGGTACTCCTGTATTTCAGTCTCAATGTTGATGTCTGTAGACAGTCCACGTCTCACAGGAGTACAATAGGGTTGGAAGGGGAATGGCTTTATAAACAAGCCCCTTGGTCTCCCTACGGATGTCCCGGTCCTCAAACACTCTCTGCTTCATTCGGAAGAAAGCTGCACTTGCAGAGCTCAGGCAGTGTTGTATTTCAGTCTCAATGTTGATGTCTGTAGACAGTCCACGTCTCACAGGAGTACAATAGGGTTGGAAGGGGAATGGCTTTATAAACAAGTACCTTGGTCTCCCTACGGATGTCCCAGTCCTCAAACACTCTCTGCTTCATTCGGAAGAATGCTGCACTCGCAGAGCTCAGGCAGTGTTGTATTTCAGTTTCAATGATGATGTCTGTAGACAGTCCACGTCTCAGAGGAGTACAATAGGGCTGGAAGGGGAATGGCTTTATAAACAAGCACCTTGGTATCCCAACAGATGTCCCGATCCTCAAACACTCTCTGCTTCATTCGGAAGAATGCTGCACTTGCAGAGCGCAGGCAGTGTTGTATTTCAGTCTCAATGTTGACGTCTGTAGACAGTCCACGTCTCACAGGAGTACAATAGGATTGGAAGGGGAATGGCTTTATAAACAAGCACCTTGGTCTCCCTACGGATGCCCTGGTCCTCAAAACACTCTCTGCTTCATTCGGAAGAATGCTACACTCGCAGAGCTCAGGCAGTGTTGTATTTCAGTCTCAATGTTGACGTCTGTAGACAGTCCACGTCTCACAGGAGTACAATAGGGTTGGAAGGGGAATGGCTTTATAAACAACCCCCTTGGTCTCCCTACGGATGTCCCGGTCCTCAAACACTCTCCTTTATTTGGAAAAACATACAGGATGGCACTTAGGCAGAAAAAGAGCCCTCAGTAGTGCAAAGGGTCAAACCCTTGTGCAGTTTGAACCTGGGGAGCAGGGTAAGCTTGCCTCTGTCAGCTCCAGCTTCCCTGCAGGAACATGAGAGAAGCATATGTAGTAACATATCCGGGTGTCCCCTGGACAACGTCCTTGCAGACGACCAATTATCTCACACCAGAAGCATCTTGCAGTTTATCAAGTTACTCCTGGCATGAAAAAAGGCAGAAGAAAAGGGAAATGCACAGATATAGGATGGGTGGCACCTGGCTTGAAAGTAGTTTACGTGAAAGGGATCCTGGAGTCTTAGCAGACCATAAGCCAGCAATGTCATGCAACAGCTTAGAAAGCCAATGGGATTTTGGGCTGTGTGGAAAGGCGTATTGATCGAGGGAGGTCATGGAGCCCCTTCCTGCCCTCAGATGAAACTTGCAAACATGCAAACACCCACGATTGCACCCTCCCCTCCAAGACACACAAATTAATGAGGCGGGACAACCCTAGAGAGACTATTTCCATTTCAGGATATCCATTAAGAAAAAGGAAAGTGTGGCAGCAAAGTCATTTTCCAAACGCTTGATAGTCAAGCCAAGTTTCCAGAGAAGAAATTAAAAACTCCTTCTAGCGTGCAGCTGAGGAATTGGATCAATAGATTGGCATTTAGGGAAATTACGTTGCTTCATTATTCTTCAGGGCTCTTATTGCCTGCGATCACGTCAGTTCACCTGCCGAAGGAGGCCAATCCCAGACCGGCTTCCCAAACAGTGAAGAGGCCACAGAAATGATTTCTTCTTTAATTTCTCTGCTGTGCTTCTTCCAATATTGGACCCAAGGTGACTGAATGCAAAGACTGAAATGAAATACAGTCAGATCTTCACATTTGCTGGGGCTAGGGGCACACGACTCCCAGGAAAGTGTAAAACTGCACATGATTATTATTTATTATAGTTATTATTAATAACAATATTGTGTGCCCCTAGCCCGAGCAAATGTGAAGAGTGGACTGTATTTCTTTAGATCACACCTGGAATACCTGGAGGCTCCTTCTTTGGAAGCTTTTAAGCAGAGGCTGGATGGCCATCTGTCAGGGGTGATTTGAATGCAATATTCCTGCTTCTTGGCCGAATGGGGTTGGACTAGATGGCCCAGGAGGTCTCTTCCAATTCTAGGATTCTAGGATTCTATGATTCTACAAGAGAGGAGATTCCATCTGAACATGAGGAAGAACTTCCTGACTGTGAGAGCCGTTCAGCAGTGGAACTCTCTGCCCCGGAGTGTGGTGGAGGCTCCTTCTTTGGAAGCTTTTAAACAGAGGCTGGATGGCCATCTGCCAGGGGTGATTTGAATGCAATATTCCTGCTTCTTGGCAGAATGGGGTTGGACTGGATGGCCCAGGAGGTCTCTTCCAACTCTAGGATTCTAGGATTCTATGATTCTACAAGAGAGGAGATTCCATCTGAACATGAGGAAGAACTTCCTGACTGTGAGAGCCGTTCAGCAGTGGAACTCTCTGCCCCGGAGCGTGGTGGAGGCTCCTTCTTTGGAAGCTTTTAAACAGAGGCTGGATGGCCATCTGCCAGGGGTGCTTTGAATGCAATATTCATGCTTCTTGGCAGAATGGGGTTGGACTGGATGGCCCATGAGGTCTCTTCCAACTCTTTGATTCTATGATTCCCTGAGCTTTGGCAGGGGGTTGGACTGGATGGCCCACGAGGTCTCTTCCAATTCTTTGATTCTATGAGCCTGCCAGCAATTTACTTTGCAGCCTCCTCCTGTGCTCATAGAAGATATGTTGCAGTTAAAACCCATCGCTAGATTCCACCCAAGAATTAAAACTTGGAAGTTTTGTTTCCTGCTAAAGATACGGTATAGTACATGGACAACCTCTGCTGACCCATAGCAACACAGGGATCATATGGTCCTCCTCTCAACTATGTTCCCAGAGCAAGAACTGCACTGCCCAATTTTCCTTTACAATTGTGACTTTGGATTAATACTTTTGCAATCATGGACCAAGGGCAAGATGGATTGATGGTATCCTTGAAGTGACTGGTTTGACTCTGAAGGAGCTGGGGGTGGCGGCGGCCAATAGGGAGCTCTGGCGTGGGCTGGTCCTGGAGGTCACGAAAAATCGGAAGCGACTGAACGAATAAACAACAACAACAATCATAGACAACATTCTCCTAGGCCATTACATACAAAAGAGCAGCATCTAGGTTACCAACGGGAGCGATGCTCAGTGAGCACACAACTCCTCTGTTGCGCCAGCTCCACTTGCCAGTCTGCTACCAGGCATAATTCAAAGTGCTGGGTTTAGCCTATAAAGCCCTAAATGGTTCTGGCCTGGCTTAACTATCCGAACGTATCTCTCCTTATGAACCATCTAGGACTTTAAGATCATCTGGGGAGGCCCTGCTCTCGGTCCCACCTCCATCTCAGATGCGTTTGGCGGGGATGAGAGACAGAGCCTTCTCAGTGGTGGCCCCTCGGCTATGGAACGTTCTCCCCAGGGATATTAGATCGGCTCCCTCCCTTCTAACATTCAGCAAAACACTTAAAACCTGGCTCTTTGAGCAAGCTTTTTCTACTACAGCATAATTAGACGTAAACAAATATATGGAATGACTGACGATGCAACTGGACAATTATTTTAGTAAGGAGATGCTGAGGATCTTGTTTTTACAGACATATCTGCTTTTTATATTACACTAGCCATCCCCTGCCACGCGTTGCTATGGCCCAGTCTAGTGGTCATGGGGGTTCTGTGTGGGAGGTTTGGCCCAATTCTATCATTGGTGGGGATCAGAATGCTCTGTGATTGTAGGTGAACTACAAATCCCAGCAACTACAACTCCCAAATGTCAAGGTCTATTTTCTCCAAACTCCACCTGTGTTCACATGCAGGCATATTGACTATCTGTGCCAGGTTTGGTCCAAATCCCTCGCTGTTTGAGTCCACAGTTCTCTCTGGATGTAGGTAAACTACAACACCAAAACTCAAGGTCAGTGCCCACCAAACCCTTCTAGTATTTTCTGTTGGTCAAGGGAGTTCTGTGTGCCAAGTTTGGTTCAATATCAGAATGCTCTGTGATTGTAGGTGAACTACAAATCCCAGCAACTACAACTCCCAAATGTCAAGATTCTATTTTCCCCAAACTCCACCAGTGTTCACATTTGGGCATATTGAGTATTCGTGTAGAGATTGGTCCAGATCCATCATTGTTTGAGTCCACAGTGATCTCTGGATGTAGGTGAACTACAACTCCAAAACCAAAGGACACTGCCCACCAAACCCTTCCAGCATTTTCTGTTGGTCATGGGAGAACTGTGTGCCAAGTTTGGTTCAAGTCCATCTTTGGTGGGGTTCAGAATGCTCTTTGATTGTAGGTGAACTATAAATCCCAGCAATTACAACTCCCAAATGACAAAATCAATTTTTTTGAGTGAAGGACGTACATTGGGTTGTTAGGTGTCTTGCGTCCAAATTTGATGTCAATTCGTCCAGTGGTTTTTGAGTTCTGTTAATCCCACAAACAAACATTACATTCAGTTCTTGCGGGTTTTTTCGGGCTATATGGCCATGTTCTAGAGGCATTTCTCCTGACGTTTCGCCTGCATCTATGGCAAGCATCCTCAGAGGTGAGGTCTGCTGGAAATGGGGAAAAGGGTTGGGAAACTTCCCATTTCCAGCAGACCTCACCTCTGAGGATGCTTGCCATAGATGCAGGCGAAACGTCAGGAGAAATGCCTCTAGAACATGGCCATATAGCCCGAAAAAACCCACAAGAACTGAGTGATTCCAGCCATGAAAGCCTTCGACAATACATTGAACATTACATTTTTATTTATATAGATTTTAAATGTTGAATGGTTTTTATTATTGTTTTAACTGTATTTGGATATTTGTTATGGCATCGAATCGATGCTGACTGTGAACCGCCTTGAGTCACCTCTGGCTGAGAAATAAATAAATGAAACAAACAAATAAATAAGAAGAAAAATATTCAGAATTTTGAAAATAAAATGTAGTTTCAAGGGCTGTGTCCAACTGCCTTCTTGCAGGCAGCACTTGCCCAAGGATTGGCTGAGAATGAAAGGAAAGTAGTGAGCAAAACAAAACAAAACAAAACCCTCTTCCAAGCCATTCATGACATTGGCAATGAGAACCAGGTCTCTGGAGGCAAGTGCTTCAGGCGTGAACCCAAGAGTTCATCCTGGTGGCCCTGACTTTTTTGCAGGGAATGCAATCATGCCTCTAATTCCCAGCCGCTCTCTCTAATGAATCCTCTGCAGGAGGAAAGTGGCCGGGAGCCCAAGGGATCTGCAAAGGTGTCCTGGGGGAAAGGGGCAGACTTGTGCCAGGGAAATTAATCTCTTCTGGGGCAAGTGACCCTTTTAAGGAACTGGAAGGGAAACCTAACAAGCTTACTCTCTGCTGGAGGAGCCAAGCCAGGGCCCAGGAGCCAAGCAAAAGGGAGTTTCCCAAGCATTGTCTTAGCCAAGAGAGCAAAGGGAATTAATGGCCGTAGTTTCAAACAGCAACAGTGCCAAATAGAGAACGCCATAAGAAAATTTCTGATGGGATTAAAGCTAGCAAACAGGATGGACTATCTTTTAATACTGTTAGCCACCGTGTTAAAAAAATATATTTACGTGGAAAATTCTTCTGAATAAAAATTCCACAGATAATATGAACATTGTTGTTGTTCATTCGTTCAGTCGTCTCCGACTCTTCGTGACCTCATGGACCAGCCCACGCCAGAGCTCCCTGTCGGCCGTCACCACCCCCAGCTCCTTCAAGGTCAGTCCAGTCACTTCAAGGATGCCATCCATCCATCTTGCCCTTGGTCGGCCCCTCTTCCTTTTGCCTTCCACTTTCCCCAGCATAATTATCTTCTCTAGGCTTTGCTGTCTCCTCATGATGTGGCCAAAGGACTTCAACTTTGTCTCTAGTCTCCTTCCCTCCAATGAGCTTTAGTCGGGCTTTATTTCCTGGAGGATGGACTGGTTGGATCTTCTCGCAGTCCAAGGCACTCTCAGCACTTTCCTCCAACACCACAGCTCAAAAGCATCGATCTTCCTTCGCTCAGCCTTCCCGAAGGTCCAGCTCTCACATCCGTAGGTGACTACTACAGGGAAGACCATGGCTTGGACTAGGCAATGGATCTTGGTTGCCAGTCTGATGTCTCTACTCTTCACTATTTTATCGAGACTGGACATTGCTCTCCTCCCAAGAAGGAAGCGTCTTCTGATTTCCTGGTTACAGTCTACATCTGCACTCATCTTTGCACCTAGAAATACAAAGTCTGTCACGGCCTCCACAATTTCTCCCTCTATTTCCCAGTTGTCAATCATTCTTGTTGCCATAATTTTGGTTTTTTTGATGTTTAGCTGCAACCCAGCTTTTGCGCTTTCTTCTTTCACCTTGATTAGAAGGCTCCTCAGATCCTCCTCGCTTTCGGCCATCAGAGTGGTGTCATCTGCATTTCTGAGGTTCTTTTGTGGGATTGACAGAACTCAAAATCCACTGGACGAATTGACACCAAATTTGGACAGAAGACACCTAACAACCCAATGTATGTCCTTCACTCAAAAAAAATGATTTTGTCATTTGGAAGTTGTAGTTGCTGGGATTTATAGTTCACCTACAATCAAAGAGCACTCTGAACCCCACCAACGATGGAATTGAATCAGACTTGGCTCACAGAACTCCCATGACTAGCAGAAAATACTGGAAGGGTTTGGTGGGCACTGACCTTGAGTTTTGGAGTTGTAGTTCACCAACATCCAGAGAGCACTGTGAACTCAAACAATGATGGATCTGGACCAAACTTGGCATGAATACTCAATATGCCCAGATATGAACACTGGTGGAGTTCGGGGAAAATAGAACCTTGATATTTGGGAGTTGTAGTTCCTGGGATTAATAGTTCACCTACAATCAAAGCGTGTGTATGCTGAACCCGCCAAATACAGAATTGGGGAAAACTTACCACACAAAATCCCCATACTCAGGGCCATCCAGTCCAACTCCCCTCACAAGGACAAGAAAATGTAATCAAAGCCCTCCTGACAGCCATAGATATAGATATATGATTCACACACACACAGATATAGTATCATAGATTTGAAAGGAACCCCTAAAGAAGGACAATGAAATGTTTCATGTTCCAGAGTAAGCAAACCAGACACTCTCCACGTCAACATCGACATAGAAACAACAAGAAATACTGTTTACCCATAAGAACAAAGGAATTACATATATTAGAAACCAACACTTTCTCATTACTTTATTTTCCAAATCAGCAGACTGGGCCACAGCAACGCGTGGCAGGGGACAGCT
Source organism: Anolis sagrei (assembly GCF_037176765.1). NCBI lineage: Eukaryota > Metazoa > Chordata > Lepidosauria > Squamata > Anolidae > Anolis > Anolis sagrei. Next base: position 301,069,273 of record NC_090022.1, on the reverse strand, counting down.
AGTAGTTAATAAGATGACCAATACGTAAATATAGTTAATAAGATACTGTAAATCTTTTAAGTTATATCCATCATTAACTTTGCTCACTCATCCACATGTCACATTGTCAACTACCATTGTTCCGTTGCGTCCTCGTCTCCAGGGAAGCAGAAAACAAGCTTGCTCCCTCCTCCCTGTGGCTTCCTCTCACATATTTATACATGGCTATCATATCTCCTCTCAGCCTTCTCTTCTTCAGGCTAAACATGCCCAGTTCCCTAAGCCGCTCCTCATAGGGCTTGTTCTCCAGACCCTTGATCATTTTAGTCGCCCTCCTCTGGACACATTCCAGCTTGTCAATATCTCTCTTGAATTGTGGTGCCCAGAATTGGACACAATATTCCAGATGTGGTCTAACCAAAGCAGAATAGAGGGGTAGCATTACTTCCTTAGATCTAGACACTAGGCTCCTTTTGATGCAGGCCAAAATCCCATTGGCTTTTTTTGCCGCCACATCACATTCCTGGCTCATGTTCCCCTTCCTCCCCACGAGGACTCCAAGATCTTTTTCACACATACTGGAGGACAGTTCTCAGCCTGATAATGAGCAAGCAGGGAAACAGGCTGACACTAACGAACAGACTGACCTTGACGAAATGGGAACCTTAGATCGGGCTGACTGTTTGGAACTCAGAGTTCGAAGGAGTGTGAGAATAGCTAACAAGAAGGAGGCCAGAGGCCAAAGAAACACCTTCATGTTTTGCAAAGGGTATTAAGGAGGGAGTTTGGGACCAAACCTTTGTCAAAGCAACTTTGTGTTCAACTAAGAAGCTTGCCTTTGCTTGTCTAGATTATCTTACAGTTCTTGTGATCATGATTTCAGGACTTTGTCATGTTCTTTTGGGGTTTTGCTTTGCTGGTGCCTTTTTGGATTAAGCTTCAAGTGCTATATTATATTGATCTGTTGGAACATTAACCTTTGTCTTTAAAAACTTTTTACCTTTTATTTTTAATAAACTATAAAGACTCAAGGTGAAAGAAGAAAGCGCAAAAGCTGGGTTGCAGCTAAACATCAAAAAAACCAAGATGATGGCAACAAGAATGATTGACAACTGGGAAATAGAGAAAAGGTGGAGGCCGTAACAGTCTTTGTATCTCTAGGTCAAAGATTACTGCAGATGCAGACTGTGGCCAGGAAATCAGAAGACGCTTCCTTCTTGGGAGCAGAGCAATGTCCAGTCTCGATAAAATAGTCAAGAGTAGCGACATCACACTGGCAACAAAGATCCATTGCCTAGTCAAAGCCATGGTCTTCCCTGTAGTCACCTACGGATGTGAGAGCTGGACCTTAGGGAAGGCTGAGCAAAGGAAGAGAGAGGCTTTTGAGCTGTGGTGTTGGAGGAAAGTTCTGAAAGTGCCTTGGACCGCGAGAAGATCCAACCAGTCCATCCTCCAGGAAAGAAAGCCCGACTGCTCACTGGAGGGAAGGAGACTAGAGACAAAGCTGAAGTACTTTGGCCACATCATGAGGAGACAGCAAAGCCTAGAGAAGGGAATGATGCTGGGGAAAGTGGAAGGTAAAAGGAAGAGGGGCTGACCAAGGGCAAGATGGATGGATGGCATCCTTGAAGTGACTGCACTGACCTTGAAAGAGCTGGGGGTGGTGACGGCCGACAGGGAGCGCTGGCGTGGGCTGGTCCATGAGGTCACCTAGAGAAGACAATGATGCTGGGGAAAGTGGAAGGTAAAAGGAAGAGGGGCCGACCAAGGGCAAGGTGGATGGATGGCATCCTTGAAGTGACTGGCTTGACCTTGAAGGAGCTGGGGGTGGTGACGGCCGACAGGGAGCTCTGGCGTGGGCTGGTCCATGAGGTCACGAAGAGTCGGAGACGACTGAACGAATGAACAACAACAAAAAAGACTTCTGGCTCTGTGCAGTTTGGTGTCTTCAGCAAGGTGAATCTACTCTGAGGTGCAACAGATGCACCTTCATTTGCAAACTATATTCACCCACAGACTATGATAGAAACTAATCCTGTGCATGGACTGCAAATGTGCTGTTCTGTCAAGTGGGAAGAACTCTGCCTCTGAGGACCACTAAAAGGACAAGAGAGCTAAGTTTACAGCATTCCTGCAGATTATTTATGAACAGGCGCATATCCGACACTTTCTTCTTCCATTAAGGGACGGACGTTCGGGGCAGCTAATGACCTTTCCATTAAAGACAAGAGATTAACACCAAGGCAATCAACAGCCCTTCCACTTTGAACAACATCCATCGAATCCATAAAACCAGTAGCCGAAATTTGACCCCATCATTGTTGTGAAAAAGTAATTCGCATGTTAATATAGGTATGTGTTAGCTTATGTCTTTGCTTAATGTGTTTGGGTTGCATGTTGTAGTGGATAGTTAGCTGCTTAGTTATAGTGACATATTATAAAAATCTTTTTTTTTTGTATTAGTTCTCTCTCTCTTTTTACTATTTCTTTATTCCTGAATAAAAATGAGATACACCAAAGAGGAAACACTATAGGACTTAGGTGTAGATAGGTCACTAATGGCAGTGCCCGCAGTGTATCTGCTCCAATTGTCCCACAAGCAAAAGCATTTAAAACACTTCGATGAAGTCAGGAATCCTAGCAGACTGACAAGACAATGCTACACGAGGCCCAGTTCTGGACAATCATAGAATAGAATTATAGAATCCTAGAGTTGGAAGAGACCTCCTGGGCCATCATCCAGTCCAACCCCATTCTGCCAAGAAGCAGGAATATTGCATTCAAAGCACCCCTGACAGATGGCCATACAGCCTCTGTTTAAAAGTCTCCAAAGAAGGAGCCTCCACCCCATTCCGGGGCAGAGAGTTCCACTGCTGAACAGCTCTCACAGTCAGGAAGTTATTCCTTATGTTCAGATGGAATCTCCTTTACTGTAGTTTGAAGCCATTCCTCCATTGTGTCATAGTCTTGCATTGCAGTACTATAGTATCAGGAGAAACAAGCTTGCTCCTTCCTCCCTATGACTTCCCCTCACATATTTATACATGGCCATTATGTCGCCTCTCAGCCTTCTCTTCTTCGTGCTAAACATGCCCAGCTCTTTAAGCTGCTTCTCATAGGGCTTGTTCTCCAGACCTTTGATCATTTGAGTCACCCTCCTCGGGACACATTCCAGCTTGTCAATATCTCTCTTGAATTGTGGTGCCCAGAATTGGACACAGTATTCCAGGTGTGCTCTAAGCAAGGCAGAATAAAGCATGGGGAGCATGACTTCCCTGGATCTAGACACTAGATTCCTACTAATGTAGGACAAAATCCCATTGGCTTTTTTGCCAATAGGATTTTGGCAAAAAAAAAAAAATCCCTGGGGTTTGTACAAAAGACTTTTCAGTGACAAACCTTACTTACTTACTTAGGCGATCCCTCGTTGGCCGAGTAGGATAGTCTTCCAGGATCACTATTCTGGTGGGTCCGTAGGTGACTGTGGAGCCCTATTCTTGACCTGTATCTTCTTCCACAGTGAGGGCATTGGTTTCCAGGTGGAAGGCGGTCTTCAGTCAGGGTTGGCTTGACGCGCCTTCCTCTTGGCACGTTTTTCTCTTTCACCCTCCATTCGTGCCTCTTCTAATTCTATAGCACTGCTGGTCACAGCTGACCTCCAGCTGGAGCACTCAAGGGGCAGGGCTTCCCAGTTCTCAGTGTCTATGCCAGAGTTTTTGGCTTTGAGCCCATCTTTAAATCTCTTTTCTTGTCCTCCAACATTCCATTTTCTGTTCTTGAGTTCAAAGTAGACCAGCTGCTTTGGGAGACGGTGGTCGGGCATCTGGACAACATGGCTGGTCAAGTGGAGTTGATGGCGGAGGACTATCGCTTCAGTGCTGGTGATCTTTGCTTCTTCCAGCACGCTGATGTTTGTCCGCCTGTCTTCCCAAGAGATTTGCAGGATTTTCTGGAGGCAGATGATGGAATCGTGCTAGGAGTTGCATGTGACGTCTGTAGACAGTCCACGTTTCGCAGGCATAGAGCAGGGTTGGGAGGACAATAGCGTTATAAACAAGCACCTTGGTCTCCCTGGACAACCCTAGAGAGGCAGTAAAAGAACGAAGAGCACCAAAGATGTGGAAGGTTGGCACTGTCCTTGCTTTCTGGTCAGAACTGCTGAAACAAATGTCAGCAAAGCAAAGAAGGCTGGGAAAACCAAGCTGGGAGGCCAAATACTGCATGTCTATGCTGCGGGCCACTCCACCCAACATGCAGAGTCAAACCAAACCACGTATTATCCCTCACCAGCTAGATGTCTCCTGCCCATTGGTGTCCAACAATCCCAAAGGGCCTGAAGTTTCAGAAGGTTGCTTTTCATCCTCTTCAGCCTTGACCATCAGGGTCAAGTGGTGCAGGAGGATCTACATTAATGGACTTTCCTGCCCAGCCATTGGGGATTTCTGAAATAAACTGTGGCATCTACAGTAACCATTCCTTGTCTTACTGAGGCTGAAAGGAGATGACAGTTCCAGGGGAAGAGAAAGGCCATGCAATGCCAACAAGCAAGCAGAGACAAGTGCAGCTTTAGGACACACGCCAGGAGCCGAGGAATCAGCCGATGGATCATGGCATCCTTCACTTGTGAAATTCTGAAACTGGGTCCCAAGAATAGCTGGTCAGCATGAACCGATTTATGACAGAAGAAGCCTGGAGCATGGCAGTACTTATAGTATCTGGAGAAGAGGCAAGTGGCACTTCTTTCACTCTCTGCCAACTTCTTAAAAACATGAGAAGCAGCATTGAGTCTCACTCCAGACAAGAGAGATCCTTGCTGTTGGTGGTTTTGTGTGTCTGGTTGAATGCTCTGGATATCGGGGAACAACAAATCCCTGAATAGAGTGAAAACATCCAGGGAAGTAATGCTACCCCTTTATTCTGCTCTGGTTAGACCACACCTGGAATATTGTGTCCAATTCTGGGCACCACAATTCAAGAGAGATATTGACAAGCTGGAATGTGTCCAGAGGAGGGCGACTAAAATGATCAAAGGTCTGAAGAACAAGCCCTATGAGAAGCGGCTTAAGGAGCGGGGCATGTTTAGCCCGAAGAAGAGAAGGATGAGAGGAGATATGATAGCCATGTATAAATATGTGAGAGGAAGCCACAGGGAGGAGGAGGGAGCAAGCTTCCTTTCTGCTTCCCTGGAGACTAGGACGCAATGGAACAATGGCTTCAAACTACAAGAGAGGAGATTCCATCTGAACATGAGGAAGAACTTCCTGACTGTGAGAGCCGTTCAGCAGTGGAACTCTCTGCCCCGGAGGGAGTGTGGTGGAGGCTCCTTCTTTGGAAGCTTTTAAGCAGAAGCTGGATGGCCATCTGTCAGGGGTGGTTTGAATGCAATATTCCTGCTTCTTGGCAGAATGGGGTTGGACTGAATGACCCATGAGGTCTCTTCCAACTCTTTGATTCTATGATTCTATGATTCTATGTAGAATTCATTCATTTATTTATTTGCCACATTTATATCCTACCCTTCTCACCTTGAAGGGGACTAGAAATGCTTCCATCCTACCCGTAAATACAATCCACAGAATCCAGTGCCCTCCAATACTCCTGTTTTCCATTTCTCAAAATGGCAACAGGAAATTACAGAATTACTCACCATTTCTAAAAGGAACTGCAAAGGAAAACTAATTTTTCCAAGAGTAAACACTGGACAGAGGGATCCTGTGCCTTTCATAGCTCTGCAGAAGAAGGCATTTCAGCAAGTATTACCGTATATATTTGAATATAAGCCGACCTGAATATAGAATCATAGAATCAAAGAGTTGGAAGAGACTTCCTGGGCCATCCAGTCCAACCCCATTCTGCCAAGAAGTAGGAATATTGCATCAAATCACCCCTGACAGATGGCCATCCAGCCCCTGTTTAAAAGCTTCCAAAGAAGGAGACTCCACCACATTCCGGGGCAGAGAGTTCCACTGCTGAACGGCTCTCGCAGTCAGGAAGTTCTTCCTCGTGTTCAGGTGGAATCTCCTCTCTTGTAGTTTGAAGCCATTGTTCCATTGCGTCCTAGTCTCCAAGGAAGCAGAAAACAAGCTTGCTCCCTCCTCCTCCCTGTGGCTTCCTCTCACATATTTATACATGGCTATCATATCCCCTCTCAGCCTTCTCTTCTTCAGGCTAAAAATGCCCAGCTCCTTAAGCCGCTCCTCATAGCGTTTGTTCTCCAGACCCTTGATCATTTTAGTCACCCTCCTCTGGACACATTCCAGCTTAGAGTCAATATCTCTCTTGAATTGTGGTGCCCAGAATTGGACACAATATTCCAGATGTGGTCTAACCAAAGCAGAATAGAGCATGGGGAGCATGACTTCCCTGGGTCTAGGCACTATGCTCCTATTAATGCAGGCCAAAATCCCATTGGCTTTTTTTGCCGCCACATCACATTCCTGGCTCATGTTTAACTTGTTGTCCACGAGGACTCCAAGGTCTTTTTCACATGTACTGCTCTCGAGCCAGGCCTCGTCCCCCATTCTGTATATTTGCATTTCGTTTTTCCTGCCCTAATTTAACACAAAAAACTGGGAAAACGTTTTGACTCGAGTATAAGCTGAGGGTGGGAAACGCAGCAGCTACTGGTCAATTTTGAAATAAACATAGATGCCAATATAATTACATTAATTGAGGCATCGGTAGATTAAATGTTTTTGAATATTTACATAGAATTATAAGATAAGATAAGACTGTCCAACTCTGATTAAACCATTATTTTCACCTTCTTCAATGTAAATGTGCTTACGTATCCTTCCAATAATAGAGTACAATAATTAATGCAATAATAACAATAATAGAGTAAAACCATCAATGTAATAATAACAATAATAAACTAAATAATAAACGTAATAATAATAATAGAGTAAAATGATAAATATAGCAATAATGAATAAAGTAAAATAATAAATGTAATCAAAATAATAATAATAATAATAATAATAATAATAATAACAGAATAAAATATTAAATAACCTTGACTTGAGTATAAGCCGAGGGAGACTTTTTCAGCCTAAAAAAGGGGCTGAAAACTAGGCTTATACTCGAGTATATACAGTACTTGGTTATTTGATGTTGTGTTGATTTCAAGAGAATAATGCTTCTTCTATTTCAAGGGGTCATTCCACACATGATGGAGGTATCGCTGTAGCTTCTCAAAGCTGGATGTGCTTTGTTGTCGAACATGATACTCCCCGCCCCAAAAAAGATTTATAGTTCACCAAGGACTCAGAAAGAAACTCCCCTGCTCCAGTTGGCCACACTAAATGTGTGGTGATAAGGAAATGAAAAGTTTAATTTCTGATTGCCTTGAGGGGGAAATTTGTTATCGAAGATGATACTCTCCAAAGATGTATAGTTCACAAAGGGCTCAGAAGTAAATACAGGATTTTTTCCTTTATAAAATGATCCTTTCCAGACTTGTGCAGGCTCAAAGAATCGGATGATCCAAGACCAAACCAGCAACAGCTATCATATTTAACCCTTAAATAAATTTTATCTATTTTTCATTATTTTCTAAATAACTCTCTCTATATGTATACACACACATATGTGTACACACACATATACACACACACACATACATACTGAATCTATTTCTTAAACCAGAAATGAATAAAATATCTTGTACAGTAGAGTCTCGCTTATCCAACCTTCGCTCATCCAACGCAGTCTGCCTCCCGCCCGCATCCACAGCTATTTCAATACATTGCAATGTTTTGGTGCTAAATTCGTAGATATAGTAATTAATACATAACATTACCATGTACTGAACTGCTTCTTCTGTCCATTTGTTGTAAAACATGATGTTCTGGTGCTTAATTTAAAACCTGGCTGTTTGAGCAGGCATTTGCAGACACAGTATAACTCATTAATTGAGACTCATGGAACAATTGGACGATGCAACGGAAAAATGATTTTAATGATGAGACAATGAGGACTTGTGCTTTATAGTTTTATTGTTTTATTGCTTTTATATTTTTATTTTGTCGTGTCAGGGCAGCCAGTCAATTATATTACATTTCTAACAGAACAAAGCAAACAAACAGACAAAATACAAAATTTGTGAGTTTGGTAGTTGATTAAATGTCCTTTGACCAGTATCTGGCCACTTGGAGTGCTTCTGGTGTTGCTGCAAGAAGGTCCTCCCTTTTGCATCATGTGGCAGGGCTCAGGTTGCATTGCAGCAGGTGGTCAGTAGTGTGCTCTTGTGGATTCCACTTTGTGGCCCCATTTCTGAACGGTGGCTCTGCATCTCGTGGTGCCAGAGCGCAGTCTGTTCAGCACCTTCCAAGTTGCCCCGTCTTCTGTGTGCCCAGGGGGGAGTCTCTCATTTGGTATCAGCCATTGGTTGAGGTTCTGGGTTTGAGCCTGCCACTTTTGGACTCTCGCTTGCTGGGGTGTTCCAGCGAGTGTCTCTGTAGATCTTAGAAAACTATTTCTAGATTTAAGTTGTTGACGTGCTGGCTAATACCCAAACAGGGGATGAGCTGGAGATGTCTCTGCCCTGGTCCTTTCACTATTGGCTGCTACTTCCCGGCGGATGTCAGGTGGGGCAATACCGGCTAAGCAGTGTAATTTCTCCAGTGGTGTAGGGCGCAGACACCCCGTGATAATGCGGCATGTCTCATTAAGAGCCACATCCACTGTTTTAGCATGGTGAGATGTGTTCCACACTGGGCATGCATACTCAGCAGCAGAGGAGCACAGCGCAAGGGCAGATGTCTTCACTGCACAACCTGGTTGTGATCCCCAGGTTGTGCCAGTCAGCTTTTATATGATTTATATTATATGTAATGTTTTTGACTGTATTTTATGTTGTGGGGCATTGATTGCTGACTGTAAATCGCCTCGAGTCGCCTCCGGGCTGAGAGGGATGGTATGCAAATATAGTAAATAAATAAATAAGTAAATAACTTGTAAAATCATAATGTAATTTGATGTTTAATAAGCTTTTCCTTCATCCCTCCTTATTATCCAACATTTTTACTTATCCAACGTTCTACCGGCTCGTCTATGTTGGATAAGCGAGACTCTACTGTATTTCTCTGTATGTTTATGCTTGTGCATTTTGAAGCGAAATTGCTGCACTTGCATCGCTTTTGGCCAAACTGAAATAAACCTCTGTAGCTTGTCTTCAACTCTGTGAGTTGGTTTCTCTGTTTATTTATTTAATTATTGTTCTTATACCCCGCTGGGGAAAGTGGAAGGCAAAAGGAAGAGGGGCCGACCAAGGGCAAGATGGATGGATGGCATCCTTGAAGTGACTGGCTTGACCTTGAAGGAGCTGGGGGTGGTGACGGCCGACAGGGAGCTCTGGGGTGGGCTGGTCCATGAGGTCACGAAGAGTCGGAGACGACTGAACGAATGAACAACAACAACATACCCCACTACCATCTCCCGCAGGACTCAGTGCAGCTTACAAGAGGCCAAGCCCAACAACATCGTAAAAAAACAACAACAGCAAAAACAATAAATAACTCATAAGAAGCAAAAAAATACAATAATAACACGACACATTTAAAAACATGAGGCAGGGCCAAATGTGAAAATTTAAAATTGAAAAGCTAGGAAGTTCAAAGGGAGATAGGAGGAGTGGTTTGGGGTAGGTTGGCGTGCAGACAATTCTAAATCTCTCATAAGGTGCATTAAGGACATATTGCTTAGGATTCCTTGTTCTGGGAAGGCACACTGGAACATCCACGTTTTCAAGTTCCTTCTGAAGACTGCCAATGTTGGGGCCTGTCTAATATCCTTAGGGAGGGAGTTCCAGCATCGTGGGGCCACCACCGAGAAGGCCCTGTCCCTCGTTCCCACCAATCGCGCCTGTGAAGCAGGTGGGATCGTGAGCAGATGAACGAAGAGATTGTGTGGGTTCGTATATCTGGTTTTTAGCATAGCTCACCAGGCATAGACCCTCTTTACTGCAGTCCTAGCTCTAAATTCGACTACAGCTTGGCTTCTACTCCTCAAGGAGCCATGGGCTTCACTCCAGATGCCTCGCTGGCTTGTTCTAAGGGCTTTTTCATGTCCTCTTCCTCTTGTGTGTTCAGCGCTCCCTTGAATCCTCTCCGACAGCCTTCCCTCTGGCTCAGTGTATTCTGCCACCCTGGGTTCAGCACATGGGCTGATGCTCTTCCTTGAAGGCTGTCTCTGGAGGTTTTGTCTTCGGAAACACAGATCTTCTCGCGCAATGATGATGTTGATGACCTCCTCCTCCTCTGGCATCTTCAAATCGCTGCTCGGATTCTTTTGCTGTGGTCACACTTCTTCTTCTGAGCCCTTCAGGCAGCCTTGCTGAATCTTCTTCTTCCTGACATCTACTTGCACGCTCTCTCCTTTATCTGTTCCAAACCAGATACTTATTTTATCAGGTCACCCTGAGTCCTAACATGAAAAGGAAAGCTTGATATCTACAATCTTTTCTTTAAGTTGTGCTAGACATGTTTCCATAATGGCATCATAGAACCATAGAATCAAAGAGTTGGAAGAGACCTCATGGGCCATCCAGTCCAACCCCATTCTGCCAAGAAGCAGGAATGTTGCATTCAAATCACCCCTGACAGATGGCCATCCAGCCTCTGTTTAAAAGCTTCCAAAGAAGGAGCCTCCACCACACTCCAGGGCAGAGAGTTCCACTGCTGAACGGCTCTCACAGTCAGGAAGTTCTTCCTCATGTTCAGGTGGAATCTCCTCTCTTGTAGTTTGAAGCCATTGTTCCATTGCGTCCTAGTCTCCAAGGAAGCAGAAAGGAAGCTTGCTCCCTCCTCCCTGTGGCTTCCTCTCACATATTTATTCATGGCCCTTAACCTGTCTCCTCTCAGCCTTCTCTTCTTCGGGCGAAACATGCCCAGCTCCCCAAGCCGCTCCTCATAGGGCTTGTTTTCCAGGCCCTTGATCATTTTAGTCGCCCTCCTCTGGACACATTCCAGCTTGTCAATATCTCTCTTGAATTGTGGTGCCCAGAATTGGACACAATATTCCAGGTGTGGTCTAGCCAAAGCGGAATAGAGCATGGGGAACATGACTTCCCTAGATCTAGACACTATGCTCCTATTGATGCAGGCCAAAATCCCATTGGCTTTTTTTGCCGCCACATCACATTCCTGGCTCATGTTTAACTTGTCCACGAGGACTCCAAGATCTTTTTCACATGTACTGCTCTCGAGCCAAGCATTGTCCCCCATTCTGCATCATAATAGTTGCTTTCTAAAAAGAGATTTAATATTTTTCCAAGTTGTTCCTAACACACACACACACACACACACACACACACACAAAATAATAGTAATATTATTATAATAAAACTTTATTTATATACCACCCTATCTCCCCAAAGGGATTCATGCATTTTCATCCAGTTCCACAGGATTTTCTCGGGTAAGTCAGACAATCGAGTCCTTATCAGGAATGTGGGTAAAGTCTGTTCAGGTTTTTCTCATGCTGGCTTTGTTATAATACTGAATAATTTCACGCTGCTTATCTGCTTTGCAACATCACTGCTCAGGTCTCACCTCTGCTCATTGTAGTAAACAGAATGCACAGGCCCAAAGCCTTTCTATCTCTCATTCTCTTTCCCAATCTTAATAGTTTCTACCCCCTTTCCATTCTCCACTGCTTTCCACTTTTAATCTCAGTTTAATTATGTTTAGCACCCATTTACTGGAGACGTTACCTGAAAAGTCTGGAATTTTTTGGTTCTATTGTATAAAATAGGAAGTCAATCTTAATTTGCTGGGGCCTTTCCCCCCATTCAGAACCATCTGAACTTCCTGGGCCACAAGGACCAGAAGGAGGACTACCTGCTTTGGGATAATGAAGATATCCCCTGTATCCCTTCCATCTTTCTTGCAGAGTGTCCTGAGTTGCCCTCCAAAATTAGCCTTTAGGCAATGTTGGAAGTAAAAGAAAACTGCTTTACTTCAGCAAACACAAAGGATAAGCAAATGCAATTGAAAAGTGCAAAAGAAAGCAAGGAAGTCTTATTCCAGACACAAATTAAAGTCTCTTACAAAATCCCAAACAAAACACCAGTCTTCCATCAGACAACGGGCAATGAACTAAGTCCTTAGCAGCAGACACAAAACAGATTCCATTGGAATGAAAACATCAGTATCAGGGTCATTGTTACCAGCGAAAGCTGGAATATGTCTAGAGGAAGGCAACTAAAATGATCAAGGGTCTGGAGAATAAGCCCTATGAGGAGCGGCTTAAGGAGCTGGGCATGTTTAACCTGAAGAAGAGAAGGATGAGAGGAAACATGATGAGGGCCATGTATAAATATGTGAGAGGAAGCCACAGGGAGGAGGGAGCAAGCTTGTTTTCTGCTTCCCTGGAGACCAGGAAGCAATGGAACAAGGGCTTCAAACTACAAGAGAGGAGATTCCATTTGAACATGAGGAGGAACTTCCTGACTGTGAGAGCCGTTCAGCAGTGGAACTCTCTGCCCTGGAGTGTGGTGGAGGCTCCTTCTTTGGAAGCTTTAAAGCAGGGGCTGGATGGCCATCTGTCAGGGATGCTTTGAATGCAATATTCCTGCTTCTTGGCAGAATGGGGTTGGACTGGATGGTCCAGGAGGTCTCTTCCAACTCGTTGATTCTATGATTCTATTTCAGCAAACACAAAGGATAAGCAAATGCAATTGAAAAGTGCAAAAGAAAGCAAGGAAGTCTTATTCCAGACACAAATTAAAGTCTCTTACAAAATCCCAAACAAAACACCAGTCTTCCATGAAACAGTCTTCCATCTGAACATGAGGAAGAACTTCCTGACTGAGAGCCGTTCTCTGCCCCAGAGGGAGTGTGGTGGAGGCTCCTTCTTTGGAAGCTTTTAAACAGAGGCTGCATGGCCATCTGTCAGGGGTGATTTAAATGCAATATTCCTGCTTCTTGGCAGAATGGGGTTGGACTGGATGGCCCATGAGGTCTCTTCCAACTCTATGATTCTAGGATTCTATGAACGGGCAATGAACTAAGTCCATAGCAGCAGACACAAAACAGATTCCATTGGAAAGAAATTCCGGATCATTGTTACCAGTGAAAGCTGACTGCTCCTGCCTCTGATTTATAGCCCTGTATTCCCCATGCAGGAGGAGGTAGGGAGTCTCCCAATTAGCTCAGTGTTTTTAGCAGCTATTCTGGCTGAATACCGTTTGTGCTCTCTCTCTTTTCGTCTCTCTAGAAATGTGGGCACTTTCAAACCCTCATTGTCTGATTCTTCTTCTCCCTCCAATTCCCTGCTCCCCTTCCTCTTCCAAAGATGAGGAATCCCCAACACAGTGATGGCAGCAACACAAAGACAAAAGATTAGAAGTAGACTCCAAAAGACCCCACCGCAAGACCATCAACAAACCACCCGCTTGTTTCGGGATCTGATAAGCCCCTCATCTCCCTCATAGCCTACAATACCTGCTGTCTTTTAAAGAATTGTCTACCTTTTATTATGGGTGCTGGAATGAACTGGCCTTCCTTTCCCCATCCAAGCTCCTTCTGCTGCACTCTTTCAGTTTGGAATCAATTTCCCTGATTGTGAGGAATGAAAGTAGACTTTTGTGCTGATTAGTGGGAAGTGCTGGTCATTACTTATAAAGGCCTAAATTGTTCAGGTCCAGGCTGTTTGTCTAATCGCATCCCCCAGTATAGACCATCACATGCACTGTGGTCTACAGAGGAGGACCTCCTCTCAGTCCCACCCCAGTCACAAGCTTGGTTGGTTGGAACGAGAGAGAGGGCCTTCTCTGGGATCGTTCCCCATCTCTGGAACTCCCTCCCTAAGGAAATAAAAACAGCCCCCACGCTCCTCTCCTTTAAGAAACTTTTAAAAACGCACCTATGCACTTTAGCAAATGGAGAGGAGTTGGCTAACCCACTTGAATTACATGGCTGTTATGATACAACTTAAATGAAGACTGGCGTCAGCCATTTTGGGGTGTACGTTGTAATGTTTATGTTGGGGTTCAGCCTGCTCTGTGTGAACCTGATTCTCTGATAGTATTTCCAACTGAGCAAGCCACTGAACATGTAGTTTTCCCTGACAATGTGGAAACTGGTGTTGATGCTGAGTTCAGCGGCGGGGAAAACGAAACTGAACAGCCGGATGAAAATGTTTTGGAATCCAGCCATGATAGCTCTTCACCTGGGTTTTTTAATGAGGACCGAAGGGAACAGATAACGAGAGACAGGAGTGATTCACAGTTCCTACGAAGGTCAAATAGATTACAGGAGAGACAGGCTCAGGCTTCAAAGTCAAGGGGCGTTTCAAGGAATAGTTTCTTTGGTATAAGGGGCCGCCTGCCGGGTGCCTCCTTAGATCAAGCAACGTTTGGGACTGTGGCTGTGCCTTGGCAGAATTCCTGTGTTCCATGGCTGGTAATCCCAGAGGCTTCTAGTTTTCAAGTACATGGTTAGCGAGAGGCTAACAGGTTCCTGGTTCTTGTCTTGTGTTTTTTTTTTTTTTGAACTTTTGCTCGAGTTCAGAGATTTTCCTGACTGCTGTGTTTCTATGGTGGCTTTTTGACTTTGCAATTGCTTTTTGACTTTGCATTTAACTTTCTTTTGTACCCAATTTCTTATCAATAAAAAAGGATTGTTTTTTCCTACAGTCCAGTGTGGTGGATTTAATCTTATAGTCTCGTTTCTAGGTCTGGGATGCAACAGTTTACTTATGTTTGAGTTTTGTATATCCTAATGAATTATTCCGGTTTAAATTGTAGTTCCATCATTGTTTGAGTTCGCAGTGCTTTCTGGGTGTAGGTGAACTATAACTCCAAACCTCAAGGTCAATGCCCACCAAATCCTTCCAGTATTTTCTGTTGGTCATGGGGGTTCTGTGTGCTAAGTTTGGTTCAATTCCATCATTGGTGGGGTTCAGAATGCTCCCTGATTGTAGGTGAACTATAAATCCCTGCAACTACAACTCCCAAATGACAAAGTCAACCCCACCAGTATTCCAATTTGGGCGTTTTGGGTATCTGTGCCAAATTTAGTCCAGTGAATGAAAATACATCCTGCCTATCAGATATTTAGAATTGCAATTCATAACAGAAGTTAAATTACAGTTTTGAAGTAGCAACAAAAATAATTTATGGTTGGCGGTCACCACAACATGAGGAACTGTGTGAAGGGGTGGCGGCATTATAAGGTTGTTGTGTCAGGAGCGACCTGAGAAACTGCAAGTCGCTTCTGGTGTGATTAAAGCGATTAAAAAGCGATTTAAAAAGTTGAGAACTACTGACCTAGAGAGTCATGAGGGGTGTAGTTTTACAAGGTCTTGAGCCTACCTTGACAAAGACTGCTGATGCCTCACGAAACAAAAAATCCCAGGATTGCATAACACTGAGCCATGGCAATTAAATTAAAGATGTATTGTCGAAAGCTTTCATGGCCGGAATCACTGGGTTGTTGTAGGTTTTTTCGGGCTGTATGGCCATGTTTTAGAGGCATTCTCTCCTGATGTTTCGCCTGCATCTATGGCAAGCATCCTCAGAGCTAGTGAGGTCTGTTGGAACTAGGAAAATTGGGTTTATATATCTGTGGAATGACCAGGGTGGGACAAAGGACTCTTGTCTGCTGGAGCTAGGTGGTCACTTGAGACATTCACACCTAGCTCCAGCAGACAAGAGTCCTTTGTCTGCTGGATATAAACCCTTTTTCACTACCTCTGAGGATGCTTGCCATAGATGCAGGCGAAACATCAGTAGAGAATGCCTCTAGACCATGGCCATACAGCCCGAAAAAACCTACAACAACCCAAATTAAAGATGATATCTTCAAAGAGAAGCTCCAGGTGCTGTTTCTGAAACAGCTTCCCCTTCTCCCTCTACGTCCCACCCCGGAGTTTGAGATCATCTGGGGAGGCCCTGCTCTCGACCCCACCACTATCACAAGTGAGGTTGGTGGGGATGAGGAGCAGGGCTTTCTCAGTGGTGGCCCCTCACCTGTGGAACTCAGTCCCAAGGGAAATCAGGGCATCATCATCCCTCCTCTCCTTTAGGAGGAGGGTGAAGACGTGGTTATGGGACCAGGCCTTTGGGCAATCTGGCAATTAAACAAGACAATCAGACGAGTAAGACCAGCAGGACTGACGAAGTGGAATTGAAAATGAGAACTATGAGTTAGCGAACGCTGACCGTGTAGGAGGAGGAATTGGGTTTGTATTGGTTTTATTGATTTTATTGGTATAATGCATGAATTGTTGTTAACCGTGAGTTTGATATAATTTTGTGTTTGATTGTTCTGTGCTGCAGGCATCAAACTGTGCCTTACTTTTGTAAGCCGCCCTGAGTCCCCTTCGGGGTGAGAAGGGCGGGGTATAAGAACCTGAAATAAATAATAAATAAATAAAATTTTGCTTTGGCTCAGCACTAAGATTACCCTATTACGCGAATCTAATGCGCGCCCTAATTTTGGGAAGGTAATTTAGCAAAAAAGGTGAGCAATACATTTGAGTAACTACCGTAAGTACCTGCACAACAACATCTGTTATAGAACTCCAGTATGCTGATGACAATGTCGTCTGTGCGCATACAGAAGAAGATCTACAAGCCACTCTCAACACCTTTGCAGAAGCATACACAAAGCTTGGCCTGTCACTGAACATTGAGAAAACCAAAGTGCTGTTCCAGCAGTCACCAGTCGTCCCCTCTCCAATGCCAGAGATACAGCTTAATGGTGTAACATTAGAAAATGTCGACCATTTCCACGACCTTGGCAGCCACCTCTCCACCAAAGTCAACATTGACGCCGAAATACAACACCGCCTGAGCTCTGCAAGTGCAGCATTTTCCCGAATGAAGCAGAGAGTGTTTGAGGACCGGGACATCCGTAGGGATACTAAGGTGCTTGTCTATAAAGCTATTGTCCTCCCAACCCTGCTATACGCCTGTGAGACGTGGACTGTCTACAGACGTCACATGCAGCTCCTGGAACGATTCCATCAGCGCTGCCTCCGGAAAATACTGCAAATCTCCTGGGAAGACAAGCAGACAAACGTCAGCGTGCTGGAAGAAGCAAAGACCACCAGCATTGAAGCGATGGTCCTCCAACATCAACTCCGCAGGACAGGCCACGTTGTCCGGATGCCTGACCACCGTCTCCCAAAGCAGTTGCTCTACTCCGAACTCAAGAACGGAAAACGGAATGTTGGTGGGCAGGAAAAGAGATTTAAATATGGGCTCAAAGCCAACCTTAAAAACTCTGGCATAGACACTGAGAACTCAAGGCCCTGGCCCTTGAGCGCTCCAGCTGGAGGTCAGCTGTGACCTGCAGTGCTGCAGAATTCGAGGAGGCATGAGTGGAGGGCGAAAGAGAGAAACGTGCCAGGAGGAAGGCGCGTCAAGCCAACCCCGACCGGGACCGCCTTCCACCTGGAAACCAATGCCCTCACTGAAGAAGATGCAGAGCAAGAATAGGGCTCCACAGCCACATACGGACCCACAAGGAAACCCATGACGGAAGACCATCTTACTCGTCCAACGAGGGATCGCCTAAGTAAGTAAGTAAGTAAGTAAGTACCTGCACCACAGGCATGCTCCGGTCCGTCCGCAAAGAGGCATGAAACCTACCTAATTTCACTTGTAGTGGGGACGGTTTGTAATTCATGGCGACGGTCTCTCCCTCCCTCGGATCACAGTCTCTGTCAGAGATGGAGGCTGCTGTTGGATCCTGTGGAAGGAAAAAGAGAAACATGAGGTGGGTTTGAATCAGGGCAGGTGTCACAACCGTGATTGTCTTCTCATCTTTTAAACAATTGCTGGGGCAACGCATTGACCTCCTTATTTGGAAGACTTACAGAATGTCCTTGATTGATATTCTGGAGGCTAAAGACCTCAAAGTATATTGTGGATTAAAGTTATTGGAACTTGAGGCGGCTATGATGGATCACCCTGCAAATGCAAACACAATCACATGGGGCGGGGAGGTTGCATCTTTCGATCAGATATTGCCCATTCCGGCTGTATCCCAATTCCATTACGGTGGCAAACAATTTGCAGAAATATTCTGGCAGATCCTCTTCGATAGCAGAATGCAGTAACAATACTTAAGGCAAGAGTTCAAAAAAAATGAGGTGACAGGCATGTTAGGAAGGTAACAACTGAGGGAGCAATCCAACACTAACAATAATATCCTACGAGCCTCCCCTGTGCAAAAGTCAATAATACCAAAGTGTGTAAAATCTTGTAAGTGTCCTCACCATAACCGTGTAACATAGGATTTTTAGTTCCCAGACTTCTATCAATGGCTCACTCAAATATCTTTTTCACATCTCCCCTTATGAACCATTGAGGACTTTAAGATCATCTGGGGAGGCCTTGCTCTCGGTCCCACCTTTGTCACAAGTATGTCTGGCAGGGACGAGAGACAGGGCCTTCTCGGTGGTGGCCCCTCGGCTATGGAACACCCTCCCTAGGGATATTGGATCAACTTCTTCCCTATTAACATTTCAGAAAAAGCTCAAGACATGGTTTTCCGAGCAAGCTTTTGCAAATACAGAGTAGAGGATATAGGACAATGGAACAACCATACGATGGGACTGGACAATGTTTTAATACAGATTTCTTAATGATTTATGTTTTATTGCTGTTGTTATGTTTTTAGGTATGTTATAGAATCATAGGATCATAGAGTTGGAAGAGACCTCCTGGGCCATCCAGTCCAACCCCATTCTGCCAAGAAGCAGGAATGTTGCATTCAAATCACCCCTGACAGATGGCCATCCAGTCTCTGTTTAAAAGCCTCCAAAAAAGGAGCCTCCACCACACTCCAGGGCAGAGAGTTCCACTGCTGAACAGCTCTCTTGATTTGCAGGTCAGGAGGAGTTCTTGCCTAACCAGCAGGCGAGAAAGTAGCTCGGGGAAAGGTCATAGCAATGCTTTCATGTTGGTGAGAGCATAATGTTTTCATGTTAGAAAGGTATTTAGGCTTCTTGCAAACGGAGAGAAAGTGTCAGTTCAACATAGCTTATTAGCCTGAAAGCTTCATGGAATAACCTTAGCTGGAAAGCAGCATGCTTGGGATTTCTTGCATTGTGATTCTTGGGACAATTGTTTCATTGCTTGTACCTTGGACTCTGTTTTGAACGTTGCCTCTTGTTTTTACTTGAAGATCTTTGGAACTATATTCTGCATTTAACCTAAATCTTTGGAACTTTGCAATGCTTATTCTTTATTTTGACCTGGACTTTTTCCTCAATAAACTATAAAACTACAGCTCTTGTGTGGTGGTGTTTGGAAGCAAGGCGAAGCTTACTCTGAGTTGCAACATCTGGCCCCACTTCCCACCAATCTTGTTTCCTGGGCCTCCACATCTCTCGTATCAATATTCCATCTGCACATTTTCCTCTAAACTACCCAAAAGTTCTGTTTCCTACTAAAAGGCTTGATACTCAGCAGAGACAAGGCTCTTCTCCCAACAAAATAAAGCAAGATTGAAAAGCTGCAAGAAGGAATGGGATCCTACGTCCACAAAGCAATAATCTGGGGTAATGTTTCCCCAAAATGGGACTTTCTGCAGTTTTTGCCTCTGGCTGATGCAGGACGTGCTTGGAGACCGGTTCTGCCAAACAGCAGAACATCAGAGTCCTTCTTAAAAGCATTGGGACTGTTCCAAAAACTGTTTTCTAAAGCAATCAGCCTTTGTTGTTCACTGGATGTTTTCTCTATTGGCTTGAAATGCTATTTTGCCTGCGATCAACAAACTACACCAAGGAAAGTCCAATGGATCAATCAGTTAGTGTCACTGCAACGTTTCCTGGAGCTTCTCTTGACAGGGCGCATACTTTCCATAAAACCCAACAGAAGGATTCATTTCCCACAAACCTCAACATTTTTCTCAGCTACCTGAAATTGGATTGCAAACGACTTTAGCTAATTTTTATCATAGAATCATAGAATCATAGAATCGAAGAGTTGGAAGAGACCTCATGGGCCATCCAGTCCAATCCCCTGCCAAGAAGCAGGAATATTGCATTCAAATCACCCCTGACAAATGGCCATCCAGCCTCTGCTTAAAAGCTTCCAAAGAAGGAGCCTCCACCACACTCCGGGGCAGAGAGTTCCACTGCTGAACGGCTCTCACAGTCAGGAAGTTCTTCCTAATGTTCAGATGGAATCTCCTCTCTTCTAGTTTGAAGCCATTGTTCCATTGCGTCCTAGTCTCCAAGGAAGCAGAAAACAATTTGCTGCCTTTTCAAACGTATCTCCAAAGAAATGTATGTCTTACGCTCCATTTAAGAAAAAAATTCAGCAAGGAAAACTATTTAAAGTTATTTATTTTACTCCAACCATACTTCCAAAACACATCTAAAAGAAGCTTTATGCCAAGGTCCTACACAATAATACCAGTTGAATAGCCCCGTACCTATCCTAGAAAAAGACAGAAACAGATTTCTATTCAAGACTAGCTATCCCCTGCCACGTATTGCTGTGGCCCAGTCTCGTGAGCTGGAAAATAAAGTAATGAGAAAGTGTTGGTTTCTAATATATGTCATGTCTTTCTGCTTGTGGCTAAACAGTATTTCTTGCTGTTTCTTTGTCAGTGTTGATGTGGAGATTGTCTGGTTTGCCTATTCTGGAACATGCAACATATCATTGTCCTTCTTTCGGGGTCCCTTTCAAATCTATGATACTATATCTGTGTATGTGTGAACCATATACATATCTATATCTATGTCTGGATGGCTCTTTGTCAGGAGGGCTTTGATTACGTTGAATCTTGCCCTGGTGAAGGGAGTTGAACTCGATGGCCTTAAGTATTTTCTCTTGGTCATGGGGGTTCTGCGTAGGAAGTTTGCCCCAATTCTTTTGTTCATGGGCTTCAGAATGCTCTTTGATTGTAGGTGAACCATAAATCCCAGCAACTACAACTCCCAAATGTCAAGGTCTATTTTCCCCAAACTCCATCTGGGTTCATATTTGGGCATATGGAGTATTCATGCCAAGTTTGGTCCAGATACATCATTGTTTGAGTCCACACTGCTCCCAAACTCAAGGTCAATGCCACCAAACCCTTCTAGTGTTTTCTGCTCTTTGATTGCAGGTGAATTATAAATCCCAGCAACTACAACTCCCAAATGGCAAAATCAGTTTTTTGAGTGAAGGACATACATTGGGTTGTTAGGTGTCTTGTGGCCAAATTTGGTGTCAATTCGTCCAGGGGTTTTTGAGTTCTGTTAATCCCACAAATGAACATTACATTTTTATTTATATAGACTAGCCGTCCCCTGCCACGCGTTGCTGTGGCCCACATGGGGGTTCTGTGTGGAAGGTTTGGCCCAATTCTGTCATGGATGGGGTTCAGAATGCTCTGTGATTGTAGGTGAACTATAAATCCCAGCAACTACAACTCCCAAATGTCAGGATTCTATTTTCTCCAAACTCCACCAGTGTTCACTTTTGGGCATATTGAGTATTTGTGTAGAGTTTGGTCCAGATCCATCATTGTTTGAGTCCACAGTGCTCCTTAGATGTAGGTGAACTACAACTCCCAAACTCAAGGTCAATGCCCACCAAACTCGTGTAGTGTTTTCTGTTGATCATGGGAGTTCTGTGTCCCAAGATTGGTTCAATTCCATCATTGGTGGAGTTCAAATGATCTTTAATTGTAGGTGAACTATAAATCCCAGCAACTACAACTCCCAAATGACAAAATCAGTTTTTTGAATGAAGGACATACATTGGATTGTTAGGTGTCTTGTGGCCAAATTTGGCATCCAGGGGTTTTTTAGTTCTGTTAATCCCACAAATGAACATTACATTTTTATTTATATAGATAGTATATTGTCAGGACTGTGCTAGGGACAAAAGCAGTGGCTCCCAACCTTTGGGTCTCCAGGAGTTTTGGACTTCAGCTCCCACAGTTCCTAACAGCTGGTAAGCTGGCTGGGATTTCTGGGAAGTGAAGTCCAAAACACCTGGAGGCCCAAAGGTTGGAAACCACTGGACTACAGTGAGACAACTACTGAGAAAGTACAACTCCTTGTGCAACTATTCTAATGCTAGCACGCCAACAGGATGATAGCTTAAGAGTTTAACAACTGGGGGGAAATCAAGCCAAGCTTCAGAAGATACCACTCTGAGTATACGCCAAGGGAGCCCCAGGCCTCTCACAGAAGCAGGAAAAGTCAACCTCTACAATGAGGGTAAGGTCCCACCAATGCTTTACTAGCCCTCAGACAATTCCATTGAACAGAAGAAGCTGAAGAAGGGATAGCCAATAGTCCAGAGGACAGGAGCAGAATTCAAAACGATCTTGACAGATTAGAGAGATGGGCCAAAACTAACAAAATGAAGTTCAACAGTGACAAATGCAAGATACTCCACTTTGGCAGAAAAAATGAAATGCAAAGATACAGAATGGGGGACAATGCCTGCATCAATAGGAGCATAGTGTCTAGATCTAAGGAAGTAATGCTACCCCTCTATTCTGCTTTAGTTAGACCACATCTGGAATATTGTGTCCAATTCTGGGCACCACAATTCAAGAGAGATATTGACAAGCTGGAATGTGTCCAGAGGAGGGCGACTAAAATGATCAAGGGTCTGGAGAACAAGCCCTATGAGGAGCGGCTTGGGGAACTGGGCATGTTTAGCCTGAAGAAGAGAAGGCTGAGAGGAGATATGATAGCCATGTATAAATATGTGAGAGGAAGCCACAGGGAGGAGGGAGCAAGCTTGTTTTCTGCTTCCTTGGAGACTAGGATGCGGAACAATGGCTTCAAACTACAAGAGAGGAGATTCCATCTGAGCATTAGGAAGAACTTCCTGACTGTGAGAGCCGTTCAGCAGTGGAACTCTCTGCCCCGGAGTGTGGTGGAGGCTCCTTCTTTGGAAGCTTTTAAACAGAGGCTGGATGGCCATCTGTCAGGGGTGATTTGAATGCAATATTCCTGCTTCTTGGCAGGGGGTTGGACTGGATGGCCCATGAGGTCTCTTCCAACTCTTTGATTCTATGATTCTATGATTCTAAGAAGGCAACAAGGGCATCAGTTATCTTGGATCTGACCCTTACCAAAAAGACAAATTGGTCAACTGAGTGGAAATAGTGGGATCCTTGGGTGGGAGGCACCCTGTCCCCTTGGGATTTGTCCTTCTGAGAGAAGAGGAAGCCACACCGAGACACAATGGATTCAAGATAGCTGGTTGTAGTGATCTTCGGGGAAGGCATGACCCAAAATGCTCAAATGAAAGGGAGTTTATGGTGCATGGAGTTCCTTCAAGATGAGGCGTTGAGGCCCAACAGCAGACTGAGGGGAAAAAAAGTGGGAGATGGGTTGCTGTAGGCTTTTTGGGCTATATGGTCATGTTCTAGAAGCATTCTCTCCTGATGTTTTGCCTGCATCTATGGCAGGCATCCTCAGAGGTTGTGAAGTCTGTTGGAAACTAGGAAATTTAGGTTTATGCATCTTTGTTATATATCATTCCTCAGATATATAAAAACAATTTTTCTAATTGTCAGCAGACCTCACAACCTCTGAGGATGCCTGCCATAGATGCAGGCGAAACGTCACAGAATCACAGAATTGTAAAGTTGGAAGAGACCTCATGGGCCATCCAGTCCAACCCCATTCTGCCAAGAAGCAGGAAAATTGCATTCAAAGCACCCCTGACAGATGGCCATCCAGCCTGTTTAAAAGCCTCCAAAGAAGGAGCCTCCACCACACTCTGGGGCAGAGAGTTCCACAGGTGAACAGCTCTCACAGTCAGGAAGTTCTTCCTAATGTTCAGATGGAATCTCATTTCTTGTAGTTTGAAGCCATTGTTCCATTGCATCCTAGTCTCCGGGGCAGCAGAAAATAAGCTCCCTCCCTCCTCCCTATGACTTCCTCTCACATATTTGTACATGGCTATCATATCTCCTCTCATCCTTCTCTTCTTCAGGCTAAACATGTCCAGCTCCTTAAGCCGCTCCTCATAGGGCTTGTTCTCCAGACCCTTGATCATTTTAGTCGCCCCCCTCTGGACACATTCCAGCTTGTCTATATCTCTCTTCAATTGTGGTGCCCAGAATTTGACACAATATTCCAGGTGTGGTCTAACCAAAGCAGAATAGAGCATGGGGAGCATGACTTCCCTGGACCTAGACACTATGCTCCTATTGATGCAAACCAAAATCCCATTGGCTTTTTTTGCCACTGCATCACATTGTTGGCTCATGTTTAACTTGTTGCCCACAAGGACCCCAACCTTTTTCACGTGTACTGCCCTCAAGCCACGTGTCCCCCATTCTGTATCTTTGCATTTCATTTTTTTCTGCCTAAGTGGAGTCTCTTGCATTTGTCCCTGTTGAACTTCATTGTGTCAGTTTTGGCCCATCTCTCTAATCTGTCAAAATCGTTTTGAATTCTGCTCCTGTCTTCTGGAATATTGGCTATCCCTCCCAAATTTGGTGTCATCTGCAAACTTGATGATCCTGCCTTCTAGCCCTTCATCTAAGTCTTTAATAAAGATATTGAACAGGACTGGGCTCAGGAAGAACCCTGCTGATGGCACTCCGCTCGTCTTTCCAGGATGAAGAGGAGGAAGCATTGGGGAGAATCACCCTCTGGGTTTGTCCACTTAACCAATTACAGATCCACCTCACCATAGTGAATGCTTCTAGAATTTGGCCATATAGCCTGAAAAACCTACAACAACCCAGTGATTCCAGACATGGAAGCCTTTTGACATTACAAAATGGGCGATATCTCAAGAAATCAGATTGAATGTGCAAAGAACTGTCAGATGAGCTGTGAATTTAAAAAGGCCATAGGAAATGAAAGAAGGCCAAACTCATCAAAGAGAAACCAACCAAACAGCTATGCTTCTAGGAGGAAAGTCACGAAAGTTAAAGCTCAGATTGACCCCAGATTTGCGATGAAGACATTTTTCTTTTCCTTTTGGCTATGTTTGAAGCAAGAGAAAGAACAAGAAAATGGAGCGAGGGGGGGGGGGGGTGTTTGCTAAAATGCTAAAAGACAGAATGAGAAGAATATCTAACCACCAATTTGCCTCAGTTTTCTCCCAAATCAAAAACAGAACACCAACTGATGAAAACAGGGGGAAGGATGCAGTAAGGGGACTGATGCCTCAAAAAAAGGTGTAGATGTAGAAAAACTCTAGATACCCTAAATAAATTCATGTCTCTATGAACTTTAGCCAGAAGTACTAAAAGAACTTGCAGTGACTTCAAAGCCAATGTCAACAATCTTAGAAAAATCTTTCTACCACATGTGGTGGTCATGCAAAAAAGCAAAAAGTTTCTGGAAAGATATGCAAGAAAGATTACAGAAAATATTAAAGGTTAATATACCACCTAAACGAGACTGACCTTGAAGGAGCTGGGGGTGGTGACGGCCGACAGGGAGCTCTGGCGTGGGCTGGTCCATGAGGTCACGAAGAGTCGGAGACGACTGAACGAATGAACAACAACAAAACGAGAAATATTTTTATTGGGAATCACTGAACAAAAATTTGAAAATAATATAGATAAATTCCTCTTCTTCTCTTAAGGAGCTGGGCATGTTTAGCCTGAAGAAGAGAAGGCTGAGAGGACATATGATGAGGGACATGTATAAATATGTGAGAGGAAGCCACAGGGAGGAGAGAGCAAGCTTCCTTTCTGCTTCCCTGGAGACTAGGACGCAATGGAACAATGGCTTCAAACTACAAGAGAGGAGATTCCATCTGAACACAAGGAAGAACTTCTTGACTGTGAGAGCCGTTCAGCAGTGGAACTCTCTGCCCCGGAGTGTGGTGGAGGCTCCTTCTTTGGAGGCTTTTAAACAGAGGCTGGATGGCCATCTGTCAGGGGTGATTTGAATGCAATATTCCTGCTTCTTGGCTGAATGGGGTTGGACTGGATGGCCCAGGAGGTCTCTTCTGATCCAAGGATCAGAAGAACTGGAGAAGAAAGAAAAGAAAGTATCCCTCATTGAAGGATCCTGGAAGTTGGACCGAAGAGGCAATATCTTTTTATTTTTATTACTGCTACTATGAATATATGTATGTATATGTAGATATAGACATAGATATAGATTTAGATACGGATATAAATGTGTGTGTGTGTGTGTATACACACTCACTTCTTTTTCTACTATTGTTTTTGTCTTCTAGGCCTATTCTTTATTATTATTTCCTTTTTGCCTTAAGACTATTTCTTTTTATTATTATTATTATTATTATTATTATTATTATTTAATCCATTTATTTTCCCCTTTCCTTTCCTTTCCTTTTTTTCTTTTCTTTTCTCCCCCCCTCCCTTAATCTGGTTTTTAACCTGTATTATGAAAAAATTCAATAAAGATTATTTCAAAAAAAGAAAAAAAAGAAAGAAAAATCTTGGAGGGCAAGAAAGGTCTCAGCAGATTAGAGCAGGGCAGATATTGTCCCTAGCTTCAGAAAGGACACAATAAAAGGTCAACTGAGCCATTTCTGACCCATTAACGTATGCCAGGCATAGACAAACTTTAGCCCTCCCTCCAGGTATTTGGACTTCAACTCTCACAATCCCTAATAGCCTATTGGCTGTTTCAACTACTTTGAAAGCAGTTGTTCTACTCCAGAAAACTTTGTTTTTGTGGCTGTCACAAACTATGTTGAATTGATTGAGACTTGATGAGATAGTAATTGAAAAACGGTAGCAAATGTGCTGCAGGATGTCATTCCGGCAAGAACAAAGTTTTTCCAGTTTAATAGATTTTTTCCATGTTTTTATGATAGAACCAATTAGGAAATGACATTTAGAATCCAGGAACAAAATCATGTTCCTGGATTCTAATTAAGAAGCTCTGGAGGGTTGGCTCCCTATCCCCATTGCAGTTCTCTGCTCTAAAAAATGGGGCCGTGCTTTAGCACAGCTGGTTAATCACCAGCAGCAATAGATCTTTCCCAACCAGAAGGTTGGCATTTCAAGCTCAGGTCGGGGTGAGTACCTGACCTTCGGCCTAACTTA
This sequence comes from Anolis sagrei, assembly GCF_037176765.1. Taxonomy (NCBI): domain Eukaryota; kingdom Metazoa; phylum Chordata; class Lepidosauria; order Squamata; family Anolidae; genus Anolis; species Anolis sagrei. Next base: position 301,042,331 of record NC_090022.1, on the reverse strand, counting down.
CTGTCTACCTAAGCAGTTTGAAAACAGCTGTGAGCTGTGACTAGAGAAATTAGGCATCACTTAAGCGGGGAGATATTTTAAGGCACCATAAGAAGCCGGCAATCAAAGAACAGGAGGAAAATCTGTGATCATAAAAGGCTCATCATCATAGAGGATAGAGCGACAGCATCCCCCCTCCCCGCCCCCCGTGGCCAGAATTGAGCATAACCTCCAGGACACCAAAGCTGACACATCTATCTGTCTGTCCTGCATGTCTGATGTAAAGATCCCTTACCTTGCCAGCCTGGATGGCAGGGCCTAGGAGAAGCAGGCAGTTAGTTGCAGCTTTAGGAAGCCTGGCAGGAGGGCAGCAGGAGCCATTTTAGTTTAGGGAAAGCACCATTTCAGAGAGGGGGAGTGGCCTACGCCTGAGTCAGCCTTAGAACAGCCAGGATTGGTTTATTAAAGGGGGCGGAGTTTAGACTGTTTGGAGGGAAAGAAGAGGGCTTTTTCGGTCAGTCTGTTGTTGTTAGAGATTAGAGTAGGAAGGTAGTTTAGGAGTTCGTGTTTTGAGATTAGTTTAGAGAAGGCAATTTGCCTTAGGTTTGCCAGCGAAGTAAGCTGTAGCAAACTGGTAACAGCTATCAGGGAAAGATAGCTGGTCGGTAGTTAGCTAGGCCACAGTTTAGGATAGCTAAGCTACAGTTGTATCTTGACAGAGATTCAGCCCTGTCAAGTATACTTGGTTTTAAAGAGAAGAAAATCTCTATATTTGTAACAAAGACAGAACCATTCACATGTAACCGTTACGCTTGTAAGACAAACCAGAATTTTCCTCTGTAACAGCCAAGCTTTTAACCAGCATCTACTTTCTTCTGTATTTATATCAATAAACTTTCCTTCATTATTTTTGAAACTTACAAAGCCTGAGTCAAGTGTGCCTTTGTGGCTATAGTCCCTTTTCCTTTGCAACCTCAACTAGATTTCCTTTAAAGAAGCAAATAGGAAAACACAGTGCTTGGTGATCTTATAAAACCCTTTTAATATTTTAAACAGCTAGAGTGTTCCTGTGCATTGCAGTTTATGGTGGCAGCAAAAGTTAATTAGAGCGACATCCCCTCAAACGTTATATAGGTGCCAGTGAATTCTTTATATTGGAGGGACAGTTGGTGGGATCTGCTTTACCCCCTGTCCAGCTATTATTGTTTGGCCACACACGTGTCTTTATATCTGACACAGTGGATTCCAACCTTTTTTTGACCAGGGACTACTCTCCAACATTAGTACTAAAAGGGTTACAAATCAGTTTTGGTCAACTTTAGATTCAGTTTGGTTATTTGAGGTGCAGATTCAGAAAACTGCATTGGATAGACCACATCAGCTCTATTTTCTGATACAGAACATATGCATCTAGTAGTCGCAATCTGCTCACCCACAGAAAACCATATTTAACAAGCCTAGACACTATAAGAGGGTTTCGCGAGACCAGTCGCTCTCATTGCAACGGTGTAGTAATGGTGAGGCCATAGACCATATTTTAGTTCTTGTGGACCACTGGTGGTCCACACACCACAGGTTGGGTACCACAGGTCTAATGGCATTGGATGTTTGCTGTGTATGTGTTCTGTGATCTGTCCTGAGTCCCCTTTGGGGTGAGAAGGGTGGAATATAAATGCTGTAAATAAATAAATAATTCATTTTGGGTTCATCCAGAAAGGATCCTTCATTTCAGAGAACTGCAAGGAAGGGCAGAAGGAAAGAAAGGAACAGGAAAATGAAATGACACCGAGAGAGAGAGAGATCAAAAAGCAACCTCTCCCCAGCAGAAGAGCTCCCCCTCCCCTCGTCTTCACTTATTAAATTCTGAGCGTCTCTAGTTTTGGCCACTGGATTTCATATGGTTTGAGGCCTTTGCTTGCCCCTTTGCCCTCTCTCTGAAAGGAAAAGGGTGCCTTGTGCTTTGAAGAGTTCCCTCTGCATTTGAAGCTGTTCCCGGCCACCTTCTCAGAAGCAGATCTTTGGAGCTATATTCAGCTCAAGGGGTTGTCTTTTAATTGGTTCCTCCTCCGTGGTATTTAAATGCTCTCATGCAAAATCACTTTGAGATTTCTTTTTAAACATTCCCTTATGCTCTTATTTGGTTCAAAATAAGAAACTATAAATCATGATTATGATTATGATTATTATTTCATTTTCAAACCTCTATTAATGTCCAGCTAGATGCATTCTCTTAAGGTTCCACATGAGTCCCCAAAGCTTTCCATTTTGCTCCAGGGACTTTGCTATATTTGTCCTCCCTATGCCCCAATCTCTCCTGTGAAACTTAAGGTGAAATAGATAAATAGCTGGGGACCTAGGAAGAATAGAGGGAAGATATTGAATTTTTACTGTAGACAATTCTTTGTGCGATTTAAACAATTCTTTTAGACAATTACTGTATATATTCGAGTATAAGCCTAGTTTTTCAGCCTGTTTTTAAGGCTGAAAAATCTCCCCTAGGCTTACACTTGGGTGAGAGTCTTAGCATGAAGGCATGAGGCTGAAAGAAAGGCTTCATTCAGCCCTGCGCCTTCCTGCCGGAACCTGCATCTCTCTGCACAGCAACCCAGCTCCTTCCTCTTCTCCTCTCCCACGCAGCGCACAATTTCCTCTCCTCCTCTCTCAGCGCAGCATGTGCCTTCCTCTCCTCCTGTCTCAGCGCAGCATGCGCCTTCCTCTCCTCCTCTCAACACAACATGCGCCTTCCTCTCCTCCTGTCTCAGCGCAGCATGCACCATCCTCTCCTCCTGTCTCGGCACAATGTGCGCCTTCCTCTCCTCCTGTCTCGGCACAATGTGCGCCTTCCTCTCCTCCTCTCTCAGCACAGCATGCGCCTTCCTCTCCTCCTGTCTCGGCACAATGTGCGCCTTCCTCTCCTCCTGTCTCGGCACAATGTGCGCCTTCCTCTCCTCCTGTCTCAGCACAATGTGCGCCTTCCTCTCCTCTCTCAGCACAACGTGCGCCTTCGCCTCCTCTCTCAGCACAACGTGCGCCTTCCTTGCCTCCTTTCTCAACGCAGCATGCATCTTCCTCTCCTCCTCTCTCAGCACAATGTGCACTTTCCTCTCCTCCTCTCTCAGCGCACCATGCGCCTTCTTTTCCTCCTCTCTCAGCACAACATGCGCCTTCCTCTCCTTCTCTCAGCGCAGCGTGCAGCTTCCTCTCCTCCTCTCTCAGCGCAGCATGCACCTTCCTCTCCTCCTCTCTCAGCACAACGTGCGCCTTCCTCTCCTCCTCTCTCAGCGCAGCATGCACCTTCCTCTCTTCCTCTCTCAGCACAACGTGCGCCTTCCTCTCCTCCTCTCTCAGCGCAGCATGCGCCTTCTTTTCCTCCTCTCTCGGCACAATGTTCGCCTTTCTCTCCTCCTCTCTCAGCACAGCATGCGCCTTCTTTTCCTCCTCTCTCGGCACAATGTGCGCCTTCCTCTCCTCCTCTCTCAGCGCAGCATGCGCCTTCTTTTCCTCCTCTCTCGGCACAGTGTGCGCCGCCCTCTCCTCCTCTCTCAGCCTAAGAGAAACCCTAAGATTCTGACAACCGGACTAATTGATAACTGGCAAATAGTGGGAAAAAACGTGGAGGCAGTGATAGACTTTGTATTTCTAGATGTGAAAATGACTGCAGACTGCAGCCAGGAAATCCGAAGACGTTTCCTTCTTGGAAGGAGAGCAATGACTAATCTCAATAAAATAGTGAAGATTAGAGACATCACTCTGGCAATGCAGATCTACATAGTTAAAGCAATGGGATTCCCCGTAGTAACCTATGGATGAGAGCTGGACCATAAGGAAGGCGGAACGAAGGAAGAGAGCCGCTTTTGAACTGTGGTGCTGGAGGAAAATTCTGAGAGTGCCTTGGGCCGCGAGAAGATCCAACCAGTCCATACTTCCGGAATTAAAGCCCGACTGCTCATTGGAGGGAACGAGATTAGAGGCAAAGATGAAGTACTTTGGCCACATCATGAGAAGATAGGAAAGCTTGGAGAAGACAATGATGCTGGGGAAAATGGAAGGAAAAAGGAAGAGGGGCCAACCAAGGGCAAGGTGGATGAGTGGCATCCTTAAAGGGACTGGATTGACTCTGAAGGAGCTGGGGATGGTGATGGCCGACAGGAAACTCTGGCCTGGGTTGGTCCAGGAGGTCACAAAGAGTCAGAAGCAACAATAACAACACTGTTTGGTCTGTGAGATTAAAAGAATTTGGGAAGTGTGCATCCACCTCCTTCCTGTGCTCCTTGTTGCCTCACAAAGGGATTCTCCTCCCCACCCCAATATATATATAGATGGCAAGCTCCAGGTTTGCTTTCTGGTATTTTTAAAAATACTTTCCAGCCATGGATTCATAGAATGATAGAATCAAAGAGTTGGAAGAGACCTCATGGGCCATCCAGTCCAACCCCATTCTGCCAAGAAGCAGGAATATTGCATTCAAATCACCCCTGACAGATGGCTATCCAGCCTCTGTTTAAAAGCTTCCAAAGAATGAGCCTCCACCACACTCCGGGGCAGAGAGTTCCACTGCTGAACGGCTCTCACAATCAGGAAGTTCTTCCTCATGTTCAGATGGAATCTCCTCTCTTGTAGTTTGAAGCCATTGTTTTGTGTCCTAGTCTCCAGGGAAGAAGAAAACAAGCTTGCTCCCTCCTCTCTGTGGCTTCCTCTCACATATTTATACATGGCTATCATATCCCCTCTCAGCCTTCTCTTCTTCAGGCTAAACATGCCCAGTTCCCTAAGCCGCTCCTCATAGGGCTTGTTCTCCAGACCCTTGATCATTTTAGTCGCCCTCCTCTGGACACATTCCAGCTTGTCAATATCTCTCTTGAATTGTGGTGCCCACAATGGGGCACAATATTCCAGGTGTGGTCTAACCAAAGCAGAATAGAGGGGTAGCATTACTTCCTTAGATCTAGACACTATGCTCCTCTTGATGCAGGCCAAATCCCATTGGCTTTTTTGCCGCCACATCACATTGTTGGCTCATGTTTAACTTGTTGTCCACGAGGACTCCAAGATCTTTTTCACACGTACTGCTCTCGAGTGAGGCGTCCCCCATTTTGTATCTTTGCATTGGAATCATAGCTGTAGAAGACAAGGATGCGGACTTTATTTGCAACTGTGGCCCGATGCCAATTCTGTTTTGTATTATTCTTGTCATTGTCTGTTGGGTAGTTCACTCCTCTGACAGACAAGGCTTTTGCTGAACTTTTCAAAAAGCACAACCAAATGCTCAATTAGAAGCATGCCACGCAAGAGTCTTCAAGCAACTGTCTCCACACCAGAGAGATGTTTCCTCAAAGAAAAGAATAAAAGTGAATGGTAGCCAGGCTGATAAGGGACAACGCCACCAACAAACCAGAGAGGAGCATTTTAATCTTCCATCAAACATTATCAGAATAGCTGCTCACAAACATGGGCTGGGCAGATGTAATGCAAAGCGGCAGAAGGTGGCTCGGAAATCAAGACTGAACTGCACAAAGCAAGGTCTCTGCACAGATTACGGACTGAACCTTTCTTACAAAGCCTGAGGAAGGCAATTTGGGGTCATCTCCTTTAGGGTATTCCACCAAAGCAATTCTTGCAATTCAAACCACTTCTTTCATTCCATCATCATTGTTCCACTGCAGTGTCTAATGAAAGAAGTCTACACAACTTGTTCTCTGAGAATGTGATCCGGCTTGGTGTTTTCAAAAGACTTGGTCTTTTCCCCAGATTCAAGCCAGCATGAAATCAGTGTCAATATCAGCCTATTGAGACGAACAGAGAGGGTAAAACCACTCTCTCTGCAAATTGTTAATTGCTAAGCTTCTCTGAAACACAAAACAACCCTGAGATGGATGGGATTCTTATATACAGAGCTATTTACAGCATGTAAAAATCCGCAAATAATGCAAAGAAGAGAAAATCTGTTAAAAAGCAATATGTTCTTAAGAAAGCCCTTCAACGTCATCAGTGAGGGTGGTTCATCTGCTCTCTCTCCAAGCTAGGGTTGTCCATGCCATGCTATTTACAGTTTCTATGTATGTCTGTGAAAGCTGGGCAGCAAAGAAAACTGAGAGGAAGAAAATCAACCCATTACAACATAGTGCTGGGAAATAGTTCTATGAATACCATGGACGGCACAATTATAGAACTCCAGTATGCTGATGACAATGTCGTCTGTGCGCATTCAGAAGAAGATCTACAAGCCACTCCTAACACCTTCGCAGAAGCATACACGAAGCTTGGCCTGTCACTGAACATTGAGAAAACCAAAGTGCTGTTCCAGCAGTCACCAGCCAACCCCTCCCCAATGCCAGAGATACAACTTATAGAAAATGTTGACCATTTCCGCTCCCTTGGCAGCCACCTCTCCACCAAAGTCAACATCGACACCGAAATATAACATTGCTTGAGCTCTGCGAGTGCAGCATTTTTCCGAATGAAGCAGAGAGTGTTTGAGGACCGGGACATCCGTAGGGATGCCAAGGTGCTTGTCTATAAAGCTATTGTCCTCCCAACCTTGTTCTATGCCTGCGAAACGTAGACTGTCTACAGACGTCACATGCAACTCCTGGAACGATTCCATCAGCGCTGCCTCTGGAAAATCCTGCAAATCTCTTGGGAAGACAAGCGGACAAATGTCAGCGTGCTGGAAGAAGGAAAGACCACCAGCATTAAGCGATGGTCCTCTGCCATCAACTCCACTGGACCGGCCACGTTGTCCGGATGCCTGACCACCGTCTCCCAAAGCAGTTGCTCTACTCCGAACTCAAGAACGGAAAACGGAATGTTGGTGGACAGGAAAAGAGATTCAAAGATGGGCTCAAAGCCAACCTTAAAAACTCTGGCATAGACACTGAGAACTGGGAAGCCCTGGCCCTTGAGCACTCCAGCTGGAGGTCAGCTGTGACCAGCAGTGCTGTAGAATTCGAGGAGGCATGAGTGGAGGGCGAAAGAGAGAAACGTGCCAGGAGGAAGGCGCGTCAAGCCAACCCCGACCGGGACCGCCTTCCACCTGGAAACCAATGCCTTCACTGTGGGAGCAGATGCGGGTCAAGAATAGGGCTCCACAGCCACCTATGAATCCACAAGGAAACCCATCATGGAAGACCATCTTACTCGTCCAACGAGGGATCGCCTAAGTAAGTAAGTAAGTAAGTATTTACAGTTTTATGTATGTCTGTGAAAGCTGGGCAGCCAAGAAAACTGAGAGGAAGAAAATCAACCCATTGCAACATAGTGCTGGGAAATAGTTCTATGGATACCATGGTTGGCACAAAAGACAAATACATTGCTCTAAGACAGATTCATTTGTCTTCTTCAGCAGCTCGTGAAATGCACAGAATTCTCCTTCAGAATCATTTTTCAAACAAGTTGAGTCTCTTCCTGACACCTTTTCCCACTCTCCAACTTTCCCAATCACACACTAAAAGTGGAATACTGTCATACACCAGAGCAGGAACACCTCTGACCTTAAACACCACAGCAGCTTAGTAAAATCAGCAAGCAGTTTATTGTAGAATAGATGTAAGCAAAGCAATAAAAAGTATAAACACAGTAAAAATACAAAATACAAAATAGGTCATATATAAATATGTGAGAGGAAGCCACAGGGAGGAGGGAGCAAGCTTGTTTACTGCTTCCATGGAGATTAGGACGTGGAACAATGGCTTCAAACTACAAGAGAGGAGATTCCATCTGAACATGAGGAAGAACTTCCTGACTGTGAGAGCCGTTCAGCAGTGGAACTCTCTGCCCTGCAGTGTGGTGGAGGCTCCTTCTTTGGAAGCTTTTAAAAGAGGCTGGATGGCCATCTGTCAGGGGTGATTTGAATGCAATATTCCTGCTTCTTGGCAGAAGGGGGTTGGACTGGATGGCTCATGAGGTCTCTTCCAACTCTTTGATTCTATGATTCCATGATTCGTGAGCTACAATGGAGAACCAGATCCATGAGATTATAGAAATCCACGAAAACAGGGCACATGAAACCATGAAAACAAAATGGCAGGAAAATCTCACATGCAAAACTTACACTTGGCAAAAACTTGGTGCATGAAACTTGGAGCACTTGAAACCAAGACTGTGATAAATAGTGACGTTGCCTCAAATGAGGCAATTCACTCTCATGAATCATTGTAAGCTTTTTCCATAGTCCAAAATTGACAAGAACCCATTCTTCTTGACTTTCCCACTAGAAAAGTGTTTTTTGCTGTAGACGAAGGGATTGCCTCAGTTTCTGAAAGCTCTGTCTCAGTTTATTACATTTTCGCTTTCTGTCCATGGTTTCACTATCTTCGTCCTCATTAGCCCCTACACCTGGCAAATCAATCTCATAATCATTTTCAGACAGTTGCTCTGAGAAAAGCGGTGGAAGGCCACTCCCGGGACTGGAGCCCTGGGAATCTTCCTGAAACAGCTCAGGTGTCTCTTCTGAACTTAACTGAGTCCCATCGACAGGAACACAATTCCCATCATGCACATTAACATGAACATCATTTTTGTCATGAACATCAACAGAATCATCAGACACAATCACAGCTTGAACAGGCTGACATACAACAAATACTACATACGATGGCATAGTTCATGAGACCTTATGCTAAAATAAACGGTTTGGGACCCGCCTACCTTCGTGACCGCATCTCTGTATACGAACCCACACGATCTCTTTGATCATCTGGAGAGGTCCTGCTCACGCTCCCACCTGCATCGCAAGCGCGATTGGTGGGGATGAGAGAGAGGGCCTTTTCAGTGGTGGCCCCTCGACTCTGGAACTCACTTCCTAAGGACATCAGGCATGCCCCAACTTTGGCAGTCTTTAAGAGGAGCTTGAAGACGTGGCTGTCCCAGAATAATAATCCCATAGCACTTTGTCCTCCAAAGCACTTTATATTGTTTTAGGTCTGCTCGTATGTTCCCACAAACCGCCCCATCACTTTTTCGCCCATGTCCAGCAGTATTGTTTTTTAAAATCTTTGAATTTTAATTACATTTGGCCTACCCATAGTTTTTAAAGTGTGTTCATAGAATCCTAGAATCCAAGAGTGGGAAGAGACCTCCTGGGCCATCCAGTCCAACCCCATTCTGCCAAGAAGCAGGAATGTTGCATTCAAAGCACCCCTGACAGATGGCCATCTAGCCTCTGCTTAAAAGCTTCCAAAGAAGGAGCCTCCACCACACTCCGGGGCAGAGAGTTCCACTGCTGAACGGCTCTCACAGTCAGAAAGTTCTTCCTCGTGTTCAGATGGAATCTCCTCTCTTGTAGTTTGAAGCCATTGCTCCGCATCCTAGTCTCCAAGGAAGCAGAAAACAAGCTTGCTCCCTCCTCCCTGTGGCTTCCTTTCACATATTTATTAGGCCTGGGTAACAACGGAAAAATTTGTTTCTAAAATCGATTTGTATTTGGGGGGTTTATTTGTTTCGATATTTAAAATAATTACAAAATTTTCCTTTTAAAAAGTTCGATATTTACGAAATTTCGTAAATGGTAAAAAATTAACGAATCGATTTCCGAAACAATAACGAATTGATTCGTTAATGGCGGACGCGACCGCGAAATACGCTAAAAAACCTCCAAAACCTTCTGAAGCTTCCCTCTCCCTCTGTTGTTGACTGTTGGTGTGATATTATAATTTTTTTTTCACTAATTAAACCATAAAACTGGCCCAGACATGCGGAAATAATAACAAAACGACCTCAAAACAATAACGAAACGAATACAATATCGAAATACGAAGCATTTACAAAACGTTTTTGAAAATTCGGTTTTTCTTAATAATTGCTCCAGAATGGTTCGTTATCGTTTTGTAATTGAAAAAATTAACGAATTGTTAACGAATTACGAATTAACGAAACGAAACCGCCCAGCCCTAATATTTATACATGGCTATCTTATTGTTGTCTTATTGATAATGCTTGTGTTATTGTTTTATCGTTTTGTTGTTTTTAAATTGCTTGTATTGTTATTGTTATTGCTTGTATTGTTGCATTTTGGGCTCGGCCTCATGTAAGCTGCACCAGGTCCCTTGGGGAGATGGTAACGGGATATAAATAAAGTGTTATTATATTATTATTATTCCCCTTTAAGTAGCCACAATACTGTTTGGGGTGCAACAGGCTGACCTGTCTACCATGCAGGCAATGCTTTCCTATGAACGAAATTGACTACTACCTCTATTCTTTGAATATATTATTATTATTTCCCTTTAAGTAGCCACAATATTGTTTGGGGTGCAACAGGCTGACCTGTCTACCATGCAGGCAATGCTTTCCTATGAACGAAATTGACTACTACCTCTATTCTTTGAAAGATTACTATCCTGACAGTACTCTCATAAAAGCAAAGTCAGCAATAAAAAAAAACAGTAGGGCCCCATTTAATATTTCTGTATACAATCCTGGTCCCTATTTCCAAATGAAAAGCAAGTTAAGCTGAATTCTCAGAGTTATTTACTGCAATTGCATACAGCAAATATCGTGCGGAACATGACTTCATGCCGCCCCGGCCCTCGTTTCTAAATGCAAAAGAGACCCAAACTGGCTTCTCAGCATTATTTATAACTGTCCCAGCCCTAGTTCTACATGGAATGAAGGGGAAAAGAGAAGAGAAGGACACTGCAGTTGCTTGTTGCCTATGGCAACCCCATCCGATTCAGACTGCAAATGTAATCAATATTAATAAGTCTCTGCATCGAAATTTACAGGTTGGTCAGGCAGGAGCAGACTAGCTGGGAAATTTGGTAGGCAGATGGCAGCTCACGGGTTTTTGCAGGGAAAGTTGCACTTCATGGGATTGTGAACGGCACCAATAATTCGGAAGTCAGAAGCTGCATTAGGATTTCAACCATTACAAAAATTGAAAAGAATAAGGAGAGCAGATATACCAGGCTTGGGCAAACTTTTTTTTTCATCATCATGATCATTTAATTACTTATTAATCGCCCTCCATCCAAGATGTTCTAGGCGATTTACAAGCTAAAATTGTAAATGATAAAAATACATACATACAGATATTGATAAAATTAATATAGATCAAAAGCTCTAGTAAAAAGTGTTAGGATAAAAGGCCCTAAATTACGCATGGCTCTCAAGTAGGGTGGCAAGGAATTCCACAAGGCAGGGGCAGAACTAGAAAAAGCTCTGTGTCTGGTGCTTTCCAAGTGCACTTCTCTAGGACCCAGTATATGGAGTAAGTCACATTGGGCTGGTCGTTGCGACCTCCAATGATGAGAGAATGAGAGACAGTCCCTAAGATACGATGGACCCTGGCCGTAAAGAATTTTAAAGGTCAAAACTAGCATCTTATATGTTGTTGTTGTTCATTCATTCAGTCGTCTCCGACTCTTCGTGACCTCATGGACCAGCCCACGCCAGAGCTCCCTGTCGGCCGTTACCACCCCCAGCTCCTTCAAGGTCAGTCCAGTTACTTCAAGGATGCCATCCATCCATCTTGCCCTTGGTCGGCCCCTCTTCCTTTTGCCTTCCACTTTCCCCAGCATAATTGTCTTCTCTAGGCTTTCCTGTCTCCTCATGATGTGGCCAAAGTACTTCAACTTTGTCTCTAGTATCCTTCCCTCCAGTGAGCAGTCGGGTTTTATTTCCTGGAGGACGGACTGGTTGGATCTTCTCACAGTCCAAGGCACTCTCAGCACTTTCCTCCAACACCACAGCTCAAAAGCATCGATCTTCCTTCGCTCAGCCTTCCCTAAGGTCCAGCTCTCACATCCGTAGGTGACTACAGGGAAGACCATGGCTTTGACTAGGCGGATCTTGGTTGCCAGTCTGATGTCTCTACTCTTGACTATTTTATCGAGACTGGACATTGCTCTCCTCCCAAGAAGGAAGCGTCTTCTGATTTCCTGGCCACAGTCTGCATCTGCAGTAATCTTTGCACCTAGAAATACAAACCTTGTCTCTGCCTCCATGGTTTCTCCCTCTATTTTCCAGTTGTCAATCATTCTTGTTGCCATAATCTTGGTTTTTTTGACGTTTAGCTGCAACCCGGCTTTTGCGCTTTCTTCTTTCACCTTGATTAGAAGGCTCCTCAGCTCCTCCTCGCTTTCGGCCATCAGGGTGGTGTCATCTGCATATCTGAGGTTGTTAATGTTTCTTCCAGCAATTTTCATCCCAGCTTTGCATTCCTCAAGCCCCGCACATTGCATGATGTGTTCTGCATACAAGTTAAAAAGGTTGGGTGAGAGGATGCAGCCTTTCCCAATCTTGAACCAGTCTGTTGTTCCGTGGTCAGTTCTGACTGTTGCGACTTGGTCCTTGTACAGATTCCTCAGGAGAGAGGGAAGGGGGCTTGGGATGCCCATCCCACTAAGAACTTGCCACAATTTATTATGATCCACACAGTCAAAGGCTTTAGAATAGTCAATGAAGCAGAAGTAGATGTTTTTCTGAAACTCCCTGCCTTTCTCCATTATCCAGCGGATATTGGCAATCTGGTCTCTCGTTCCTCTGCCTTTTCTAAACCCAGCTTGAACATCTGGCAACTCTCGCTCCATGTATTGCTGGAGTCTTCCTTGCAGGATCTTGAGCATTACCTTACTGGCATGAGAAATAAGGGCCACTGTACGGAAGTTGGAGCAGTCTTTCGCATCTTATATAGACCACGGTAATTGGTTGGAAGCCAGTGCAAATGTTGCAACACTGGTGTTCTATGGCATTTCATGGGCGTTCTTGTGAGTAGGCTGGCTGCCGCATTGTGAACGATACGGAGCTTTCGGGTCGTAGACATCGGAAGGCCAACATACAGGGCGTTGCAATAGTCCAGCCTAGACGTGACCGTAGCATGGATGACAGTTGCCAGAGCCTCGTCAGTTGCCAGAGCCTCGCTTGTCGTAGATGGAAAAAGGCCTGTTTGATGGCAGCAGCGACCTGAGCTTCCATTGTCAGCTGCGAATTCAAAACGACACCCAAGCTCTTAACGGTAGGCGAAGGAGATAGGGCAGCACCATCGAAGGTGCTGCAAATGGGTCAGACCAATCGAGCGGCCATGCCAGAGAATCTCAGTCTTCGCCGGGTTCACCTTCAATCTACTAGCACGTAGCCAGTTCGACAGAGCCTCCAGGCATAAGGTGAAATTGTCTGGTATTGACGTTGCTCCTGGCTCCAAACACAGAAGGAGTTGGGTGTCGTCCGCATACTGATAGAAGTCTAGGCCGAAACTCCGAGCCAAACTAGCAAGGGGTCTAACATAGATGTTGAAGAGAAGAGGGGAGAGAATTGCACCTTGGGGTACCCCACTTGATCCATATACTCCACGCATTGGCTCTGGTTTCGGAGAAATGAGTCGAACCAATTGAGGGCCTGACCACGAACTCCGGACATGGCAAGACGGTGAATCATTAGATCGTAGTCAACGGTGTCAAACGCTGCGGTAAGGTTGAGAAGTACCAGTAGCGCTGATCCGTCGTTATCAGATTGGCGGCGAAGTTCATCTGTAATGGCAACCAGGACTGTCTCCATCCCATGACCAGGGCGGAAACCTTTCTGGAAAGGGTCCAGGCCGGCTGTGTCATCCAAAAATTGTTGCAATTGTCCCAGTACAGCCCACTCCATCATCTTGCCTAAGAATGGATGGTAAGAGACAGGACGATAATTGGCAAGGGTCATGGGATCCAAGCTAGGCTTCTTTGGTCCTCCTCCTGGTGTTCTGGGCTTTAACTCCCACAATTTCTAACAGTTGGTAGGCTCACAACCTCTGAGGATGCTTGCCATAGATGCAGGCAAAATGTCAGGAGAGAATGCTTCTAGAACACAGCCATATAGTTCGAAAAACCTACAACAACCCAGGTGGTAGGCTGTTAGGAATTGTGGGAGTTGAAGTCCAAAACACCCAAGTTTGCCCATGCCTGAGATATACCTTCTAACACTGATAAGATGGGATTGCTCTCAGTCTGCAAATTCTAAAATTCTATTGCATTGTATGGTGTTTTATGTGTGGCTGTTAACATCTTGGCTATAACCGTTAATTCAGTCAATTAGTTTGCTCACAGCTACAGAGTACGGCAATAAGCTTTATTGTCCTTCAATCCAAATGGGAAGTTGGAGAGAATAGCGTAGTTAATGCACAGGACATTTCATTTCTAACAAAGTCTTGCAAACGTGTGTTTTTGGACTTTCGGCCTCAGAGGAAGAAGGGTTCCAGCAAGAGGAGAAAGAGAAGCCTCCATATGGGGAAATGCAGACCGTCTCCCATTAAGGAACCGCCTGCTGTTTCCTGAGCAGAGAGGAAGCTTTTGAAGTACCCATGCAAGTCAAATTGAATTTGCCCTCTTCCTCGCCTTGTTGCTGGCATTCAGAGAGAAGCCTCGACAGGCATTTCGAACGCTGACATTTCCCTCTTCACTATCACTGTCATTGGAGGGGAAATTGCTGATCCAGTAGCACACCGGGACAGGTCGTCAGCTGGGTGGAAACGCCCCCCAAATGCAAGTGCGGACATAGATTTTGGACATAGATTTTAAGTCTCCGAGGGGGAAACTACATTCTAATGTGAAACCACATTCCACATTCAAACTACAAGAGAGGAGATTCCATCTGAACATTAGGAAGAACTTCCTGACTGTGAGAGCCGTTCAGCAGTGGAACTCTCTGCCCCGGAGTGTGGTGGAGGCTCCTTCTTTGGAAGCTTTTAAGCAGGGGCTGGATGGCCATCTGTCAGGGGTGATTTGAATGCAATATTCCTGCTTCTTGGCAGAATGGGGGTGGACTGGATGGCCCATGAGGTCTCTTCCAACTCTTCGATTCTATGATTCTATGATTCTATGAAACACCCAGAATAGCCCATCTGCATTTGTTAGCTTTGGTTTATTAGCATAATCTATAACTGTAAAATAAAACAAAACAAAATATAATAAAATGAATTGCAGTTTTAGAATGTATGTACGAAGGTTATTTTTTAAGTAAGGTCCATTTTGTTGTAGACACTAATAGTTCGTGCGCATACCGCAACGAGCGCATGCATCGTGTACCGGCATGCCTCGGGAACAACTGTGCTCAGTTTCCGCTCTGTAGCTCACCTGTACGGTTCTGTTCTGTGCTTTAAAAATGTTGAAGACTATCAACTCACCCTCCGCATGTGAGGTTCGCTCAGTGATAATACGGTTTTTGTCAGCAAGGAACCTGCCTGCTGCAGAAATTCATCGACAGATTTGTGAAGTGTACGGTGAGACTGTTATGAGTGAAAGCAAAGTGTGTAAGTGGGTATGACAATTCAAAGATGGCCGTGACAACGTCCATGATGAGGACTGCTCCAGTCGCCCTTCTTTTATTACAGACGATTTGGTGGCTTCAGTTGAAGAGAGGATTCGTGAGAACAGGCGCTTCACAATAACAGGTCTCTCAAACGAATTTCCTGACGTCTCGAGATCAGTGCTTTACAACATTGTTTGTGAATACCTAAAGTTTAGGAAACTGTGCTCCCGTTGGGTCCCGAAACTCCTAACAGAGGACCACAAAAAAAGAAAGATTTGAGTGTGCGATCAAATTAAAAATGTCAAAACTTGGATAAGCCTGCCAGAAGGTATTGGTCCTTTATGCTTTCTTAAATGCACACAGTGTTCCAGCTGTCTTTCAGAAGGTCAACCCACAATTTGGGGGCAGCTGATGGAAAAGTCCTCTAGTTAAAAAATTAGTGACTTTCGCTGAGTCTGCAGCACTTCAAGGCACACAGACAATGAACCTTCTACGTGGTGCCCAAGCAGGTATGCATTGGACTTCTATGAAGGCTAGGCCTATAGGTCTCCTTTTGGATGAGTACCAAAGTCAGTTGATTTCAGAATCATAGAATCTGAGTTGGAAGAGACCTCATGGGCCATCCAGTCCAACCCCCTGCCAAGAAGCAGGAATTTTGCATTCAAATCACCACTGACAGATGGCCATCCAGCCTCTGTTTAAAAGCTTCCAAAGAAGGAGCCTCCACCACACTCCGGGGCAGAGAGTTCCACTGCTGAACGGCTCTCACAGTCAGGAAGTTCTTCGTCATGTTCAGATGGAATCTCCTTTCTTGTAGTTTGAAGCCATTCCTCCATGGCGTCCTAGTCTCCAGGGAAGCAGAAAGGAAGCTTGCTCCCTCCTCCCTGTGGCTTCCTCTCACATATTTATACATGGCTATCACATCTCCTCTCAGCCTTCTCTTCTTCAGGCTAAACATGCCCAGCTCCTTAAGCCGCTCCTCATAGGGCTTGTTCTCCAGACCCTTGATCATTTTAGTCACACTCCTCTGGGCACATTCCAGCTTATCAATATCTCTCTTGAATTGTGGTGCCCAGAATTGGACACAATGTGATTCCAGGCGTGGTCTAACCAAAGTGGAATAGAGCATGGAGAGCATGACTTCCCTGGACCTAGACACTATGCTCCTATTGATGCAGGCCAAAATCCCATTGGCTTTTTTTGCCGCCACATCACATTGTTGGCTCATGTTTAACTTGTTGTCCACGAGGACTCCAAGATCTTTTTCACACGTACTGCTCTCCAGCCAGGCATTGTCCCCCATTCTGTATCTTTGCATTTCGTTTTTCCTGCCAAAGTGAAGTATGTTGCATTTGCCACTGTTGAACTTCATTTTGTTGAACTTCACTGACCACTTTGGGTCAGTGGGGAGTGACCAGCCAGCAATGAGGTCTCAAACACTTCTGAACACAAGACTCCTGCTGCTGCTGTAGGAGAACAAGATGCACCAAGTATGCCATCCCACCCTTGAATGCAGTCCTACACGACATGACACTGACACAAGCCAATCTCTATGCCTTTACATGTGATATCTGACTCCCCCGCCCCCATGTTGGGACACTAATGTTGATTATTTTTATGAAGTTTAGCCACAGGCCAGACAGTCTTTGGACTTTTTGGCTTTTCCTTTGCTGCAGCCCTCCTTCCTTTATCAGTCTGTGGCATTCTTGTCCCACAAGGGCCCCAAAGCAAGCTTCCTTGCCCGTGACTGATATCCAGCAATCAAAATCAATACAAACAAACACAGAAGCAATCTTAACCAAGAGAAATGGGGTTTGCTTTGTTACCGGCCAGAGGGCAGGAATCCATTCATGCAAACTGCCAGACAGTTTGAAGTGTGGTGGTGGTTGCTGCTTAATGGCCCCAGAGACTCGTGTTTGATGTTTTCATTTTAAGGAAGCGTGACAAAGAAAACCTTTCTCAGCCAGGGGCTTGCTTAAAACTAGTGGGTAGCAACTGGTCTTCAGATTTGAGGGGCTGCTATACAGTTTTTTGCCCCTCCTCATCATTATAGGAGCCAATTAAACACAACACAATTCTAACTGAACAGTATCAAAAATTCTGCAAAACAAGATTTATGGAAGTGGTATCTGTCTGTCTACGTATCTATCTATCTATCTATCTACCTACCTACTCTATCTATCTATCTATCTACCTACCTACCTACCTATTATATCTATCTATCTATCTATCTATCTACCTACTCTATCTACCTACCTACCTACTATATCTATCTATCTATCTACCTACCTACTATATCTATCTATCTATCTATCTATCTACCTACTATATCTATCTATCTATCTATCTATCTACCTACTATATCTATCTATCTATCTATCTATCTACCTACCTAATCTATCTATCTATCTACCTACCTACCTACCTATTATATCTATCTATCTATCTATCTATCTACCTACTCTATCTACCTACCTACCTACTATATCTATCTATCTATCTACCTACCTACTATATCTATCTATCTATCTACCTACTATATCTATCTATCTATCTATCTATCTACCTACTATATCTATCTATCTATCTATCTATCTACCTACCTACTATATCTTTCTATCTATCTACCTACTATATCTATCTATATATCTACCTACCTACCTACCTACTATATCTATCTATCTATCTATCTATCTATCTACCTACCTACCTACTATATCTTTCTATCTATCTACCTACCTACTATATCTATCTATCTATCTATCTATCTATCTACCTACCTACCTACTATATCTATCTATCTATCTATCTACCTACCTACCTACTATATCTTTCTATCTATCTACCTACTATATCTATCTATCTACCTACCTACCTACCTACCTACCTATCTACCTACCTACTATATCTATCTATCTATCTATCTATCTATCCATTTACAAGCTACCATTTCAGAGATAGTCCTTATGCTAAACTGATCTGTAAAAAGGAAGCAGGCTAAATGAGACAGCAAATATGACATACAGCACAGAATAGCAAGCAGACTGAACAATGAAGATAGATGAACTAGATGGCATCTTTATTCAAAAATTCCCCAAAGCCTACAATAATTAGAAATTCCAAAAACAAACAAAATAGTTTCTATTTACCCAATTTCAAAATATCTGAGCAGCCTATTTTGTGCCCCTCTTTTGTTGAATTTGGGAGCATAATTGGTATCTTATGTGCTCCTTGGAAGAAGACCTTGATGAAAAATGTAACACTCAATAACAACTTATATGAGAAAAGGATGCCCTCTTAATTGTGCAATTCTAGCTCCAGCAGACAAGAGTCCTTTGTCCCACCCTGGTCATTCCACAGATATATAAACCCTTTTTCCTAGTTCCAACAGACTTTACTACCTCTGAGGATGCTTGCCATAGATGCAGGCGAAATGTCAGGAGGGAATGCCTCTAGAACATGGCTATATAGCCCGAAAAAACCTACAACAACCCAGTGATTCCGGCCATGAAAGCCTTTCACAATACATCATCCATGTAGTATTTGCCATTTGAAGACACTTTACTGGCCTGAGGCAAGAAAAGAACAGTAGACCGTGCAAAAAGAATCTGCGAAGCCCACCTCCTCCAAGATGAATTGAACCCCCTCAACTGGGCTCTCCAGACCAATGGAGACTCCACCTCAGACATCAGAAGAGCTGCAAGACAACTGAGAAGAAGCCACGAGAGTCAAGACAAAGACCCACCCAGAGGAAAAGTGTTCTTGCCAGACATCAAGGGAACCACTGACCGCAGAGGGAAACTGATGAGGAAACACGACATACAAACCATCTACAGACCCACCAAGAAAATCCAACAAATGCTACGTTCAGTAAAGGACAAGAGGGATCCTCTCACCTCTGCAGGAGTCTACCGTGTACCATGCAGCTATGGACAAGAAGTCTACAGAGGTACCACCAAACGCAGCATTGCCCAAACACAAATCAAGGAACATGAAAGGCACTGCAGACTATTTCAACCAGAGAAGTCAGCCATAGCAGAGCACCTGATGAACCAACCTGGACACAGCATATGAACTGAGAACACAGAAATGCTGGACCACTCTCACAACCACCATGTCAGACGAAACAGAGAAGCCATTGAAATACACAAGCATGTGGACAATTTCAACAGAAAGGAGGAAACCATGAAAATGAACAAAATCTGGCTACCAGCATTAAAAGAGAACTCTAAAATTACAACAGCAAAACAACAGAGAGGAAACAATCAAGGACATCTAATCACCTCTCAACAAAAGTTTGCCCCAGGCACTGCAAGGCCATCAAATGCTAATCAAGGTGGTCAGCTGAAACATTCACACTTAGCTCCAACAGACAAGAGTCCTTTGTCCCACCCTGGACATCATTCCACAGATATATAAACCCTTTTTCCTAGTTCCAACAGACCTCACAACCTCTGAGGATGCTTGCCATAGATGCAGGCGAAATGTCAGGAGAGAATGCCTCTAGAACATAGCCATATAGCCAGAAAAAACATACAACAACCCAGTGATTCTGGCCATGAAAGCCTTCGACAATACATCATCCATGTAGTATTTGCCATTTGAAGACACTTTACTGGCCTGAGGCAAGAAAAGAAGAGCAGTTTCATTGGAGATGTATCCAAATCCCAATCCTACTCAAGCAAGAATGAGCAAGCGAATACCTTTTACAAAGCAACCAGACTGATAAATGGATTTTTGCGCCCCTTGACAATATAAGTTATCTGAGAGGTGGTCAGTCTGCTTCGGAATAGCTCACGAAGCATGATGAACCCCACTGACGACACTCTGATATTCCTTTTGTTTTGTCCCTCCGGGTATGTGGATGCCAAAGCGAGGTCCTTCTAGTTATTATTTTTTTTATTATTATTTATTATTAACTTTATTTGTACCCCGCTAGCATCTCCCGCAGGACTCGATGCGGCTTACACGGGCCGAAGCCACAAAACACAATACAATAGAAAACATAACACAACAATAAACAAGCAAATCAAACAATTAAGCAAAATAACCACAATGACAATACATCAAGACACTATTAAAACTGGTTCGGCCAGCGCAATGGGGTACAGGGTTAAAAGTGCTGAGATGGCAGGAGGAACGTGGGATTAAGTGCGGTGTGCAGCAACATTAGTTGTGCTAAAGTGCATCTAGGACTTGGGATGGGGATTCCTAATCTGCGAAGGCACATCGGAACAGCCAAGTTTTTAGGTTCCTTCTGAAAACTGCCAGAGTAGGGGCCTGACGAAGCTCTTTTGGAAGGGCATTCCAAAGTCGGGGGGCCGCCACAGAGAAGGCCCTGTCCCGCGTCCCCACCAAGCGCGCTTGCGACGTAGGTGGGATAACGAGCAGGGCCTCCCCAGATGACCGGAGCGAGCGTGTGGGTTCGTAGATGGAAATGCGGTCATTTCCTGATCTCCAACATTAAAAATAAACCAGAGGGGTGTTATGGGCCTGAGAGAACAACATAGAATCATAGAATCAAAGAGTTGGAAGAGACCTCCTGGGCCATCCAGTCCAACCCCATTCTGCCAAGAAGCAGGAATATTGCATTCAAATCACCCCTGACAGATGGTCATCCAGCCAATGTTTAAAAGCTTCCAAAGAAGGAGCCTCCACCACACTCCGGGGCAGAGAGTTCCACTGCTGAACGGCTCTCACAGTCAGAAAGTTCTTCCTCATCTTCAGATGGAATCTCCTCTCTTGTAGTTTGAAGCCATTGTTCCGCGTCCTAGTCTCCAAGGAAGCAGAAAACAAGCTTGCTCCCTCCTCCCTGTGGCTTCCTCTCACATATTTATTCATGGCTATCATATCCCCTCTCAGCCTTCTCTTCTTCAGGCTAAACATGCCCAGCTCCTTAAGCCGCTCCTCATAGGGCCTTTAGTAGCCCTCCTCTGGACACATTCCAGCTTGTCAATATCTCTCTTGAATCGTGGTGCCCAGAATTGGACACAATATTCCAGGTGTGGTCTAACCAAAGTGGAATAGAGCATGGGGAGAATGACTTCCCTAGATCTAGACACTAGGCTCCTCTTGATGCAGGCCAAAATCCCATTGGCTTTTTTTGCTGCCACATCACATTCCTGGCTCATGTTTAACTTCCTCCCCATGAGGACTCCAAGATCTTTTCCACACGTACTGCTCTCGAGCCAGGCATCCCCCATTCTGTATCTTTGCATTTCATTTTTCCTGCCAAAGTGGAGTATCTTGCATTTGTCACTGTTGAACTTCATTTTGTTAGTTTTGGCCCATCTCTCTAATCTGTCAAGATCGTTTTGAATCCTGCTCCTGTCCTCTGGAGTATTGGCTATCCCTCCCAATTTGGTGTCGTCTGCAAACTTGATGATCCTGCCTTCTAACCTTTCCTCTAAAGTCATTAATAAAGATGTTGAACAGGATCGGGCCCAGGACGGAACCCTGCGGCACTCCACTTGTCACTTCTTTCCAGGATGAAGAGGAAGCATTGGTGAGCACTCTCTGGGTTCATCCATTTAACCAATTACAGATCCACCTCTCCGTAGTTTTGTCTCGCCCACATTGGACTAGTTTCCTTGCCAGAAGGTCATGGGGGACCTTGTCAAAGAAGGCCTTCCTGAAATCCAGGTGCGCTACATCCACGGCATTCCCCGCATCTACCCAGCTTGTAGCTCTATTGAAGAAAGAGATCAGATTAATCTGGCATGACTTGTTTTTGATAAATCCATGTTGATGCAGGCCAAAATCCCATTGGCTTTTTTTGCTGCCACATCATATTGTTGGCTCATGTTTAACTTCCTCCCCATGAGGACTCCAAGATCCTTTTCACACGTACTGCTCTCGAGCCAGGCATCCCCCATTCTGTATCTTTGCATTTCATTTTTTTCTGCTTAAGTGGAGTATCTTGCATTTGTCACTGTTGAACATATGGTTCTTAGAACAATGAAGCCACTTTGAGAGATGAATTCCAAGGCGGCAATGGAATGAATATTTTAGCCCTGCATCTGGACACCAAGAAAAGCACACTATGGACAAACACCGCTTGAGACAACCTTCCACACTCCACCAGCCCTGGGGGAAAAGAGTCAATGGCATCATTTCTAGCACTCAGAAGACACACTGGTTGTCACAATAGAGTGGGGGCCATTTGGAGAAAGGGTTGTTCAAACCTCCTGCAGGGCACCCGCTGAGAGGTTAGAAGCAGCCTTTTCAAAGAGTCAGCCCTCCGGGTCCCCAACCTGGCCAGTCCTGCTGCTCCCGCGCACTGAAGCCTGTGGCTCCTCAGCAGGGAAGGAGGAACCGGCGCTGGAAAGAGGAGCCTGCAAGAAGGAAATGCAGAACACCAACTGTAGGCTTGTATCAGAGGGGGCGGAGGGGAGGAAAGGACATGTTTTAAGATGTGGAAAGCAAAGCTGATGTTCCCAAGAGCTGCATACATCCCAGTTTAAACTCACTGATCTGCAGCATCAAGGACTGACTCTTGGGAGCTCACTGAAGACATCACTTCCCAATGTCTTCTTAAATTGATTCCCGACGTTGGCACGATGCAAGTCCGCCCGTCTGTTTCCAGAAGTGTGACTCTTTACTCGTTTATGACAACATGAAACTACTCGCAGAGGTCCTGTGTGGCTGTTTGTAAAAACTAGTTCTGGGCAAGCCAGCTGCTCCAGACTTTCCGTTAAAATGAAGACTTTGCCTGATTCATGCCTTTGATAGTCTCTACAGGCCATCTAGCTTATACCATATAGAATCATAGAATCCTAGAGTTGGAAGAGACCTCATGGGCCATCCAGTCCAACCCCATTCTGCCAAGAAGCAGGAATATTCCATTCAAAGCACCCCTGACAGATGGCCACCCAGCCTCTGTTTAAAAGCTTCCAAAGGAGCCTCCACCACACTCCAGGGCAGAGAGTTCCACTGCTGAACGGCTCTCACAGACAAGAAGTTCTTCCTCATGTTCAGATGTTTCTTGTAGTTTGAAGCCATTGTTCCTTATCCTAATCTCCAAGGAAGCAGTAAACTAGCTTGCTCCCTCCTCCCTGTGGCTTCCTCTCACATATTTATACATGGCTATCATATCTTCTCTCATCCTTCTCTTCTTCAGGCGAATATAGGACTGCAAAAATAGCAAACCCATCTGAAATGCATAGGCCGCTGCTTAATCATCATTGAGACAATTGTATTTGGGTTGTTGTAGGTTTTTTCAGGCTACATGGTCATGTTCTAGAGCAGTGGTTCTCAACCTGTGGGCCCCCAGCTGTTTTGGCCTACAACTCCCAGAAATCCCAGCCAGTTTACCAGCTATTAGGTTTTCTGGGAGTTGAAGGCCAAAACATCTGGGGACCTATAGGCTGAGAACCACTGTTCTAGAGGCATTCTCTCCTGACGTTTCGCCTGCATCTATAGCAAGCATCCTCAGAGGTAGTGAGGTCTCTACTTCTGAGGATGCTTGCCATAGATGCAGGTGAAACGTCAGAAAAGAATGCCTCTTGAACATGGTCATATAGCCCGAAAAAACCTATAACAACCCAGTGTAGCCATGAAAGCCTTCGACAACACAACTGTATTTATTTATTTATTTACAGTATTTATACCCCGCCCTTCTCAACTTCGAAGGGGGCTCAGAGCGGCCTTACAAAGGCAACAATTCTATGCCATATACACAAGAGACAAACATTAAAACATGAATTTAAAATCAACTAAAGATTAAAACACATTATTAAAACCACACAATCCAGCAACCAGACGCAGAGCCTTCACAGCAGTGGCACCATCACTCTGGAATACTCTGCCACCTGAAGTCCGTGCCTTGCAGGACTTACCAGCTTTCCACAGGGCATGTAAGACATACCTGTTTCGACAGGCTTTTAATGTTTGATATTGCTGTTTTTAAATTGTTTTAAATTGCTTTTAAATTTTGTTAGATTTTAGCTATTCTTGTAAGCCGCTCCGAGCTCCAGGGGAGTGGCGGCATAGAAGTTAAAATAAATAAATAAATAAATAAATAAATAAATAAAATACCATAGTCAAAAAGCCATTCCAATAGTAATTGCACATTTTCCATCATCCCTTATTGCACTGTACTATCAGCCAAAGGCTTGGTCCCAAGTAACACACTGCAAACCATTAAATGCTGCTTTCACAGCTGATTCCAAAATACTCTCTGGGTTATAATCCATCCAGAGTTTTATCAGTTCCCCAAATTGCTTGGCCATAATGAGCACTGGCTTTACTGAGCAGGGGATGGTGAGAGTTGCACACCAAGTCTCCCAAGCCCTGCTTGGCTACATGTGGAATTGAACAAAATGCAAAATGGGGCAGGAAAGGTATCCTGCTCTTGCTGATGTAGCCTTGACACAAACCAACGCCTTCCTGCTGGCAAGGGACCCAAAGCAAATAGCAAGAAACTGCAGCTAAAATAAAACCCACCATTATAATTAAAAAGAGATTAAAAACAATTAAACCAGCCATTTGGTCATTTTCCCTAAAAGCCTTCAGTTTAGTTTCCAGGAACAATCAGTTGTGTGATTGTTAGCATTAAGTGCTTGGGCCCCATATGATACATTGATTAGAGCTCCTTCCCTGATAATGCCACTGAAGCCCCGATAATGTCAACACTCTCAGTATTCAACAATGACATGTTCTAGGGTCCCAAAGCCATTCCGAAGCCACTCCAGGGTCTCCATTCACCCCACTCAAGGGGCACCATCAACTTCAATGGCCAAAAGCACCACCCAATGTTTTAGAGTTATCCGCCATGTTGTCATGCTTTCTGATATTTGCCCTTTCTAGACCTCCAGGAATTCGCAAGAGTTCCTGTTCTGCTCACATCTTGCTTAGTGCAAGGGACTGAATATACTGAAAAATGTATATGTGGGGAAGGCTCCCCTACGAAACAAAATGGTCCACAGAAACCCAAGAAGCTTGGTGTTGCAATTAACATTCAAGGACTAAAACACACGTTTTGGTCTTTAACCTGAAGGGGATGGCCTAGAAGACACATCCGCAGTCTTGGACTCAGGGCTGACACCTGATGCTCATGTCCTTGGGGAGGGAGTTCCAGAGACGTGGGGCCACCACCCAGAAGGCCCTGTCCCTCATTCCCTACGTGGGGTTGCCTTTGAAGACGGCCCGGAAGCTCCAATTAGTCCAATGTTCGGCAGCCATGATACTAACAGGAGCGGAGCGCAGGGAGCATACAACTCCTCTGCTGCACCAGCTCCACTGGCTGCCGATCTGCTACCGGGCTCAATTCAAAGTGCTGGCATTGGCCTTTAAAGCCCTAAACAGTTCTGGCCCAACTTACCTATCCGAACATATCTCGGCCTATCAGCCCACCAGGACCCTAAGATCTTCTAGGGAGGCCCTGCTCTCTATCCCGCCTGCTTCACAGGTGTGGCTGGCAGGGACAAGAGACAGGGCCTTTTCTGTGGTGGACCCTCGGCTATGGAACGCCCTTCCTATGGAGGTAAGATCAGCCCCCTCGCTGATGGTATTCCGATGAAGATTAAAAACCTGGATGTTCGAGCAGGCATTTGGTTAACTCAGTGCAATGAATGTAATGATTAAAGGATCGGCAATATGGACGACGAAACTGGATCACGATTTTAGTCAGGAGATGCATTGGATTGTTATTGATATGCGAATTGTGTATTATGCTTTTATGGTTTTAAACTGTATACTGTTGATTGTTATATTTTGTTGTAAACCGCGTTGAGTCGCAGGCTAGGCTGAGAAACAGCAGTATACAAGTAAAGTAAAGTAAATAAATAAATAAATAAATTCCCACCAATCACGCTTGCAATGCCGGTGGGATAGCGAGTAGGGCCTCACCAGATGAACGAAGAGATCGTGTGGGTTCATATACGGAGATGCGGTCACACAGGGAGGTGGGTCCCAAACCGTTTAGGGTTTTGTAGGTAAGCACCTGCACCTTGAATTGAGCCCAGAAGATGAACAGCAGCCAATGGAGCTCCTTGAATAGGAGGGTTGACCTCTCTCTGTAAGGAGCACCAGTTAACAGCCTGGACGCCGCCCGCTGAACCAAATGAAATTTCTGGGCCGTTTTCAAGGGCAGCCCCACATAGAGTGTGTTACAACAGTCCAATCTGGAGGTGACTAAGGCATGGACCACCTTGCTCAGATCCGTCTTCATGAGGTACGGTCGCAGTTGGCGCACGAGTCTCAATTAATCTCTACGATCTTCTGGGGAGGCTCTTCTCTCGCTTCCACCTCTGTCTCAGGTGTGATTGGTAGGGACAAGAGAAAGGTCCTTCTCAGTTATGGCCCTCCAGCTCTGGAACTCCCTCCCCAGGGAGATTAGGCTAGCACCCTCACTATCCACTTTCCACAAAGACCTGAAGACGTGGGTGTTCCACTGTGCGTTTGACTAGACAATTCCCTGGACAGCTGGTCCCAGCTAGGACCCAAAATCTTGTCCTTGCACTTTACTACTGTTGTATCCAAAGTTATAATAATACTTTTTATATTGCTCTTATCCTTACTGCTGCTATATGACCCATACACTTTACTCACAAGCCCTATCCTCTAAATTGTTGTGCCTGTTGTGGCTCAGTCTGAACCTGAGTTTTCTGAGCCTGACTTTCCTCAGGATGAGGAGGATGATGGGTTCTAGATTTCTGAACATGTCCCTGTTGTTGAGGCAGACAGTGTTGATACTGAAGACGAGCCGGCGCTGTTTCCCAGGGAAAGGAACGTTGTTTTAGAAGATGGTCATGATTTGGATGAAACTTCACAGCTGCAGGTGGAGGAGTCGACCACTCCATCTGTGAGCTCAGTGCCTGTCAATTCCCAGGATGGCCAGTCCCAGGATGAGTTATTCGGCCTTGAAGGTGATGGGGATTTAGATAGGGAGAACCGTTTTCAATTAAGGGTATGCTGAAGTGCTCGGCTTGCTAACAAACAGGAAGTTTGAGGTCAATATGCTAGGAAAGCATATTTAACGATCTGATTGAAGTCAACCCTTTGTCAGTGCAACCTTGCTTACACCATGTTAACTTCTCTGGAATTCCCTCGGCTTTTGGGGAAAGCTTTCAACTCTTTGGGACTTTGGTTTTTGTCTTGGTTTCTGGAGACTTTGTCATGCTGCCATGGATTCTTGTTTGACCAATGCTTGTGGATGATACTTCATGTTATTTGCCTCTGGACCTTGGAAACTCTGACTTTGCATTTAAGACTCTGTTTTGGCTATTGAACTTTTGCAACTTTATTTTTATGTTTATGATTTTGCTTTTTCTTCAGTAAACTACAAAACCTACAGCCTTGGTGTGTGGTGTTGTTCTGAGCAAGGTGAAGCTATCCTGAGTTGCGACAGTGCCCACCCATAACAAGACTTGAATTAGACTATTGGTTGTTGGTTTTGATGCTTCTTTTATATATTGTTATAATGTTGTTTTGTATTTTAATGTATTGCGTTTTAACTCTGTTGATTGGGCTTGGCCCCATGTAAGCCACCCCGAGTCCCTACAGGGAGATGGAGGCGGGGTATAAAAATAAAGTTATTATTATTATATTATCACAGGGAAGTGTAAGTCTTCAGCAGCAGCCAGGAGGCCAAAGAACCCTCAACTGTGGACATTTGGCTACAGTCAACACAAGGCCTTCTTGGTGGAGGCATCCCAACACCACTGCCTGGGAGGATCCACACGCCCCGCTTTGCTGTAAAAGGCAAACAAGACAGACCTCTTTGCAATGATATTTGACTGCTAAGACTCTAAGTTTTATTATACTGGGGGTGGGGGTCTTGCCAGATTTTTCATTTAGATATATTAACTTCGTCACCTTTTAAAGACGTTTACTTATTCAAAAAATCAGTGTTATGGCTTGAGAGTATACATTTTTTTCACACACAAAAAAGTGAGAAGGATGACACTAGTTTCACTCTGAAGGTTTATATCTGCAATAAGAGATAGCATTGGTGATGGATGTGTTTATTGGCTGTCTTTAAGCTGTTTGGGCCTCCAACTGCCAGAAGCCATAACCAGCTTGTTCAATGTCAGGAATGCTGGGCACTGAAGTCCAAAACCCCTGGAGGTCTACAAGTTGTGCAGTCCTGCTCCAGCCCTTGGCCTCATCTGACCAGACAGCCCTCAAAGCCCACAAAACCGGGCAACAGAGTCGCCTTGACCTTCAAGAGAAGTTTAGGGGGCAGTGAGAGCAGAATTCCCACCGGATCTCACTCCACATGACTTTTTGTGAGGCTTTGAAAAGAAGGACCTCCTGATATTCTGGCTGCAGCCCAGGGAAGTTCAAACACATTGTGTCTGGGCAATATCAAAGGATGCAACACACTGCAGAGCGATGCAAGTCAGACTGGCAGGGCTCTGCCTCCAGGATCTCAATCATTTAAATGACTAATGTGTGTGCTTCATACCTGTGTGATTTACAAGGTCTATGAGTGGAGAATGTTTATTTCCAAACTGCCGTCACTCAGAACTGGGGGCAGCATCCCACAGGCTCCTTTCCCACAAAGGAAAAGAGCTTTGTGTGTAGCTACAATTTCCTTCTGCTCTTTTTACAGGCAGTAAAAAAATATTTAAGACAACTCTTCCTAATTCCAAATTAAAGAAAACAGGATGCATTTTCTCCATCACGGCCATGAATACTCTATGTCGCACACCAAGGCTGGAAGCACACCTTTGAACCCACCAACACTCCAAAGTTCTTTAGCAAGTAAACAGTTTATTGAATAAATGGAAGCAGTATCAAAAAAGGTGGAAAAGGCGAGTAAAAGGTTGTATAAGAAAGTCTAAAAACATCTAACCCAGCAGGTCAGCAAATATAGTCCATCAAGAGAGCAGAGTTGATACTTAATTCCACAGCAAAATCCACGAATTGATAGTCCTGGTCCATGAGGTCAGGAAGAGTCGGAGACGACTGAACGAATGAACAACAACAAAACCCCCAAAGGATAATGTCCAAAGTCTCTTGAAAATCCAGGAAACAAGGTTGCACAGATTCAAAATACACAGAAGAATTAGACAGGAAAGCATTCACCAACAGCAACTTGAACATGAGTCTTGAGCAGAGAGTTCAATGAATCTTGACATCACATACATACAAGACTTGACCGGTAGCCGACGTTGCGCTCACTGAAGGCAAAGCTGTGAAAATTCTATATTTATTCAAAAAGAACTACACAAAATGCATTCCCATTCCCTTGAGAACTCTCCTTCAAATTCCTCTTTTCCCCTTATTCTGACAGATCTTCTGACTGCCCCTTGCAGATGGCAATCTTGACAGATTTGACCCCTTCTATCAAAGGTTGATTCCTCCCAGTTGCTCGTTAACACATTCCTTTCACTTTCCTTATCTAGCAACCCAAGCTGGTTCCCATCAGACTGTCTAGAAACCATTCTATCTTGAGAACTAACAATCCCAGAATCTTTTGACTCCCTTTTCTCTGCAGTTTCTTCCTCCAAGGCCATATACACTAACCAAAGAGCTAGGATAAGAGTAAATGGCCACCTGACAGATAATATCAGAATTGAACGAGGTACTAGACAGGGCTGTCCCCTCTCTCCCCTCCTATTTATTTGGTCTTTGGAAATTCTTTTGGACGATATAAGGAGTGAGAAAGATTTGATGGGTGTTAAAATTAGAAAAGACGAGTTTAAACTAAAGGCATATGCTGATGATATTGTATGCATAATATCAAATCCAACAGAGAACATTGCAAATTGGATGAGAAAGATTCAGGAATACGGAAAAGTGGCAGGACTAAAAATAAATCAGCAAAAGACTAAGCTTCTAACGAAGAATATCAGTAAAGCGAAGCTATTAGAACTAGAGAGGATTACACATTTTACTATAACCAGTAAAGTGAAATATTTAGGGATTACTCTGACAGCTAGTAATATACAGCTAGTTAAGAATAATTACGAACAGACTTGGAATGAGATCTCTAGAAAATTAGAAAAATGGAAGCAGCTTAAGTTAAGTATATTAGGGAGAGTTGCCTTAATAAAGATGAAGATATTACCGAAGATGATCTACATGTTCCAGATGCTGCCAATACTTAGAACAAATCATTATTTTGTAAGATGGAAAAGAGAAATACAGCAATTTATCTGGCAAGGGAAAAACTCCAGGATTAAATATTCGACGCAGATTGATGCAAGCGAGAGGGGCGGCCTGACCCTGCCGGATCTTCAGCTATATTTTGAGGCTTCAGCACTGGTTTGGGTAAGGGAGTGGGCAACCCTTAAAAAGAAAAAACTTTTGAATCTGGAAGGCGCAGAGTTAAGGAGGGGCTGGCATGCCTATTTATGGCACGGAAAGGCCAAAATAGAGAAGAGTTTTACCAGCCATATTATCAGAGCCGCGCTCCTGAAGGTGTGGGAAAAGTATAAAACAATGTTTTATACTAAAACACCACTATGGTTCTCCCCCATGGAGGCCTTCCATAAAAGGGAAATACCTAGCAGTAGCTGGTATACATATAAAGTATACTGGAAAAGGACCAAAACCAATATAGAGTGAAATCAAGAGAAGAAATGAAGGCCTTAGATGCCAATCTTTCCTGGTTTCATTACCATCAAGTCAGGGACAGCTTTAAGGAGGATAACAGAATAGGTTTTGCAACAATGGACTCCTTTTGGGATAGAGTAATGGAGAAGGAGAGGAAGGTGATAAAAACCTTCTACCAAAAATTGTTGGAATGGAGGACGGAAAAGGAACTTATTAAAGAAAATATGATTGCATGGGCACTAGACGTGAAACATACCATCTTGTTGAGGGACTGGGAAATAATTTGGAAAGATAAAATAAGGCTTACAAAATCTGTACTTATTAAAGAAAGTTGGTACAAGATGTACACACGATGGTACCTAACACCGTCAAGGTTAGCAAAATTCCACCATGGTGCAAGTAACTTATGCTGGAAATGTGGCACTAAAGTAGGCACTTTTTACACTGTTGGTGGGACTGCAAAAAAGTAAAAGAATTTTGGAAGGAGGTCCATCGAAATGTACAGGGAATTTTGCAAGTAAAGTTTGAAATGAAGGCAGAGTATTATCTCCTACACCTATTGGACTTTGAAATGGAAAAAAATGATGAGAGCTTACTATTTCATCTCTCTGCAGCAGCACGAATGGCAATGGCGAGTAAATGGAAGCTGAGGGAACTGCCATCATTAGATGTATGGTTACTCAAAATAAGAGATTTTATGGAACTAGACACATTATCTAATATGTTAGAGGATATTAGTGTAAAGAGAAGAGTAGACTGGTATCCACTTAGAAGATTCTTTAAAGAAAAGAAAAATTTACATGTATAAGTTTAATTATTTTTTTTTCGAATATTGACGACTGCAATAAGACTGAAAATTAGCGAATGAACAAGGGTATAATTACCTCCTGAACTATTGTTGGGAAGTCCCAATGTATGTATGTATGGCTGAATTAAACTATCACAATTATCTTTCCCCCTCACTACCCCTCACACTCCCCTTTGCCTACCCCGTTGACCTACTCTCCCCCCCCCCCCCCGTCTAAAGGAATGAATAATAATTAACATATGAATGTAACTAATACGAGACATGAATGTTTGTAATTGTGTAATTGTGGAAAAACCCTTTAATAAAAATTATATATATATAAAAAAAAAGGTTGATTCCTCCCAGTTGCTCGTTAACACATTCCTTTCACTTTCCTTATCTAGCAACCCAAGCTGGTTCCCATCAGACTGTCTAGAAACCATTCTATCTTGAGAACTAACAATCCCAGAATCTTTTGACTCCCTTTTCTCTGCAGTTTCTTCTGTGCTCTCTTCTTCACTCACAATCCCCTGAGAATCTACATTAAAAATCCAACATGGAAATCTCTGAAGGGTCCTGCTCTGAAGGAAATTGAACATAACCATAATCCTCGTCTTGAGGCACAGCAACACCCCAGTTGCCTGAGCTCCTACACTCTACTTATATCACTTATTTTGTTATGTTTACAAAATGAACATTTTGCCACATCAACTCTTTAAGATAATATATAAAGTGCATGATGAAGCAACCTAACACTTACGGTTAATTATTGTTTTTTGAAAAGACTACACTGACAGTATTTACTAAACCACAAGATACTCCACTTTGGCAGGAAAAACGAAATGCAAAGATACAGAATGGGGGATGTCTGGCTTGAGAGCAGTACATGTGAAAAAGATCTTGGAGTCCTCGTGAACAACAAGTTAAACATGAGCCAACAATGTGATGTGGCGGCAAAAAAAGCCAATGGGATTTTGGCCTGCATCAAGAGGAGCCTAGTGTCTAGATCTAGGGAAGTCATGCTACCCCTCTATTCCGCTTTGGTTAGACCACACCTGGAATATTGTGTCCAATTCTGGGCACCACAATTCAAGAGAGATATTGACAAGCTGGAAAGTGTCCAGAGGAGAGCGACTAAAATGATCAAGGGTCTGGAGAACAAGCCCTATGAGGAGTGCCTTAAGGAGCTGGGCATGTTTAGCCTGAAGAAGAGAAGGCTGAGAGGAGATATGATAGCCATGTATAAATATGTGAGAGGAAGCCACAGGGAGGAGGGAGCAAGCTTGTTTTCTGCTTCCCTGGAGACTAGGACGCAATGGAGCAATGGCTTCCAACTACAAGAGAGGAGATTCCATCTGAACATGAGGAAGAACTTCCTGACTGTGAGAGCTGTTCAGCAGTGGAACTCTCTGCCCCTTGAGGAGTGTGGTGGAGGCTCCTTCTTTGGAAGCTTTTAAACAGAGTTTGGATGGCCATCTGTCAGTGGTGATTTGAATGCAATATTCCTGCTTCTTGGCAGAATGGGGTTGGACTGGATGGCCCATGAGGTCTCTTCCAACTCTTTGATTCTAGGATTCTATGAAAGTACAATGAACAAAAGCAACATTGAAAACAGAACATGAAATTTGCTATATGAGGCTAACCCAGATCAGCACTTTAAAAGAAACATACCAGGTTGCAGCTCATATTTAGAAAAGACCCATTCCAATCAAGGATCTTAAGTCACTCGCCAGTCCATTCCAATAAGTCCACTCTCTTAGAAATAATTTGATGGATATAACCCAAGATATTATTAAACAAACATATTAAAAAAACAGCAAGTTGCAACCACAACTAAAAGCAAAGTGGGATAAGAAGGTCCCCTTGAAGAGGTGGAAGGGAGCTCAACCCAGGTAGCCAAGGCCCCTCCAACATTGCCACATAAACTCCAGATTCTCTGCTTTGAATTGGATTACGTGGCAGTGCAGACTGATATAATCCAGTTCAAAGCTTTGATAAGATGAATTATATGGCAGTGTAGAAAGGACCTGAGACAACATGCAATAGATTAAAACTTGTGCGCCAGGTGCACCCGTACCTTGGGAAGTCTGACTTGGCCACCGTGGTCCACGCTTTGGTTACATCCCGTTTAGACTACTGCAACGCTCTCTACGTGGGGTTGCCTCTGAAGACTGCCCGGAAGCTGCAGTTAGTCCAACGCTCGGCAGCCAGACTACTAACGGATGCTGGGTACAGGGAGCACACCACTCCGCTGTTACACTAGCTCCACTGGCTGCCAATTAGCTTCCGAGCACAATTCATAGTGCTGGTGTTAACCTATAAAGCCCTAAACGACTCATAGAATCATAGAATCAAAGAGTTGGAAGAGACCTCATGGGCCATCCAGTCCAACCCCCTGCCAAGAAGCAGGAATATTGCATTCAAATCACCCCTGACAGATGGCCATCCAGCCTCTGCTTAAAAGCTTCCAAAGAAGGAGCCTCCACCACACTCCGGGGCAGAGAGTTCCACTGCTGAACGGTTCTCACAGTCAGGAAGTTCTTCCTCATGTTCAGATGGAATCTCCTCTCTTGTAGTTTGAAGCCATTGTTCCATTGCGTCCTAGTCTCCAAGGAAGCAGAAAACAAGCTTGCTCCCTCCTCCTCCCTGTGGCTTCCTCTCACATATTTATACATGGCTATCATATCTCCTCTCAGCCTTCTCAGACTCTGTCCCTGTTTACCTCTCCAAACATATTCTCCCCTATGAACCATCCAGATTATTAAGATCTTCTGGAGGGGCCCTGCTCTCGGTCCCACCGGCCTCTCAGGTGTCTCTGGTGGGGACGAGGGACAGGGCCTTCTCGGTGGTGGCCCCTCGACTCTGGAACTCTCTCCCACTGGAGATCAGAACCGCCCCGTCTATCCTGACATTTAGAAACAGGTGAAGACTTGGTTATAGAGGCAGGCATTCGACGAGTGAGCCAACACCCTGAGATATGGATGGAGGATGATGAACAACGATTTTAGTGTGACGACTGACCATTATAGTTATTGATCGTAATTGCTGTTTTAATGTTTTACTGTAATATGTATTATGTTTTATTGATTGTATGTGGTATTATGGTTGGAAACCGGTCTGAGTCCCTCAAGAGAGGTGAGAAGGTCGGTATACAAATATTTTAAATAAAAATAAATAAATAAATAAATAAATAATAGAGTTTGCTTCGTTCCGCTTTCCAGGGCCTTCTGGAAGTGGAACCATTTTATCTATTCTGACCACCGTAAACGCAGCTCCACTTGAGGCATGTACTGCTATTTTAGCTGATCGTGCTGAGAAATGGAGGGCCATGACCCAATCAAGTACAGAACAATCTTTTCAAGGCTCGCTTTATTATAGAAGAAAGGCGGGGGGAGGATCGGCCAGTGTCATATCTACCCATCTTGCTCAAATACAATCAAGTCTGTTCCTGCCGAATAAGGGCGTTTTCAGGACCATTCCACCATACAATGCCATTGCTAAAGCAGATAGGTAATCAATATGCTTCACTGTCAGACAGCTGTTTGGAAAGATTATAGACCACAGATGCTCCAGATACAGCTTGCACAGGTGGACTTGGAACCATGCCACTTAAAGAGGTCTTTAACTAAGCATTCCTACTTGTATATCAGCTCATAAAATAGGTCAACAGACTGAGGTATTACTTTAACTGGAGGCTTTGCCAGGACGCTTCCAGGTGAGGCATTTACTCTCTAATGGCCTTGTTTCACTCATGGAATTTTAGTGAGTTTGTTTGCAGGCAGGTAAGAGACTATAATCCTCTGGTATTTTTCTCCTGCTGCTTCCAGAGATGGCATTGTGGCACACTGTGTTTTGAATGGATGGGCTATGAGCAACTCTGAAGTTTCCTTCTTGGAGTGCTAAATTCCAGAAACTCAAGAACGAATAGTTATAACTGATGGATAAACATGGCTTTGAGGACTAGATGCTGTTCAGCTACTGAATTTTGAATATCTCTTAGCATCATCCATCCTCAAAGAAACTGTTGCTGTTGAGGGAGAGAACTAGCCAAGAGCTATGGGATCTATTTCTTCAGTTGTTCATTCGTTCAGTCGTCTCCGACTCTTCGTGACCTCATGGACCAGCCCACGCCAGAGCTCCCTGTCGGCCGTCACCACCCCCGGCTCCTTCAAGGTCAGTCCAGTCACTTCAAGGATGCCATCCATCCATCTTCCCCTTGGTCGGCCCCTCTTCCTTTTGCCTTCCACTTTCCCCAGCATAATTGTCTTCTCTAGGCTTTGTTGTCTCCTCATGATGTGGCCAAAGGACTTCAACTTTGTCTCTAGTCTCCTTCCCTCCAGTGAGCAGTCGGGCTTTATTTCCTGGAGGATGGACTGGTTGGATCTTCTCGCAGTCCAAGGCACTCTCAGCACTTTCCTCCAACACCACAGCTCAAAAGCTTCTCTCTTTCTTCGCTCAGCCTTCCCTAAGGTCCAGCTCTCACATCCGTAGGTGACTACAGGGAAGACCATGGCTTTGACTAGGCAGCGGATCTTTTTTGCCAGTCTGATGTCTCTACTCTTTACTATTTTATCAAGACTGGACATTGCTCTCCTCCCAAGAAGGAAGCATCTTCTGATTTCCTGGCCACAGTCTGCATCTGCAGTCATCTTTGCACCTAGAAATACAAAGTCTGTCATGGCCTCCACATCTTCTCCCTCTATTTTCCAGTTGTCAATCATTCTTGTTGCCATAATCTTGTTTTTTTTTTATGTTTAGCTGCAACCCGGCTTTTGCGCTTTCTTCTTTCACCTTGATTAGAAGGCTCTTCAGCTCCTCCTCGCTTTCGGCCATCAGAGTGGTGTCATCTGCATACCTGAGGTTGTTAATGTTTCTTCAGTACCTCTCCCCAAAAAAAATCTGAGACTAGAGTCCTGAGCCACCTTCACATCACACAATTATAGGACCAGGATTCTCCTTTATCTATTTTGACCACATCCTATGGAATCTTGTGCTTGGATTGGGTGTAATATTTAGAATTCTCAACCAGAGAATTCGTGCAACAAACTGAATGGAGACTAAACAAACTGAAACTTCATCCAAAGAGAACAGAGGTGGTCCTTGACAGAAGACAGATGGGGCTCTAGAATAAGAATTCAACCTATTTTAGTATGTCTCCATGAGAAACCAGGCTGGCACTTTGAGGCCAGCTTTGCACCTGGTTGCCACCTTTGCCTGCTGCACTAGTGGCATCTGATCTGGGCAAGGTCAGATCTAGATTACATGGCTGTAATGATGACAACACAGTCCACATGGACCTGCCTTTCAAGAGCCTGTGTTAATTACAGCTGGTCTAGAACATACCTGTGAAGAGCACTGGTGTGCACACAATCATACTGCACCTGAGCTACAAGGGCTGCCTTGGATTTATTTTATTTCTGTCTTTTGGCTTTATAAAAAACATTGTACATTCAGTTGTTATAGGTTTTTTCGGGCTATATGTCCATGGTCTAGAGGCATTCTCTCTTGACGTTTCGCCTGCATCTATGGCAAGCATCCTCAGAGGTAGTGAGGTTCCAACAAACCTCACTACCTCTGAGGATGCAGGCGAAACGTCAGGAGAGAATGCCTCTAGACCATGGCCATATAGCCCGAAAAAACCTACAACAACCCAGAGATTCCGGCCATGAAAGCCTTCGACAATACATTGTACATGCACTTCATTAAAATATTTAATTCAAGTCAGAATGGGTTTCCAAATATTGCATTGGTTTTCAATTATTTGTCAGACTATACTGTATTAATAAACAAATTCAACACTGATTAGTATATAAAGCATGCTCTCTCCGCTCCTGCGGCACTTTGCTGAGATATCAGAGTGTAGTTTGAAACTTCATTTTCAAAAATCCAAAAAGCAAGCCTTAAATTTGCCATTATTATTTATTTATTTATTTATTTGCTATACTTGTATACCGCCGTTTCTCAGCCTAGCCGGCGACTCAACGCGGTTTACAACAGAATATAACAATCAACAGTATACAGTTTAAAAGCATAAAAAACATAATACACAATTCATACATCAATACCAATCCAATTCATCTCCTAACTAAAAACGTGATCCAGTTCGTCGTCCATATTGCCAGTCCTTTAATCATTGACATTCATTGCACTGAGTTAACCAAATGCCTGCTCGAACATCCAGGTTTTTAATCTTCTTCGGAATACCATCAATGAGGGGGCTGATCTTACCTCCAAGGGAAGGGCGTTCCATAGCCGCGGGGCCACCACAGAAAAGGCCCTGTCTCTCGTACCCGCCAGCCGCACCTGTGAAGCAGGCGGGATAGAGAGCAGGGCCTCCCCAGAAGATCTTAGGGTCCTGGTGGGCTGATAGGCCGAGATACGTTCGGATAGGTAAGTTGGGCCAGAACCGTTTAGGGCTTTAAAGGCCAACGCCAGCACTTTGAATTGAGCCCGGTAGCAGATCGGCAGCCAGTGGAGCTGGTGCAGCAGGGGAGTTGTGTGCTCCCTGCGCTCCGCTCCAGTTAGTATCATGGCTGCCGAGCATTGGACTAATTGGAGCTTCCGGGCCGTCTTCAAAGGCAACCCCACGTAGAGAGGGAATTTTACTTAACCATTGCATATCATGGGACTTGAGCATCTGTGGATTTTGGCATCTGTAGGAGTTCCAGGAATGACACCCTGGAGGATACAAAGAGCATACTGTACATTAAGGCTGCCCCCCCCCCCCCGTCTACTTCCAAACACAATTCAAAGTGCTGGTCTTGACCTATAAAGCCCTACACAGCTGTGGCCCAGCTTACTTATCAGAATGTATCTCCCTCTATGTCCCACCCCGCAGTTTAAGATTGTCCGGGGAGGGCCTGCTCTCGGCTCTGCCAGCTTCGCAAATTCGTTTGGCAGGAACGAGAGACAGGGCCTTCTCAGCTGTGGCCACCCTGCCTGTGGAACTTGCTCCTCAGCGAGATTAGGTCAGATTCTTCCCTCCTGTCTTTCAGGGGAAAAAACTGAAATCATGGTTCTGGGACCAGACCTTTGGACAACAGACGTAGCAGCACTTGGTTATGGAACTGAACTGGAATGGCTTAGGGTTTTGACAAAATTATGGAACTGAACTTGACTGGCTTAATGGCGTTGACCAATGTTTTAACTGCTTTTAACCTAATGATTTATTTATTGTTTTAAACTACTGATATGTTGTTGTTTCGTTTGTATCTATGGCATCAAATTGTTGCCGAACGTAAGCCATCCTTGGTCCCGCTTCAGTGGTTGAGAAGGATGGGACAGAAATGCCGGAAATAAATAAATAAATAAATAATAAAGAAATAAATCTACACTGCCATATAATCTAATTCCAGAATGCAGATTAACTGCTTTGAACTGGATTATATGAGTTTATACTGCCATATAATCCAGTTAATCTTTGCAGGCGCGATTGGTGGGGATGAGGGATAGGGCTTTCTCGGTGGTGGCTCCTCGACTCTGGAACTCTCTCCCTAAAGACATCAGGCAGGCCCCGTTGCTAGCAATCCTTAGGAGGAGCTTGAAGACATGGTTGTTCGAGTGTGCCTTTCCAGAATAAGGAAACTCCTAGCATTATGTCCCAACGCACTTTATCAGAGATCTAGGATACCTATATGTCCACCCCCCTCCAAACACCCCACCTGGTCACGCCCAGGACTTTTTAACTTTTCATTACATTTGGCCCTGCCATTGTTTTTAATTGCGTCATTGTGTGTTGTTAATGTTATTGCTTTGTCTTTTTGAGTTATTGCTGTTGTTATTGTTTTACTATTGTATTTGGGCTCGGCCTCTTGTAAGCCGCACCGAGTGCTTCGGGAGATGGTAGCGGGGTACAAATAAAGGTTTATTATTATTATTATTATCATCAAGAAACGGGATTATATGGCAGTGTAGATGGGTCATAGAATCCTAGAGTTGGAAGAGACCTCATGGGCCATCCAGTCCAACCCCATTCTGCCAAGAAGCAGGACAATCACCAGAAGTTCCATGGTTAGGCCAACATTAAAATGTCAAAAACACCAGTCACCCTTGGCTTGGTCAGGTCCTGTGCTTGCCTGACCCACAGAGTATCTTCATCAGGGGTTCACCCTTGCGTGTCCCTCCAACATTAGCACATTCAGCCACCACAAGTCAGCTGCTAGAGGCCTAAGCTTTGAACATGTTGTTACACAGAAGACCTGCAATGATTTTTGTGTGTAAAAGCTTGAAAAGAACTAGGTCAGTGGAGGCAAAAGGGAGGGGTGACAGCCTAGTTTCCTGCACACTACTGAAAACTCTCAGTGGATATACATAGCGCATCTTATAGCCCAAGTGTGCAGCGAAGTCTACCCCAACCTGCCGCTTCATCTGTAGGGGGGTCCTTGCGTGCAGACAAAGTGGTGACATTTCTCCTCCAGTGGGCAAAGATGGGCTCCAACGTGCTTCAAGGACAAGATGAGGGAATAGGATGATGAGCGTTGAGTCCTGCTGACTGAAAACAACCACGCACCTAGCAAGTAAATGTGCTTGCAATATAAAGGGCTGATCTGGAGCTGTGTTCATAGTCCCAAGGCCATAAAGCCCAACTTGCTCCAAGCACAAGGTTCCTCCTTCAATAGCTTTCCAAATTTGTCTCATTTGGAAAGCTATTGAAGGAGGAACCTTGTGCTTGAAGCAAGCTGGGCTTTATGGTCTTTGGACTGTGAACACAGCTCCAGATCAGCCCTTTATATTGCAAGCACATCTGCTGAAGATATGCCAGAGAGCCTCTGCCAGCTTGCCCTGCTCCCTCAAGATGCTCTTTATGGTTGGGGATTATGACTTCTGCCAGCCCTTCCTTGCAACAGGCAATTCTGATAATGTGCTCAAGAGGTGAAAACAAACTCTTGCTGGATTTAGGAGAAATTCTGCACAAGCACTGTATATATACAAAGCTGCGAATAGATGAACTAAGATGTGTATTCATACAAAGGCAACATGATTATTCTGGTTGCATCTGGAAGGAATCCCACTGGAGCATTGCAACACACCCAAATACCTGGGAGTCACTCTGGACCATGCTCTGACCTACAAGAAGCACTGTCTGAATATCAAGCAAAAAAGTGGGTGCTAGAAACAATATCATACGAAAGCTGACTGGCACAACCTGGGGATCACAACCAGACACAGTGAAGACATCTGCCCTTGCACTATGCTACTCTGCTGCTGAGTATGTATGCCCAGTGTGGAATACATCTCACAACACTAAAACAGTGGATGTGGCTCTTTATGAGACATGCCGCATTATCACGGGGTGTCTGCGCCCTACACCACTGGAGATATTACACTGTCCAGCAGGTATCCCACCACCTGACATCCGCCGGGAAGTAGCAGCCGATACTGAAAGGACCAAGTCAGTGACATCTCCAGCTCATCCCCTGTTTGGGTATCAGCCAGCACGTCAACGACTTAAATCAAGAAATAGCTTTCTAAGATCTACAGAGACACTCCTTGGAACACCTCAGCAAGCGAGAGTCCAGAAGTGGCAGGCTCAAACCCAGAACCTCAACAAATGGCTGATACCAAACGAGAGACTGCACCCTGGGCACACAGAAGACGGGGCGACTTGGAAGGCACTGAACAGACTGTGCTCTGGCACCACAAGATGCAGAGCCAACCTCAAGAAATGGGGCTACAAAGTGGAATCCACAACATGCGAGTGTGGAGAAGAGCAAACCCCTGACCACCTGCTGCAATGCAACCTGAGCCCTGCCACATGCACAATGGAGGGCCTTCTTGCGGCAACACCAGATGGCCAGATACTGGTCAAAGGACATTTAATCCACTACCAAGTTTGCACGCTTTGTGCTTTTTTAATCTGTTTGTTTGTTTTGTTATGTTAGAAATGTAATACAATAGTCTGGTTGCCCCTGACACGATAAATAAAAAAACATGATTATTTTTCATTCAATGTGGGTGACAACCTAGAATTTCAGCATGATTTCTGCAAGTTTGTTTTCTGCTGTTCTGGAGACGAGGACGTGGAACAATGGCTTCAAACTACAAGAAAGGAGATTCCATCTGAACATTAGGAAGAACTGCCTGACTGGGAGAGCTGTTCAGCAGTGGAACTCTCTGCCCCGGAGTGTGGTGGAGGCTCCTTCTTTGGAGGCTTTTAAACAGAGGCTGGATGGCCATCTTTTGGGGGTGCTTTGAATGTAATTCTCTAGCTTCTTGGCAGAATTGGGTTGGACTGGATGATGGCCCACAAGGTCTCTTCCAAATCTATGATTCTATGATTTTATGATTTGTGCATCACACAAATATTGTGCCCCAACGTTGGTTGTCTTTAGGAAGTGCCTGAAGACCTGGCTGTTCCAGTGTGCCTTTCCAGAATAGGAAACTCCTGGCTTCAAGTCCCAAATGCATTTTACTAGAGATTCAGGTTTATCTGCACATTGCACCTACCCCAAATACCTCTACATTTTACCTGTCACGACAGCACTTTTTAAATTTTGTCCATTACATTTGGCCCAGCCTTTGGTGTTAATTGCGTCACAGTGTCATTGTTTTATTGTTTTGCTTGACGTTTTATTATTTGCTTATGAGTTTATTGTGTATTGTATCTTGTTGTTGTCCGCAGCCTTGGTCTTTGTAAGCCGCATCGAGTCCTTCGGGAGATTTTGCGGGTATAAATAAAGTTAATAATAATAATAAAATTGTATATATACAAAGCTGTGAATAGGTGAACTAAGATGTGCATTCATACAAAGGCAACATGATTATTTCTCATTCGATGTGGGTGACAACCTAGAATTTCAGCATGATTTCTGCAAGCTTGTTTTCTGCTGCCCTCGAGACTAGGACGCAATGGAACAATGGCTTCAAACTACAAGAATGGAGATTCCACCTGAACATTAGGAAGAACTTCCTGACTGTGAGAGCTGTTCAGCAGTGGAACTCTCTGCCCAGGAGTGTGGTGGAGACTCCTTCTTTGGAGGCTTTTAAACAGAGGCTGGATGGCCATCTGTTGGAGGTGCTTTGAATGCAATTCTTCTGCTTCTTGGCAGAATTGGGTTGGACTGGATGATGGCCCACGAGGTCTCCTCCAAATCTATGATTTTAGGATTTGTGCTACACACAAATATTCAAAATCCATCTTCTCCTATAACCCAGATTTCCAAGAAGAGGAGACATAAGAATGCATACACATAGTTACACAAACCAGGCACTAAACTTCATTATCAGCAGCCACAACAGAAGAGTGAAAAATGTAAAGGAGAACAACAGAAAAAAG
Source organism: Anolis sagrei (assembly GCF_037176765.1). Classification (NCBI taxonomy): domain Eukaryota; kingdom Metazoa; phylum Chordata; class Lepidosauria; order Squamata; family Anolidae; genus Anolis; species Anolis sagrei. Next base: position 300,999,564 of record NC_090022.1, on the reverse strand, counting down.
GTTTGTTGTACATGAAGAGAAATAGATCAAACGGGCCAGACAGAAGGTAGAATGTAATATGCTTCGCTGAGTCGTTTCTGAAACAATCAGCACTGGAATCTGCCCACCACAGAAATGGCCCTTCTCTTAAACACATTCCGGCTCTCTTGGCATCCAATCATTTGACAATATGGGAGCAACATCTGCCAAGGACAAAAAACAAAAGGAGCTCCCACAAAGATTTCAGCAGAGAAGCGGCAGCATCCATGCTTTGTAGGCTATACTTCATAGATCAGCCCACTGTTAATTTCTGAAACAAATTATTGCTCCTGCCTGCAATTTATTTATGCATGTATTAAAGTGCAAACAAACAATGGCAACCGCCCTTCCTGAGCCTCGTTTATAAATTAAAAATAGCATACAAATTACATACAATGTAGAAATGCAATTACCATCATCGTGAATTGATATAGTGCCAGTGTATATGGTAAATATCAATATGATAGATGAAAACAATCTGAAGAGGAGTATAATCACTATCACACAGCAAGAGCAAACATTTTGAAGCAGGAAGGTATACTGAGCCACGCGAAAAAGATTTGCTGGATTAAATGTTCTTAGCAGAACTCCCAAGGTGAAAACTGCATCTCTTGGGGACCGAGGGGGGGGGGGGATCTTTCCAAAGCCTGGGCAATGATCTTATCTCTCAATCAGCCATAGGATCTGGAACCGGACGGCCCAGGTGTCGGAAAAGAGGCTGGTTCTGTCAGCTGCAGTTCTGCTAGTATTCATCATTCAGGAAGGCCTTCGACAAGGTCCCCCATGACCTTCTGGCAAACAAACTAGTCCAATGTGGGGTAGGCAAAACTACGGTGAGGTGGATCTGGAATTGGTTAAATGGACGAACCCAGAGGGTGATTCTCCCCAAGGCTTCCTCCTCTTCATCTTGGAAAGAAGTGACAAGTGGAGTGCCACAAGCAGGGTTCCGTCCTGGGCCCAGTCTTGTTCAACATCTTTATTAATGACTTAGATGAAGGGCTAGAAGGCAGGATCATCAAGTTTGCAGACCACACCAAATGGGGAGGGAGAGCCAAGACTTCAGAAGACAGGAGCAGGATTCAAAAGGATCTTGACAGATTAGAGAGATGGGCCAAAACTAACAAAATGAAGTTCAACAGTGACAAATGCAAGATACTCCACTTTGGCAGGCAAAATGAAGTTCAACAGTGACAAAAGCAAGATACTCCACTTTGGCAGGAAAAAAGATACAAAATGGGGGACAATGCCTGGCTCGAGAGCAGTACGTGTGAAAAAGATCTTGGAGTCCTCATGGACAAGAAGTTAAACATGAGCCAACAATGTGATGTGGCGGCAAAAAAAGCCAATGGGATGTTGGCCTGCATCAATAGGAGCATAGTGTCTAGGTCCAGGGAAGTCATGCTCCCCATGCTCTATTCCGCTTTGGTTAGACCACACCTGGAATATTGTGTCCAATTCTGGGCACCACAATTCAAGAGAGATATTGACAAGCTGGGATGTGTCCAGAGGAGGGCGACTAAAATGATCAAGGGTCTGGAGAACAAACCCTATGAGGAGCGGCTTAAGGAGCTGGGCATGTTTAGCCTGAAGAAGAGAAGGCTGAGAGGAGATATGATAGCCATGTATAAATATATGAGAAGAAGCCACAGGGAGGAGGGAGCAAGCTTGTTTTCTGCTTCCTTGGAGACTAGGACGCAATGGAGCAATGGCTTCAAACTACAAGAGAGGAGATTCCATCTGAACACGAGGAAGAACTTCCTGACTGTGAGAGCCGTTCAGCAGTGGAACTCTCTGCCCCGGAGTGTGGTGGAGGCTCCTTCTTTGGAAGCTTTTAAACAGAGACTGGATGGCCATCTGTCAGGGGTGATTTGAATGCAATATTCCTGCTTCTTGGCAGAATGGGGTTGGACTGGATGGCCCATGAGGTCTCTTCCAACTCTTTGATTCTATGATTCTATGATTTGATTCTATGATTCACTTCACTTCGCTTTATTTCTTAATTAGTGGCTCTCCACCAAGGTGCTCCGAGCGACTTACAACCTAAAATAGCATTTACACAATATAAAAACATTCAACATAAAAACATCCAACAGTGACTATTTGGCAAATTAGATCTGATTACTTAAATGCACAACCAAACAGCCAAGTCTTGAGCGCCTTGACAAAAGGTCGCAACTCCGACATTGCTCTAATGTATGGAGGCAATGAGTTCCACAGAATTGTAGCATAGGTCGAAAAAGCTCTACTCTGCCTTGTAGCTTCCAGGTGTGCCTCCCTCCCTCGGGCCCGGTATGTAGAGGAGATTTTCCTGGGTGGATCGAGGTGACCACTGATGGAAAAAAGGAATGAGGTGGTCCCTAAGATATAAAGGTCCTTGACCATTTTGAGCTCTGAATGTCAGGATCAGTCTCTTGTAAGAGATCCGATGTTCTATTGGTAGCCAATGCAGTTGTTGCAGAATCGGTGTAATATGGAATCTTATAGATGATTCCGCTAGCAGCCTGGCTGCCGCATTTTGGACCATCCAAATCTTCTGGGTTGTTGACTTTGGAATGCCGGCATATGAGGCGTTGCAATAGTCCAACCTCGTTGTGACTGTTGCATGGATGACCGTTGCCAATGCTTCTACCGAAAGGTCGGATGCCAATTTCCTTGCCTGGCGAAGATGAAAAAAGGCCTGCTTATTTATGGCCGTGATCTGGGCCTCCATCGTCAGCGGTGAGTCTAACACAACCCCTTTAAGGCTTTGAACAGTGGCAGGCGGAACTAGAGCTTCCCCATCGAAATCAGGCAGAGGCTGGATTAATTCTGGCAAGTATCTCAGTTTTTGCAGGATTCACTTTTAGTCTGCTCGCTCGTAGCCAACTCATCACTGCTTCCAAACACAGCTTAAAGTTCTCAGGAATCAGGGTTGTCCCAGGTTCGAGACGCAAGAGTAGCTGGGTATCATCTGCATACTGATAGCACTCTAGGCCAAAGCTCTGCACCAGTCCAGCAAGACATACATGTTAAATAACAGGGGTGAGAGGATGGCACCCTGGGGAACTCACTCCACAGCCAAGGCAGGAGCTCTCAGAGCTTTGGCCTCACCACTCCACCTTCTGTCTCTGGTCCCGGATGAACGAATTGAATCATTTCAGGGCTAAACCTCGTACACCTGACAGAGCCAATCGATGAATCAGCAAGTCATGGTCCACGGTCATTAAGTTTCTGCAAAATTCTTATATTGCTATCTACACAATGCAAGCCCTGACATTATGAATATTTTCATGATGCAATCTGAAATCAATACACGAGGCTTCGGCACAATTGTTGCTCTCATTACGTTATCTAGACCAAACAGTTTACTTCATGACTATCTCAGAGCAACATGTGACCCTCTGCAGAGTGTTTATAAACACTACAAGGAGAAGATAGGACACCTATTTAAATCCAAAAGGAAAAATGCAGCTTAGGCATGATACCTCAGTGGCCTCAATTTACAGGGTTCAGGTTAATGGGACTTGCTGTCAAACAAATAGTTCGATATTTAGTTCACAATTAGACTCTTCAAAGCAGAGAAGGAATAAATACAGGCAGCAGTTATGAGTCCGATTGCAGGGAAACGGCCACCGAATATTTTAACTTGGCAAGGATTGGGGTGCTTTTTGACAGAGATTCCACATCAGGAGCTATGTACTAATTGCACTACACAACCCTTTAGTAGAATGGCAATGCTCTATGATTGAATGTATATCCTAACAGGAAAAATAATGCAAAAGTGAATTCCACAACACTGGAATAAATGTAGGCAAAACAGGGCAAAACTGTTTAGGACTTTATAGGTCATGACCTGTACCTTGAATTTGGCTCGGCAACTTATCGGCAGCCAATGAAGCTGTTTTAATAGGGGTGTTGTATGCTCGCTATAGTTTGCTCCAGTAAGGAGCCTGGCAGCCGCCCACAGTACCAGTTCAAACTTCCGGGCTGTCTTCAAGGGCAGCCCCACATAGAGCGCATTGCAATAGTCCAGTTTGGATGTAACCAAGGCATGGACCAGCCTGGCCAAGTCAGACTTCATGAGGTATGGTCACAGCTGGCGCACAAGTTTGAGTTGTGTAAAGGCCCTCCCGGCCACCGCTGACACCTGAGCATCAAGCGAAGGAATCCCACTGGAGCATTGCAGCACAACCAAATACCTGGAAGTCACTCTGGACCGTGCTCTGACCTACAAGAAGCACTGCCTGAATATCAAGCAAAAGGTGGGTGCTAGAAACAATATCATACGAAAGCTGACTGGCACAACCTGGGGATCACAACCAGACACAGTGAAGACATCTGCCCTTGTGCTATGCTACTCTGCTGCTGAGTATGCATGCCCAGTGTGGAACACATCTCACCACGCTAAAACAGTGGATGTGACTCTTAATGAGACATGCCGCATTATCACGGGGTGTCTGCACCCTACACTACTGGAGAAATTACACTGCTTAGTGTATTCGGAGTTTCGGACTAAGATGTTATCTCTATGCAGATGATGTCCAAATCTGTCACTCCTTCCCACCTGTCACCAAGGAGGCTGTCCAGACCTTGAACCGGTGCTTGGCTGCTGTGTCGGACTGGATGAGAGCTAACAAATTGAAATTGAATCCAGACAAGACAGAGGTCCTACTGGTCAGTCGGAAGGCCGAACAGGGTATAGGGTTACAGCCTGTGTTAGATGGGGTTACACTCCCCCTGAAGACGCAGGTTCGCAGCTTGGGAGTGATCCTGGACTCACCGCTGAGCCTGGAACCCCAGGTCTCGGCGGTGGCCGGGAGAGCTTTTGCACAACTAAAACTTGTGCGCCAGCTGCGCCCGTACCTTGGGAAGTCGGACTTGGCCACGGTGGTCCACGCTCTTGTTACATCCCGATTGGATTACTGCAACGCACTCTACGTGGGGCTGCCTTTGAAGACTGCTCGGAAACTCCAACTGATCCAGCGCGAGGCAGCCAGATTGCTCACAGGGGCGACATACAGGGAGCACACCACCCCCCTGTTGTGTCAGCTCCACTGGCTGCCGATCCAATTCCGAGCACAATTCAAAGTGCTGGTTTTGACCTATAAAACCCTAAACGGTTCCGGCCCAGTGTATCTATCCGAACGGATCTCTCTCTACGTCCCACCTCGGAACCTAAGATCCTCTGGGGAGGCCCTGCTCGCGACCCCGCCTCTTTCACAAGTGAGATTGGCGGGGACGGGGAGCAGGGCCTTCTCGGTGGTGGCCCCCCGCCTGTGGAACTCGCTCCCCGGGGAGATTAGATCGGCAACGTCCCTTCTCTCATTTAGGAAGAGGCTGAAGACCTGGATGTGGGACCAGGCGTTTGGACACTCAGGCAGTTAAAGAAAGATTTGATGACGAGCTGGAACTGGACAAGAGGATTTACGGAACCCCGAACTCTGAGCTCAGGATTAGCCTACTATTGTGTTATGGTGTTACTATGTATTGATGATTTAATTTAATTTGTAATTGCTTAATTGTTTTTATATATGTATGTATATGTGATAAGGCATCGAATTGTGCCTTTCTCTGTAAGCCGCCCTGAGTCCCCCCTAGGGGGTGAGAAGGGCGGGGTAAAAGTGACAGAAATAAAATAAAATAAATTAGCCGGTATTGCACCACCTGACATTTGCCGGGAATTAGCAGCCAATAGTAAAAGGACCAAGGCAGTGACATCTCCAGCTCATCCTGTTTGGGTATCAGCCAGCATGTCAACTACTTAAATCTAGAAATAGTTTTCTAAGATCTACAGAGACACTCGCTGGAACACCTCAGCAAGTGAGAGTCCAAAAGTGGCAGGCTCAAACCCAGAACCTCATCCAATGGCTGATACCCAATGAGAGACTCCCCCCTGGGCACACAGAAGACTGGGCAACTTGGAAGGCACTGAACAGACAGTGCTCTGGCATCACGAGATGCAGAGCCAACCTTAAGAAATGGGGCCACAAAGTAGTGTCCACTACATGCGAGTGTGGAGAAGAGCAAACCACTGACCACCTGCTGCAATGCACCCTGAGCCCTGCCACATGCACAATGGAGGACCTTCTTGCGGCAACACCAGAGGCACTCCAAGTGGGCAGATACTGGTCAAAGGACATTTAATCAACTACCAAGCTTACAAACTTTGTGGTTTGTCTGTTTGTTTTGTTCTGTAATACAATTGAAATGTAATACAATTGTCTGGTTGCCCCTGACATGATAAATCACTCAATCAATCAATCAATCAATCAATCAAGTGACAGCGTTGAGTCCAGGAGGACCCCCAAGCTACGGATACTGACCAATGTGTATTAGAAACATTCCAGTGCCCTCTTTCATCATGAGAGACTGCAAATCAATGAAAAGGTACATAAAATGCCTGGGTAAATGAAAGATGTAGCTCATTTTGGTGCCAGAAAAATGCCAGGTGTATTGCTCTGGGGAGAGCATTGTAGAGCCAAATGCCACCAGAAAGCAATCCCTCTTCTCTTATTTGCATGCTGCACTCCTGATAAGAAAGTCACGAGTTGAAGTTTGGTGAAAATCCTTACAGCTGGGTAAGACAGTTATGGCAAAATCATGTACTTGGATATCAGGTCCTGCAGTGTTTAAAGCAGTGTTTCTCAATCTTCCTAATGCCGCGACCCCTTAATACAGTTTCTCATGTTGTGGTGACCCCCAACCATAAAATTATTTCAGTTGCTACTTCATAACTGTAATTTTGCTACTGTTTGTAATGCAGATATCTGATATGGAGGATGTATTTTCATTTACTGGACCAAATTTGGCACAAATACCCGATACATCCAAGTTTTAAGACTAATGTGGTTGGGAGGGGATTGATTTTGTCATTTGGGAATTTTAGTTGCTGGGATTTATAGTTCACCTACAATCAAAGAGCATTCTGAACTCCACCAACGATGGAATTGAACCAAACTTGGCACACAGAACTTCAATGATCAACAGGAAAAACAGGATGGATTTGGTGGGCACTGACCTTGAGTTTTGGAATTATAGTTCACCTACATCCATAGACCCAAACAACGATGGATCTGGACCAAACTTGGTATGAATAGTCAATATGCCCAAATGTGAACAGTGGCGGAGTTTGGAGTAAATAGACGTTGACATTTGGGAGTTGTAGTTGCTGGGATTTATAGTTCCCCTACAATCAAAGAGCATTCTGAACTCCACCAATGATGGAATTGGACCAAACTTGGTACACAGAACTCCCACGACCAACGGAAAATACTAGAACGGTTTGGTGGGCACTGATCTTAAGTTTTGGAGTTGTAATTCACCTACATCCATAGAGCACTGTGGACTCAAACAATGATGGATCTGGACCAAACTTGGCACGAATGCTCAACATGCCGAAATGTGAACACTGGTGGAGTTTGGGGAAAACAGACCTTGACATTTGGGAGTTTTAGTTGCTGGGATGTATAAGTTTACGTACGATCAAAGAGCATTCTGAACCCCATCAATGACAGAATTGGGTCACACTTCTCACACAGAAACCCCATGACCAACAGAAAATACTGTGTTTTCTGATGGTCTTTGGCAACCCCTCTGACACCCCCCTCGTGACCCCTCCTGGGGTCCCGACCCCCAGGTTGAGAAACACTGGTTTAAAGGGAAGTGCTGGGATTTTGAACCAGGTTTGGAAATGAGCAGAATATCAACCAGCACAGCTATTTTAAAATAGGAATCATGTCAGCCAACCTTGCAATATCAGCTGCAATCTATATAAATAAAAATGTAATGTTCGTTTGTGATATTCACAGAACTCAAAAACCACTGGGGGAATTGACACCAAATTTGGACACAAGACACCTATCAACCCAATGTATGTCCTTCACTCAAAAAAAAGATTTTGTCATTTGGGAGTTGTAGTTGTTGGGATTTATAGTTCACCTACAATCAAAGAACATTCTGAACCGCACCAACGATGGAATTGAACCAAACTTGGCACACAGTTCTTCCATGACCAACAGAAAATACTGGAAGGATTTGGTAGGCAGTGTCCTTTTTTGGAGTTGTAGTTCACCTACATCCAGAGATCCCTGTGGACTCAAACAGAGATGGAACTGGACCAAACTTGACATGAATACTCAATATGCCCAAATGTGAACACTGGTGGAGTTTGGGGAAAAATAGAATCTTGATATTTGGGAGTTGTCGTTGCTGGGATTTATAATTCACCTACAATCAAAGAACATTCTGAACCGTACCAACGATGGAATTGAACCAAACTTGGCACACAGTTCTTCCATGACCAACAGAAAATACTGGAAGGGTTTGGTAGGCAGTGTCCTTTCGTTTTGGAGTTGTAGTTCACCTACATCAGAGATCACTGTGGACTCAAACAGAGATGGAACTGGACCAAACTTGACATGAATACTCAATATGCCCAAATGTGAACACTGGTAGAGTTTGGGGAAAATAGAATCTTGACATTTGGGAGTTGTAATTGCTGGGATTTATAGTTCACCTACAATCACAGAGCATTCTGAACCCCACCAAGGATAGAATTGGGCCAAACCTCCCACACAGAACCCCTATGTGGGCCACAGCAACGCGTGGCAGGGGACGTCTAGTTCTCAATATAGAATACACACAGATAACAAGAAAACAAGCAAAGGCTTAAGCGATTCACAAATAACTTTTAAAAAATGGAATCCCTCTGTATTATTTACAAATAAAAAGAAAATGTAAAAATGCTTGTCATGAAGACACTGTCTTATGCGAAGAGATTAGCAGGATTATAATAACATTTTCATTGTGTCTCTTTGAGGGGGGAAGCCCATTTTATCCTGTTAATATTGATTGTTGTTTTCAGTGAGGAGGAAGGAGCTAAAGAGTGGAAGTTCCGCTTCACTTCAGCTCAAAACGAGAGAAACTCGCACATGTCAAAGTACTAACATTTCGCTTTATTTTCCAATAATGTTTAAATTCAAGAAGAGAATACAAAGTAATGGTGGGCAGGGGGAGAAAAGGAGATCTAAAAGTACACTGTGAAAGAGCCAAATAAAGTCACATGTGTGGGCTAATTGTTACTGGTGAGTGAATAATCCTAAACGGTTCTGGCCTTGCTAACCTGTCCAAACGTATCTCTCCTTACGAACCCTCTAAGAATTTAAGATCTTCTGGGGAGGGCCTGCTCTCGGTCCTGCCATCTTCACAGGCTCGACTGGCAGGGACGAGAGACAGGGCCTTCTCAGCGGTGGCCCCTCAGTTGTGGAATGCCCTCCCCAGGGACATTAGATCAGCCCACACCCTCTTAACATTTCGCAAAAAAGTCAAAACCTGGCTATATGAGCAGGCTTTTCCAAACGCAGTGTAACTGTTAAACTCTGATCTCGGAACGGCTGGACAACGCAACTGGATAATGATTGGTAATGAAATGCGGAGGACTTATTGTTCTGGAACAGGTGTTCCAGGGGCTCCAAATTCGTGTTTTGCACTGAGTGTTTGTTCATAGTCCTAAGTTGCAGGGACTTTACAGATAGGTGGCTTCCTTTGGCTGCATTCATAGGGCAAGCCACCTGCCAATTATAGTTAGGATCCCTGGTCCCACCCCCTTTTTGCCTTTTGGAGGGAAAGGGCCATTTTTCAGTTAGTCACAACAAGGGAAGCCAAGGCAGAGGATGCGTACAGACGTTCCTCCTGTGCAAAGGCTTCGTCTTTTAAGAGTTCCTGGAGAAGAATAGATTAAAGGCCTCTACGGATTCCCAAAGGGTTCCAGGGAACAGCTTCACAGCCCCGAGGACCTCCGGAGGGAATAACAGCTCTTCATCTTCAGCTAAGTGATTTCAAGCCTGATGGTACGTCTGTTCGGTTCTGAGACACAGTTCAGCCAGTAGCAGACTCAAACCACTTAGGTTTAAGTTCACAGCAGCCTGGGAGGAGCTTTAAAGGGGATTTTTTCTGTTAAACAAAGTTTCTTGAAGATAGTGCCTGTTTCTTGTAAACAAGACTGCAAGACCCAATAGACTATTTAGAAATCTTACAATTCCTGCTTGTTCATTAATAAAGACTGTTGTGTTTAAGTTCAAGTCTCCTAAAGCCTGCTTAGTAGGGAAAGTTCCTCTAAAGGCTCCTTCTCGGGGCCCCGGGCTTCCCGCTGGACGCAAGCCTTGCATCCTCTCTTAGAAGCATTTAATTTTAGCTCCAGCGGTGACAGAACACTTATGGTTTTTTATTATGTTTTATTGATGTTATTTGTAATGAATTTTTATCTATGTTAAATGTTTTTAATGTTCAATTACCTTTGTATTGATGTGGGCATCGAATGGTGCTGTTTTGTAAACCGCCATGAGTCGCCCTTGGGCTGAGAATGGCGGTATAGAAATATAGCAAATAAATAAATAAACTTGAGGCCAGGTTATTTGAAGGACCATCTCTCTCTCTGCCTGAGTCACTAAAAACCCCAAGATCTTCTGGAAAGGCCCTTCTCCTCTTTGTCCCACCACCCTCTCAAGCTCCTTTAGAGGAGGGGCCTTTTTGGTGGCTACTCCCAAACTCTGGAACTCCCTCCCAAGAGAGACCAGGGTGGGACCGTCTCTGCTTGCCTTTCTCAGACAGGCATTTAGGGAATGATGAGGGGCAGGTCGCTAGGACATTTGTGAGCAGGATTTGGGAGGATCTGTGCCATTTTTGCTGTGATATTACTTATTTTAACTGCATTTTAATTTTTATACTTCATGACACAAAGTTGTAGCTGACACACACACACATACATGCATGCATTTTATTTGCTTCTAATTTGCACTGTGTCATATTTATTCTTACCCACCTTAAGTCCCTATATCGTGAGAAAAGTGAAATAAAAATAAAGAATTCCTCAAATTTCCCGAGAAGCAGCTAGGTATGGTGAATCTTACCACACAGAAAGGGTAAAGACAGGAAACCAAATGGGTCCAATCATCTCCTTTATATACAAAAAGCATGATAGTGAGCACCCAGCTGCAGAAAATATAGGAAATCTAACCCAAAGTGCAGGAGAACATATAGATTGTATAGAGTAAACAAGCCGTCCCCTGCCATGCGTTGCTGTGGCCCACATGGGGGTTCTGTGTGGGAGGTCTGGCCCATTTCTATCATTGGTGGGGTTCAGAATGCTCTTTGATTGTAGGTGAACTATAAATCCCAGCAAGTACAACTCCCACATGTCAAGATTCTATTTTCCCCAAACTCCACAGTGTTCACATTTTGACATGTTGAGTATTCTTGTAGAGTTGGGTCCAGATCCATCATTGTTTGAGTCCACAGTGCTCTCTGGATGTAGGTGAACTAAAACTCCAAAACCAAAGGACACTGCCCACCAAACCCTTCCAGTATTTTCTGTTGGTCATGGGAGAACTGTGTGCCAAGTTTGGTTCAGTTCCATCGTTGGTGGAATTCAGAATGCTCTTTGATTGTAGGTGAACTATAAATCCCAGCAACTACAACTCCCAAATGATGAAATCATATTTTTTTTGAGTGAAGGACATACATTGGGTTGTTAGGTGTCTTCTGTCCAAATTTGGTGGCAATTCGTCCAGTGGTTTTTGAGTTCTGTTAATCCCACAAACGAACATTACATTTTTATTTATATAGATGATCACAGTAAAAGCTCAAATTTTAATGAGACAGTTTAATTACTGGTCAAAAGTAAACTCTATGGATACCAGTAGACTTCCTCGCCTATGTCTAGAGGATCAAGTCCAGTACGACCAGAAGTCATCGTGGGTGGAGGCTCTGAATAATGAGCTGGCTGGATTCGGTCTGCCTTTGCAATTTCTGGGTGTTTTGGGTCTGGGGGGCAGGGCAAGTGCTCAAGTGGCGCATTAGGGATGTCTATGCACAGCTGGACCTAGAGAGCATAGGTAGGTCTTCAGCCACAAGGTTTTTAGCTTCCCACAAAAGGAATATTCATTTAGAGCACTACCTAACTATTCCACTTCCTCTACCCTTAAGATGAATATATACTAGGGCTAGGTTTGAACAACTCGGTACTATGGTGCAAACCGGGCACTACTGTAACATCCCAAGAAGTGAGAGATTCTGCGTCTGGGAAGAACAAACAGTGGAAGACCTTGAACACTTCTTAATTAACTGTCCAGCATATACTGAACTGCGAGACAGATATTTACATCCAATATTATCCAACTGCAGGTCCCCCAACAGAAATGATATTCTGACATCCCTCTTGCAAGGGCAGGAAAGATCCAGCATCATCAGAGTAAGCCTTTTTATTCTGAAAGCTATTAAGAAAAGAGCAGATTTCCTGAAAGAAGAACCAGGAAAATAAGATTCTGACTATAAATAGAAGGTCGGCTGCTGTCTTCACCTTGTTGCCTTGTTTTTTACTCGTGTTCTATTTTGAAATGGTCATATGACTGATCAAATAAATAAATAATAATAATAATTATTATTATTATTATTATTATATAGATGATCAAAAACATTCCAGGTGGCCAGAAACTAGAGGCCAGTGCTCAATATTTTCAAATATAATTGCAGCAATATAAATACCTTGGGTTTCAAAAGATAAACAGGTAACTTTCAAAAAAGACAAAGCAGGGAGTCAAAACAAAGGGAATGGACCTTCAACCTCTGAGGGTGAGCTATAGGGCAGGGTGCATCCATGAAGGAAGGCAAGCAAATTTGTTCCGTGCTTGTAAAGCACCGTTCCCAGAGAGAGCGCCGGCCTAAGACACTTTCAGAACCACTTCAAGGGACAGCAACCTCGTAAACAGCCCTGTGCCTTTGCAATGGGTGGTGGTGGTATTGAGCATTTTAACTTTCTCTTCTCTAATTCATGCTCTGCCCAAGCATTGCCCCTGTCTCCTGGAAAGCCAAGGTATCCCATTGGACTTCCCATTATGATAAAGGCTGCCGAACCTAGCCTGGCATTGCATGGGCCCTGTTCTTTCCCTTGCTGCCTGTAGATGCTGCCCACAAGCGAGGCTCATCCCTCTTCGAGACATGCCTCCAAAAGGATTACGTCACCAGCCGGGCAGACGGAGATCCAAAACATCCAGTCATGCTCCGGCCCCTTTCCACTTGCCGGGAGCTGGAGAGGCCTTCGTGAACCCATGAGAGGAAAGAACTGGGGAAACGGAAGAGGCCCCCCTCATCACTAGGCATTGCTAAGAACAGAAATGGGGAAAGGGGGAGAAGAGCTGCAAAGAAGCAGCAACCTTTCTCTGCGACAGAACAGCATATGCTAAGTGGAGAGAAGAACCATAGTCACCTTCAGTTATCAAAGCTTGACACAGATGGGAGAAGCTGTTCTTTACTGGCCTGGAATATGCTCTAAGGTCAGCCCCAGGGTTTCTCAAGAGTAGGAGTTCAAATCCGCAGTGAAATAGAGGTTTCCAAGGGGGTTTGGAGTCTCTTGAAGGCTCCAAGCAGGCATGTAGCTGGGGAGGAGGGCTTTGGGGGTTTCAGCCCCCCCCCCCCCACCACCACCAAATTCTCATGGTGGTCTGTGAAAAGGCCTTACTGGTACATTATTTAAACTGTTATGTTTATTCATATCATGATCTGATCACCATGCTCAATATATCTCATATGCATGGGGGTATTGGGGTAATAATACAAAAGGTTTGCTAGGGTAGACCCTCTTTCACTCAGACTCAGCACCCCCCCCCCCCATCAAACTCCCCCCCCCCCCCCCCCCGCGAATCAAAATCCTGGCTACGGACCTGGCTCCAAGAGTTCCATTTTCAGGCTTCCAAGAGGTTCCCAAGGGCTAACAGAGGACCAAGGTTTCCAAACTGCCCATTATTCACAAACCAGCCCACCTGGGCAGTCCCTTTTTGTGCCCGCAGGAAGCCATCCCTTTCAGATGTGAAGGTTCAGGCACACACAAGATCTCACCCCCTTTTCCCACAGCTTGGGATTTGGACCGCTGCTCCCAGAATCCCCCAATTTGCAAAGCATCACAGAACCTAAAGTTGGAGGAGACCACAATAGCCATCCAACCCAACCCCTTTCCATCAAGTAGGAAGACCCAAGAAGAGCCCCTTTCAAGCCCAGCAGGACTGCCAAGAAATCTCAGGTGCCGAAGGCCTGAAACCGACCTGAGTCCCTCGAACGGAGGTGAGAAGACCGGTATACAAAACTGCTAAATAAATAAATTTCAGAAGAAGGGACCAACCCAGATAATGCCTTGTCTAAGGAAAACCCAGGGAGACCCCTGGGCCTTTTGCAGGCATATACACAAATGCACACAAGGAGCAGGAGGAAAGCATCTCTCTTTTCATGGGGGAGGAAGGAAGGGAGGGAGGGAGGAAGGAGGGACTTTATCCCTGTGTAAACAAAACACTGTTTCTCCCATTCCCTCAAGGACCCCCCAGTTCTCCAGCCAGGCCAGGCCCTTTCCTTCCTTCCGTCCTTGCAAAAGGGGGCTCCCCGCTTACCGACCCCCCACCTACTCCTCTCCGGCTCCTGCAAGGCTGCCTCCTTCTGCCTGAAACCGGCTTGCCGCAGAGGAGGGGCCCACCCGGCCGGCCGCTTCTCTCCCCCCCCCCCCCAGTACCCACGCCCTGGCAGCAGAGGCTGATTTGGAGGCCGGGATGGGGTCGGGGAAAGGGCACAAAATGGAGAGGGGGGTCCTCAAGCTTCACAGGAGGAGATGGGGAGGGAGGAAAAGGAAGGGAGGGGGGGGGAAGAGGCAGAGAAAGGGGCAATGGGGAGGATGGCAGGTCCTGGGAGAAGCAAGGCCCATAAGGCGATGAGTAAGCCTCATCATCATTATCATTAGGAATAACGATAATGATAATGGGAAGGATAGCAATGTCCGGGGAAAACAGGGCCTGTGAGGCATCGAGATGATGAGCAATCACCATCACCATCATCTGGATCTGGAATAATAATAATAATAAAAACAACAATAACAACAAAGAGGATGGCAGTGTTCAAAATAAGCAGGGCCTGAGAGGCACTGAGATCATGAGTAAGCTTCATCATTACCATTAGGAACAACAACAATAATAATAACAACAATGAGGATGGCCAAAATAAGCAGGGCCTGGGAAGCATTGAGATCATGAGTAAGCCTCATCATTATCATTAGGAACAATAATAATAATAACAACAATAACAACAATGAAGATAACAGTGGCCGAAATAAGCAGGGCCTGAGAAGCATTGAGATCATGAGTAAGCCAGGCATTAAGATCATGAGTAAGCCTCATCATTATCATTAGGAACAATAACAACAACAACAACAACAACAACAACAATGAAGATAACAGTGGCCGAAATAAGCAGGGCCTGAGAAGCATTGAGATCATGAGTAAGCCTCATCATTATCATTAGGAACAATAATAATAACAACAACAATAATGAGGATGGCAGTGCTCAAAATAAGCAGGGCCTGAGAGGCACTGAGATCACGAGTAAGCCACATCATTATCATTAGGAACAACAACAACAATAATAACAACAACAATGAGGATGGCAGTGCCCAAAATAAGCAGGGCCTGAGAGGCATTGAGATCATGAGTAAGCCTCATAATTACCATTAGGAACAATAACAACAATGGCAGTGCCCTAAAGAACCTGTCCGAACGAATCTCCCCTTATGAACCTGCGAGGATTTTAAGATCACCTGGAGAGGCCCTGCTCTCGGTCCCGCCATCATCACAAGTACGGTTGGCAGGAACGAGAGACAGGTCCTTCTCAGTGGTGGCCCCTTGGCTATGGAACGCCCTTCTTAGGGAGATTAGATCGGTTTCCTTGCTCCTATCATTCTGGAAGAATCTTAAGACATGGCTATTTGAGCAGGCATTTGAGAATACGGAGTAACGAATATAATAACGGAATAACTATATGACGGAACTGGACATTGTTTTAATGAATATCGATTAAAGTACGCTTCATTATAATGTTTGATTTTATTATTGCTGATGTTTTAATATTGTATATTGTAATCTGTGTCCTTAGTGGCATTGAATTCTTGCCTTGTAAACTGCCTCAAGTCGCCAGAAGACTGAGAGGGGTGGTATAGAAATATACTAAATAAATAAGTAAATAAGCAGGACCTGAGAAGTATTGAGCTCATGAGTAAGCCTAATCATTACCATTAGGAATAATAATAATAATAATAATAATAAGGATGGCAGTGCTAGAAATAAGCAAGGCCTATGAAGCATTGAGATTATGAGTAAGCCTTATCATCATTATCACTAGGAATAATAATAATAATAATAATAATAATAATAATGGGAAAGATAGCAGTGTCTGGAGAAAACAGAGCTTGTGAGACAGTACCAAAATAAAGCAGGGCATGTGAGGCATTGAAATATTTACGAGGGCTAATAATCAGCATCGGGAATAAAAATAACCACAACAACAACAAAAAGGATGGCTTTGCTTGAGGGAAAGAACGCCTGTGAGGCAATGAGATCATGACTAGGGCTAATAGTCAGCATAAGGAATAGTGATGACAATAGTAGTAGTAGTAGTAGTAGTAGTAGTAATAATAATAATAGGGGTAGCAGTGCCCGAGGGAAACAGGACCTGTGAGGCATCAAGATCATGGGTAATGCTAATAATCGTAACCTTAGTAAGGAAATTAGAAGAAGGATGGCGATGCCTAAGGAAAATAGGGTCTGGGTGGCATTGAGAGGAAGTAACAACAACAACAACAACAACAACAACACAACAAGTAAGTAAAGCATTGAGAGTAAATAAGGCTCAGCAGCAGCACCAGGAATGATGATGATGATGATGATGATAACAGGAAAGATAGGAAAGATGGTGGGAGGCATTGAGAACACAGTAAGTAAAAAAGTACTAATAATAACAAGTAAGGCATTGAGAGTAAGTGAGGTTTATCATCAGCACCAGGAATAATGATAATAACAACAATAATAGTAATACTAATAAGGATGGTGGGAGGGATTGAGATGAAGTAATAAGTAATAATAATAAGTAAGGCATTGAGATTAAGTGAGGCTCAAAAGTAGCATCAGGAATCATGATAATGATAGTAGGAAGGTTGGTGGGAGGCACTGAAATTAAGATGTAAGAATAATAATAGTACTAAGCAATCAGGAAGGCATTAAGTAAGCCTCAGCATCAGCATCAGGAATAATAATGATGATGCTGATAAGGAGGGAAGAGGAGGAGGAGGAGGAGGCATTGAGATTAAGTAACAATAATAAGTAACAGGTAAGGCACTGAGAGTAAATGAGGTTCATCATCACCATCAGGAATAATGATGATGATGATGATGATGACAATAATAATAATTGGAAGGATTGTGGGAGGCATTGAGGTAATTCTCGAAATCCAGCATACAGATCTCATTTGCTGTGACATACTGTGTTTTTGTGTCAACAATAATAATAGCAAGAATAATAATAGGAAAGCCTGGCCCTGCAAGGCATCGAATTCACGAATCAGGATAATATCAATAACAATAATATCAATAATATTAATAATGGGAAGAATGGCCTTGTCCCTCAGTAAGAGGATAATAATCCAACCATTGCCTTCAGGAATAATAATAGGCAAATTGAGAATAATAATAATAATAATAATAATAATAATAGAGGGAAGCATTGAGATTAAATAATAATAAGTAAGGCATTGAGAGTAGGTAAGGCTCATTAGCAGCATCAGGAATAATAGTAATAATAATAATGGGAGGAATTGAGATTAAATTATTATTGTTATTATTATTATTATTATTATTATTATTATTATTAAGGTATTGAGAATTGGTAAGGCTCATCAGCAGCATCAGGAATAATGATGATGATGATGATGATGACAATGATCATAATAATAATAATAATAGGAAGGATAAGAAGGATGGTGGGAGGCATTGAGATTAAGTTATAATACTAATAAGGCATTGAGAGACTCATTATCAGCATAAGGAAATAATAATAATAATAATAATAATAATAATAATGGGAAGGATGGTGGGCCTGAGGGAAACAGGGCCTGGGAGGCATTGAGATCATGTGAAAGGCTAATATATTAATAACCTAACAATAATAATAGTAATATCATCGTTGTGACAATCTCATAGAATAATAATAAGAATAATAATAGCAAGAATAATAATAGGAAAGCCTGGCCCTGCATGGCATCGAATCCACGAATCAGGATAATTGTTGTTGTTCATTCGTTCAGTCGCTTCCGACTCTTCGTGACCTCATGGACCATTATTAAATTATTATTATTGTTATTATTATTATTATCATTATTAAGGTATTGAGAATTGGTAAGACTCAGCAGCAGCATCAGGAATTATGATGATGATGATGATGATAATAATAATAATAATAATAGGAAGGATAAGAAGGATAAGAAGGATGGTGGGAGGCATTGAGATTGAGATATATATATATATATATATATATATCAGTATATAGATACTGTAAATAAAATTATAATACTAATAAGGCATTGAGAGTGAGACTCATCATCAGTATAAGGAATAAATAATAATAATAATTGGAAGGATGGTGGGCCTGAGGGAAACAGGGCCTGAGAGGCAGTGAGATTATGAGAGAGGCTAACATATTAATAACATAAAAACAATAACAACAACAATAATATTGTTGTGACAATCTCACAGAATAAGAATAATAATAATAATAATAGCAAGAATAATAATAGGAAAGCCTGGCCTTGCAAGGTATTGAATCCACGAATCAGGATAATATCGTCATCAATAACAATAATATCAATAATATTAATAATGGGAAGAGTGGTCATGCCCCTCAGTAAGAGGATAATAATTCAACCATTATCTTCAGGAATAATAATAATAATGGGAGGCATTGAGATTAAATAAGAAGAAGAGGAGGAGGAGGAGGAATAATAATAGCAACAGTAATAAAAGGCCCTGCAAGGCATCGAATCCATGAATCAGGATAATATTGTCATCAATAACAATAATATCAATAATATTGACAATGGGAAGAATAGCATTGCCCCTCAGTAAGAGGATAATATTCCAACCATTACATTCAGGAATAATAATAATAATAATAATAATGGGAGGCACTGAGATTAAATAATAATAATAATAAGAGGAGGAATAATAATAATAATAATAATAGCAACAATAATAAAAGGCCCTGCAAGGCATCGAATTTACGAATCAGGATAATATTGGGTTGTAGGTTTTTTTTAATAATAGCAACAATATTCCAACCATTACCTCCAGGAATAATAATAATTATTATTATTCATAGTTCATATTATGCCTTTTACCAATAATAATATTAATAATAATAATGGGAGGCATTGAGATTAAATAAGAAGAAGGAGAAGGAGAGGAGGAATAATAATAATAGCAACAATATTCCAACCATTACCCCCAGGAACAATAATGATAATTATTATTTTTCATATTTCATATTATGCCCTTTACCAATAATTGGAGGCATTGAGATTAAATAAGAAGAAGAAGATGAAGGAGAAGAGGAGGAATAATAATAATAATAGCAACAATATTCCAAGCATTACCTCCAGAAATAATAATAATAATAACAATTGGAGGCATTGAGATAAAATAATAAGAAAGAGAAGAAGAGGAGGAGGAATAATAATAATAATAATAATAGCAACAACATTCCAACTATTACCTCCAGGAATAATAATAATAATTAGTATTTATATTTCATATTATGTCCTTTACCAATAATAATAATAATAATAAGAAGAAGAATGGCCTTGCCCCTTAGTAAGAGGATAATATCCCAACCATTACCTTCAGGAATATTAATAATAATAATAATAATAATTCATATGATGCCCTTTACCAATAATAATCATAACAACAATATAGGGCATAATATGGAATAGCCTTGGTGGGGGAGGGGGTGAAGGGGGTGCCAATGCAGGGCCAGAGACCCTCCCTGAGGAGGAGGAGGAGGGGGAAAGGGCTGGGCCTTGTCTCCTGTCTCTCTCACCAGAGGCTGCATCTCGGCCCTGACGGCGGGCACTTGGAAGCGGTCCATCTCCTCCATCATGGTGCCGGTGGGAAGGGAGGGAAGGAGAAGGCCAGGCCGAGGATGAGGAGCGGGGAAGAGGGCCTCGGCCTCAGGGACGCCGCATCCCCGAGAACGAGGAGAACGGAGGAAGGCGCCCTTCTCCTCCTGCTTCTTCTCCTTCAGTCAGTGACTCAGCCCAGCGCCTGCTTTGCTCTCTCCCTCTCTCTCCCTCACATCTCCTCAGAGTCTGACACCGCGCATGCGCGGGGAGGGCAACCCAACGGGCGCGCGGCGCTTCCTCTCCGGAACGCCTCATTCCCCCTTCGCCAATGGCGCCCAAGGCCCCGCCCATCTTATCTACATATCCATCGGGATAGGGCCAGGCCCAACTCGCTCCGCCTCCCTCATAAATAATTCAATAAGAACTGCACCCGGCGGGTCTCTCTCCTACAAAGCCCCGCCCATCTTATCTACATGTCCATCGGGATAGGGCCAGGCCCGGCTCGCTCCGCCTCCCTCATGAATAATTCAATAGGAACCGCACCCGGCGGGTCCTTCTCCAGCAAAGCCCCGCCCATCTTCTTAGCTACGTATTAATAGCCCCGCCCATCTTATCTACATATCCATCGGGATAGGGCCAGGCTCAGCTCGCTCCGCCTCCCTCATGAATAATTCAATAAGAACCACACCCGATAGGTCCTTCTCCAGCAAAGCCCCGCCCATCTTATCTACATATCCATCGGGATAGGGCCAGGCCCGGCTCGCTCCGCCTCCCTCATGAATAATTCAATAAGAAACGCACCGGGCGGGTCCTATTCCAGAAAAGTCCCGCCCATCTTATCTACATATCCATCGGGATAGGGACAACCTCTGCTCGCTCCGCCTCCCTCATGAATAATTCAATAAGAACCGCACCCGGCGAGTCCCTCTCCAGCAAAGCCCCGCCCATTTTATCTACATATCTATCGGGATAGGGCCAGGCCCGGATGGCGCCGCCTCCCTCATGAATAGTTCAATAAGAACCGCACCCGGCCGGTCTCTCTCCTACAAAGCCCCGCCCATCTTATCTACATATCCATCGGGATAGGGCCAGGCCCGGCTCGCTCCGCCTCCCTCATGAATAATTCAATAAGAACCGCACCCGGCGGGTCCCTCTCCAAGAAAGCCCCGCCCAATTTCTTATCTGCATATTCATAGCCACGCCCATCTTATCTACATATCCATCGGGATAGGGCCAGGCCCAAATGGCTCCGCCTCCCTCATGACTAACTCAATAGGAACCGCACCCGGCGGGTCCCTCTCCAGCAAAGCCCCGCCCATCTTCTTATCTACATATTCATAGCCCCGCCCATCTTATCTACATATCCATCGGGATAGGGCCAGGCCCAGCTCGCTCCGCCTCCCTCATGAATAATTCAATAAGAACCGCATCCGGTAGGTCCTTCTCCAGCAAAGCCCGAAGCCCCTCCCATCTTATCTACATATTCATAGCTCTGCGACTGTACCGGGACTGGATAGGGCTAAGCTCGGTTCGCTCCGCCTCCCTCATGAATAATTCAATAGCAGTCCTCCTCCAGTGAAGACTGCAACCCCGCCCATCTTTTCATCTATCTACATATTCATACTGGGACGGGATAGGCGAGGTCTGACCGGCTCCGCCTCCCTCATGAATAATTCAATAGCAGTCCTTCTCCAGCGATACATGTAACCCCGCCCATCTTTAATCTACATATTCATAGCTCTGCGCTTGTGCATGAGGATAGGAAGAAGCCCGGCTCGCTCCGCCTCCCTCATGAATAATTAAATAGCGGCTCCTCTCCAGTGACGCTCGCAGCCCAGCCCATCTTTAATCTACATATTCATAATCTGTGAATACGGATAGGGCGAGACCCGGCACGCTCCGCCTCCCTCATGAATAATTCAATAACTTCTTCTCCAAGGATACCCGCAGCCCCGCCCATATTCATAATCTGTGCGTACGGATAGGGCGAGGCCTGACTGGCTCCGCCTCCCTCATGAATAATTAAATAAGAACTTCAGTGGCGCCCGCAGATCCGCCCCTCAATCTACATATTCATAGCCCTGCGCCCCTGAAAGGGAAGCGGATAGGGCGATGCCTGGCTGGCTCCGCCTCCCTCATGAATAATTCAGTAGTCCTTCTCTAGTGTCGCCCGCAGATCCGCCCCTTAATCTACATATTCATAGCCTTGAGCCCCTGAGCGGGAAGCGGATAGGGCGAAGCCTGGCTGGCTCCGCCCCGTTATGAATAATAATCAGTCAAACTCACTCTTCCTCTGTCTGCCAAGAGGGGGATCGTACCATTCGGGATAAAAGGGAGGGGGGAAATGGAAGAGTCCAATCAGAAACCAAAGGGGGAGCATCAACTTCCGGCTGGTTGCTACGGAGACGGATGTCAACTTCCGGCAGCTGTCCAAAAGCGAGGAAGGCTTGAAATCGTGAGAAGGAGGAGAGTTTTCCCAAGATGCCGGCCAAGGAGAAGGGCAAGCGCAAGCAGGTACGGGGAAAGGAGGAAGGCCTAGGAGAAGAGCAATATAATTCAATAATTTATGTGTTCAGTTCTTGTGGGTTTTTTCGGGCTATATGGCCATGTTCTAGAGGCATTTCTCCTGACGTTTCGCCTGCATCTATGGCAGGCTTCCTCAGAGGTCTGCTGGAGCTGGGAAAAAAGGGGGTTTATATATCTGTGGACTGACCAGGGTGAGACAAAAGGCTTTTGTAAGTTGGGCTAGGTGTGAATCTTTTCAACTGACCACCTTGATTAGCATACAATGGGCTGACTGTGCCTGGAGCAAACTCTTAATGAAAGGTGCTTAGAAGTCCCTGCCTGTTTTTCTCTCTGCTGTTTTAATTTTAGAATTTTTTAATACTGGTAGCCAGATTTTGTTCATTTTCATGGTTTCTTCCTTTCTGTTGAAATTGTCCACATGTTTGTGGATTTCAATGGCTTCTCTGTGTAGTTTGCTCCAGGCACAGTCAGCCCATTGTATGCTAATCAAGGTGGTCAGTTGAAAAGATTCACACCTAGCCCAACTTACAAAAGCCTTTTGTTTCACCCTGGTCAGTCCACAGATATATAAACCCCTTTTTTTTCCCAGCTCCAGCAGACCTCTGAGGAAGCCTGCCATAGATGCAGGCGAAACGTCAGGAGAAATGCCTCTAGAACATGGCCATATAGCCCGAAAAAACCCACAAGAACTGAGTGATTCCGGCCATGAAAGCCTTCGATAATACAATTTATGTGTTATTTTTTATATTTAGTATATTTCTTTATATAATATTTTAGATTAATATTTATTTAATATATTTTATATTTCTTTATATATTATTTTTATACTATATATATAAATATATAAATGTAAAATATGAATTTATTTATATATATATAATATTTCTATATTGTGTATATTTATTTATATAATATTTCAGATTAATATATTTTTAATATATTTAATATATTTCTTTATATAATATTTTTATTATATATATATAAATGTAAAATATAAATATATTGATATGTTATTTCTGTATTTTGTATATTTATTTATATAATATTTTAGATTAATATTTATTAGTACATTTAATATATTTATTTATATATTATTTTTATTATATATATATATAAATCTAAAATATAAATATATTTATATGTTATTTCTGTATTTTGTATATTTATTTATATAATATTTTAGATTAATATTTATTTAATATATTTAATATATTTCTTTATATAATATTTTAGATTAATATTTATTAGTATATTTTGTATTTCTTTATATATTATTTTATACTATATATATATATATAAATCTAAAATATAAATTTATTTATATTATTTATATAAATAAATCTAAAAATATTTGTTATTCATATAAATAAATATAAATTTATTTATATTACATTAGTTTTGCAAAATTTTATATTTGTTTTATATAGTTTCCATATATATAGGAAAAGCTAACAAATTCATAATAAACTTTATCATATATATATATATATATATATAATGTTTTCAATTAATTTAATATTTGTTTTATATTTTACAATTATTTGTATATTATATTATATTTCATGTTTCTGTTTACCCTTCCGTTGTATTTATATTTACTTATATATTATATTTTAGAATTACATTTATATATAATATATATTACATTATTTGTATATTTTTATATATTGCTTTAGAGTTATATTTTAGATTTAGATTTATTTATATTTTTATATTTATGCATATACTTTTATATTTTACATTTATTTATATATTATTTTATATTTCATGTTTCTGTTTACCCTTCCATTGTATTTATATTTACTTAGATATGATATTTTAGAATTAGATTTATTTATATATATTATATTATCATTATATTTATTTATGTATTGTTTTAGATTTATATTTCATATTTATATTTATTTATATATTTATATTTATGCATATAGTTTTATATTTTACATTTATAGTTATACTTATTTATATATTGTTTTAGAATTATATTTATGCATATATTTTATATTTTACATTTATTTATATATTATTTTATATTTCATGTAGATGTTTACCCTGCCTTTGTATTTATATTTACTTAGATATTATATTTTAGAATTAGATTTATTTACATATATTACATTATCATTATAGTTATTTATATATTGTTTTAGGATTATATTTATTTATATATTTATATTTATGCATATACTTTTATATTTCATATTTATAGTTATATTTATTTATATATTGTTTTAGAATTATATTTTATATTTATATTTATTTATATATTTATATTTATGCATGTAGTTTTATATTTTATATTTATAGTTATAGCTCTTTATGATTTTTATTTTTCTATTTCAGATTTATATTTATTCATATAATTATATTTATGCATATCGTTTTATATTTTATATTTATAGTTATATTTTATTTTTAAATTTATATTTATAGCTATTTATGAATTTTATTTTTCTATTTTATTATTCTAGTCATTTATATATTTTATATTCATAAATATTAATATCTTTACCATGCTTTGGTACGCTCTCAGTTAACCAGAATTCTCAGGCAGCCGGCAAAAAACAAATCAAAGAAGTAATACTTTATTTTTTTAAAAAAAACATCATGTGTTTATAATATGTATAAGGTAAAGGTTTTCTCCTGACATTAAGTCCAGTTGTATCTGACTCTGGGGGTTGGTGCTCATCTCCATTTCTAAGCCGAAGAGCCAGTGTTGTCCATAGACACCTCCAAAGTCATGTAGCCAGCATGACTGCATGGAGCGCCGTTACCTTTCTCACCAGAGCAGTATCTATTGATCTACTCACACTTGCATGGCTTTGAACTGCAATGTTGGGAGAAGCTGGGGCTGACAGTGGAAGCTCACCCTACTCCCCTGATTCAAACCTGCGAACTTTCGGTCAAAAAGCTCAGCAGTTCAGTGCTTTAACCCACTGTGCCACCAGGGGCTCCATAATATGTATATTATAGTAATATATATTATACTAGCTGTCCCCTGTCACGCGTTGCTGCAACAGGCTGAACTTTAAACTGACTGGTGAGATGATTCCTTGATTGGCTTAAGTGTCCAGTTCCATCAAGACAAAGGATGCAAGACACAAAAGGACAAAAGTGACAGCTCCAAAATAACCAAGGGCTTTGCTGCCCATTCAGGAAATTAATAAATTCATGCTTGTTGAGCCTTCTCTTCCACGGGAGGAACAAGTGCTCACCCTCAGTTAAATGGACAAGCATCCTGAGATCATCTTGGGGACAAAGGGGATCATCTGTTTTGCGTACACACACAGGTCCTGATACTGAATGACTTGGGAAATAGCTGGAGGGATCCTGACCATGATTCTTGTTCCCAAGGGATTGCAAACTGAGGGCTCAGGGGAAGAAGCTGCATTCAAGATACATTTGATAAGATACAGGGGAGGAAGCTGCATTCAAGATACATTTTCCCAGGATAGGTAAAGCCCTCTGATTTTAAACACCACACCGTTGGATAGGAAAACAATCCTTTTACGGAAGATAATTAAAAAGCAGTATAGTAAAAAGCACTTTGAAGAAATAGATAAATCCAATTAGGTAGGAAGATAAGCAGGAACAAAGTAGTCCAGGGTAATAGTCCAGCAAAGTCAATGAAACAAAGGCAAAACTTCTCTAATAAAATCCAAAAAAAAAACAGGAAACATGGACCCAAGACATGAATATAAAATCACAGAATCCAGGAATCAAAACCAAGAAACAAAAGGCACTTAAACAAGAATCTTCCAAGCTAGGCTTCCATGAAACAAGGATGGGATCTTGACTTGATTCCAAATGATGCTTCATCTGACTACATATCCTGTGCTTGGGACTTTTATCTCCTCCTTAAGGTATGTCCCAAGCGCTCAGAAATTGGTTTCACTGTGACTGAGATTCCCTTATCTTCTTCTGTCTGGGCCTGGCAGAACGCCGAAGCCACTGTTCAGCTTTTCTGTTTTGACTAATCTCCTCCCATCTATCTATTTGGTCATTAATTTCTGCAGCTGGGCCAGGTGCTGAGCTGTTTTCCAACCCCAAATCATGAGAACTCTCTGGTAACAATTCATCCCCACACCCTTCAGGGACATTCTCATGGGAAACTACACTTTGAACAGGGATCTCCTGACCATTCTCTGCATCAATATCATTGACCAAACCATTGCCATCTTGAAACTCATTGACATCACTCTGCACATCCAAAGCACCCTGATCCTGAAACACAATCACAGGCTGAGCTCCAACACTTACACTAAGTATCATTTTATACATTTACGAGTCGCCGACAGGCTGAGAAAGGTGGTATACAAATACAGTAAATAAAATAAATAAATACATTTATTAAAGGGTTAGATTGGATAGAGTTCAGGGTACAGCTGCTGCTAGGTCCTTCCAGAGCCTCACGGCTTCTATGTTTCGGAATTTGAAACCATGGAAATGTTTTTAAAATAAAGAAGAAATCATATATCTTGTTTGAAGTCTTCTTATTGTTCTTAAACTTTTGAGGGGGGGGGGGGGGTGCCATGCCTCAATAACTTTGACATCACTGGGTTCCTGGGACTTATAGTTTTCTGTGACTTCCCTGTGCATTTGTGCTGGTACCTGACTGAACTACAATTCCTATTGAATCATAGCAATTATAGTGGTGCCAACCTGCATTAAATCTACAATGTAGATGCAGATTATGATATTTTTCCCCTGGTCTTGTCTTCCTTTCCCTCCTCCAGTCACTCCCAAAGGCCTCATCACCACAGCAGCCCTCCTAATGTGTTTCCGTACAGAGAATGATGCCTAATATATTATTGATTAAGACCCTATAATTAGCGCAAAATTGGCTGCATATCCTTAAAAGTCTATTTCATGGATAGATTTGTATCTCTCTAGCCTATCAATAATATTGCAAATTGCAATATTATGCATATTTTATGGATTGCCAAGATCCATGCAGCAAATGTTGCTCTCAGTGCCTTGTGCGTAAAACAAGCTATTAATAGAAAAAAGGGGAGCGCAGACAGAGCTAATCATGCGCCTGACATTTCCATATCCCCGGGATTGTGTTCTTCTTCAGCTGATCTCCAAAGAAGCACAGGACAGGCTGAAAGGAAGGAGGGGCTTGCAACTCTGAAATGACATAATCGTGGGTTTTGTTTTGCTTTTGAGTTCAGCGAGAATTCTCCATGTTCAGTGCTTTCTGGATCATTTCTAGGTGTCTTTGTACCAAGGACAAAACTGTTCATACACTTACTGATGAATCCCATTTCCCACCGTATATCTGTATGGCAGCAAATACCAGAGGCTTTTTATATGAGGCAGGTTTGCTTCTCGGTGAAAAGGTGAAAGCGAGATGATGATGATGATGATGATGATGACGACGACAACAACAGCTCATGCTATGCATGGTAACGGCAACCTATAGCCTTCTCCATACTGATGTATGGCTCGATTTCTAGACTATCCCTGTTTCCTATATAGTCTTTTTTTTTTGCAGCTATTGTGTTGCTCTTGCTTTAAATTCTCTTGTTCTCGTGAATATTTGACTAAAAATTCTGTAAACAATGCCTGGTGAGATTAGGAAGGCCGCCACCTTAGAAATTTTCAAGAGGGATCTCAAAACCTGGCTTTTCCGATGTGCTTTTGGAGAATTTATGTCCTGTCTATAGTCTTATTCACAGGCCCAGCGTGCGACAGCACAGCCTTTTATTCAATTGATTGGATCTGCCCAGTCTTCTGATGTTTTGGAGACAAGATATTGGACAAAGGACAAAGGTTTGGGACAGAAGCCCCTTCTCTCCTCCTCTTCTTCTTCCTCCTCTTCTTCTCCTTCTTCTTCTTCTTCTGTGGAAGTTCACTTGCTTCTCTTGCAGAGTTTAGCTTTTAAGTGTTTCCCATCATGCAGTTAAAACTAAATTTACTTGAATTTGCTCGATTGCCCCTGATGTCGATTTAATTGAAATACGAGCCAGTGCCCGAAACAATTACCTTCTCCCTTCCTTGTCAATTGCCTTTCCTGCCAGATAACCACTTCTATAGAGTAGACTCCTCTCTGTCGTGGGGAAGAGCAGCTAGGCTTTGTTTGCTGCTCAAAATTGGCAATTTGCTGCCTCAATTGGATCTGAATTAATCTGCCGTCTGGGAATCTCGTTATCTGTTGTGTTGCTTAAATCATATTAAATTAGCACCAAGCTAAAAAGATAATGGCCAGGGATTGGTTCAATTGACTACCATTTTTTCCATATGATGGGAGCGACTTTGCGGAGGCAGGAGTTGACTTATTACACTATGTAACAAAATTTGGGGGAAAAATATGTTCCTGGTTTGAAAGTGTTATTTCCTGTTTAATTGTGCCATCCTTACTTTGAAAGTAGTTGTTATATTCCAGAAACTTTGTTGATTTTGTGGCTGCCACAAACTATGTTGAATTGGTTGAGATTCTGTAAGATAGTCATTGAAAAACTAGACCAAGACGTGCTGCAGGATGTCCCTCTTGCATAGACAAAATTTTGGCAGTTTAACAAACTTTCCCCATGTTCTTATGATAGAATTAGGAAATTGTATTTATAACCCAGGAGCAAAAATCGTGTTGCATAGTGTTATGAGAAGCAATCTGTATTTGCATCTTGTGAATGATTTTTCAATGTACTTACTTACTTACTTACTTACTAGGTGATCCCTCGTAGTCCAAGTATGATAGTCCTCCAAGCTTGTGTCGGTGGGTCCATAGGTGACTGTGGAGCCCAATTCTTGATCTGCATCTTCTCCCACAGTGAGGGCATTGGTTTCCAGGTGGAAGGTGGTCCTGGTCGGGGTTGGCTTGATGCGCCTTCCTCTTGGCACGTTTCTCCCTTTCGCCCTCCATTCGTGCCTCTTCAAATTCTACAGCACTGCTGGTCACAGCTGACCTCCAGCTTGAGTGTGCTGTCGCACGCTGGGCTTGTGCATCAGACTGTAGACAGGACATAAATTCTGTGTGCCCAATGGGACACCAGGGCTGTCTCAGATTAAAGGCCTTTGGATTTCCTTAAACAGAGTCTTTAGATTGCTTAAAGGTTCAACAAAGTTCTTTATTAAAGAAAACAAACAGGTACTTTAAGGCTTTCTTAACAGTCTATTGGCTCTCTCTCAATCTTGTCCACAGGGAACAGGCACTACCTTCATAACTGTAACT
The DNA here is from genome assembly GCF_037176765.1 of Anolis sagrei. Classification (NCBI taxonomy): domain Eukaryota; kingdom Metazoa; phylum Chordata; class Lepidosauria; order Squamata; family Anolidae; genus Anolis; species Anolis sagrei. The sequence goes on along the minus strand of NC_090022.1, from coordinate 300,969,893 downwards.
AATGGGGAAATCCTTAACTTCTAATCTGGCCAGTCTGTCCTTGCACCTGATGGCGTGGAGCCCCTGCACCCAGTACCAACTGCTTCTGGCTTCCGCGAGTGACCCTTACCAAGCAGAGCTTTGTAGACTTCCAAGGGAAAAGGAGTTCAGGTTTCAGTGATGGCTGGCTGAAGTCCCTCAGCGAAGGAGCCAAGCTGTGGGCTGTATAACTCCGGCCAAGCTGTAGAAGACGAAGCTTTCTACAGGAGCTCTTGGTATTATGTCCTGCCTGGAAAGTTTCTCTGTGTGGACTGAACTCAAAATGCCTCCTATTCCCTCCAAAACCCCAAAAGGGGGCGGGACCAGGTAACCTAACAATAATTGACAGGTGGCTTGCCCTATGATTGCAGCCAAAAGAAGCCACCTATCTGCACAGTCCCTGAAACTTAAGACTACAACAAACATTCAATGCAATTCATGCAGTTCACATAACTCCAATTTTGCATTAACTGATTATAATTCACTTATGGGCCCAAGTCATTGTCCTGGAAGGAATGCATAATGCAGGTTTGACTGTAGATTACAGAAAGGACAATCTCAACCAATATCATTTATTTATTTATTTTAAAAAATTGTATTCTTCTCCCCTCTATTGTATTCTTCTCACCTCTTCTCACCTCTATTGAGGGACTCAGGCCTGTTTCCAACAACAATCTCACAGACAATCAATAAAACGTCATATTTCATATTACAACAGAACATTAAAACAGCAAATACAATCAAGAACTACAATGGTCGGTCGTCATACTAAAATCGTTGTTCAACATCATCCACCCATATCTCAGGGTATTAGCTCACTCATCAATGCCTGTTTCCATAACCAAGTTTTCACCTGTTTTCACCTGTTTCCTGAACGTCAAGATAGAAGGGGCGGTTCTGATCTCCAGTGGGAGAGAGTTCCAGAGCTGAGGGGCCATCACCGAGAAGGCCCTGTCCCTCATCCCCACCAGGCGCGCTTGCGAGACTGGTGGGACCGAGAGCAGGGCCTCTCCAGAGTGATCTTAACAATCTTGACGGTTCATAGGGGAGAATACATTCAGAGAGGTAAACTGGGTCGGAGTCGTTTGAACCTTAGCAAGTCATTAGTCGGAATTGTACTTCTGCAAGAAGGCTGGGGAGGTGGGTGAACCTTATGGTATTAATAATAATTCTAATCATGCAGGTCAAGGCAGAGTACAGTTAAAACAGACAGGTAACTATGACAATATTATTAAAATACATATAGCAAAAGACGCACAAGATCAAAGATTGACACCAATAAAAAGCAGATCAAATTCACAGTTTTAGCAGCCACTCGCCAAGTGTCCAATTTCCTCTTGCAGAAGATACAATAGACTCTCAGTTAACTAGAACTCAAGCAACGGGACTTCTTAAGCAGCCAGCCAAAATCAAAGAAACAATACTGTTTTATAATAAGTAAAACTACAGTATTATATTAAGTTTCACTTTATTTGCCTTACTTTAATTTTAAGGGGCTATGGTAGCATAACGAGTTCAACCACTAGCTGCAGGAAAGCTGCTGGTTGGAAGGTTGGCAGTTCAAAGCCATGAGTTGGGGTGAGCTCTCGACTGTCAGCCCTAGCTCCTGCCAACCTAGCAGGTTGAAAGCATGCAATGCAAGATCAATAGGTACCACCTCAGCGGGAAAGTAAAAGGGCACCCCATGCAGATATGCAGACATGCTGGCAACACAAATGGAGATGTCCATGGTCAACAGGCTCCTTGGCATGGAAAAATAGAACAGCAACCCCTCCCCATGGCCAGAGTTGAGCATCACCTCCAGACACCGGAGATGGTAAAAGGGGAAGCCCTTTACCTTCGTCTGCGTTGTATGTTGTTGTTCACTGTATGTATAAAAAGGCATTGAATGTTTGCCTCATATGTGTTTTGTAATCCGCTCTGAGTCCCTCCAAGGAGATAAAGCGGAATATAAATAAAGGGTATTATTATTATTATTATTATTTATTTATTTATTTATTTATTTATTGTATTTCAATTTGAACCTTAAGTCAATACAGAGTTTTTGATAAATTATAGTATGGGCTATAGTAGTGCTTTGTGCTTATTTTTATTAGTAACTCTCAAGCAACCAGAAATGACATTTATCCAGCACCTGCCAATCCCCATGGGTGCCAATTAACTGAGAATGTGCTGTGTATTTACTCCAAATCTTCTTTTCTTTCAGATGGACCCTGAAAGCACGCATTTATTAAACTTTTTGGTGTGATTTTAGAGCTGACTGCACAATGTCTAGCTAAAATGATGTTGTTTGTTGGGTTTATTTTTAGTGTTGCTATGGCTTTTTGTGTTGCTCGTCTTCTTTCTTGCATGCCACTTTGAGGAAATACTGTATTTTGAAAAGCAGGCTAGAAAACTCCTCAATGAATAAAATATCCTTTTTATTGCACAATGCTGGGCATGAATATTTCAGAACACGATAACTGTACATAATAGTTGTTATAGCTGAACTGGGATCTCTGCCTTGAAGAGCCATGATAGAAAACGACGTATTTGAATTTCTTTTGTTAGTTTAAAAAGAGTAATGTGTAATATAAGGCTCTGATGGGTTGCATGTCTTTTTGTCTTGTTTCTAGAGCATAGGTGCAGTGAGAACTTCCAAAACCAATCTTAGGAGGCGGGTAAGGCATTTTGATTCTCAACACACTTTTTCCAAGTCAGTGTGTGATTCCAGTGGATATTCCTCTATCTCCATAACTTTGGAACTGGAGTCTAGGGAGAGATCTGTATTTGTTTATTTAGTTTGTGTTGACACCATTATGTCATGATGATATGAATGGAAATGTATGAAAGATGTATGGTTGGGATCTATACATGCTAGAGATGTCATCCTAAGATTGAGACCTCGGAAACTACAAAAAGAAAAGAACTGGTGAATTATAATTAAAAGTTGCTGATGAGAACTGCTGTTGATGACCAGAGACAATGATTAACTCTGTGGTGGAAAACAACATGTTTACATTACCAAAGACAATGGCTCCTTTAAGTAAGGAAGTCAACACAGTGGCTCCTTACATTTAAGAATAACCGCATTGAGTTGCCTGTTTGGGCTGAAAAATGCGGTATAGAAATAAAGCAAATAAATAAATAAATAATAAAAACCAACATCACTTTAGGAAGCAAACTATGTTTCATACACCAGAGCAGGAAGACTTCTGATCTTAAATACCACACCAGCTTGGTAAAATCAGCAAGCTGTTTTGTTGAAGAATATATGTAGGCAAAGCAGTAAGAATAGCAAAAAACAGTAAAGATCCAATACAAGTAAAATAGTCCCAAAGCTCAAAGGAAAACGAGATCCAAAAATCCATAAAAATCCATGGAACTAGGCACATGAAACCATGAAACTTGACAGCAGGAGAAATCTCATAGACAAAATGGGAGCTTGGCAAGAACTTGATACATAAAACTAAGAGCATTGAAAACAAGACAATGATCAATTTCTGACGTTGACCCAAATGAGGCAGCCCTTTCCCATGTATCAATATAAGTCTTTTCCAGGTTCTGAAACTGAAAGGAAAGCGTTTCTCTTAATCTTGCTAACAGATAGCAGTTTGTTATCTTTTTTTCTGCTGTAAGCAAATGGACCGTCTGAGTCTTTGCACACTCTGTCTCTGTTTACAGAAACTTTGCTTTCTGTCTAAGTTCTCATTATTACCTCTCTCTGAACTCTTATTATTTCCTGCACCTGAAAATTATCTTCAGCCAGTTGCTCTGAGAAAGGTTGTGAAGGGCCCCTCTCAAGAATGCCGCCTTGGGAATCTTCCTGAAACAGTTAAGGGCTCTTGTTTGAGCTTAACTCAGGCACAAGCAAACTCTCATCCCCAAAGCCACCATCAAGAACATCAGCATTAACATGAACATCAGACACAATCACAGGCTGAACAGGCTGACATACAACACAGTGCTCCTTATTATTATTATTATTATTATTATTATTATTATTATTATTGCCAATACCATCAACATCAGCATGATTGGCTCTGTTGTCTGTGGTTCTTCTAGGATGATGACAGTGGTATCGAACTTGGAGAAGGGGCTGATGAATGGACCCAGGCCAGGACCTTGCTCAAGCCCCCGGATCAGCTGGAGCTGACAGATGCGGTGAGTCAATGCGGATGAGAACCGTTTGAGGGTCTAGTTTCAATAACGTTCATTGTCTTTGTAGGACGTACATACATACAGCATAAGGCAGGGGCAAGGCAAGCCCTGGTGCCAAATCCTCATTCAGCCCAAAGCCACGCTAAAGCAAGTAATGGTTTCTAACCTGCTATGAACCCACAGGGTAAAGGCAAAGAAAAGGTTTATGTAAGTAAATGATTGCAGCACATAGCAAAAGTGACATAAGAGTTATATTATTTACCAAATCCTGGTTCTCACTTTTGAATGCAGAGACCAGTAGTAAAGCTCCCCTGAAGTGTATTGTTTTCCCCACTATTTCTTTTATCTATGATGGAACTTCATCTCAAAAAGTTCTTTTGAACGTGTTATAAAACAACAAGAATGCTTCACTCATTGTGGCAAAGCCGTTCAGCCATTACTCCGCAATATCTTAATTTTTGAAATGAACTCCATTAGGGCCTTCTTTACCAAAATATTCAACGTATTACAGGTGACGGTAGGACTTTTGATTCAGTGCCTTGGACTGCGAGAAGATCCAACCAGTCCATCCTCCAGGAAATAAAGCCCGACTGCTCATTGGAGGGAAGGAGACTAGAGGGAAAGTGGAAGTCCTTTGGCCACATCATGAGGAGACAGCCAAGCCTAGAGAAGGGAATGATGCTGGGGAAAGTGGAAGGCAAAAGGAAGAGGGGCCGACCAAGGGCAAGATGGATGGATGGCATCCTTGAAGTGACTGGACTGACCTTGAAGGAGCTGGGGGTGGTGACGGCCGACAGGGAGCTCTGGCGTGGACTGGTCCATGAGGTCACAAAGAGTCGGAGACGACTGAACGAATGAACAACAACACTCTCCTTCCTTGCAAACATGTAGAAGAGAAGGTGTTTTGTTTATGTGGGAGATGATGAATGCTGTTCAGCAAATGCAAAAAGTCAACACTGCCATTTTTCCAGTGAAAACCATCTAGGGTTTTTTTGTTTTTTGTTTTCGTCGTGTCAGGAGCGACCTGAGAAACTGCAAGTCGCTTCTGGTGTGAGAGAATTGGCCGTCTGCAAGGATGTTGCCCAGGGGACGCCCGGATGATTTTTTTTATTTTTTTTTACTCATCCTTGTGGGAGGCGTCTCTCATGTCCCCGCATGAGAGAGCTGGAGCTGATAGGAGGAGCTCATCCGCCTCTCCCCAGAATCGAACCTGAGAAATACCACACTAAAAAGAGGTTCACGGGAGCAAACTGCAGGTCTCTCTCAAAATCTAAGGAAAGAGATTCAGTCTAAACCAGGGGTCTTCAAACTTTTTAATCAAAGGGCCTTGCCACAGTCCCTCAAACTATTGGAGGGCCGGATTATAATTTGAAAAACACACACACACAAATGAATATCATGCACACTGCACATATCTTATTTGTAGTGCAAAAAAACCACTTAAAAACAATACAGTAATTAAAATGAAGAACAAATTTAACAAGTAAACTTATTGAAGTGACTGGACTGACCTTGAAGGAGCTGGGGGTGGTGACCGCCGACAGGGAGCTCTGGCGTGGGTTGGTCCATGAGGTCACAAAGAGTCGGAGATGACTGAACGAATGAACAACAACAAAACTTATTAGTATTTCAGTGGGAAGTGTGGGCCTGCTTTTGGCTGATAAGATAGGATTGTTGTTGTTGTTGTTCCTGTTGTGTGCTTTCAAGTCATTTCAGACTTAGGTTGATCCTGAGCGAGGGTCAGGTAAATGATCTTGGAGGGCCCTTGTCTGAGGACCCCTGGTCTAAACAGTAGGAGGTCTCTCAGAGTTGACCTTCTGCTTTTCCCCAAACGCAGGAGCTGAAAGAGGAGATCACCCGGATCCTGACGGCCAACAACCCGCACGCCCCGCAGAACATCGTCCGATACAGTTTCAAAGTAAGTGCTTCCCTTGCTTTGGGCTCCAAGGCGGCAAAGAGGGGCCGCAGACAAACAGGCGAGACATCTCCCCTCAAAACAGACCAGAACAGACATTTGGTAAAGTTATAACAAAGCTGAAACAGAATGGAATGAATCTGATAAAAGACCTCTTGAACTCAGATGGGACAATTAAGGATTGGGAGACAATAAAGGATAAATGCGGTCAAGGTAATTGGCTTCTTTGGAATGGATTAAAACAAAGGATCATTAAAGAGAAGAAAAAAGAAGGCCCTGAAACAGCCCTAGACCAAATTCTAAAATGGAAAATAGAAAAGGAGAAGGGGCTGATGGGGTTTATTTATGAGAAATTAATCGGAATACAATATAACTTGAAACAAGCCTTGATAGAATTATGGAAAGAAGATTTAAATAATAAAGTTTTAGAAATAGAAAATTGGATTGACTCAATTAAAAGTCTTAAGCATATAAAGATCAGAGAAACGCAAAGGAAATTATTGACTAGATGGTACAGAACCCCAATTAAAATAGCCCAGATGACAAAAAACACCACAAAACTTTGTTGGCATGGATGTGGGAAAATTGGCTCTTATTCCCACATGTGGTGGGAATGTGATAGAGTACAAGAGTTCTATAGCAAGGTAATGAAGGAAATGGAAGAAATAATAGGTTATAAACTGGCCTTGAATAAAATAGAACTTTTTACAAAGAAATTAGACAAAAAAGATAATTGCAAAGACTGGGAGGAAATTATAAAATACATGATATTAGCTGCCCAAGCAACTGTAGCGTTGGGGTGGAAAGATTATAGAAAATGGGAGGTTAAAAAATGGTATGAGTATTTAGCAGAATATATGCTCCACGAGTACATCTACGAAAAAAGAAGCAAATACACAACAAGCCGACTTAAGAAAACTTGGACGCAGAAATGGGAAAGACTGATAGAAAAAGTGGAAGGAAATGAAAGATACAAGGTGCTAAACCATTCTCTTTATACAATTGTTCAATTAAATTAAGTTCTGAATTAAGGTATTTACTGTTCCCTGAAGGGTGGGGGAGGGGGGGGAGGGGTATAAAATCGTAAGACACAAGGGTAAGGTGAAGGGGAGACAGATAAGAGCACTAGGTAATTATAATGTGATATGTGTTATATGGTATGTGATATGTTTCCAGAATGTAATTTAGTAACTGAATTTCTAACAATGAATGGATGTGATGGTATTATATTTGTGTCGGAAAATTCTAATAAATAGATTTAAAAAAAAAAACAGACCAGAAATGAAATCAGGCAATTGGTTTTCCAAATCTGGAGTTGTAGGGATGCTAACTCAGTGGATTTCCGTGATGTGGGGCAGGGGGGAGTGCTGTGATCCCAATGGGACAGGGTACATTATGTCATGAATGACTTTTCAATAACTTTGAAGCATAGGTTCTTTTTATTGCAATTTCCAGTGTGAGAAGATATATCAGATTACAGAAAACATTTAGACAAAGAATGACATTGGACATACAGACAGACAGATTCTATGCAACTACATTGGATTTACAATTACATTGGTTAACAAACAAACAAAGGGGAATTACATTTTCACTCAGCATTCACACACATGTACACGCATTCATCCACATGCTTCTTGCATGTGGATGAATGCTTCATCCACATGCTTCTTGCATGCTTCTTGCATTTCCTGCTTCTTGGCAGGGGGTTGGACTGGATGGCCCATGAGGTCTCTTCCAACTCTTTGATTCTATGATTCTATGCATCCAAATATTGCCATATCCTTTTCTCCCTCCTTGGAGAAGCACCTGTTAGGCCAGACCCTGCTTTCCTGCAGCCTGCCAATGCATAGTTCGAAAACTTCCATAACGCCATAACTTCAGAATGCTGAAATGCCAAAACTTCTTTCCCTAAGAACAGTGCCAAGGACCAGAACTCTGTTTTCCATACAGCAGAACCTGACTCCCTGCACAAAATCCAAGACTCCAAAAGCGCACTTCTTCCTCTTCCCTTAAGAAAGAAGCCCCAAAGTGTCCAGAATCCTGCTTTCCCAGAGCATACCTGACACTCTCTGAATACACCACCTCTGTCCTTCCCATGGAGCAGAGCATGGTGGGTGGAACAGACTCCTTGGTCTGCCACGATTTGAGCATTATTAGGCTGAGTCTTTTATAGGAAAATTCTGCTGATGTTGTCCCAAAGCTGTAAATTAATGATAGACATCTTCCATCCTGGATTCATCCTGGAAACTGGCCAGATGTTTACACTTCTTGGTTGGTGTTGATCTTCTTGATTGGTGTTGATCTTATGTTGACTTCCTTCTTAACATAAGGAAGGTTGCAAACATAGAATCATAGAATCATAGAATCAAAGAGTTGGAAGAGACCTCCTGGGCCATCCAGTCCAACCCCATTCTGCCAAGAAGCAGGAATATTGCATTCAAATCACCCCTGACAAATGGCCATCCAGCCTCTGCTTAAAAGCTTCCAAAGAAGGAGCCTCCACCACACTCCGGGGCAGAGAGTTCCACTGCTGAACGGCTCTCACAGTCAGGAAGTTCTTCCTAATGTTCAGATGGAATCTCCTCTCTTGTAGTTTGAAGCCATTGTTCCGCGTCCTAGTCTCCAAGGAAGCAGAAAACAAGCTTGCTCCCTCCTCCTCCCTGTGGCTTCCTCTCACATATTGATACATGGCTATCATATCTCCTCTCAGCCTTCTCTTCTTCAGGCTAAACATGCCCAGTTCCCTAAGCCGCTCCTCATAGGGCTTGTTCTCCAGACCCTTGATCATTTTAGTCACCCTCCTCTGGACGCATTCCAGCTTGTCAATATCTCTCTTGAATTGTGGTGCCCAGAATTGGACACAATATTCCAGATGTGGTCTAACCAAAGCAGAATAGAGGGGTAGCATTACTTCCTTAGATCTAGACACTATGCTCCTCTTGATGCAGGCCAAAATCCCATTGGCTTTTTTTGCCGCCACATCACATTCCTGGCTCATGTTTAACTTGTTGTCCACGAGGACTCCAAGATCTTTTTCACACGTCCTGCTCTCGAGCCAGGCATTGTCCCCCATTCTGTATCTTTGCATTTCATTTTTTCTGCCAAAGTGGAGTATCTTGCATTTGTCACTGTTGAAGAAGCCCCAAAGTGTCCAGAATCATGCTTTCCCATAGCATACCTGACACTCTCTGAATACACCACCTCTGTCCTTCCCATGGAGCAGAGCATGGTGGGTGGAACAGACTCCTTGGTCTGCCACGATTTGAGCATTATTAGGCTGAGTCTTTTATAGGAAAATTCTGCTGATGTTGTCCCAAAGCTGTAAATTAATGATAGACATCTTCCATCCTGGATTCATCCTGGAAACTGGCCAGATGTTGATCTTCTTGGTTGGTGTTGATCTTATGTTGACTTCCTTCTTAACATAAGGAAGGTTGCAAACATTTCCTTTATCACTGTCCCAGTTCTTATCAGAGTTTACTCTTCAGGTCTCATTAACAGGTTTTAGTCACAAAGCAGTAAGCAGGTAGTAAGTCATTGCAGGCCTTAATATTATACTGGTGTTTCCAAAATTATTAGCTCCATCCATACAACTTCCATTCTTCCATTCATTCCCACACATCATATTAAATTCACATTTATCAAATTTGCACATTGAATTTCTTGTGACACTTTTGGTCTCATTGAGGGCAGAAACATCCCTCCTTCCTCCAACTCTAATTCTGTTTTACATAGGGTATGTTCAGTTTGCAAGTTAAACAGATAGAGTGATAAAGTGCAACCCTGCCCGACTCTTGGCTGTCCCATAAGATAACAAGTAGGCAACCTTAAGCTGTTGCCTACTGAGCAACACACTGAATTGTTTGAAGGTATTGGCTAAAGCTTGGTAGAGAAAAAATGTCTCGTAAGTCCTGAAAGACGGTTGTAAGGACAAGTTTGTAGTTCATTTGTTTACTGGCACCTTCCAGATTGGTAAGAAAACAGCAACATGATATTAGAACCCTGAGCATCCTACTAATCTGGTTTATTTATTTATTTATTTATTTATTTATTTATTTATTTGGGGTTCTTTTACCCCGCCCTTCTCACCCCGAAGGGGACTCAGGGCGGCTTACAGAAACAAGGCACAATTTGATGCCTGCATCACAAACAATCATACACAAAATTACAACAATTCACAGTTGACATGCATGCATTATAACCATAAAATCAATAAAAATCAATAAAATCATTAAAACCAAATACAAACCCAGTTTCTCCTCTTACATGGTCAGCGTTTGTTAACACCTAGATCTAGTTTTTCGTTCCATTCATCCATCCTGCTGGTCTTACTTGCCTGATTGTCTGATTTAATTGCCAGAGTGCCCAAAGGCCTGGTCCCATAACCAAGTTTTCACCCTCCTCCTGAAGGCGAGGAGGGATGATGATGCCCTGATCTCCCCCGGGAGTGAGTTCCACAGGTGGGGGGCCACCACTGAGAAAGCCCTGCTCCTCGTCCCCACCAGCCTCGCTTGTGACAGTGGTGGGGTCGAGAGCAGGGCCTCCCCAGATGATCTCAGACTCCGGGGTGGGACGTAGAGGGAGATGCGTTCGGACACGTCTTTACTTTCCTCCTGAAGGAGAGGAAGGATGTTGATGACCTAATTTTCCCTGGGAGTGAGTTCCACAGGTGGGGGGCCACCACTGAGAAAGCCCTGCTCCTCGTCCCCACCAGCCTCGCTTGTGACAGTGGTGGGGTCGAGAGCAGGGCCTCCCCAGATGATCTCAGACTCCGGGGTGGGACGTAGAGGGAGATGCGTTCGGACACGTCTTTACTTTCCTCCTGAAGGAGAGGAAGGATGTTGATGACCTAATTTTCCCTGGGAGTGAGTTCCACAGGTGAGGGGCCACCACTGAGAAGGCCCTGCTCCTCGTCCCCACCAATCTCACTTGTGATAGCGGTGGGGTCGAGAGCAGGGCCTCCCCAGATGATCTCAAACTCCGGGGTGGGACGTAGAGGGAGATACGTTCGGACAGATACGCTGGACCGGAACCGTATAGGGTTTTGTAGGTCAAAACCAGCACCTTGAATTGTGCTCGGAACTGAATCGGCAGCCAGTGGAGCTGGCACAACAGGGGGGTGGTATGCTCCCTGTATGTCGCTCTGGTGAGCAATCTGGCTGCCGCTCGTTGGACTAGTTGAAGTTTCCGAACAGTCTTCAAGGGCAACCCCACGTAGAGAGCGTTGCAGTAGTCTATTCGGGATGTAACAAGAGCGTGGACCACCGTGGCCAGATCAGACTTCCCGAGGTACGGGCGCAACTGGTGCACAAGTTTTAGTTGTGCAAAAGCTCTCCCAGCCACCGCTGAGACCTGGGGTTCCAGGCTCAGTGGTGAGTCTAGGATCACTCCCAGGCTGCGAACCTGCGTCTTCAGGGGGAGTGTAACCCCATCCAGCACAGGCTGTAACCCTATACCCTGTTCGGCCTTACGACTGACCAGTAGGACCTCTGCCTTGTCTGGATTCAATTTCAATTTGTTTCTCTTGTGCCCAACTGCTGCTGCTGCTGCTTCTGCTTCTGTTGGTTGTTTTTCTAAGCTGCATCAACGAAGGGAAGAGTTTCTCTCTGGAGATAACTCTTCTCCAGTCGTAAAAGATTTAGATACGTCATTTAGACCAAGAATCTTTTTTTTCCTGCTGTGAATATCGCATGCGATCTCTGGCATAGCACGTTTGTTTAAAGTATTTTTAGCCCTCGCTTCAGCTGGAAAAAAAAAAAAAACCTCCCACAGAGTTTTCACAGATCGATACAAATCAGACCATGCCAGCTTAGCATCTAAGACACTGACCGACATCATCATTTCGGGCATCATCTTAGGCCCGAAATGGCCTGGGATGAGAATGAATATTTATTATTATTATTATTATTATTATTATTATTATTATTTTATTTATTTATTTATTTAAAACTTTTCTATCCCAATCTTCTCTACCTCTGCAGAGGGACTCAGGCTGGCTAACAGCAAAGACTCAATGCTCATCGCTGAGCCTGGAACCCCAGGTCTCGGCGGTGGCCGGGAGAGCTTTTACACAATTAAAACTTGTGCACCAGTTGCGCCCCTACCATGGGAAGTCAGATCTGGCCACAGTGGTCCACGCTCTTCTTACATCCCGTATAGACTACTGCAACGCACTCTACGTGGGGTTGCCCTTGAAGACTCAACTGGTCCAGCGAGTGGCAGCCAGATTGATCACCGGAGCGTCATACAGGGAGCACACCACCCCCCTGCTGTGTCAGCTCCACTGGCTACTGGTTCAGTTCCGAGCACAATTCAAGGTGCTGGTTTTGACCTACAAAACCCTATATGGTTCCAGTCCAGCGTATCTGTCCGAACGCATCTCCCTCTACGTCCCACCCCGGAGTTTGAGATCATCTGGGGAGGCCCTGCTCTCGACCCCACCGCTATCACAAGTGAGGTTGGTGGGGACGAGGAGCAGGGCCTTCTCAGTGGTGGCCCCTCATCTGTGGAACTCACTCCCGGGGAAAATTAGGTCATTAACATCCTTCCTCTCCTTCAGGAGGAAAGTAAAGACGTGGTTGTGGGACCAGGCCTTTGGGCAATCTGACAACTAGATAAGGACAATCAGACGGATAGGACTGACAGGACTGACAAAGTGAAATTGGACTATGAGATGGTGAACGCTGACCATTTAATTAGGTGTAAGTGGTTTTTATTGGTTTTATTGGTTTTATTGTTGTAATGCAGAAACTGTTGCTAATTGTTAATTGCTGCTATGTTGTTTTATACTACTGTTATGTGATGCCGGCATCGAATTCTGCCTTTGTAAGCCGCCCTCTGGGGTGAGAAGGGCGGGGTAGAAGCAACCGAAATAAATAAATAAATAACACTGAAAATCTTAAAACATAATACACAACATTAAGTGACCAATTACATTACATAAAATTACATAAAAGCCGTTCGCCAGGATAAAATTGTGTCCAACTCAGTCTGTATGTCCAGTCCATATATTGTGATTAGTACCATTAGTCGATTGCCGGTCTCAGACACTAGCTTCCTAAAGGTCAGGAGGGAAGGGGGCAGATCTAATTTCATTTGGGAGGGAATTCCATAGCTGAGGGGCCACCACCGAAAAGGCCCTGTATCGTCCCCACCAGACGCGCCTGCGAAGATGGCAGGACCGAGAGGAGGGCCTGTCCAGACGATCTTAACGCTCTTGATGGTTCATAGGGGAGAGTACGTTCGGACAGGTAAACTGGGCCGGAACCATAATAAGAAGAATAAACTTTATTTACACCCCACCACCATCTCCCTCCAGCTTCTTTGTTGAGTTCCAGGGCCAGAGAAGCAGATGGCGGAAACAGAAGAACGACCTGCCTCAGGGGAGCGTGCTTGCTCCATCCATGTTCAACATTTACACAAATGACCAACCACTGCCAGGAGGGACAGAGAGTTTCATCTATGCTGATGATCGTGCCATTACCGCTCAAGCAGGGAGCTTTGAGGTGGTAGAACAGAAGCTTTCCGAAGCTCTAGGTGCTCTTACTGCCTACTACAGGGAAAACCAACTGATCCCTAATCCATCTAAAACACAGACATGTGCCTTTTACCTTAAGAACAGACAAGCATCCCAAACTCTGAGGATTACCTGGGAAGGGATCCCACTGGAGCATTGCAGCACACCCAAATACCTGGGAGTCACTCTGGACCATGCTCTTACCTACAAGAAGCACTGCCTGAATATCAAGCAAAAAGTGGGTGCTAAAACCAACATCATACGAAAGCTGACTGGCACAACCTGGGGATCACAACCAGACACAGTGAAGACATCTGCCCTTGCGCTATGCTACTCTGCTGCTGAGTACACATGCCCAGTGTGGAATACATCTCACCACGCTAAAACAGTGGATGTGGCTCTTAATGAGACATGCCGCATTATCACAGGGTGTCTGCGCCCTACACCACTGGAGAAATTACACTGTTTAGCCGGTATTGCACCACCTGACATCCGCCGGGAAGTAGCAGGCAATAGTGAAAGGACCAAGGCAGAGACATCTCCAGCTCATCCCCTGTTTGGGTATCAGCCAGCACGTCGACGACTTAAATCAAGACATAGTTTTCTTAGATTTACAGAAACACTCGCTGGAACACCTCAGCAAGCAAGAGTCCAAAAGTGGCAGGCTCAAACCCAAAAGTGGCAGGCTCAAACCCAGGCTCAATCCGTGGGTGATACCAGATGAGAGACTCCCCCCTGGGCACACAGGACTGGGCAACTTGGAAGGTGCTGAACAGACTGCGCTCTGGCCCCACGAGATGCAGAGCCAATCTTAAGAAAAGGGGCCACAAAGTGGAATCCACGACATGCGAGTGTGGAGAAGAGCAAACCACTGACCACCTGCTGCAATGCATCCTGAGCCCTGACACATGCACAAGGGAGGACTTTTTTGTGGCAACACCAGAGGCACTCCAAGGGGCCAGATACTGGTCAAAGGACATTTAATCAACTACCAAGTTTGCAAAATTTGTGGGTTTTCCTTATCTGTTAGTTCTGTTAGAAATGTAATACAATGGTATGGTTGCTGATGACAGGATAAATAAAACCATCTCCCTCGAAGGGATTCAGGGCGGCTCACAAAAGCACTCGAAGGTGCCACACATAGAATAGAAATGCATAGCATAAAGTTCAAAACACCTGGAGGGAGGAGGGCCCAAGATTGCCCATGACTGCGACCTAGTGGGGATGGATGAGCAGCCTTCAAAATGGGCCAAAACTAACAAAATGAAGTTCAACAGTGACAAATGTAAGATACTCCACTTTGGCAGAAAAAATGAAATGCAAAGATACAGAATGGGGGACAAGGCCTGGCTCGAGAGCAGTACGTGTGAAAAAGATCTTGAAGTCCTCGTGGACAACAAGTTAAACATGAGCCAGGAATGTGATGTGGCGGCAAAAAAAGCCAATGGGATTTTGGCCTGCATCAAGAGGAGCATAGTGTCTAGATCTAAGGAAGTAATGCTACCCCTCTATTCTGCTTTGGTTAGACCACACCTGGAATATTGTGTCCAATTCTGGGCACCACAATTCAAGAGAGATATTGACAAGCTGGAATGTGTCCAGAGGAGGGCGACTAAAATGATCAAGGGTCTGGAGAACAAGCCCTATGAGGAGCGGCTTAAGGAGCTGGGCATGTTTAGCCTGAAGAAGAGAAGGCTGAGGGGAGATATGATGAGAGCCATGTATCAATATGTGAGAGGAAGCCACAGGGAGGAGGAGGGAGCAAGCTTGTTTTCTGCTTCCCTGGAGACTAGGACGCAATGGAGCCATGGCTTCAAACTACAAGAGAGGAGATTCCATCTGAACATGAGGAAGAACTTCCTGACTATGAGAGCCGTTCAGCAGTGGAACTCTCTGCCCCGGAGTGTGGTGGAGGCTCCTTCTTTGGAAGCTTTTAAGCAGAGGCTGGATGGCCATCTGTCAGGGGTGATTTGAATGCAATATTCCTGCTTCTTGGCAGAATGGGGTTGGACTGGATGGCCCATGAGGTCTCTTCCAACTCTTGATTCTATGATTCTATGAAAAGTTGCTTCTTCTATGCTTATACATGGATATATCTTCTCTCTTGCTTCTTCCTCTTGAAAGCGTACATGGATATCTGTTCTCGCTCTCAGTCTTTTCCTTCCTTCCTTCCATTCTAGGAAAGATCCTACAAACAAACCACCGTGGTGGAGCAAGTGGCTGTCCATTTCTCCCTTTGTGGGAACTTGGTCTTCAGAGATTCGGACGAGGGTCGGAGGCAGAGCGTGAGGCAGAGCCTGGGGGCCGGTAAGGGGAGCCATGCTCTTGGGGTGCGTGCACTAGGGATGCATGCGCTGGGGCTACCAGCTGGGAAAGAAACACCTCTCTCCTCCCAATGGGATTTTGGCCTGCATCAATAGGAGCCTAGTGTCTAGATCTAGGGAAGTCATGCTCCCCATGCTCTATTCCGCTTTGGTTAGACCACACATGGAATATTGTGTCCAATTCTGGGCACCACAATTCAAGAGAGATATTGACAAGCTGGAATGTGTCCAGAGGAGGGCGACTAAAATGATCAAGGGTCTGGAGAACAAGCCCTATGAGGAGCGGCTTAGGGAACTGGGCATGTTTAGCCTGAAGAAGAGAAGGCTGAGAGGGGATATGATAGCCATGGATAAATATGTGAGAGGAAGCCACAGGGAGGAGTGGGGAGCAAGCTTGTTTTCTGCTTCCCTGGAGACTAGGACGCAATGGAGCAATGGCTTCAAACTACAAGAGAGGAGATTCCATCTGAACATGAGGAAGAACTTCCTGACTGTGAGAGCCGTTCAGCAGTGGAACTCTCTGCCCCGGAGTGTGGTGGAGGCTCCTTCTTTGGAAGCTTTTAAACAGAGGCTGGATAGCCATCTGTCAGGGGCGCTTTGAATGCAATATTTCTGCTATTGTTGAAGGCTTTCATGGCTGGAATCACTGGGTTGTTGTAGGTTTTTTCAGGCTATATGGCCATGTTCTAGTGGCATTCTCTCCTGACGTTTCGCCTGCATCTATGGCAAGCATCCTCAGACGTAGTGAGGTCTGGATGGCCATCTGTCAGGGGTGATTTGAATGCAATATTCCTGTTTCTTGGCAGAATGGGGTTGGACTGGATGGCCCAAGAGGTCTCTTCCAACTCTTTGATTCTTTGATTCTTTGATTCCTTTATTGCTGGGAATGCTACTGGAGAGCTAGTTGCTTATTTGTGTTAGAGGGAAAAGTCGAGGCGGGGTTTACATCATGGCTCTGTTTGAATATTTAAATCCTTTTAGGTAAAGGTAAAGGTTTTCCTCTGACATTAAGTCCGGTCGTATCCAACTCTGGGGGTTGGTGCTCATCTCCATTTCGAAGACAAAGAGCTGGCGTTGTCCGTAGACACCTCCAAGGTCATGTGGCCGGCATGACTGCATTATTATTATTATTATTATTTCATGCATTTCTACCCCTTTTTTGTAGTTTGAAGCCATTGTTCCGAGTTGGTAGGGATGAGAGAGAGGGCCTTCTCGTTAGTGGCTCCCCATCTCTGGAATTCCCTTCCTAGAGAAAGAAAAAGGGAGGAAAAATGAGGAAAGAGGTAGAAAAGGAAGAAAGGAAGGAGAGAAGGAAAGAAAAAAAGAGAAGGAAGGAAGGGAGGGAGGGAGGGAGGGAGGAAGGAAGGAAGGAAGGAAGGAAGGAAGGAAGGAAGGAAGGAAGGAAGGAGGGGGACTCAGGCTGGCCTCACACATGCATCATGTGATGCTATCAGCACATAAACAATAAAGATTACTGTCCTGGTACGACTGTACCAGGAGCTCCAATATTATTTGCTTTGTATTAAATGTTTGTTTGCAGTCCAAGGTTTCAGGGACTCTGCAGATAGGTGGCTTCTTTTGGTTGCAGTCATAGGGCAAGTCACCTATCCATCATCGTTAAATTTTGGTTCTGCCCCTTGCTCGGGGCAATTGGGAAGGGAGCCATTTTTTAGTCAGTATCAGTAAGCAAAGCTAATGTACAGGACGTGTGCAAGCTTCCCCTGTACAAAAGCTTCAACCCTTAAGACTTTCTCGGGGAAAACAGTCTTAAGAGCATCCAAGACCTTGTGGGCCATCCAGTTGAACCCCTTTCTGCCAAGAAGCAGAAATTGCATTCAAAGCACCCCCGGCAGATGGCCATCCAGACTCTGTTTAAAACCCTCCCTAGAAGGAGCCTTCACCACACTCCGAGGCAGAGAGTTCCACTGCCAAACAGCTCTCACGATCAATAAGTTATTTTTCATGTTCAAATGGAATCTCTTTTCGTATAGTTTGAAGCCATTGTTCCGAGTTGGTGGGGACGAGAGAGAGGGCCTTCTCAGTAGTGGCTCCCCAGCTCTGAAATTCCCTATCTAAAGAAATTAGACTTGCCCCTCTCTTCAAGCCTTTCAGATGAGTTTAGAAACATAGCTATTCTGACAGTCCATGTGTAATTCTGCCCAGCTTGATGACTCGATTGTGCCACTTATTCTTTTTGCATTTTAGGATTTTTATAATTCTTATATTTTTAATGGGATTTTGCATCTATTGTTGCTTTTCTACCTATGTTATCTATATAAATAAAAATGTAGTGTTTGTTTGTGGGATTAACAGAACTCAAAAACCACTGGACGAATTGACACCAAATTTGGACACAAGACACCTAACAATCCAATGTACATCCTTCACTCAAAAAATTGATTTTGTCATTTGGGAGTTGTAGTTGCTGGGATTTATAGTTCACCTACAATCAAAGAGCATTCTGAACTCCACCAACGATGGAATTGAACCAAACTTGGCACACAGTTCTCCCATGACCGACAGAAAATACTGGAAGGGTTTGGTGGGTAATGTCCTTTGGTTTTGGAGTTGTAGTTCACCTACATCCAGAGATCATTGTGGACTCAAACAATGATGGATCTGGACCAAACTTGGCATGAATACTCAATATGCCCAAATGTGAACACTGGAGGAGGTTGGGGAAAATAGAATCTTGATATTTGGGAGTTGTAGTTGCTGGGATTTATAGTTCACCTACAATCACAGAGCATTCTGAACCTCACCAATGATTGAACTGAACCAAACTTGGCACACAGTTCTCCCATGACCAACAGAAAATACTGGAAGGGTTTGGTGGGCAGTGTCCTTTGGTTTTGGAGTTGTAGTTCACCTACATCCAGAGATCATTGTGGACTCAAACAATGATGGATCTGGACCAAACTCTACACGAATACTCAATATGCCCAAATGTGAACACTGGTGGAGTTTGGGGAAAATAGAATCTTGATATTCCGAGCACAATTCAAAGTGCTGGTTTTGACCTACAAAACCCTATACGGCTCCGGCCCAGCGTATCTGTCCGAACGCATCTCCCTCTACGTACCGCCTCAGAGTTTAAGATCTTCTGGGGAGGCCCTGCTCTCGGCCCCGCCTCTATCACAAGTGAGATTGGTGGGGACGAGGAGCAGAGCCTTCTCAGTGGTGGCCCCTCACCTGTGGAATTCGCTCCCCGGGGAAATTAGATCATCGACATCCCTCCTCTCTTTTAGAAGGAAATTAAAAACATGGATTTGGGACCAGGCTTTTGGGTAACTTGGCAGATAGATAAAGGATAAGGACGACTAGAGTTGATAGGAACTGACAGTGTGGCAGGAATTCATGGATTCTGAGCTGACGCACATTGAACATAAGATTGCTCTTATTGATTGTGATGTACAATGGATTGTTTTTAATTGTTTTAATTGTTTTAATTGCTGGTTATATATGTTTATTTTTACTGTTTGTGTAGGCCTCAAATTGTGCCTTTTGTAAGCCGCCCTGAGTCCCCCCTCGGGGGTTGAGAAGGGCGGGGTAGAAATACGCGAAATAAATAATAAATAAATATTTGGGAGTTGTAGTTGCAGGGATTTATAGTTCACCTACAATCACAGAGCATTCTGAACCCCACCAACGATAGAATTGGACCAAACCACCCAACCAGAACCCCCATGTGGGCCACAGCAACGCGTGGCAGGGGACGGCTAGTATATTTTATATTTGTGTACTTGTATGCTGTGTTACTTACTTCTTACTTACTTAGGCGATCCCTCGTTGGACGAGTAAGATGGTCTTCCTTGATTACTATTTTTGTGGGTTTGTAGGTGGCTGTGGAGCCCTATTATTGACCCGCATCTTCTCCCACAGTGAAGGCATTGGTTTCCAGGTGGAAGGCGGTCCCGGTCGGGGTTGGCTTGACGCGCCTTCCTCCTGGCACGTTTCTCTCTTTCACCCTCTACTCATGCCTCCTCCAATTCTGCAGCACTGCTGGTCACAGCTGACCTCCAGCTGGAGCGCTCAAGGGCCAGGGATTCCCAGTTCTCAGTGTCTATGCCAGAGTTTTTAAGGTTGGCTTTGAGCCCATCTTCAAATCTCTTTTCCTGTCCACCAACATTCCGTTTTCCGTTCTTAAGTTCAGAGTAGAGCAACTGCTTTGGGAGACGGTGGTCGGGCATCCGGACAACATGGCCGGTCCAGCGGAGTTGATGGCGGAGGACCATCGCTATGCTGTGTATTGTGGTTTAGATGCGGCACTTGTAGTGCTTCTGTGAGCTGCTCCAAGTCACCCTGGGGAGATGGTGGCGGGGTACAAATAAAGATTATTGCATTTATAGGACGAAAGAGGGAAAGCTATGTTCTGATACAGTGGGAGTTGAAGAGTTTGATGCACCCCCCACCCCCAAAATAAAGAATCTGGTGCCTTGGGCTCATTAGGTCTGCCTTTGGTTTGCAGCCATTGCTCCTGTTGCCTCTGTTGTGCTGGACCTGGAGGCCTTGGATGCAGAACTGAAGGAGGACGAGGAAGGAGAAGGGGAAGGGGAAGGGGAGACGGGAGAAGCCGCAGAAGGAGAAGAAGGAGAGAAGGGGGACCAGCAGGTAAGGCCTCCTCTCATGGAGACATCCAAGCAGCTGCTCACTTGGGTTGCTAGGTATTTTTAATGCTATTTTTTCCCCAAAGGTGAAGAAAAGAACATTTTAGAAAGGCAATGCAAAGAAAGCAGATTTACATAGTACATCACGCTAAGACTACTACATCTTGTAAAACTAAATCTGGAACAAGCACACCAGCCTAACACAAATGTCCACAAACTAAACACCTAACTGCAGAAACTACTCTGCAGAACTCTAACTCATTGTCTGTTGGTTTTTACCCCTCACTCTCTTAGATAATCTATATAAATAAAAATATAATATTCTGGTTTTTTGTAGGTTTTTCCGGGCTATATGGCCATGTTCTGGAGGCAATTTTTCTCCTGACGTTTTGCCTGCATCTATGACAAGCATCCTCAGAGGTAGTGAGGTCTGTTGGAAGTAGGAAAAAGGGGTTTATATATCTATGGAATGACCAGGGTGGGACAAAGGACTCTTGTCTGCTGGGGATAGCTGTGAATGTTTCAACTGATCGCCTTGATTAGCATTCAATAGCTTGGAAGTGCCTGGGGGGAATCTTTTGTTGAGAGTGATTTTATGTGCCTGTTTGTTTCCCCTCTGTTGTTTTGCTGTTGTAATTTTTGAGTTTTTTAATACTGGTAGCCAGATTTTGTTCATTTTCATGGTTTCTTCCTTTCTGTTGAAATTGTCCACATGCTTGTGGATTTCAATGGCTTCTCTGTGTAGTCTGACATGGTGGTTGTGAAAGTGGTCCAGCACTTCTGTGTTCTCAAATAATCTGCTGTGTCCAGGTTGGTTCATCAGGTGCTCTGCTATGGCTGATTTCTCTGGTTGGAGTAGTCTGCAGTGCCTTTCATGTTCCTTGATGCGTGTCTGGGCGCTGCGTTTGGTGGTCCCTGTGTAGACTTGTCCACAGCTGCATGGTACATGGTTAATCCCACATAATATTCGTATGTGGGATTAACAGAACTCAAAAACCACTTGGCAAATCGACACCAAATTTGGACAGCATACATCTAACAACCAAATATATGTCCTTCATTCAAAAAAAATATTGATTTTTGTCTTTTGGGAGTTGTAGTTGCTGGGATCTATAGTTCACCCACAATCAAATAGCATGATAGAATTGCACCAAGCAGCGCACACAGGACTCCCATGACCAACAGAAAACTCTAGAAGGGTTTGGTGGGCATTGACCTTGAGTTTGGATGTTGTAGTACACCTACATCCAGAGAGCAGTGTGGACTCAAACAATGATGGATCTGGACTAAACTCTACACAAGTACTCAATATGCCCAAATGTGAACACTGGTAGAGTTTGGGGAAAATAGAATCTTGACATTTGGGAGTTGTAGTTGCAGGGATTTATAGTTCACCTACAATCGCAGAGCATTCTGAACCCCACCAACGATAGAATTGGGCCAAACCTTCCACACAGAACTCCCATGTGGGACACAGCAACGCATGGCAGGGGACAGCTAGTAGATTAGATAAAGATAGTAGGTAGACAGATCAATCAGGAGGATTGCTGGGAGTTACAGTCCAAGAATAGGTAGAGAAGGAAGAAAGGAGAGAAAGAAAAAAGGAGGGGAAGGAAGGAAGGAGGTAGAGAAGAAAGGAAGAAAGGAAGGAATGTAGCCAGAAGAGGGGGATGGAACAATAGAGTGATATACACAGAGATTTGGTGTGTAACCCCCAGTACTGTCTTCCTATTGCCTATAGTAAGACGGAAATAAAGCTGTATCCAAGGATTTGCCTATGTGAGTGTGCTTTTATTCCAAGAGCTTCCGACAAAGAGTTAGCTCAGTCTCATCAACATTGAAATTTCATGACAGTCTTGTTTCCAAGTGTTCTTAGTTTCATGTTCCAAGTTTTGCCAGGCTCCTGATCTGTGTATTGGATTTTCATGCTCCCTTGTTCTATGGATTTTATACCTTCAGATCTTGTGTTTTACCTTTGTGCCTTGAAGCTCATGGACTGTCTTTCTTGAACATTTTTACTGCTTTGTTTACATATATTCTTCTGTAAACTACTTGCTAATTATACCAAGCTGGTGTGGAGTTTAAGGACAGAGGTGTTCCTGCTCTGAGTTGTGCTGGTACGGCTGTACCAAAAGGTCCAACTTCCTTTTCTTTCTTTGAGGGTTTGCATGTATTCCAAAGTTCCATGCATTTTGCAATAAGGTGGCTTCCCTTGGTTTGCAATTATAGTGCCAATGACCCATCAATCATTGTTAAGTTTTGGTTCCGCCCCTTTCCCCAGGGCTCTGGGAGGAGAGGGAGCCATTTTAGGTCAGTCTTGCATTGGAAAGCTTAGCTACACGACGTGGATTAGCTCCACCTGTAGAGAAGCTTCGTTTCTCACAGCATCCGGGGGAAATTCCGGGGGAAAACAATTCCAAAGGACTCCAGCTGGAGAATCTACAAAGCCTTGAGTGGTAGGTCTACTCGGGACCCAAGAAGCAGTTTGGAGCCGGGAGTAGAGCCCACACCAGCAAAGTTTAGAAAGTAGATTGCCCAAGGAGGGGTTAAACTGTTTCTTTCCTCTTAAAGAAAAGAAACAGTTCATGAAGCCAGTTGCCTGTCCCTTTTGGACAAGATTAAGAAAGCCACCAGTTGATTCAAAGCCTTGAAGCATTTGTTTAATTAGTTGAAGATCTAAGAAGTATTTGATTGTTTGTTGAAGATTTAAGCAATAATAAAGGACTTTGTTAAACCTTTCAAGCTTCTAAAAACTGTATAGGAAAATCCTTAGGGCCTCTCACTTGAGGCACCCCGGCTTCCCACTGGGCACAAAGAGCACATCCTGTTCAAAAGACAACTGCTATAGGCCCAGTGCGTGACAGCACAGGAGTACAACAATGATGTGGTTGGTATTCCATTGGGCCTTAAGAGGATTACGCTTGTTACTGTCTTACCATTTATTTATTTCTTTATGAAACAAACCCCTTTTGAAAATATTTTCCACTAAAATGTCTCCAAGTGTTCAGGAGGTTCCTGAAAGAACAGCAAAGGTTACTTCCAAATCAGGAAGGCTTTTATATTGAAGTTCGGTAACGGAGACACAAACATCTATGTGTAAATGCACACTCTCTCTCTCTCCTTTTCACAGCAGTTTTCTTTATGCAGGTCTCTTCTCTCTAGCACGCAGACAAACACCATCCAGGAGGACCATCAATCAGCACATGGCGTCTGCCCTGCTTTTATACACATCCACATGATGCCGTGATACATTCATGGCTTCATCATTCACCACCTGATGCAAGCACACATTTCTGGTTCATCGGACACTTGCTTTGTCACCCTGACTCAGCCATTGATCACCTGGATATGCCTCCATAATTTATCGAATCTCAACAATAGCTGTGTTAGTCTGTTGGAACAGAAAATAATCAAGAGTTTTGTGGTGTGTTAAAGACCAACAGGGTGTTGTGGCATCATGTAGCTTCAGTGTTGTATCTCAGAATAAGATTCACCTTACTCTCAACCAACACCAACCACAGTTGTGAGGTAAATAGTTTATTGTAAGATTTCAAAGCAAAAGGCAGTTCATAAGCAGTAAGAAGATCAACAGAGCAGGTTACAAACAGTCCTTACAACTAATCCAAAAGTCCATACAGACAAGGCAGGAGACATGAAGCACAGGTTCAGTGCAAAGGCCAAGAAACAGCATGAAGGAGCCTTCCCAAGAAGTCTTCCCAAAACCAGGAGCTTTAGTGAGCAAAAAGCAATGTTGAAACTGACACCAAGAAATCCCCAAAGCAGAGCCTATATTCACTAAACATCAAAACAAATCAGCTTTCCCACAGAACTGATGATCTCAACACTTGGCCGCAATCCTTGGGCTACGTCTCAACACCTGGCCACCTTGACCCTGGTTCTCAGCGTCTGTGTTATCATCTGCATTCCTTTCCTGTGAGAACCACGGCCTCCCTACAGACTCAGGCTGTGACTGAGAAAACTGAAATCCAACATCTGCACTCCCATCCCCATCATGCTGGTGAACCACAACATTCAGGGACTCTCTGCCTTTATTTGGAGCAGCAGAGATTTTTTCTTCAAGGGGGAAAACACCCAGCAATTTTCAGATCTATAATGTTGAGATTCATTTGTGAACTTTGCTAGAAAAATGGCATTGCCATTTGGGTTTTCTAGAGGTATTGTTCAGGGATGTTAAGATGAAAGCATAGTGCTTGGAATGCTTTTGTCAACATAATGTGCTCCAGTTCTTCCCCATTAGGCTTATTAGGGTCCTGTTCCCTGAACCAAGTATTCTTTATGGCTGGCCCCCAAGTGCCCAATAGCCCATTGCACTCCAGAGCTGGATCCCCTCTGACTTTAAACACAGTCGAGTAAAAATAGCAAGCAGTTTATTGAAGGTACTAAAAGCCAAAGCAATAAAAAGTAATCCACAGTAAAAAGTAAATCCAATTGATTAGGAAGTAACAGGAACAATTAGTCCAAAGAAAAATAGTCCAAAGAAATCCATGAAACTAGAGGCTTCATTTCAAAGGCAAAACAACAGCAAAGGCACTTAAAACAGGAATCAAGCAAGACAAAGATCCAGAAACTTGGCATGAAGAACTTATCATGAATCCAACGTTGCTTCATCTGAAGCTAGATTCGGTACTTGACACTTATAACCCAAACAGCCAAGAACGGATTTTTCCTTAATTTTGGTTTCACTTCTTGCTTCTGCTCTAATCTAGCTGAGTGCCTTAATTTCTGATTTGTTTGTCTTTGCTGGCTAACAGCACTTCTTGGTTCAAGGCTTCATTAAAATCTGCACCTGGGGATAACTGATCAGGGTACTGCAGTGCAATGCCTTTCCCAGGCTCAAGACCTTGATGATCCCTTTGTAGCAATACAGGCCTCTCTAAGCCATCAACTGAACTGCACTCAGGCCCCACATCTCTAAAACCAGGCCCAGGAAATGGACCATCATCCCCATTCCCTTCAGGAACATCTTCATGGACAGCAACCCCATTCCCATCAGAGAAATCATTTTGAACATGAATAACATTGTCATTCCCATCATCCAAAGCAACCTGATCATTAGACACAACCTGTTGCAACTCAGAGTAGGCTTCACCTTGCTCCCAAACACCACCACACCAGAGCTGTAGAGTTTTTAGTTTATTGAGGAGAAATCCAAGTCAAAACATAGAGTAAGCAATGCAAAGTTCCAAAGACAAAGGTTAAATGCAAAACACAGTTCCAAAGGTCCTTAGGTAAGAACATAAAACAGTGTGTTGAGAAGAAATGAAGGAAGAGTTTTGAGGAGGACAGATTGGTCCCTGATATATGATTATGAAAAGAAAGCTGAAAAAACAATGGGATGAGAATAGATATTAAGGTGAAGAAATATCTTGAAAAGATCCTGAGGTTGGAGTGGAAGTCATTTTAGAATAGTTTGAGTAGTTGTATTGTATGTATTAGATGGTAGTTAGATATGGTGGGTTTCTGTGTTTTTTTTTTGTGTGTACCTCTCCTTTTCCTACTGTTCTATCTTCTTGTTTTTTGTTCCCCCTCTTTCCATGTGTGGATTGTGAAAAACTTAATAAAAATCATTTCAAAAAAAAAAAAAAGAACATAAAACAGTGGTTCTCAACCTGGGGTCTCCAGATGTTTTTGGCCTTCAACTCCCAGAGATCCTAACAGCTGGTAAACTGGCTGGGATTTCTGGGAGTTGTAGGCCAAAAACATCTGGGGACCCAAGGTTGAGAACCACTGACATAAAACATAATCCTTTAAGCAATGGTCAAACAAGAGTCCATGGTAAAAGCAGAGAAACCCAAGTCCCAAGAATCACGATTCAGGAAGCCCAAAGCGAGCTGCTTTAGAGCCAAGGTTATTCCATAGAAGCTTTCATGCTAAAAGCCACGTTCCTTCCCCTTGTTAACTAGAAGCCTAAATAACGTTTGCCAAGAAAACATTACGCTCTTGCCACTGACCTGGCTTCTTTCTTGCTGGCTAGCCGCGAACTCCACCTGACCCGCCAATCTAAACGTTCCTGTCTGCTCATTAAATCACTATCAAAGCTGCTCTCTTCTCTATCCGTATCAGCATGAGATGGCTGATCAAGTGAAGGCCTCTGCACCTAGTCATTATCTACTTCGCTGACATTCTTTTCCCATGAGAACTGACTTGTAGACTCCTCTGGGGCAGTATCTGCAAGAGGCCCAGAAATCTGAATCCCATCATCCCCTTCATCAGGGAACATTTCAGGCTCACAAGAAGGTTCAATTTCAGGCTCAGAATCAAGCTGAGCCACAAAACAACCACAGGCTGAGCAGGCTGATATACAACACAGCCATTCCAAGAAATGTGTCCCTTGCCAGCCGTAGCTCACTGTGTGTTTTTTCCCCTTCTTCAGGCTGCAGCCCCAGAAGAGGAAGAAGAGCACATCCGTCCCCGGCCAGTGGGAGAGCGGAAGCTCACCAACCAGTTCAACTTCAGCGAGAGAGCCTCACAGACCTACAACAACCCTGTGAGGGTAAGTGTGCTTCTGGGCTGGGCATCTCTTAGGTATGTCAAAGGCCACGGTCCTGAGGATTTGGCTTTACTGCATTAGATAAAGAGAAGTTTTTTTCCTTGCTGTCAAATCCTTCAATATCTTTTGAGCACCTGCAGATCTTCTTCTGCACTCACCCCTTGATCTTCCCTCAAAACTATTTCAGTGTGGTTGCCCTAGATCTGTGTTCCTTGGAATCAGTCTATAGAAAGAAATGGTGGCATTAACAAATGCTCGGGGAATAATAATAATAATAATAATAATAATAATAATAATAATAATAATAATCTCATGGCTGTGGCTCACAAATGGAACTCTGAAAAAGGAGACAAAGGAGGGCCTGATTGTGGCAGCCCAAGAACAAGCCATTAGAACCAAGGCCATCCAAGCCAGAATTGAAAAGTTAACAGATCCCAAATGTAGACTCTGCAAGGAAGCAGATGAAACAATAGATCATATCCTCAGCTGCTGCAAGAAGATCGCGCAGACAGACTCCAAGCAGAGGCACAACACCGTTACTCAGATGATGCATTGGAACTTGTTCCATAAACACCATCTGCCTGCGACAAGGAACTGGTGGGATCACAAGCCGGAAAAAGTTACAGAGAATGAACACGCCAAACTCCTCTGGGACTTCCGGATTCAGACAGACAGAGTTTTGGAACACAACACTCCTAACCTCACAATCGTGTTAAAAAACAAAGTATGGATCGTCAATGTCGCAATCCCAGGTGACAGCAGGATTGAAGAGAAACAACTGGAAAAGCTGACACGATATGAGGATTTAATCTTTTGTTGAGAGGTGATTCGATCTCCCAGATTGTTTCCTCTCTGTTGTTTTGCTTTTGTAATTTTAGAGATTTTTAATACTGGTAGCCAGATTTTGTTCATTTTCATGGTTTACTCCTTTCTGTTGAAATTGTCCACGTGCTTGTGGATTTCAATGGCTTCTCTGTGCAGTCTGACATGGTGGTTGTGAGAGTGGTCCAGCCTTTATGTGTTCTCAAATAATATGCTGTGTCCAGGCTGGTTCATCAGGTGCTCTGCTATGGCTGACTTCTCTGGCTGAAGGAGTCTGCAGTGCCTTTCATGAACATTTCATTTCCCCTAATCTGCTCATTGTCCTAAGCGGCCAGGAACAGATTTCATTTCAGCCTTGACTTTGTTATCAATCTTTCTCTCAACCTGGCAGAACGCCCGAGAGATTGAATTGTTTGCCTGTACTGATTAAAAACCTGCCTTCTATCTACTGGCTCATTAATTTCTGCAGCTGGCCCAGGTGCCGAGCTATTCTCAGGCTCAAAGTCATGGGAATTCTCTGGTAGTAATTCAGACCATTACTCTGCCTATCTACCTGTCCCTCTTCCAGGGACCATACCATCATCCCCAAACCCTTGAGGAACATTCTCATCATAAAAGACTTTGAACAGGGATCCCATTGTCATTCTCTGCATCAATAGCAACCTCATCAATAGAAACATTGATGACAATGTTTCTATTGAACAAGCCACGAGAGTCAAGACGAAGATCCACCCAGAGGGAAAGTGTTCTTGCCAGACATCAAGGGAACCACTGACCGCAGAGGGAAGCTGATGAGGAAACACAGCATGCAAACTATCTACAGACCCACCAAGGAAATCCAACAAATGCTTTGTTCAGCAAAGGACAAGAGGAGTCCTCTCACCTCTGCAGGAGTCTAACGTACACCATGCAGCTGTGGACAAGTCTACATAGGGACCACCAAACGCAGCAGCATTGCCCAACACACGAATCAAGGAACATGAAAGGCACTGCAGACTACTCCAACCAGAGAAGTCAGCCATAGCAGAGCACCTGAGGAACCAGCCTGGACACAGCATATTATTTGAGAACCAAGAAATGCTGGGCCACTCTCACAACCACCATGTCAGACTACACAGAGAAGCCATTGAAATCCACAAGCATGTGGAGAATCTCAACAGAAAGGAGGAAACCATGAAAATGAACACAATCTGGTTACCAGTATTAAAAACTCTAAAATTGGAACAGCACAACAACAGAGAAGAAACAAACAAGGACACCTAATCACCTCTCAACAAAAGTTTGCTGCAGGCACAGTCAGGCCATTGTATGCTAATCAAGGTGGTCAGTTGAAACATTCCCACCTAGCTCCAGCAGACAAGAGTTCTTTGTCCCACCCTGGTCATTCCACAGATATATAAACCAATTTTCCTAGTTCCAACAGACCGCACTACCTCTGAGGATGCTTGCCATAGATGCAGGCGAAACGTCAGGAGAGAATGCCTCTAGACCATGGCCATATAGCCTGAAAAAACCCTACAACAACTCAATAGAAACATCATTATGTACAGGAACCTCTTTGTCATTCCCAACATCCCGAGTACCCTGATCATTAGACACAATCACAGGCTGAACCCTGGTCTCCAGAGTCAAAGAACAAAACATTTTGAGCACTAGGCTGGCTCACTTCATATTGTCTAGGAGCGTTTCCAAAAGAGAGCAACGTAGTTCAAATTGTGCTGGAAGATTTGATGAGAGAAATGCGAATTGTCGAAGGCTTTCACAGCCGCAGTCACTGGGGTGTTGTTGTGTGGTTTCCGGACTTTATGGCCAAAGTGCTCTAGCACCATTTTCTCCTGACGTTTTGGCGGCATGCTTTGAAGATGCAGGCGAAATGTCAGGAGGAAATGGTCACAGAGAGTTTCTGTGTGCCAAGAAGCATATCTCATTCCTAACTGGGGCAGAGCATTATACTCCAGAAGGCAGGGCACAGACTGTACTTATGAGGACTTTGATTTGTAACCCAGCTGCATTGTATTCGTGCCTATTTAAAAGTAAGCCTCAATCCATCACTTTTTCAGGCACATAAAGCACTGCTCGAGTCTGTAGACGTTGACTCAGAGTCACAGGAGCCAAAGAAGGAGACTCCGCAAACCTATTGCTTGCATTGACATGAAAAGTATTGTCTTCACAAATGGTACTTGTACTGCTGGAAAAAAATAGAGATTAATAATAAAAAAAGAGAAAAAAAGTATTCTCCGTTATGCCCCTCCCCCCACGGCCCTCCAAACTTTGAATGAGCTCACCTTTCCCCGACAATTAGCACCTGCTCCATGAGAGAACCTCAATTGGCCACCATATTAACTGTGCTCTGTTGACTATGTTTTCTTCCAGGATCGGGCCTGTCAGATGGAGCCTCCGCCTCGAGCCACCTTCTCTGACACCGCCAACCAGGTAAATGCTCCACCTGATAAGCCACATGCATTAACACTGAGCAGGCTCAGGTGGCCCAGGTGTTGTTGCTACTAGAATAATAGAATCATAGAATGAAAGAGTTGGAAGAGACCTCATGGGCCATCCAGTCCAACCCCATTCTGCCAAGAAGCAGGAATATTGCATTCAAACCACCCCTGACAGATGGCCATCCAGCCTCTGTTTAAAAGCTTCCAAAGATGGAGTCTCCACCACACTCCGGGGCAGAGAGTTCCACTGCTGAACGGCTCTCACAGTCAGGAAGGTCTTCCTCATGTTCAGGTGGAATCTCCTCTCTTGTAGTTTGAAGCCATTGTTCCCTTGCGTCCTAGTCTCCAGGGAAGCAGAAAACAAGCTTGCTCCCTCCTCCTCCCTGTGGCTTCCTCTCACATATTTATACATGGCTATCATATCCCCTCTCAGCCTTCTCTTCTTCAGGCTAAACATGAAGTTTACAATGGCTTTATTAAGTACCAGGGAAGCTCAGAACCTTTTCTGTTACAGCTACCACAAGTTAATTGAGTATGTTATCTGCTTTGGCATAAAACAAGGCACTAGGTTTGCAAGCTTTGAGGCTTGATGGCTTGTTTTGAGCTGAAGAAGTCTTTAGCTGTTGCTGGTAGAGGTTATGCAGAGTTCTGAAACTGAAAGTTTGGAGTGCCAGAGATGAGCACCACCCCACAGAGTCGGAGATGAAAGGGGAAGCCTTTATCTTTTTCTGTGTTGGGACTCAGCCTGTGCTTGAGCCTGTGAATGTGTTTCAGTCTCCTGATGTTTCTGTGTCTGATGTGGGTAATGAGGGGGGAAATCAGTCCCCTGTTGCTTCTGATGTGGGGGATGCTGGGACCGACTCTGAGGTGCAAGATGCAGACACTTTGGTCAAGGAGTTTCATGCAGACACTGACAGAGAGGCTTCGGTGCAAAGAGCAGATTCTCATGAGAATGTTTCTGTCAGACCTTGGGAGAAAGGTTACTCCCTCCGCCTGTGAGCTCTCCAGATTCTAGTTTGGAAAACAGTCTGACACCTGGTCAAGTTAATGAGGAGCTAGATAAGCAGAGTCGGTGGCTGGATATTAGCCAGAATCGACAAGAGGCCCAATGTTTACGTAGATCCAAAATAATTCGTCAATTAAAGTCAAAGATGGGGGAAAAACGAAACCAGTTTTTGGGATTTAAGGTTTGCCTGTAGAAAATTCTTGTCAGATCAGGCATCGTTTGGAAACCAAGTTATTGTGCCATGGAAGCCTTGTTCAAGGGATCTTTTTAGGTTTTTAAATGCTGTATGTTATTATTGTTATTGTTTATTGCTTTTGTGTATTTTTGTTTTGAGTTTATTTTTTATTTATTTTATTTTTTAACTGTTTGTATTGATTATTTGTTATTGCCTTTGTTTATTGATGTGCTGTGGGCTTGGCCTCATGTAAGCCGCACTGAGTCCCTGGGGGAGATGGTAGCGGGGTACAAATAAAGTTATTATTATTATTATTATTATTATTATTATTATTATTATTATTATTTTGTTTCTGTGGAGTTTTTTAGCCTTTTGGGTTGTCTTTGCATCCTGCTTGATTCCTGTCTGGATTAATGCTGTCTTGGATTGCCTGTATTTCTTGTGTGGACATTGCTTTGGGTAACGACTGTTTATGGACTAATACTTTTTGGAACCTTCTGATTTTCTTACAAGCATTTATTTCTTTTGGCTATTTACTAAGATTTAATAAAAGAAGATTTGATTCTTCACTCTTCGTGTGGTGTGCTTTAAGTCAGAGGGTTTCTTCTGAACCTGGAGTGAAACAATCTGTGTGTTTTCATTTCTAGACACAGAATGTTTGCCTTTGTGTCTGTATATGCTGGAATTTACCCTGAGTCCCCTTATTATTATTAACTTCGGCCCCTCCAGGCGTTTTGGACTTCAACTCCCACAATTCCTAACAGTCAGTAGGCTGTTAGGAATTGTGGGAGTTGAAGTCCAAAACACCTGGAGGGCCCAGGTTTGCTCATGCTTGCCTTTGTAATAATATCTTCTGGAGTTGTCATCATCTTTTGTGTTTTGTTTTTTGTCTATTTTCCTGGAGTTTTTCCAACCAAGATTGAGTGGCTCGTCACTAGTGTACATGAATTGGAACTAAGGACGGGCGTCACCAGCCTTTATCATTGCCTTGCTTTCAAGTCCAATTTTCTTGCAACTCCTATTCAGGTTTACCTGCTCTTGTTCTCTCCTGTTAGTGGGAAATCTACGACGCCTATTTGGAGGAACTCCAGAAGCTGGAGAAGTCGAAGGAGAAAGAGAAGCAAAGGGCCCCCATGACAAAGAAGGAGGACCTGATGCGGGGAAGGAAGCTGACTTCGCTGGATTCTCAGGTGGTTCTTGTTGTTGTTGTTGTTGTTGTTGTTGTTGTTGATTCTGTTGCTGCTGTTATGTTTATTACGTTTATTATACCTAGAATCATAGAATCAAAGAGTTGGAAGAGACCTGGTGGGCCATCCAGTCCAACCCCATTCTGCCAAGAAGCAGGAATATTGCATTCAAATCACCCCTGACAGATGGCCATCCAGCCTCTGTTTAAAAGCTTCCAAAGAAGGAGCCTCCATCACACACTGGGGCAGAGAGTTCCACTGCTGAACAGCTCTCACAGTCAGGAAGTTCTTCTTCATGTTCAGATGGAATCTCCTCTCTTGTAGTTTGAAGCCATTGTTCCCTTGCGTCCTAGTCTCCAGGGAAGCAGAAAACAAGCTTGCTCCCTCCTCCCTGTGGCTTCCTCTCAAATATTTATACATGGCTATCATATCTCCTCTCAGCCTTCTTCAGGCTAAACATGCCCAGCTCCTTAAGCTGCTCCGCATAGGGCTTGTTCTCCAGACCCTTGATCATTTTAGTTGCCCTCCTCTGGACACATTCCAGCTTGTCAATATCTCTCTTCAATTGTGTTGCCCAGAATTGAACACAATATTCCAGGTGTGGTCTAACCATAGAGGGGTAGCATGACTTCCCTAGATCTAGGCACTATGCTCCTATTGATGCAGGCCAAAATCCCATTGGCTTTTTTTGCCGCCACATCACATTGTTGGCTCATGTTTAACTTGTTGTCCACGAGGACTCCAAGATCTTTTTCACACGTACTGCTCTCGAGCCAGGCATCGTTCCCCATTCTGTATCTTTGCATTTCGTTTTTCCTGCCAAAGTGGAGTATCTTGCATTTGTCCCTGTTGAACTTCATTTTGTTAGTTTTGGCCCTTCATCTCTCTAATCTGTCCAGATCGTTTTGAATCCTGCTCCTGTCCTCTGGAGTCTTGGCTCTCCCTCCCAATTTGGTGTCGTCTGCAAACTTGATGATCCTGCCTTCTAGCCCTTCATCCAAGTCATTAATAAAAATCTTGAACAGGACCGGGCCCAGGGGGGAACCCTCCTGATGGCACTCCACTCGTCACTTCTTTCCAGGATGAAGAGGAAGCCTTGGGGAGAAGCACCCTCTGGGTTCGTCCATGTAACCAATTCCAGATCCACCTCACCTCAATTATATCAGCTCTGCAACTGGTGACCTGTTGGAGGCTTCAGAAACAACCTTTAGTACCAAAGTTTAAGACAATGTTGGCTTTGGAATCATTTGCAAATTGACATCTTGGCTCTTGTCAAAATAACCCCCAAAATCAGCCTCCTCTTTGGGATGTCTTGGCTGTATCCTGTCCTTTTGTGGCTAATGTGAGCTCTTTCCACACCGGCCTCCCAGAAATCCCAGCTTTGGGGATACTATTTATCTCAGTAGTTTGTTCATTTCGGGGTAATTAAAAACCAATGAAATGAAAATTATATGTTGCCGAGAGAGCCA
This sequence comes from Anolis sagrei, assembly GCF_037176765.1. Taxonomy (NCBI): domain Eukaryota; kingdom Metazoa; phylum Chordata; class Lepidosauria; order Squamata; family Anolidae; genus Anolis; species Anolis sagrei. Next base: position 300,935,759 of record NC_090022.1, on the reverse strand, counting down.
GATAAACATGTGCTTTTGCTGAGAAAACGGATATAATGTTTGTCCCAGAAACATTTGTTTTCCCGGCTCCGGACCATTACGCACTCCTAACGGATGCTGCCATTAATGTTATTGCCGTTGTATAAAATAATGTGGCTAGACATCCCCAGAAGGAAGGAATCAGTCTGCCGTTAAGCCACTCCTTGCACAGAGAGCCTGCGAGTCAGCAAGCTTGGCTGGGAAAATCAATCCCAAATGGATCTTAAAAGGAGATGAATGGCCTCCTTCTATCCCTCTGGAGATTCATTTCAGGAAGAGACGGAATAAGTCACACCTGGAAAGAGGGGCGCTCAGGCGTCTCAGATGGAGAGCTTCTCCTCCTTGGAGGCCTCCTGCTTGGCTTAAGACTTCAACTTGCTTTCATTTCATTTCATTTCATTCAATTTTATTGGCTTGCAGTGGCTGGGAGTTCCTTTGCAGGATCGGGGCCTTTGACAACCCAGCCAGGCAGAAGGAGCAGGGCAGCCAGCGCCATTTCATAGAAAAAGTAGTTGATTTTTCCAAAAGAGCAATAGAGTGTAGTAATTATAAAAATTCACACCGGAGGAACAAATTATATATCATATTAGGTTCTTGTGGGTTTTTTCGGGCTATAGAGCCATGTTCTAGAGGCATTTCTCCTGACGTTTCGCCTGCATCTATGGCAAGCATCCTCAGAGGTAGACCTCTACCTCTGAGGATGCTTGCCATAGATGCAGGCGAAACGTCAGGAGAAATGCCTCTAGAACATGGCTCTATAGCCCGAAAAAACCCACAAGAACCTAGTGATTCCAGCCATGAAAGCCTTCAACAATATATATCATATTTGTTGGAAATAGCAACCTTGGTGATAGTATGATATCTGGGTCCAGAAGCTTTGAGTGTTATACACATTCCGCAACGGTGGTTGTGAATAAGGGAAGGGGAGACTGGCACACTGAGGGTGGGAATATACTTTGTAGTTTGGTGGAAGGATAGAAAGGAGGGGAGGGTTAGGATAAGGTTTAGGGTAAGGTTTAGGGTTTGGGGTAGGGTTAGGATTAGGGTTAGGGGTTAAGCTTAGGTTTAGGGTAAGGTTTAGGGTTTGGGTTAGGGCCATGATGGTGAACCTAAGACACGCGTGTCAGCACTGACACACATGGCTATTTTTGATGACACGCGGCCACGTGCGGCCGCATACAGAGAAGTACACTTTATAAGAGCCAATCTAATTCCATCCTTAAATTTGTAAAAGACTCTACAAATTTAACATCTGCACGTTTGAGCATTGTTCACTCCATAACTCAGCATGGAATATACATTTTTTTGTATTTAAACTATAAATATTGCAAAATTACGTTTATTTTTTTCTCGAAGTTGACACCCTACCCAAGTTATGCTCAGGTTTTTGGCCAATTTTGACACACCAAGCTCAAAAGTTTACCCATCACGGGGTTAGGGTTATGGTTTATTTATTTATTTACTTTACTTGTATACCGCAGTTTCTCAGCCCGACAGGAGACTCAACGCGGTTTACAGCAAGGGTAAAAAGTCAATCAAATGATATACAATTTAAAAACCATTAAAAGCATAGTATACAAAATAATGACACATCAATAACAGCAGAATAACATCTCGTAACTAGAATCGTGATCCAATTCGTCGTCCATAATTCCGTTCCTGTGTTCATCATATTCTTTGCACTGTTTATCCGAATGCCCGTTCAAACAGCCAAGTTTTTAATTTTCTTCGAAACACCATTAGCGAAGGGGCTGATCTAACCTCTGTGGGAAGGGTTAGACTTAGGGTTAGGGTAAAGTTTAGGGTTAGGGTTCGGGTGAGGGTTTTGTTGCACCTCAGAATAGATTCACCTTGCTGAAATCACCAAAACTGCACACCGACTGAAGTCTTTGTAGTTTATTAAAAAGTAAAAGATAAAAAGTTTATAAAAGCAAGTAATGTTCCAAAAGATCAATAAAACACTGTAAAGCACTGTAAAGCAGGATTCCAAGAGGCACCAACGAAGCAAAGTCCCATGAGAATATGACAAAATCCCGAGACCATGGACACAAGAACTACAAGATAATCCAGGCAAACGAGCCCAAGCTGCTTGATTGAGCGCAAAGTTGCTCTGACAAAGGTTTGTTTTCAAACACACTGCTTAATACCCTTTGCAATACATGAAAGCATTCCTTTGGCCTCAGACCTCCTTCCTGTTAGCTATTCTCACACTCCTTCAAATTCTGAATTCCAAACGGTCAGCCCGATCTAACATTCCCGTTTCCTCAAGGTCAGGCTGCTCGTTAGTGTCAGCCTGGTTGCCTTCCTGCTTACAATCAGGCTGAGAACTGTCCTCCTTTTCTGAGTCAATTTGCACCTGGCTAGTTTCAGTATCAGAAACATCATTCCCTGCTGTGGGAAACTGAACTTGCACACCCTGTTCCTCATTGTCTACAGCAGGAACATTTTGAACCTGATGGTGAACCTGAATCCTATTGTCCTTGTCAGAGTCATTCTGAGACCCCCATCTGAGTCACAACACTATCAGTCTGTGTCTGTGGTTCCAGCTGAGTCACAACAGGTTTTACGATTACAGAACTCTTACATTCCTTCTATAATATCTGTGTTCCATTCTGTGTTGCGCAAACAGCAATCCCGAAGGAGCTCAGAGCTTCCGGGCCCAACTTTCATACTATTATTGCAACCTTCTTCAAGCCTCCACTAGTAATTTGTTTGCATATGATTCTGATTTGCTTACTGTATGATAGATGCATGTTTTGGCATGCAGCTTTCCCTTTACTCTATGTTTCCTGAGAGGTTGTGGATGGGGCTTCAGACCACATTATCAGATCTGAGACTGCTCAGAGCTCAGACTCTATTTTAGAGGACAGACTCCGTTAGGGAATGTAAAAATGTTTCCTATTTGATTGTAAGAAAGATGCCTTGTGTTATCTGCACAGAGAAACTGCTTCAAATCCTATCTGTAACTGGATTTGGCAAGTTATGTACCTATATGCTGAATACATGAAGGTTGCCACCCGATACCCCGATCAGCCCCATGACTGACCTGGAGGACCTCTGTCTTGTCTGGATTAAGCTTCAACTTGTTAGCTCTCATCCAGTCCATCACAGCTGTCAGACACTGTTTTAGAGTCGGGGAGGCTTCCTTGAAGTTTAGTGGAAAGGAGTACGTAGTAGAATCATAGAATCATAGAGTTGGAAGAGACCTCATGGGCCATCCAGTCCAACCCCATTCTGCCAAGAAGCGGGAATATTGCATTCAAAGCACCCCTGACAGATGGCCATCCAGCCTCTTTTTAAAAGCTTCCAAAGAAGGAGCCTCCACCACACTCCAGGGCAGAAAGTTCCACTGCTGAACGGCCTTCACAGTCAGGAAGTTCTTCCTCATGTTCAGATGGAATCTCTTGTAGTTTGAAGCCATTGTTCCGCATCCTAGTCTCCAAGGAAGCAGAAAACAAGCTTGCTCCCTCATCCTCCCTGTGGCTTCCTCTCACATATTTATACATGGCTATCATATCTCCTCTCAACCTTCTCCAGGCTAAACATGCCCAGCTCCCCAAGCCGCTCCTCATAGGGCTTGTTCTCCAGACCCTTGATCATTTTAGTCGCCCTCCTCGGGACACATTCCAGCTTAGAGTCAATTGTGGTGCCCAGAATTGGACACAATATTCCAGGTGTGGTCTAACCAAAGCAGAATACAGGGGTAGCATTACTTCCCTAGATCTAGACACTATGCTCCTATTGATGCAGGCCAAAATCCTATTGCATACAGATGGCACCGGACTCCAAAACTCTGTATTTACATTTTGTCGGTTTTAAGATTATAAGTGAGCAGCTTTGAGTCTTTGTCTTGAGAAAAGAGTGGTGTATACATGATGATGATGATGATGATGATTATTATTATTATTATTATTATTATATGTACACATGATTATGGGCACACATGATGATGGTGAAGGTGATGACTCCATAGAGCTGACTTCCCTAACAAATTGTTTCTAAGGATGTCTCCTGTCATCTCTGCTCAGGGGCAAATTTTCAGAAGGAAGACAGCAAGGCTGTCCTCACAACCTCTGAGGATGCTTGCCATAGATGCAGGCAAAACGTCAGGAGAGAATGCCTCTAGAACATGGCCATATAGCCAGAAAAAACCAACAACAACCCAGTGATTCCAGCTATGAAAGCCTTTGACAATACAAGGCTGTCCTTTTGCAAATATTCAAGGTTAACCTGCAAATGCACTCTCTTAATACACCATCCAAAAATTCCTTTCCTTTAAAATAAAAAGACATTAGTTTTGTTATAGCTTGTTTGTTTTAAGCCTCATGGAAACTATGGCCTTGGGTTTTGTGCCTTCGCGGTTCCTACATGTTTTAATTGTTCTGCTTAATTCTTCAGAGCATCCCTTCCTCATTCTCCATCACTGCTGGCTCGCCTTAATGGGATCAGCATGTGCCGTTGCAGAGTGCATATTGCGGCCTCACATGGCTGAGCATCCTTTAATGGGAAGATGTCCCTGCATGCAGGAAGAAGGCTAGATTAGAGCCAATTTTTCCCCAAGCCACTGTTCTTCATGGGAGCGTTGTCTTCTGTTCTTGTTGGAAGAGAGCCTACTCCTGCAGCCTCACATGAGGCACCAACCTTTGCTGTCCAGAGGAATAGAATAGATATGTTGTCAAAGGCTTTCATGGCCAGAATCCCTGGGTTGCTGTGAGTTGTAACATCAGGAGTCAATGCTCCTGGAACATGGCCATACAGCCCCAAAATCTCACAACAACCCAGAATAGAATAACTTTATTGTCATTATATACTGTACAATGAAATAAAATGCCATCCCCAATCACATTATATATGTACAAACTAGCTGTCCCCTACCACACGTTGCTGTGGCCCATATGGGGGTTCTCTGTGGGAAGTTTGGCCCAATTCTATCGTTGGTAGAGTTCAGAATGCTCTTTGGTTGTAGGTGAACTATAAATCCCAGCAACTACAACTCCCAAATGTCAAGATTCTATTTTCCCCAAACTCCACCAGTGTTCACATTTGGGCATATTGAGTATTCTTGTAGGGTTTGGTCCAGATCCATCATTGTTTGAGTGCACAGTGATCTCTGGATGTAGGTGAACTACAACTCCAAAACCAAAGGACACTGCCCACCAAACCCTTCCAGTATTTTCCGTTGGTCATGGGAGAACTGTGTGCCAAGTTTGGTTCAATTCCATCATTGGTGGGGTTCAGAATGCTCTTTGATTGTAGGTGAACTATAAATCCCAGCAACTACAACTCCCAAATGTCAAGATTCTATTTTCCCCAAACACCACCAATGTTCACATTTTGGCATATTGAGTATTCGTGTAGAGTTTGGTCCAGATCCTTCATTGTTTGAGTGCAGAGTGATCTCTGGATGTAGGTGAACTACAACTCCAAAGCCAAAGGACACTGCCCACCAAACCCTTCCAGTATTTTCTGTTGGTCATGGGAGAACTGTGTGCCAAGTTTGGTTCTATTCCATCATTGGTGGAGTTGAGAATGCTCTTTGAATTTAGGTGAATTATAAATCCCAGCA